>NC_056505.1:7501149-7545662 GCF_014905685.2 Nematolebias whitei
TCTATTGCCCCTTTTCCATTAGTACCGGTACGGGCCGACTCGACCCTACTTGGCCCGGTTCTGAGGCTTTTCCATTAGTACCGGTACTTAGCACCTGTTACTATTTTCAGTACCCTTGGCTCTGTGGTTCTAACCGGTACGAAGAGGTACAAAAACGTGACGTCAGTACACTGTCGGTCACTGGTTGGTCGGGGGCGGAGTCGGGGGCGGAGTCACTGGATCCTTCAGAAACGTTTCAAAACAATAATCCGCCATTTGCAATTTCTCGACTGGAGCAGCTGCTGGACTTATTTTAAAGATTTTTAAAACAATACTGACAACATCTTGGTCTAATGTTGATGTGCTGGCATTTTTTGTGCTTGGTGGCCGACAACATAATTCAGAGCAAGCTGGGTGGAGCTCTGCTGGTGTACCCCGATCCTCCCTCCGGAGCCTCGGAGCGCCAGGCCGGGCAGGGCGTCATCTCCCCGGCTCCAAGTTCAGCTGGTCACCGCGGAAGATCCTTCGATGTGCCGACTCGGAGGCTCGGGTTCCAGATACCAGCCTTGTGTGCTCAGAGCTCCGCAGGTCACTGCGAATCTGGAGATGGGGACTCACAGATGGACGTTGCCAGACCCCGGCCGCGCGTAATCATGAAGGCTGAATCCCGATCCCACCCGGCAGCCAGGCGGACTGGACAGTCTGGGACGGACGCTGGAAGCGATTTTTAAATAAAATAACATTTTGTTTTTATACAAAAACTGTTTTAAAAAAATGCTGAAGCGATTTAAAAATTATTATTATTTTTTTTACACGTAAAAGTTTTTTTAAAATCGCTTCCACCGTTCGTCGCAGACCCGTCTTTGTTCGTCTGTCTGCGCGGGTCAAGCCTTCATGATTACGCGCAGCTGGAGCCTTGGAACAGCCTCTGGAGTCACCAGCAGAGCTGGAGCTGTGAGGATGAGCCTCCCAGCTTCCTCCTCTCCGGAGGAGAGGATCGTGTGACTGCGGGCAGTGTCGTGCGAGACCAGCAGAGCGTTGAAGATTAAAAAAAAAAAAAAAGACGGTGCCAGCTTCATCATGAAATCCTGTTTTCACTTTAATGACTGTTAACTCAGCTGAAAATCATAAAAAGACACAAAACTATTGGATATCAGGAATATTTCCCTCAAACATGTTTAAAGAAGAGACGACCTTCAGTTCAACTTTATTTTAACTCACGAATGTACAAATCACAAAACAAGAACTTTAAAGCAAAACTAAAAATAAAATGTTTATATGTGAACAAGAAAGAAAACCACACATTAAAAAATGAACATTAAAAGTAGACACAATGAGTGCAAATACATCAAATGATGATGAAAACCTATAAAAATTTAAATGTAATGTTTTTGTAGAATCTGGTTCATCAGAGTTTTAATTTATATACATATATATATATATTTATATCTATAAATAAATATAGATAAATATATATGTATATATATAAATACATATATATGTATATATGTATATAAATATATATAAATACATATATATGTATATATGTATATAAATATATATGAAAATATATAAATACATATATATGTATATAAATACATATGTGTATATATATATATACATATATACATAATTGTGTGTATATACATATGTGATATATATATATATTATATATATATCACATATGATATATATATATATATGTGTGTGTATATATATATATATATATATATACACACATAAATATATACACATATGTGTGTACATATATATTTGTGTGTGTGTGTATAAATATATATATATATAAATATATATATATATATATTTATACACATGTATACATGCATACACACATACATACATACACACAACTTCAAAATAACATAAATTCTCAACCTGTACTGAAAACAGTTTCTGCGTCTCAGCGCCACCAGCTGGTGAGAGGCCGTGATGTCAATTTGAACCCCGCCCACTGGAACCGGTACTGAAAGCATAATGGAAACACAACCTGTACCGTACCGAGTAGAGTAGAGCCAGGCTGTACCGGCCCGTACAGGTACTAATGGAAAAGGGGCATAAGTGTCCCTGTGACGGACTGAGACCTGTCCAGGGTGTATCCTGCCCCTCACACAGTGAGGGCTGGATATGGGCACCAGTGACCCGTAAAGGAAGAAGCAGGTAAAAGATAATGGATGGATGCTCGATCATCCAGGTAAAAAATAATGGATGTAATGGAGTTATCCTTAACACATGCTGTGCTGCTCACAAACTCTCACGTTGTAGTATTTTTAAAATGGTTTATATGCGACAACATAACTGTTATGCTTGTTTTTGGTGTGCCACTCAAAGGGTCACAGTGGCCTAAATCTGCAGGCCAGCACCTCTGAAAACTTCCTGAAAGCACCTGATTACCTCAACTCAAAGATGCTTTAGGTTTTGAAATAAGAGCTACATGAAAACAAAATGGATCAAAGCCAAAAGCTTAGCCAATAACTACAGATGTCATCCAAAGTATCTCAAGAATGCCAGCAATACTGGCACGTTTTGTTTCGTATCCGTAGAAAGCTCAATATAAAGTTTTTAAAAATCCTTCATTCTGGCTTCTACTTCAGTAAAATCTCAAGTTTTGCAATATTATTGCAGATAAAACAGGACTTTTCACCAGGTCAACTAAATTTCTAGGACGCTGTAGATAATCTGAAGTTTATGGTAAACCATGCTCACTTCCAAACTCCAATCGTATTTTTATTGTCCTGTTTGAAGTAAGAGCCAACTAGAGCATAAAGGTCTATTCTTCAGTAAACTTCTAATGCAAATTCATTAAAGCAATTTTCTTTATTACAAATGCTGAAACATTGAGAAAAAGTAATGACATTGCTCCACATGCAAACAACAGTTGAATTCACGTGGACCGTTCACATATGGACTCGAAACAAGGCAACTGTTTTTTTAAATTCAAACAGGACATTATTTTTTTTTACCAGAGATCATTTGAACATCTGCAGAACAAGCAAAGGCTGAAAGGTGTACAGTACTTGTAAAAATAACTTCAAGTGTTGGAGTTACGGTTAACACGTGACAGTTCTTGCTGTTTTCACAGCTTTCTCTGTGATGTGAGAAATTTTGTGTGAACGAACGACAATGGGACATTTAACCAGGACTGCTTCGTGTTCAAAAAGCTTGTGATGACAGCAGCGTTAACCGCTTCCACAAACACGCTGCGCAGTGAGAAATAATACTGCGAACCAGCCAGACGAGTAATTATCACTTATACTGTTGTTGCATTTAATTGATGAAGACAAACTTTTAAACATGTTTTATTGTGCAGTGGGGGGTAGTGCATGAAGATTCTAATAAAAGTCCGGCACAAAAGGAGAAGAGTCATCGTGGGAAACCCCAAACGAACAAGCGAAAAGATGGAAGGATGATGGAGATGAACAGATGGGACTAGCTGGGGAGATGTTTCACGCAGCCGACCGTCGACGGATGACGAATGTTCCCCTCTGCAGCTGCCCCAGGTAGATCCTCATCTTTGTACTGTCGCTCGTTTTCCTCACCCAAATCTACAACAAAAAAAAGAAGCACAATTTGAAATGACACGTTCTGCCATTGAATTTATGAGCACGAAAGCTCGCATGGCTGCACGGTCTCCGTGTCCATTTGACAGAGATGTTACATTCAAACATCTAAAAACTGACTTTACTTCAGGACTTTCAAAAAACTACTAGAGAAATAAATCCTTCCCTGCCTTGTTCAGACACGTAGCTACGTCGTCTGTGTGACGGCTCCGTACTTTGTGCTGATGGGACAGAATGCATTACAATGTAGATGTGGATGCCTTTGCATTGATGTGATGAAACACACGAGCATTGCAGCCTCAATGTGATGGATACACCGAAGAGTGTGCCCATAAAACCAAATGAGATTATAACAAAGTCAGTGACTCAACAGCTCAACAACAAGGATCACGTTCATGACTCCAAGACCGAAAAAAACCCGTAGGAATATTTTAAATGAAGTGCGAGAACTGACCGACTGATTTAAATATATTCGATTACTGTAAACAGAGTCTGCAAATGCTTTAAAGACGAAAAACAACAAGATTACATTATGTCTAGTTCAAGTACCGCATTCATGGAAAAAGGTTTTGTGAATCAAGTCATAGTAAAAAGATCTTACCGCACAACAAAACTAATTAAATATAACAATTTAAAGTTCAACATGACGTATCACTCTGTCGAGCGACACAGTGCCTCAGTCGGTAGAGCTGCTGCCTCCCAGCGAGAAGGTCGCGGGTTCAAATCCCGTGGAGTTTGCATGTTCTCTCCGTGCTTGTGTGGGTTTTCTCCGGGTACTCTGGTTTCCTCCCACAGACCAAAAACATGCATGTTAGGCTGGTTGGTAACTCTGAATTGTCCCTAGGTGTGAGTGAGAGAGTGAATGGTTGATTGTCTCCGTGTCCCTGTGATGGACTGGAGACCTGTCCAGGTGTCCCCAGCCTCTCACACAGCGACTGCTGGATATGGACACCAGTGACCCCCGCGACCCAAAAACTAAGAAGCGGGTAAAAGATAATGGATATCACACTGTCATCACTTAAAACTTGTCATTTATTTATCATTATATATTACTTGTCATTATTTTATACTTGTCATTTATTACCAACTTCCTATTTGAAAAAAGCATCCCGACAAAACCAAAGGGATGCTTTTTTCAAATAGGAAGTTGGTCCCAGCAGTTCTTCCCCCGATTTTATCCTCAAATGGTGTCCCCATTGAGTTTGTTGATTCCTATAAATATTTGGGTATCTTGGTCGACTCACATCTCTCTTTTAAGCTCCATGTGGAAAACTTGGTAAAGAAACTGAAAGTTAAACTGGGTTTCTTTTTCAGAAACAGATCCTGTCTAACCCTGAATGCTAGAAAACGCCTTGTATCTGTGACTTTCCTTCCCTCAATTGATTACAGTGACATTATTTACATGAACGCTCCTACAAGAACCCTGCAGATGTTGGATGCTGTCTATCATGGTGCACTAAGATTCATAACTGGCTGTGATTATCGTACCCACCACTGCACCCTGTATTCACTGGTTAACTGGTCTTCATTAACTTCACGCAGACTCTCTCACTGGTACATTTTCATCTTTAAATCACTTCTTGGTCTGCTGCCTTCATACATCTCCTCCTACATGTCACTGCGTGAGTGCAGCTACAGCGTGCGCTCTCAGGACATTATTACCTGCAGTGTTCCCTCAGTGAGGACTGAACTAGGCAAAAGGGCCTTCTCCTACTCCGCTCCTGTTTCCTGGAATATCTTACAAAAAGATTTGAAGCTCTCGACCTTGACCTCTCTAAGTGTCTTTAAGAATCTGTTGGACTCCTGGCAGGGACCAATGCAGACATGTTCCTGGTTTTAGTTTTCTACATTCGCCTTAGAATCTAGCTGTTTTTTTTGTTACCTTTTCCTTTTAGCCATCCTATTTGTAAAAAAAAAAAAAAAAAAAAAACCTGTATTATGACTTTTTATAACTGTTTATTGTTGTCGCTGTTGTCCACTGTTGTCATCTTTCTTTGTTGAAATCAGGTCTCTCTTGTAAATGAGTCCTCGAGGCTCAATGGGATTTACCTGTCTAAATAAAGGTTGATTGATCGATATTTTCCAGTAAATTAAATAATCAAAAACTAATACCATCTGTCCTAAACGTGTTTTTTTCTCAAATTGTTCAAACATGAATCTTAATCATATCAAACTTTGAGGCCAAAAAACTTCCAGATGATATTGATGGTTACATTTTTGGCATTTGTTCATCTTCAGAATATCAATATTACAAAGAACTGCAAATAAATCACAGGTCCTTCTGTTTCAAGTGTCATGAATTCATGTTCTGGTATTAATATTTTTGACCAATCCAACAGACTCACTGGTTTCGATGATCACAATGGCAACTTATAACTCATCGCCAGATTTTCTAATATTGTGCAGTCCTAAAATCAAGTACTTTAAATGATCTTTTGGGAAGTAACAGGTAACTGCTGGGACCTACAACTCACCTCGTTGGTCCCTACAGAGCTGATGACGCAGCTTATCTTTGTGTTGTCTTTTGACTCCAGGTAGACGGCTTGACTCTTGTGGTACCTGTCACCATAAACCACACACAAAGCATCAGTGACTGCGTTGTCTGCTGCAAGTAGTGAGACAGCGCCGGCGCTCATAAAACATCATTTCACCCAGCTGACCGAACCGCATTCCTCCTGAGACAGAAATGGAGGGACAATTAGAATGAAAAGTCAAAGCATAAAAAATGATTAATTTGTGTTTAACGGCTCCAAACTGTCAAAGGACGGAGAATGAAGACAAAGAGGCTCACGCCAAAAGTATTTGATAATTAAGAGCACACAGAAGAGTAACGATGCGTGAATCTCCCTGTGACTCTCGGAGGGGTTTCGATGTTGGCGCCGTCTTTAGCCACAAATAAATGAAACTTTGCCTTTTAAGGAAAGTGCTCAATTTTCTGTCTACACCAGCAGCTAATAAGAAAAAATTCAGATTCTCTCCTTTTGAATGGACTTTATGTTCTGACATGTCTGATGCTTTCACGCTGCACTAGTTTTCTACTCAAATCCCCCGACTATATGATTTTATTAGGGACTTCAAGCAACAGTGCATATTTAGTGAATCCTACACGTCTTTTCCTGTAGCACAGACCAAAAGAACCATCCCAAGTTCCTGAAGATCAAACTCTCCAAACTAAAGGCAACGTGTCCATCTAGTGGTGACAAAAGAGAAAGAAACTAAAGGCCTGTTTTGACTAGAACACGTGACATGTACCATCTTTTATCGTAGTAAAGTTTTCCCTCTTCGATGCGGGCTTCGTATCGCTGGGGGGGGTTCTCCATGGGAGCAGAGGGGATGTGTTCAGGTGATGAGGGAGACACTGAAAACAAGGAAACGCACTCAGTAATTACACAGAAAAAAGAAAAGCGTCAGGAAATGTGTGGGGATAGTTTTGGACATTGTGCATTAGAGACAAAGTGCATTCAACTGTGCTCTCTGTTGAATTTAAATATATTAAATCCACCTGCAGAAAATCAACATGTTGCAATGTGATGGGAGGTTACTTCAGATTGTTACAGACTAGAGATGGACTGACGGTTGTGGAGGCAGCCTGGTAAGGTTGGGCAGAACGCCTTATTGCATTCAGACCAGGACGTTCAATCTGATACATTCCATCTGTGCTGAGCTTTTCAGTGTTGCTTGGACCTACTGCTCACAGCAAGTTAATCAACATAAGGTGAGCTCTGACGTACCTGGTCGTTTTGGTGATTTAAGCTGCGAAACAGAAAGTTTAAAATATTAAAATCAAGCTGAGCAAATACACAAGACTCAGCAGGGACATGAACCTTTGCACTGACCTTATTAAGTGTTCTTAAATCCTCCATTATCTGCTCGTCTGTTAACAAATAATTTAGCTGAGGTTTGAAGAATCAAGGAAGGCAAATTTCAAGATTTTAAACACCAAGTGGAAAAAAAAAAAAAAAAAACTTATTGGAAAAGTCAAAGAGAAAGCAGAAGTTGATCTGAAGGATATCTGGTGCAGGTTTTCTGCGCTTGTCTGGTATTGGAACTGGATCGTTGGGTCGTCTTCTCAGCTTCCGTGTCATGATTGGTTTTACCTCCATTGAGTCTGCAAATGACAAAAAAATTTAACAAAAATATGACGGTTTAAAACAAATAATGTAAAATTTAAGCAGTGACGCCGTACGAAATCTCCAGCAAACTAATCACAAATTAATGATCTACACTATTGATACATTTACTCTAAAACTAAAAAACAAACTGAGCTGAAAAGCAAAAAAATTTCCAGTAACAAAGCTGTTTGATAAAATTCTGCATTTAATTGCTATCCTGAGAGAGTTGCTCATTCTTTTTTGTGCTAAATATTAATTTTCAGTCAAACCTTTGGAGAACGCTTAAGTTTAATAACAAGAAAACTGATAACGTCATTGGTCTAATTGTGCACATCAACTCACCAACACACACAAGCAACTTAAAAGCAACATTTTAACTAGTTGCTCGACAACTGAATGGGTTTTAGCTCCATTACCGCCTGTCAGCTCCATCGTTAGCTTCTCATTTTCAATCATCTTTTTCTTTTCTTCCAGTTCTGCGATTAGGTTTTCCTTCAGCTCGACCTTTTTATCGTCAAACTCCTTCACTGCTGCCTTCTTCTCTTTGATGTAGCTCCTCTCCACCTGCTCTGTCTGAAGAATGCACAGAAACGGAGAAGACGAGCGGTAAAACCGTGTTTGTCTTGTAATAATACAAACTACGATAAAGCATTACGAGTTAATCGGGTTTGTAAGGAGTGCTTACCTCGAGTTGGAGAAACAAATCTGAAAAGTGAAAAGAAAAGCCTGATTACATCATTATCATTCAGTTTTTTTTTTTTATTTAACCATTTGTGAAGCATTAATTGTATTTTCACTCGAGTGTATAAAACAAGTCTTAATATCCATGACTTCCTTTTCGCCTCCCAGACTGAAGGGATATGAACAAGTTGCACATTCCTGTCAACAGGTGGCAGTATAGGTCATTTATTGATAATTAAAACAAAAGAAGAATATAGCTACTCCCAAAACAGATTTGATTGGCTAACACATATCATGTGACCAGTCAAGATTCCCAATATCAAAAATTTATTTAAAATGGTGCTTATAAACTAATGTTTACACATTAAATCTTTTTTTGGTGTTGTCAATAACCACAAGAAAACAGAAAACTTTTCTGTAAAATTAATGTTTATCTAAAACCACAATATCTTTTTTCTTTCAGACAACATGCGCTAATCACTCAGCATTTATACAGCTTGATGCACTTATCATGGCAGAGGGTTTATTGTTTGAATAGTCGGGCAACGCGAGCTGAATGACAAGTCATCTGGCAACATCTTTCACAGCTGACAAACGTGTCGATATCAAAGCCACATGACTTTCATCATTTTGTTTCTAACAATTCTGACAAATTCATCTAACAATTTTTATTCAGCTTTCTTTTCTGTTATTGTCTGCTAAGTTTATTTTCAATGGCTAAACCAAACCAAACTAAAGTACCAAGCAGTTTAGAATCAACTCGAAACATGGATGAATCTGAAATAAATCACTGTGTGTCCTTGCCTGCATTTCGTAGTCTCTCTTTGTACTGCTGGTCTAACTTCTTCATCCTCTTCTGATACTCCTGCAGCGTACCTGCAGAGAAATATATATATATATATATATATATATATATATATATATATATATACATATATATAAAAAACTTAACTGTCTGTGTACTATAAAGTATGGAAGTCTTGAAGTAAAGCACAACAAAATAATAAGAGATTTCAGAAAAACTAAATGTTTAGGTAAGTGTTCATTTCATTTTTACATCAAGGACTGTGAAAATACGCTTTTTTAATAAAGGTGTCTTCGATGTACCTGGACTTTCACTATGGTCTACAATACATTTCAGCAAGGGCGTCAGAAGCATCTATAATGTGTGTGTGTGTGTGTGTGTGGGGGGGACACACGATGTGTGTAGGTGTGCGCGCACGTAAAAAAACTGTTCACTAGTGAACAAAAAAGCAACATTTCACCTAGATTTCCTTCAATTCCACACATTTAAAACATGTTTCTCATCAAGTTTGTGTAAATTCAGCTGTGGATTTTCAAGACATTTTAACTTTAATACACTTTAATACGTCAGATCGGCACTATTTGTGTTTATAGAGAAATAAAAAACATCACCACTGGACTTTTTTTTTTTTACTTGTGTTCAACACTACTCATCTAAATGATGTTTCTCATGAAGCTTGAGGACAATAAGGTGTGGGGGTTTTAAAGACATTTCAACTTTAATACACCTGAACACACGGCGTCTCTTACACCTGCAGCGTCTTACAGCGTCACAGTTACTGCTAACATGCTACATGCTCCACTTCTCTCCTCCTAACATGAATATATGTTGATGATCAACCCCCTGGTCAACAACTGCCCGCACTAAGCTGCTAAACTGGCGAGCGAGTAACACAGAGGTGTCTCCATCTCCTCCACCTGTGCGCGTTTTCTGCCGAGGCAGGAAGGGACCCGTGGAGAGTTGGAGGAAACCAGGAAAACCTGGAGTGGAGTTTTAGTGGTTTGAGAATTCTCCTATCAAGTGGAATGGATTCGTTCACCAAGAAAAATAAACTGCGCCGCCTGACCTAATGTTTTATATTGAAAGTGTGGGGGGTGGGGGGGTCCAAATTAACGTTTTTTTAATGTGGGGGGGACTTGTCCCCTTCACATATAATGGTTGCGACGCCTATGCATTTCAGTGACATTTTGCAGCCATCTTTAACAAAAAGCCGCTCCCACGGTCTGAACAAAGAGGGCTATGTGGAACAAAAAGCATGCAAACAGCAGTCGACATGTCAGAAACATTGTGAAAAGTTTTGAATGTTTTTAGAAAGAGCAGCTGTTAACAATGCTGGTCGGCTCTGGGCAAACGATTCATTTCAGAAGCCTCATTTCTATACAGTCAAATAAAGTGTGTCTGCTTTTTTATGGTTATAGGTTATTGAATAAAAACTAAATCAAATAAGTGAATGAATGTTACCTTCCTGTAACTGCTGTAGTTGCCGTTTCAGAGACGCAAGCTTATCTTGGTACATTCTGCCAAAAAAAAAGCAAACCACAACAAGTGTCACAAACATTACGAGCTTAATAATAAAGCAGAAAAGTTTATTCTTAAACTGGCTAAAAATACAGTCAAAAGAAAACATCTTACTGCTCCTTAATTTCCACATAATCATCCTCATCGTGTTTGGCAAGATCCGTCTCGCTCGCATCTTCAGTGTCTGGAAAAAGCATACCCAAGACTTTTTGTTTTAACTTCCATTTGATAAAACACTTGTTTCAGGTGTTATTATGCTAGCAAACAGATGTTTTCTGATATGATTTTCCAGGAGTAGTGGAAAGGTCTCCTGTATGCAGATAATAGGACGTGCGTGGCACTAGTGAGGTAATGGTGAACATCCTTCCTGGGATGCCCTCTGGCTTGTTTGACGGAGATCAAGGGAAATCCACATTTCCCAATTGACACGAGAAAACAAGTTAGGCTGACCTATGCAAAAGTGCACAATGCGTTTGAGTAAATTTAATAAAAACGACGAAGAGCAAGACGATCAACGGTGCAGCTGCTGGTTGAGAACGTTGCCGCATGGTGTGATTAATCTGACCGGCTTATTAGCTGTCAACTGTGTCAAAACCAGGCTAGCATGTTGCATCGAGGCTAAACGACGTGACACACACGGAAATAAAGTTTAGGAGCATCGGCTGACTCAGATCTGTCCGCTTTCCCCTCGAAACCTGAGAGAAACCTCGGGAAAAAGAAGGCCCAGTTAAGCTGACATTGCAGCTTTCATTTTCAGTTAGCCTTGACGTGCTAGCTAAAGTTAGCTTTTGTCGTTTGTTTGAAAAAAAAAAAAAAAAAAAAAAGATAACCCAATTCCAGCTGACAGGAGCGTAAAACCATCGTGAGGTAGATCAAATAACTTCGGCTATTCGCTTGAAAGTCGGTGTCAGGAAACTAGCTGACCTTGTACTGTTGCCATTGCCTTTATTTCTTCTCGCCTCTCTTCCCGTTTCGCTGCTATCCGTCCGGTTTGACTGAAGAGAGCGAAAAGGGCAGAGGAGTGGACAACCTGTCAACGCTCGGAGCTAACGTTACGTAGCCGGCTAATTAAAGGTGTGTTCACCGTTTGAGGAAGAAGAGAAGTGCGTTACCGTACCAGTCCTGTTTCGCGATTGTTTTTTTAAAAGGAGAGGCAGCTCAAACAAATATCGTAAACTACAAACTTATTTTATTTAAAATAATTAAAAAAAAAAAGTACATTTTACCTTAGTTGTGTCCATTGCTAGCCCTCAATCTCAAATTTTGATGGGTTTGGTCACCACAGACCCTTAGAAATAATTATTTGCAAAACAAGCTAATTCAAACGTAGACACTTTGCTAAGTGGTATGTCCAAAAGAGACGCTTCCAAGTGAAAAACACGAACAGTTATTTATATTAGCTTGACGCTGGCGGTAAACGTATAGCAATGTAGCTAGGCTACCTTCATGTGTCAGAATCTGTTCTCTAGCTTTGGAACGAAGCAAAATTACTCTCATTATTTTTTACCGTAAACATATTCTGCACTGAAATAACAAACTATACATCGAAGAACAGCATAGCTCTAAAAAGACATTTTCCTTAAAACGTAAACAGCCACAGTTCAGCAACAACCGCGAATTTCCGTTTCTTTTCCAGCAACTACACAGAGCCCGACGGGCAGCGAGGTTTTCGCGGATTACTTCAACGTTACCTTCTTCCGAGTCTCTTCCCCGAAAACTGCGATCGTCGTCGTCATCTACGCTGTCAAGCTCTTCTTCGTCGTTATAATAATCCACCATGGGTGAAATTAGTGTAGAAGCCATTTCTATGGTTTGAAGAATGTAAACAAACACAAAATAAACAATCGATTTGTGTTTTGCCCCTTGCTTGAAACTGCGCCTACAACTGGTAGGACCTCGGAGCATCAAGCTGTCCAAGTATATGCCTGAAGACAATTTCCGTAATAACGACTATGTAATTGACATTGGTTGTTAAGTTTATTTTTAGAGTAGCTTAATAAGGGTTGAATAAAATTGTAGATATGTTAAATGCAACTCTTTTGCTATAAGAGCACAGAATTTGCAAAAATCAAGTCAACAGGCAGCTTGTGCTTTATGTTGCATGTACCCGCTCAAGAATTAGTGGGTTAATGGAAAAATCTCATTTTTCAATAAAGCTTTACTTATATTTTTAAT
Organism: Nematolebias whitei; assembly: GCF_014905685.2. NCBI lineage: Eukaryota > Metazoa > Chordata > Actinopteri > Cyprinodontiformes > Rivulidae > Nematolebias > Nematolebias whitei. The sequence goes on from NC_056505.1 coordinate 7,513,998, forward strand.
GTCTTGCACCCATGTTTAAAAAATGTAACCAAAAAAAATCTTGACTTTGTTTTGCTGCAATTTTACTTGTCAAGCCAATACAAAGCAAATTAGCACGTTTAACTTTTTACTGAAAAAATTCTCCTGTATGCCTTTTTTTCATTTTATTTGTTGAGAATCATTTCTCATTGACAAACATGACATGTAGTCATGGTTATGTCACAGTCTTGTGGTTTGTTTGGTTTTCTTAAATAACATAAAAATATATTAAAGGTATACAATCTGTCATATTTGAAGATGACACAAAGGCTGTTTTCTTCATACACTTCAAACACTTTCAAATTAGAGTGAACAGAGAATTATGAATTAGTGTGAGTTTCTAATATTCATTTATGTTTAAACCTTGTGACGGACTGCTGACCTATTCAAGATCTACCCTGTTTCTTGTCAGATTACAGATGTGATAATGTTATACTCCCTCAGTAACTCTGACCTGGCTGAAAGCAGGTCAAGAGAATGACTAACAATAAAGCTTTTGGGGTAGAGGGAGAGCCAGGTCATTAAAACCTGTAGTTGGGTCTCCACTGGCGATAATTAAATAAAAAGAACGCAAACCCTTGGATCCTGTTATTATTCATGTAATACTGTTTAATAATACCCAGTTTTTTAGTTGTCTCAGTGGGGCTTTTTATGTTGTGTGCATGCATGAGTCTGTTTGCTTGCATTTACTGAGTTAAAGTTTCCTCACAAAGCCTAAGAGTACAAACTGTCAGCTGGTATACATTTGCACATGGTTCATGATGGACTAGCCACTTGTAACAGGCGTACAAATATCCCACTGGCAATGGGAGGCTCCAGCTCATTAGAACTACAAAATGAAGAACAGAGATCTGAGACACCATGCTGACCATGACAAACCCACCACCATGTTTTACAGATAGCTGTAAACACACTTTTATTTCTACTGCACGTTTGTTCTGATCTCCTTCATACGGTCAGATTTGGATTAATGACTCCATGCAATTTGTTGTTACTTATATGAATACCAGTTTTTGTAAAATGTAGTATACTTGAACTCCACCCCCCCCAACCGTTTAATTTCCTATTCTTCCATTAAGATAATTTGTGGTGCCCCCCCCCCCCCCAATCAATTAATCAAAGTTTTTTATTTTTTTTAAAGAAGCACCTTTCATACAACAAAGTGTGACACAGCAACACCAGATTAAAAAGCAGTAAGCAACATAAACACATATAAGACCCATTAAAAGAGAGTTGAGCTAAAAACACTAGACGTAGGTATAAAATATAAAAATGAAAAACAAACATAGACACTAAGGAGGAAGAGAGAGCGAGAGAGAATAAAAATTGCAATTGTTTCCCTAAAATACATAGGAAAGCATAAAATAACTAAATAGGATCAAATATATTTAATTATAATTCGATTAAATGTCAAACTAATAGTATAATAAGGCCAGGCATGATGGAAATAAACTAAATAAAATCCATACTTTACAGGCAAGTATTCACAATATGCTTATGGATATCATTGTGTTTTATATTAGGATGAATGTGTTTTAATAAACTGATTATTTAACACCTGAGTAGTGTTTATTTTTAGCACGCTGCTGACCTTCCACAATCGGGCATCAGGTGGCAGCATTGGCCTGAGTATTTTCTGGAAATCAACTTGTTTGCAGGGACAGAAGTTGCAACAGAATCTGGATGACTCAGTTCATGCATTTTAATGATGCACGAAGAAAACAAGGCAGCAGCTACAACAGTAATGGACGTTCCAGTTTAATTTTACTTTTAATTTTAAAAAAAATATATATAATGAAAGTAGCACCGTTGATATAATTTGTCACGCTTTAATTTATTCCATTTTTTTTTATATATATATATGTTTTTTGTGCACCAGTCTGTTAGTTGTAAAGTTGTTTAGAGCGGAGCACCAAGTGCGGGAAAGTGCGCATGCTTTTATCTCAGCAGACAACTTCACTTCCGGCTGCCTGTCAAAGTGTCAAACAGTGAGCGCGAGGGGTTGTTCTCGTGCTGCTCCGTTATTCAGGAAGTCCAGACCAACTGACAGCACTTCGCGAAGTCACACCGACGTCTCCAGAGACGGACTAAATGCTCTTCAAGTGCTCGTGTTTTTTTAACCAGTGCGAGTTTTTAACAAAGGTGAGTCTTTTTTTATTTATTTATCTCTCCGTTGTATTCACCGTTTGCCCCCCGCGCGCACTGACAGTTAAGCTAAAGCCTCGCGCTCACAAACTGAAATGACACTTCCTCTTGTCGTGTCAGCAGCTAAAGCTACCCCGTAGCTACATGTCAGCGCCGTTAAAGTGGGGTTTAAAAGGGGAACTGACCGCCGTGGACTGAACGGTTTTGTTGTTTAGTCCTTAAAGGTGGTAAGTAAAGTAACCCACACCAGCAGCTGGCGCCGGGCTTTGCTCACACACTTGCTCGTTTTCCCCACCTGCTTAAATAAAACGACGAAGTCGGTGAAGGAGAAGAAGCAGCTTTCTTTAGGTGGTGAGTACGCAACGTGTGACAGGTTGTTGTGAAGTGTCAGGCAAAAGAGGCGACAGGATGCTGAATAACTTGTCCTCGGTGTCGTGTTTTTTTTTTTTAAATTTTTTAGCTTTGTCATGCAGCGCGTGTGTAAAACGTTCAGAATGACTGTGGTGCCTTCCATTGTTGTGAGTGGGATTTTACTATCAACGCGTTTAGTCACAAATGGCTGCTCAGACGTGCACCATTCATGCTTTTTTTTTTTTAATTTCTTTCTTTTTGTCGCATGATAAGTCGTGCAGGAAATATGCATTAGTTCAGTACAAACAAAAGAAAACGCGCGCATTCATTTTTCCTTGTTTGTTTATCTTACGAGTTATTCCTGGCGTAAATGCTATAGTCATCAGCATTATTGCGTAAATAAGCAGCGTAAAACGGCGCTGTGGAAATGGCAGATGTTCATGGCACAAACTGAGCACTAAAACCCTGGCTGACCCAACATGATGTCATCTTTCCTGTGCGGAGCGCGTGCGTGAGAGGCAGCGGACCCGCGTGTCGCTGCTAAACTGTGTCATTTGTAAAGATTTATTTTAAGATGAAGCCATGCCTGCGGAGTTTCAGACAGGGATCACCAGAAATGTAATCCTTCATTATGACATTCTGCCTCAATGCGTTTTCTGACTTTTCTTTGTGCACAGAGCTAAAGAAAAAGATGTTTCCTTTGCAGAATACAGCGCAAAAGTCTGCAAAGGATGCTGCACTATGAAATAAGATCAATTTCTTTTTTTGTTTCTTGAGGTAAAAAAAAATCACTGAAAATGAAATACTGCAAACATTGAACTTAAGTTAAACTTTCAGAAAGTAATCATTAACTAAAGTACTTTTAACTTTTAGACTCTCCACTTCAAGATGGCTACCACTGCCAATTGATCTTAGAAAACACAAAATGGCTATAACTCAACTAAATTGTAAAAATATTGAGCTAAAATTTGGGGTGGTTGACTGTGAGCATAACCCCCCAACACACACTTTGAGTGCAACACATTTTTACTTATTTATTTTTTTGCTGAAAACCTTTGCATTAACTGTTGCAGTCAATCCTGGTTGTCTGTTAGCAAAATATCTCACTAACCCAATAAGTGAAGGGAGTCATTTATTTAAAAAAAATAAATCAGTGAATCACACTTCGATGTCCAAAAATTCTGTCTTAGTTTTTATGTTTACGCAAATAATTTACCAAGATGCAAATACATGCGTTTTTATTTCAAATTGGGGTGCTTTTTAATTTTTTACAATAATCGTAAGGACTCACAAAGGCATCAATAATTCAGTGAGTAAATTTTATCACAGACACGTTTTTCCTTTGTTCATAAGAGTTGAGTCTTTCCCTTTGTCCTAAAATGTAAAACATACTATAACATTTTATTTTAGTACCTAAATTTCAGAATGAAACAAACTATTTTTGTATTTGTATAACATTAGTAACTAATCCATATTTTAATCTGTATTTTAATATTAAAATAGGTTTTGCAGCTCCGGACATATTTTATTTAGTGGGAAAAGGGTAGATTTTATTATTTTTTTTTTTTTCAAAAGGTTTCAGACACCTGTTGCAGAGTTTCAATATTCGGAGAGCACACCACTCTTGTCTTTTTGAATTCCTCATATCTTCTAGGTTCATCAGCCACCTTTTATTCATAAAAGCAGGAGCAGAAAGTGATACACTTCCTTATGTGGAGACGGTATCTTGGGACATTCACTTTTTAAGGTTGAAATCCCATCGTGCAACTTGCAAAATGTTCCGTCCATCCAGGCTGTTTGACAACTTTCAGTGTACTTGTCAGTTCTGAAAAAGTTGGCACATTTTGTAAATTGTAAATAAAAACAAAATGAAATGGTTCACAAATCTCATAAACCCACATTTTATTCATAAGAGAAAATAACACATGTATCCAATGTTAAAACAAAACAAAAAAAAAGGTGTAGCCAGATGTGGGGGCTTTGCTTTGCCCATCCAAATCTTTTTGCACCGGTCTGGGTATTCAAACCTGCAACCTCCTGTCACTGGCTCACCCTATCTAACCTCCACACCACTAATCCCCAAAAAGTAATTTTGAATTTCATGCCAACAATTAATCTAAAAAAAGTTGGGGTTGGGCAACAAGAGTATAAAAGCGAGCATGAATAAGAAACACCTGGAAAAGCATTTTGGAACAAATTAGGGTAATTGTGAACAGGTGAGTAAAAATACTGTGTATGAAAAGAGCATTTAAGAAAGGCTAAGGGACCATTCATCCTGTTACCAGTGGTCAGTACAAAAGCTGGCCTCTATGATGGTATGGGGGTGCATTAGTGCCTCTGGCATGGACAACTTGCACATCTGAAGCCACTGTCAATGCAGAAAAGTTTATACAGGCTGTATAGAATAATCTCTAGCTCCCATCCAGCAAAAAAGACCCAGGACTGTCAAACTAGAATCCTGTGTCAGACAATGTGACATCGCCTTCCAAACATTGCAGCAGCTGGTTTCCTCACTTTCGAGTTGTTTACAGGCTGTTGTTAAAAAAAGAGGGGATGCTTCACAGTGGGAAACATCACCCTGCCTCAACGATTTGGAGTTGTATTGCTGTCATCAAATTTCAAATTACCCGCCAACAACAACAAAAAAAACCTTTTAATTTCTGAGTTTAGTTTGAGTTTAAATATACGATACCTTTTTTTATAGTTCTCCATTGTGAATAAAATGTGGGTTCATGCATTCAGTTTTTATTTTTACAATGTCACAACTTTTTTTGGAATGTGAGGTTGTAGATGGTTCAAAAGATTTTTGGTGAATGTGTGTCTTTTGTAAGGATTGACCCCAGTGGGGTTAGCAGATTGTGCTGTTACCGATTGGACAGTGGACAGTCTGCACTGATTACTGAGTTACAACTTTCACACAGACTAATCTTATTGTTTTAGGTTAAACGCTGAATAAAGCTCATAGTGTGTAATTTGATGTATGACAATAACAAGCTTCAAGAGCAATCAGAGGCATAGTTCTAGGAATCATGCCTTACATGGAGCTGTGTTCAAAAAATTAATAAGTTATAGACGGATCATTTCATAAATTTGCATAAATTAATTTAAGTGCCTGTGTTGCATTTATGCGTGAATGCAGATTAGTGTATACATCAGCTGGTCTTGACGACTCTCTGATGTTGCTGTCAGATTTAATGGGATGGGGGTGTGAATCAAATGTACTCACACTGAGGTCATGTCACTCGAAAGACGGTCGTCCATTTACAGATTGGACTAGTTTAGGTTTAACACTGGGCTAAAGTCAAACACAATTAATGGGTTTGCTGGTTGTATGATAACGGATTGTATGATATTATCTTTTTTATATTTAATATCAGGCTTTGATAATGATGTATAAGCTTATATAGTTTTTATTCTAATGCTCTATGATTTCTTGTAGCATTGTTTTTTTTGCCAACCAACTACATACCCATTAAACAGTCTCTTACAGGAATATGTTTATTTTTGTTAGATTTCCACATACTGTTTTGTGCAAGTTAGCTTCCCCATTATGGTGGAGTTGGGCTTAGCAATAAACTATCCTACAATTAGATTGCCATAAATTTATGATGATAAGAATATTCAGTTACGTAATTCATCAATGGAACCAACAGCCCATCCCTCAGCACAAACAAAAGCCAATGATTCAATGGTTTTGTATGTTGAATACGTAAGATTGGAGGCAGGAGTACGCAGGTAGACTACAGGTAGAAGAGGAAACCTGTGGGAGATTGGGAACTGCAAGGTTGTGACGGGGGAGAGTGTAGCTAGATGGTATCGAATGGTTGTGTGTAGAATGGCTGTTGTTGAGAAAAAGAGTAAAATCCGAGAAGAAGACCAAATGATGGAAGCTGAGAAAAGACGAATGTTGTGAGAAATTCAGAGAGGAGCGGTTAAAGGCTTTGGGTGGTAAGAAAGAGCTTCCAAATGACTGGGCTACTACAGCAACAGTAATTAGAGAGACAGGTAGGAAAGTACTTGGTGTGTCATGGGCAGAGCAGGATGATCAAGGAAACCTGGTGGTGGAATAGTGAAGTGCAGGATGCTATTAAAAGAAAGAGGTTAGCCAAGAAGAAATATGACAGTGAGAGGACTGAAGCGAGGAGACAGGAATATAAGGAGATGGGAGCAAAGAGGGCGATGGCTAAGGCAAAGCAGAAGGTGTATGATGAGCTGTATGGGAGGCTGGGCACTAAAGAGGGTAAGAAGGACTTGTACCAATTGGCAAGACAAATGAATGAGGCTGGAAAGGATGTGCAGCAGGTTAGGCTTGTTAAAGATAGGAATTGTAATGTTCTAACAAGTAAGGAGAGTGTGATGGGAAGATGGAAGGAGTACTTTGAAGAACTAATGAACGAAGAGAATGAAAGAGACAGAAAAGTAGAGGTCATGTAAACTGTGGACCAGGAAATGAGAAAGATTAATGAGGGTGATGTTTGGAATGCTCTGAAAAGAATGAAGAAGGGGGAGGCAGTAGGACCTGATGGTGGTGGTTTGGAAATGTTTTGGAGAGATGGCAGTGAGGTTTTTGACTCAAATTTTCAATGGCATATTTGAGGGTGAGAAAATGCCTGAGGAATGGAGAAAAATTGTGCTGGTGCCCATTTTTAAGAACAAGGGCAATTTACAGAGTTGTAGCAACTACATGGGAATTAAGTTGATGAGTCACACAATGAAGATCTGGGAGAGAGTTGTGGAAGTTAGACGAGAGGTGACTATCTGTGAGCAGCAGTATGGCTTCAAGCTGAGAAAAAACACCACAGATGCCATCTTTGCTTTGAAGATGCTGATGAAGTACAGAGAAGCCCAGAAAGAACAGAAGGAGGAGGAAGTGAGGTATTGCATGAGGAAATCTGGAGTGTCAGAAGTATGCTTGACATGTTAGACAGGACATGTATGAGTTCAAAAAGCGTTCAATACAAAAACATGTATGAGGACAGCAGGACAGTGGTGAGATGTGTTGTAGGACTGACAGGTTCAAAGTGGAGGTGGAATTGCATGAAGGATTGGCTCTGAGCCCCTTCTTGTTTGCTCTGGTGATGGGCTGACTAACAGATGAGGTCAGGCAGAAATCCCTGTGGACTATGATGTTTGCAGATGACATTGAGATCTGTAGTGAGAACAGGGAACAGGTGGAAAATAATTTGGAGAGATGGAGGTATCTATTTGAAAGAAGAGGAACAAAAGTCAGCCACAGTAAGACGGAGTACACAAGTGTAAATGAGAGGGAGGCAGGAGGAACAGTGAGGCTACAAGGAGCAGAGGTCACAAAGGTGCAGGACTTCAAGTACTTGGGGTCAGCTGTCCAGGAAAATGGGGAATGTGGTAACGAGGTGACGGAGAGTCCAGGCAGGATGGAGTGGTTGGAGAAAAGTTTCAGGAGTGATTTGCGACAAAACAGTAAAAGGAAAAGTTTACAAGACAGTAGTGAGACCAGCTATGTTGTATGGTCTGGAGACCGAGACATGGACATAAAGACAGGAGACAGAACTGGAAGTAGCAGAAATTAATATGTTGAGGTTCTCCTTAGGAGTGACAAGGATGGATAAGATTAGGAATGAGATCATCAGAGGTACAGCACAGGTTGAACAACTGGGAGATAAAGAAAGAACATACAGAGATGGTTTGGACATGTCCAGAGGAGGGACAGTGGTTATATTGGTAGAAGGATGTTAGAAATGCAGCTGCCAGGAAAAAGCCAGAGGAGATATATGGATGCTGTTAGGATATAGAGGTAGTTGGAGTGAGGATAGGGAATGCAGAGGACGGAGTGAGATGGAGGAGGATGACTCTCTGTGGCAACCCCTGAAGAGGAATATTTGGAATAAAAAGATGTATAGATCAGAAACTGTATATGGTGAATAATTATGTCTGTAAGTCCTGTTAGCCAGTTTTGTTGTATGCTAGTGACAGTGGTTTGGCTAAATCTCAGAAAGATTTTCAAATGATGGAGCAAGAAGGGAATATGTTGCTTAAATATATTGTCATCTTCCTAATTTATGAGGAAACAAGTTCAAAATTATTTCTGTTTGGTGAACTATGATGAGATTGATAATTATCTGGTTTATAGTTTGGTTTGGCATTTGGCTTTACTGAGTTATTTGTTTATTATTAATTCTTTCAGCTTCTGTTTGGTTTCATTTTGGTTTATTTTACTCTCAATTCCTACTTGCTGTATATGAGACAAGTATGAGATCTCTGAGATAATTTTGTAAATAAATACTCTTTTTGTCATGTTGTTTTTCATTTAGAGCAACCAGTTGAAGCAAAAAATATAACTTTTTCTTTCATGATGGAAACCTGAGTTTAAAAGTTATTCTGATAGACTTGTCAGAAGTCTGTGCTACATGAAGTTATTAGTTTATTGATGGTACAGCTGCTGACCACATCAATATTAAAGTGATGCCGTCAGGATTAATGTTCTGTGGTGATCTGGTTTCATACATCTGATACAGAAATGCTGTTTTGGATGACCGGGAGAAATATGCTTTCCCAACCCCCAATTTTACTCGCACTTGCAGATGTGTTCATGCATACTGCTTTTAATGATGATTTCAAAAGACAGCAAGCTCTGCACTGCTTCAAGATTGTGGTCTTGTGAAGTCTGTGGGAGAGCACCCAGAGAAATATCTGGTAACAACAATTTACAGCAGCAGTAATACTTTATTTAATGCATTTTTAGGGAGATAAATGCATGGTCATGTACATAGTGGGTCTCCTGGTCTTCAAGGAAGTATTTGTACCCAAGATAGTCTCACTCATCAATCTTTTCAGTTTATTTAAATGTGCATTCAATAAGAAAAAAAAGTGCAAAGATATGTTTCTTCTTAGCAAAATGTTTAATTCATCTATCTGTTGATCATTTTAATGAATGCCCAAAATGTCAGCTTACATTATAATCAGAAGTTTGTTCATCTGGATGTTATTCCTAGATTGAATGGAAATGTTGTATTTACACCTGAGCGTGACAGGAGTGGAAGGGGAAGATGTGAAATGCATCCAGTCATAGCCCAGCAGCTGGTGTGGACCTGAGTCATGGCCTTGGTCTACTAAAAGCTGTCTCAGATGGAAGGACGTCTCAGCCCAACAGATGCCTTCTCATCAAATACCTCTCAAGTGACTCTGGCCTTTTTGCTGTTTGCTTATCACCTTGTGCTAATTAAAAAAAAAAAAAAATCTTGGTCCAAGCGGCAGCTTTAGATCCTAGCCACCCTTTTGAAGTTTTCACAATAAAAATTCTGCTCACTTCAAAAGGCATTTCTTGCAGCATTTTAAACAAAAGCCTTTCTGGAGGCATACGATGACCTCTATTCACCTAGTCTTTCTTTCACACATTTTATAAGCTCTCCTCTGGCACAACATCTGGCTAAAGTTGTTTACTGCACACAATATGTTGTGATACTATAGTACACTATTAAAAAAAATAAGAAGCTTGTAAATACATTATTTTGGAGCATTGCATATTCTGTTCTCATTGTTTTTCTCATATTTGGTGTTAAAAAAACACATTTTGGAAAGTCGGCCTTGGTGGGTGTGTAAGGTTAGTATCAGTGACTTAATTAGAGCTCTTTATCAGAAGAGCGCCTCAAATCCTCTGAGCAAGCTTGCAGCTGTGACCATGAGTTTACCCTTTTTCCCACCCAGCATCTGTTCATACCCCATTATGTTTGTGTCCTCTTCAGTTCGATTGTAAAATCTCTATCTTCTCATTCATGACTAAGCCAGCATGAAGTGCTGGGGAACTACAAGCAGCCATTGCCATCACCCAAAGAGACATCACCAATACAGTTGGCTGACAAGTCTTATATTTGCCCACCACCACCCCTCTGGGTCTAGGTCTTAATTTAGCTTGGCAGGGTAGAGGAAAAGGCTCAAACACAAGTATTTTTAGAACTACATGTCTCACTGTAATAGGGGCTTTAAAAAATTGAACGCGCCATGTCATAGTCTTACAGTTTGTTTGTTCTGCTGACTTTCTCCTGCATGTAACTGGCAGGGAAAACTTTAATATGCGCTGCGAGCTTTGCAGTGTTGGGCATGTCAGCAAGACTTAGGATGCATGAATATGATGGACACATTTGCTGATATGAGTTGGGTGAGGTAATACACTGTGCAATGCTGGTTTAATTTGCCTCCCTGTAATGCTTTTTCTGTGTCATTGCAATGCACAAAGTCTAATGTGAAGCCATTCAAATGCTTTTTCAGACCTTTTCTATTTAAACTGTTACACTTTTATGTCAGAACAACAGTCCTGTCTGTTAAGGCTGCACAGGATGTAAATTTATCATAGTTCCAATCAGTGAGTACATTATCAATACTACAAAAGACTTCTTGGACTACAATGAATTATAGGACATTATATTTCAAGTACCATGTAAAGCAATGACAGACGATAGGGTGAGTAGTGAGGAAAATGTGGGTTTATTGCAATCGATATCGCACATCACAAGTTTTACTATCGTGCATCATCTGGCATTCAGTGACTTTTTCCAATAACCACAAATAAGCTTTTGTTTGATAACTTTTATATCAGGATGGCAGGATTTTGACAATGATGTTAGCTGGTGCTATTGCACCAACCTTTTTTGAGTACTAGTGTAAAAGCTTGATTACACCTTGTCTCTTCAGTTACCACCCTGTGAGTCAAACCCACCCCATCCCCCCAGTCCTATGAGAATCTAGGCTTCTGCCCAAGCTCTGCGCAGCCCTAATGCTGTAACTGGACAGCCTTCATTGGGTCAAGTGGAGATTTGTCTCTGAATGTGGGGTAGATTTTGTTGTGCTCTCACCAACCAGCAATGTGTTGGGATAATTGTAACTTTTATTAACTGGGGTGGAATCATTCTGTGTCTGGTGTAATTTTAGTTGGCTTTTTTTTTAATGAGCGATTTATGTACATACATGCATACATGCATACATACATGCATACATATGTACATGCATACATACATACACAAATGCATACATACACATACACACATACATACATACAAATACATGCATGCATACATACATACATACACAAATGCATACATACACATACACACACACATACATACAAATACATACATGCATGCATACATACATACATACACAAATGCACACATACACATACACACACACACATATATATATATATATATATATTAATTTTTTTTTTTTTTAAGGAAATGTCAGGGATTACAAAATATGGAGGTTATACCACTTAAAGTGCATGGTTCACCGCAAAAATATCCCCTTTTAATTTCTGTCTTTTCCCATAGTTGCATTATTTCTTTTTGCCAAAATAAGGGTTTTACAACACACATTTTAGAGGGAAAATACAGCAGAAGTTTCTCATGGGGGAAAAATATGCAGAGTGAGACAAAATATGAGCTTTTGCTGCCCTTTTCATGGCTAAAAGTCCATTGTAGGACAAGCTTTCTAAACCCAAAGTGAACCATTGTCCAATTAATTTGGGACTTGAAGGAAACTGTCAACACACCCCACTGCTTTTTTCACTCATTTTTATGTATCTTTTTCACACACGCATCTCTCATCATACATGAGCACAAATAAACCAGACATACAAAGCTGCAAAGCCAAAAGGCTGCAAACCAAGTGTTGATGAGGTCCCAAAAGGGTTATAAGGAAGTAGATAAATGACCAGGTGGTGAAGATATCAAAGAGGCTGATGCAGGCTGACACCCTTAATGTTTTTATTTTTTTTATATAGACAGTGACCTGCCTGGGCTGTGTTCTGTTCTTGTTTCCTGGTTTGATGTTTGGATTTTGTCAAGGAGGGATAGAAAGAGATACTTCCAGATTCTTAAGAGTAAAGGAAAATTATTCAAAACAATATTAGAATCAAGCTAGGATTGAAGTTTTGAATAGCTTTTTTACATTGTGATCCCAAGAAGATTATGAATGTTGGACGACTGAACGGACATAATATATTGATAACATATAAGGAGCTCGCTGATTCCTCACTATCCAAGAATTTTTAGAGGAGAGTACAGTTTAAGTTTAGCATCTTAAGCTTCTTTGTCATACAGTTCAGAAGATTTGTTTAACTTAAGTCTCCTCAAAGCTGTAATGAAAGTTTTAGATGTCACTTTAGTTGATTTTTAGAAAAAAAACTTTTGTTTTTTTTGTTCAGTCAATTATAGCCTTATTTATAATAGGGGAGTGATGGCGCAAAGGTTAGAGAAGGGGGGCCTGTGATCGGAAAGTCGCCGGTTCAACTCCCCAGACTGACAAAATCAAAATGTGGGTGGGAAAGGTGAAACACCCACACCTGCCTCCACCCTCATTTGCTCCACTTTGGGCCCTTGAGCAAGGACCTTAACCCCCACCATCTGCTCCCCAAGTGCACCAAATGGCAGCTTTCTGCTCCACACAGAAGGCTGTGGTAGGTCAGAGGTGTGGCTGCGTCAGGAAGGGCATCTGGCGTTAAAACAACTGCCAAGTCTTCATACGACTTCGTTTGCTGTAGCGACACATGCAGAAGGGAGTAGCCAAAAGAACAAGAAAAAATATAGCCTTATAATAATAAAATGGAAAAATATCCTTAGCAAATTTTCATAGAGTGAACATAAAAGCAGTTCTACCTGTCTACATACTAAATATTGGACTAATATTTTTTGTTAGACCACCTTTAGCTTTGATTATGTTAACAGTTTAATAATTTCTATTCAATTTGCATAATTCTACATTTTTATCCTGCTTGCATTTATGTGAGCAGCTCTTTTGGCAGTAGATCTATTATTTTGAACGACCCCATAAATCTGCTAGCTTAAATATCCTAATTCCAGTGTATCCATCCATCCATCCATCCATCCATTCATTAATTTTCTTTACATGCTTTTCCTTTTTGGGTCATGGGGAGCTGGTGTCTATCTCCAGCAGTTGCTGGGGATGGGGACACCCTAGATAAGTTGCAGGTCCATCACAGGGACATATAGAGAAAAATAAGTCAAAACCATTCACACTCTCGCCCACACCTAGGTACAGTTTAGTTACCAATGAATCCATGTTTTTGGTCTGTGGAAGGAACCCAGAGTACCCAGAGAAAATCCACACATGAAAACTCCACACAGAAAGGCTCCAGGCCAGGAGGCGATCCTGTGACCTCACTGTGAGTCGACAGCTCTAACCACTGCTCCACCTTGTCACCCATTTATCATAAGTGTTTTGCAGGGTTAGAAGAACCAATAGTTACTGATTGTTGATGGAAGGTTTCAGGAGTGTTTACTAATTTGAAATTTATCATGGTATAGTCAAGGTATCTTTACCTGGTCCTTTGCTATTAAGCAAGAATAGAGTGAAACACACAACAAAACTGAGTCTTCCCCCAACAGCTTACTCCAAAGTGGAACAAATCAGTTCTGCTTGTGATAAGATGGTCTCTTTGGTATGCCCCCTCCTCCATTGCCGGCCCTCTTCCGTTTTTTAAAATGTATTTATTTTACAGTCCATCAATGTTTAAAAACAGATATGTTTAAAAGAAGCAAATAGTTTGTGTAAAATATATTAATTACAAAACTAACTTTAAAAAACTTCAGAAGTAACATTACTTAAAAATAGATTTGTCATTCGCAGCACACCTGTCTTCCTCAAATAGCCTCAATGTTTTTTGGGGGGTTTTAGACTTAGAGGAAGAGAGAAATACACTGTAGTTGAATAACTGCAGGGTGGAACAATATCTGATCATTTTGGTACCTTGGGACTTTAACTGGACAGTTAAATTGGAGAATATAGGAAAAGTAGAAATTTAGTAAGAGTTATGATCATGTTTTCATATGAACCAGGGTTTGAGAACATTGCAAAGGACAGAAAGTAGATGGTATACATGAGTACAAAAATAATATATTTCAATGGGCAACACATTATTGTACTTACTGGTGGAAAACTATTCTAATCATGTAAAATTATAGCTAATACTTTTTCCTTGTTATAGCTTAGAACAAGAAATCAATGTGAAATACATAAATTAAAAAATGTTCATACTGATACTCACAAGCTCTCGGTTATAGACGTTTGTCAAACGCTGAAGACTCAAAATGCATTTTTTTTTCTAATCTAATATTAGATCAAATAAAATCCCTTAAGATAAAGTTTTTGGATAAGTTTTCCCCCCGCATATTTTATATTTTGCGTGAGCAAAAGCAGATTGGATGAATCTAAAGATCTAAAAAAAGAAGGGGGAGGCTAAGTTTTAAGCCTGAATTAATTCCCAAACTAATTGCGGGCAGACTTTACATGGGATAAAAGCTGAAATCCTAAAGCTTAAACCTCCTGGGCCCTCTCCCACTCTGTGTTAACTCCATTGATGATGTACATAATTTATACTGTCAGTGCAAATGCAAAAAAATAAAATAAAATAAAGAAGAGTAAGAGGCAGAACACAAGGGAAATGACTCAGTGGCCCAGATGCATGTTTCCTTTTTTAGGTTTCCTCTCTTCAGTTTCCTCCCTCTGTCTTTCTCTTTTGTTTTGGCTGATCATTAAGTCTTCACTTTAAAGAAAAAAAAAAAATGAAAGTAGAGTGAAATGGATGTAACTTGGCATCCTAAGGCTCCTGATGTGTTGCCCTTTATTGAAGCCAGGCTGAATGACTCATTATCAACCACTGCTTTATCCTGCTGATTCTTACCACTTGAAACTTCATACACAGTTTAAATTAAAGCACTTTAGGGTACTGTAACTTACTGCAGGTGTTTGATAAGCAATACAATTTGTGGTGTAACTCTGGAACTATTTGCAGACTTTATCACACATCTATGTCCCCCAATCCCCCAGTTAATTTTTGTTCCTTCATGGTCCACTGAAAGCCTCGGGCTAGACTACTCTAAAAGAACTAGCCATAAATGTAAAACTGAATCACAACTTAAGACTTCAACAAATTACTGCATGACCTCATCTTTTTCCCTCCAGGAAGACGGCCTTCAAGAAAGACAAAGGGGGCGTCTCATCTACCCATCATTTAATTAGGAATCTAGTCAGAGTTGCAAGATTTACACCAAACTCATGTTCCTTGCTATGTCTTTGTCTGGAGGGCAGCAAAAATTGTTCTGACTTCTTCAAACCTTGGATAGCTTGTAAAGAAAATGAGGTCAATAACATAATTACATTTCTTTGTCAGGCCACAAATCTGAACCTCTTAGCCTTAGCCTCTTGCTTCAGATCATAAAATACAAGAAAACCTGGTTCAGGCACTGTAACGGAGAAAGCTAACAACCGCTCAACTAGTTTTGTTTTTTTTCTTCTATACTTCATTATGAATAAAACTCAGCAAGCAGCAACTAGTCTAATAATAATAATTTATTTTCTGCTTTGTGTTCACTGTGGGGCATGAAAAAAGACCATTAATCTTTCTGCAGCCTTTGATAAAAAAAAATCCTGTTGAGATTTGGAGTAGTATTTCACTCGACTCTCAATGGTTTCCTTGTACACACAGACCCACATAAACTCAGCACTGAAACAAGATCAGTTTGTGTGTTCTTCCACAAGTTAAAGTTCTTCTGAGTGTGTCCTAACAAACTGCTGAACGAAAGGCCGTAGTCCTAAATGTATTTATTACTTAGAAGTTCTGCATGGTGCATGTGCCAAGCCTTTTGTTTCTGAACATTTGCACTTGTATGTTCTAAATCTCTTGCATTTTTGCATGGCCTTTTGGACAAATAAAATGGTTTTACAGCACTGGGATGATTCTTTTGCCAGTAATGACACACATTATCCTGGTAACTGGGACTGGGCATGGACATTGTTTGTGACCAAGTCAACTTGTCATTCTACGCTTGTCTGTTCCTCCTTCCTGTCCTCTCAAACTGCAGCCAGTTGAAGCAGATGGCTGCTCGTCCTGAGCCTGGTTCGGTTGGAGGTTTCTTCCTGTTTAAAAATGAGTTTTTCCTTTCCACTGTAACCTTTGTGTTTGCTCAGGATGGGAGAATGCGATGAAGTGAAGATTCAACGCAATCTGCTGGCCTCCTTAGATGGATAACTTTTACTAATTGGCCTTTTTTTTATGTTTCTGTACAGTGCTCTGAGTTAACTTTTGCTGTGACTTGGCACTATATAAATAAACTGAATTGAATTGACTTGAACTTTTATTGAGAGCTCTTAAGTTTCACATGAGCAAGAAGAGACAACTTTTTCCATGATATTGTGCAGATTTTAGGTGATCTATATTCGTTTTTCATGCACTTTGGTAAGTGACATGATAAGCCACAGTGGTGCCGTAGTACAGCCATTTGGAAATTATTAAGTTAGTGTAGTTCATGGAATTTTTCTGTAGCCACATTGATGATCAGTACAGCTGAGAATTATGTGTTAAAATTGGGCCTTGGGTTATTGCCCTTATCAATCTGTTGAGTCCCAGCTGAGCTGGATAGATTAGGTCAATGACAATGACTGTTACACACACTGATATTAACACCAGCACTGAGTAGCCCGTGTTCTACTTCCACACTCGTTGAGCTCCAGAATTAATCAATTAGGGTAATCAACAACGTTCTCCTTAAGATCAGGACCTCTGTTACTGAAACTAATTGAGCTTTACCCTGATTCAAACAAATACAGTTGTACTTTTTTCTGTAAAGAAACATTTTAAACTGAATTTAAAAATACAAACGTCGGCCTGTGGTTTCAACAGATCCTCTGAACTTTGAACTTTGTGACCCCGGTTCAGTAGTAGGGATTACATTTAGCTCATGTGTGAGCCAGTGCTGTGCAGATTACCACCTGTTATCCCTCTTACTAACTGGTGTCATGTCATGTACTGGTTTAATAAACAGTAGGACGTGAGCAGGCCCTAAATGTAAAGGTGAAACAAAAGTCTTATCTGGTAAAGTTTCTGCACAAATGTTCGATGTCTCACTTTAAATTTCGTGGAGATTTGGGATTAAAAACTAACTATTAGCTTGTGTTAGATGGTTGTGGTCTATAATTTCTATGGAACTCAATCATCTGATATAGGTGCAATGAAAAATTTAGAAAGATTAATATTTTAACCAAACTTAAACCATTCTTAATCTAGTTTAAAGTTAAGTTGTGTAGTTTTAACAGATAATAATGTTTATTAAAAATGACTTGACGAAAATAGAGACCATGCTGTCATTTTTGTAGTTACTACTAACTTGTACAGTAAACACTGTAAAACTGAATAATCTCTGAGTAGCACAGGGTATTTTATCTAAACCATGTTTAAAATTTGCACTTACATTGTGTTATATTAGACCAAACAAGATAACATTTCTGTTCATTTAGACAAAATTGAATCCACTTGCAATTCTGTTTTTGGTTTACTTGTTGGTTGCAGTTTTTTCATATAATTCTCACCTGGTTCAGGTTTGAAATGGTGTTCCCTTAACAGACACCGTTTGTCTGTGACCTTTTAGAATGATGCAGTGAAGCATTTTCTGATGTCCTCCTTCCATCAGCAAGTTCAAATTATTTTTCTCTGGCTTGATCTTCATTGTTTTAGACATGTTTCTGTGCAGCATAATAAGGAAGGAGTGTGCACAACCAGTGGCCAGGTGCCCATACTATTCTTGGCTTGCCTGGCAAAACCATTGCCTTGCTCCAGACCTTACACCCACTGTAGCAAATTCTGGTAAAAAGACAAAAGAAAATTTAAGCATCTAAATTACATGTAAATTTGGTTGGGAAGTAGAAGATGAATATCTGTGTTGTTCACAATGTAGAAAAGAAATCCTGCGGCCAGATAATATTGTTTACCTTAAGGGAGTGTACTTGGTTGGCTTGACTTTTGAAGAACATGGTATGACCAGATGAATAACAAAACCAAAAGACCTCACAGTAGAATATTGGCCCAACACATTCTTACACATGACATTGCCCATGCTGATTTTTATGTCCACTAATTGGACACTATGGAATGTATGTCCACTGCTGCTAGACTAATGTCATAGTGTCCATTAAGTGGAAACCATGTCAGATGTGTCAGAATATTCACACTCTTTAAAAGAGAAAATAAATCTTATGATCAAGACATCTTGTTCCATTGTTCCAAGCTCCAGTTCTCATATACTTTCTGTACATTTTTTTAGAAAGAAAAGATAATTAATCTAGCTTTAAATTGCCATTAAACTTCCCTGCACCTGTTAGCTTTTTTATTATTATAATCTCAACAGTTTTATGCATTTTCCTCCCAATCCAAGCATGCATTGGTACTAATAAGTCCGAAACAGGTTTTTCTACAACACATTCTCATAATTTACATTAAATTAATGACATGCAACAATAAGCTATCAGAATAGTTTTTATGCAGACATTAGAAAGACAAGAAATATTCTTCACACATGTTGGGGATGGCCACAACAACTTTGACCATTTCAAGAGAAAAGTTGTCACACTAATTTTCTGAACATGTTCAAAATTCAATAAATACGTTTGCTCGCCTCCGACACTCACGTGAGGATGTTAAGAATTATCGTGAACGTTGCAAGAAAGTTCTGGAGACATTCAGGAGTCTCCTTTGTGAATACAGTTCACTGACAAGTCGCATCCCAGTGAGCCTTTAGTGTGAGAATGCCACTGAGGTGCACATGTTCTGTCTTTGCAAATCTCTTCAAGTTGAGTGGACTTTGAACATAATTTTCATCAAATCCAACATGTGCCTGTTGGTGTTTGTTCAGTGAGTCAGCCCGGAGGAGGTGGCGCTGGTGGAGTCGTGCTTTACAAAAATGAGTTGGTCCAGTGCAGGTCTGCAAGAGTGTTCACAAATAGTTTAATCAAAACGATTGCCCAGGAGAAACGATGTTACATAAACTTTAAACTCCCACATTTACACATTTAAACTTTAAACTGCCAAAGGACTATCAAAGAAGATTCACATCAGGACGTAGTTTGTGATAATGCAGCAATGTATACATTTTTTTTTTTTCATTCCTATGGTTTTTATGCAAAACTGATTGCTAAAACTTCAGGCCACTTCATCTATAAAGAAGTCTAACAGATTTAGATTTTGGATCAAAGTTCAGTAAAGTACATTGGTGGCTGTGGCTGAGTGGTTACAGCAGTCGTCCTCTAATGCAAGAGCTGGGGGTTTAATTTTACTAGCAGTCACATGCTGAAGTGTCCCTGGGCAAGACACTGATCCCGTCATTGTCTCCAATGTGTGTCCCATTGATGTATGAATGTGATAAAGCATTGATTATTCTTTGTATATATATAGTAGAGTGCTGTATGAATGGGTAAATAACGCCACAGATTTTAGTGTAAAGCGCTTTGAGTGTCTTGTTAAGATAGAAAGGTGCTATGTAAGTATAGTCCATTTACCATTTACAAGTACAAGAAGTCTTTTTTGCCCCAGGTGTGTCTCATATTTATCTTTTTCCAAAATTCAATTGATTTCAAAACACCACAATATATATTAAAACACGTTCTTAAAAAATTTCTTTAATCTAGACATTTTTCAGTTTGAATATGAGAGGCTTTATGACTTGGTTTTATCCCTGTGTCTTCTCCAGTACGTCAAGTCCTTGCTCTGTGAATGTGTAACCTGTCGATCTTTGTGCCACAATACCTTTAGTGGTATTCATGAACAACTTCCACTGCATCCTTTACTGTAGTGCAAATCTATCTGTGGGGTTGTTTTAAATAATGTGGCAATGCTCACACCGTTTGCTTTATTCATTGAGCTTCCGTTTTACAAGTATGAGATGTTTCGGGGGGAAAAAAAAAAACAGGAAGGAGACAGATTTTTGGGTGTGCAAGCAAAAGATTCAGTGGACTTGAAAAAGTGAAACAATAGACCACACATACTATTGACCTGGGTGGAGGAAAGGAAAAATAATCTGAAAAGACACTACGTCCAATTGTTGCCAGAGAGGATGTATGGCTTTAATAGAGAAAACACCAGAAGTTGGTCCAGAGGGACAAACACACGACTCCTCTGAATTCATGGGATTTTCCTGAAAAATCTTTGGAGCTGAATGAGGGATTGTCTCTTTGTTGCACAATGTGAGTAACCATATCTGTGCATGTAAAACCGACTGACTCCTGAACTCTTTTTCCGACCTGTACAGATGTGACCTATATAAAATGCTTGATGGTTGTTCTCTTTGTTTTAGAGCCATTCACAATCCTTTGGGTGCTAAAAATGAATAATTAGTTGTTGATGTTGTTGTCGTTGTCGTTTGTTTTTTCCAATGAAAAAAATAGTTTGTTTTGTTGGAACCAAAATAGTCTGGATTAATATTAGGAAATCATTTGCTGGAGTTCAACACAACTTCTTTCCCCTCAGACTACAGGTGTCCAATCCTGGGCCTCAAGGGCCAGCGTCCTGCATGTCTTAGATGGTTCTCTGCTTCAACACACCTGATCTGAATCAATGGGTCATTAACCAACATCAGCAGAACATGAAGAGGAAATTTAATCATCGAATCAGGTGTGTTGGAGCAGAGAAACGCATTAAACATGCAGGATAGTGGCCCTCGAGGACCAGGATTGGCTCTGGACCAGACATTCAGAACAAAATTCCTATTGAATGTAATTTCTGACTGATTTTGCAAATATTTTCTAAAATGATGAATTGGTTATTCTACAATGGCATTAAAGAGCTCTTAAAACACACTTCAAAATATTGGGAGCATTTTGAATTAGTGTTTTTTTTTTTTTTTTTATATATATATAACAGTTTTAGTGTTCAAAAGTTATATTGTGATAATGACAGCCAGTCAGTTCTTGAGATTTTGTAAGAGGAAGCATGAATCTACTTAATTTAGCATACTTGCATTTTACTCAAAGATCCTATACAGTATGTAGACACATGTAAGAGGGAAACAGTGGTGTAAAAATCTGTCTAGTGTGCAAAGGCTTTCTTCTGCCGATATTCTGCTTATGGTATTCCTGTTATATAACACCCAGTAAGTCTGTATAACTGCAAAAGGCTTTTCTACATCAGTATAGAGATTAGGACTGATATTGACCTTAAAGCTTTAGGGGGAAAATAGGTCTCCTCTTAATCACAAGTGGGAAAGATGAAGCTTGGCACCGTGGAGAGCTAATCTACTTTGATGGACACGTCTCTAGTTGGGAGGATTGCTGTGTACGTTCACTTGCTTGTTTCAGCCAGGAAACTTTTTAAGCACAGCTTAATCTGCTGAAAATGTTCTATATTTATGTTGATGACAGAAGTAACCAATGATTATTTGAATATTCTTCTTTCAGATAGGCAGCATTTTAACAACTATAGATACTTTCAATGTTTCACTTTTAATATATGTAGGGGGGTGCAGTTAATTAGGGATACTATTCTAAATATGTGGGATATAAATATCCACTATGACATTTGATAAAATCATTCTGTGTTGTTTTTTGAAAAAAAAAAAACACAACAGTAAACCATCCTTAGGCTCCATTAAAATCATCATTTCATTTTTTATAAGACGACCCAGAAAAGAAGTGGAGTGAAAGAGGTTTGACATGCATCAAGAGCCAATGTATGCATTTCATAAGAACTTTGCATCTAAAAGGCAAGACTGAGAGAGCTAGCAAAAAGATCATGAAACTTTGAGATTAGAACCAGCATTTGCAATCTGATCCAAAATTTCTTTGCTAATTTAGGCACCATCCATGCTGCACCCTATTTATTTTATTTATTTATTTATTGAAAAATGAAAGTTTCTGCTGTTTCTTCTGTCAACAATCAGATTTGTTGAGAAAGACTGCCATTTGTAAAAAACAACAAAAAAAAAACACTTTCTAATGAGGCAATAAAAAATGTTCTTTTGTTGGTTTCCTGAGGACAGGAAAGACAGAAATTTTCAGAATCAATCCAATAATTCTCAGTCAGGTCATCTGGACAGTTTCTTTTTTTTTTTTTTATAGAAACATTTCACCCTCTATCCAGAGGGCTTCATCAGTCTGAGGAGTTCCACTAAACCGTTTCCCCACCAAGCAGTAAACTCCTTAAGTGGACCAACCAGTTTGCTGGAGCTAAGATGGTTTCTGGGGTCTGTCCTGCCCCCGCCGACTCCTCGCAGGCAGGCAGCCAGAGCCAAAGTGTTTCAAGAAACTGTCCAGATGACCTGACTGAGAATTATTGGATTTGGTACCTGGATGATTGAGCATGAACTTTGTTGCCTTGAACCACTTTGGCTGTGGCTGCCTGCCTGAGAGGAGTTGACGAGGGCAGGACAGACCCCAGAAACCATCTTAGCTCCAGCAAACTGGTTGGTCCACTTAAGGAGTTTACTGCTTGGTGGGGAAACAGTTTAGTGGAACTCCTCAGACTGATGAAGCCCTCTGGATAGAGGGTGAAACGTCTCTATAAAAAAAAATAACTGTCCAGATGACCTGACTGAGAATTACTGGATTTGGTACCTGGATGATTGAGCATGAACTTTGTTGTTTTCAGAATCAATGTTGTTGCGGTCTGTTTTGCTCATGCCCACCGTGTCCTAGAATGTGGATAAACAAGGAACTGTTTGATCTCTTGTTTTATTTTGATCCTGCCATGGGCAATTTTGATTGTGTGCTGAAATTATTAGTAAATGAGAGGAAAGTCAACTATATAAAGTAAAAAAGATAGGTTTTGAGAGAATCTTTAGCCAAAGTTAAGTATTTAGATTTTTTATTTTATTTTATTAAAATATTAACGCAAAATATATGAATTAACATTGTTGCTTGGATTCAAAACCCTATATTTACAAAAATGTTAAGCAAAAGAAAGTAGCAGTCATCTATTTCATTTCTGTTTAGCTATTGACTAAACAAAAAGCTTCCAGGAAAGAACAGAAAAAAACTGCTGACCAAAGACGGCGCTTCTATTTGTGCCTCTGCAGTAGCTGGAGTAGGGTTTGAACATTTCAACAGCTGATCAGCCAAACTTTCAGTTAAAAAAATAGTTCAGCTACCATCTTTATTGGTCCCTCAGCCTATACCGATGCCCACATTTATGATGGAATTAGCCTTAATCTGCCAAGTTAACAGTCTTATTTGTGTGTGTTTGTATGCATAAGAGACCAAGTGACATTTTCCTGTTGGTGTCACTAAACCCATAGGATGAGATCTGCCTTGCAGTCTTCAAATCCTGCTGTTCAACATAAAGTGTGTATGTGTGCATCCTCACACTGTCAAAATTAGTCACTGCTATAAAGATCCACAACATGCCGCCCTGGCAGGATAAGCAGAACATAATGTTGAGCTTCTTTCTATCTCACAGGATAATTTTTTTCTGTTTTTTTTCTTACACCCATGAAGAATTAGCATATTGTAAAAATCCTATCTCAGGTTTATTTAAAGCATTATTTTACCATGAGACTTATCGGTGCTTGTAAGCACACCTAGCCCACCTTAGTTATTGTGACCATCCTGGGAATCATTGGGAGTTTTTATGCTTAATACTGGGCCTGCATTGATTAAAATACACACACAAGCACCTAGAACTCCCAATGTGATGTGTGATTTACTAAAGGACATACATTTTTCTAAGTTTTTCTGCTCAGGGTGATGTCAGTAATTAAGACTTTTATTGTTTAACCGTTGGATACCAGTACATGGAAAAACTGAAAGTGAAATAGGTTCAAACTTGACCAAAGTCCATATTATAAAGTATTCCATTCAGCTTGACAAATTGTTTTATCAGTTGACCTGACAGCTGTTTAATTACAAGTTTTTTTTTTTTTTTTCTCCCAAGAATACAAATGCAATACTGAACTGTCAATTTGAGACCGAGAAATAAGCTGTTTGTGACTCAGAATTTGATTTAAATCAAAATGTGTGACTTAAAACAAAGTAAATTGAAACTGAGAGGTTATAGAAGGTTTTTGAACAACTAAGAGGTTTTGTGAGTCAAAGTTTAAGATGATTCTTACATTTGACCAGATGATCTACCTTTTTTGATGAGTGGAAGTAAGACCTGTCTAAAATGCCCCCAGACCCTAGGACCATTTTGCACCACTCACTAATATTATATATAGGTTTTATATAAGTATATAGATTTAACATAGGTGTCCCTCATTGCCATCAGCAAATGTTGGCAAGTATGTTTTGTTCAGTTCTGTTTTTACACGCAGTGTATCTCCTACACACTTGAACATCTTGCACCAAAAACTTTAAGGTTTACTTGCATTCCCTGTTCAATTCCAGTCCAAATAAATACTCGTCTTAAAAACTACAAACATTCACTATTCAAACCCCGCAGCGACAGGGGGATATCGGCGTACCGCTCATTTCTCTTGTTTTTCAGTGCCTAATAAATTTTACCTTGCTTTTTCTCGTCAGACCCCAGACCTTCTGTATATTCTTTATCTTCAACATTTAAAAGTGCACGCATTGCGTATGTGGTAGTGATGTTGCAATTAGGTTGATATTTGTTTGCTTTTTGCGTTTTTTCTTATAATGTTTTGAACATGATTGTTCAAAATGTATCCTGTTCCAAACATGATTACCAGTCACACAAACTCAAACTAGCTCTTACACTTTTTCCTCAGTGTTCAGTCTGTCCGTCCACATCTTTCCATCACCTACTGGTCATAAATGCCAAGCGGGGGGAACTAAGCAAAGAGGAGGAGAAGTCTAGCCTCAACTTTCCCGGAGGCTCATGCAAGCGTCAGTTTGTGTTATAAATCATTCAGAGACTCTCAGAAGGGGCACAATGTGTTTTTTTCTGTTTGTTTTTACCCTTGTTCTCTCATCTCTCCATCCTTTCTCCCTGCTTTATTATTGAGTATGGTGCCTCTGAGCACCCAATCTGTCATTTAGTCCTATTGGAAAGAGGAAGGAGTGGTTGGAGGGTTAACTAAGAGCACAAAAAGAACCATAACAATTGATATAAGGTGACTAATTCACAGTTCAAGAAAACAAAGTCACTTGGTCATTATTAATGTGCTCGTTAATTATTTAGCATTACTTTTAGATTCATATTTGTTTTGCAGACTGTATATTTGTTTTATTAGGCTGGTATGTGTTGCTGAAAGGTCAGGTTGTGTTCACTGTCTGTACAGAGGATGCTTCACCACCTGCTTGTCAACACAAAACAGCGCAGTAGCTGACAGCGCTCTTCTGTCAGAACAAGTCTCTCAGATTTGATGTGCCTTTAAATATACTGCGTGTATGCGTGTCTGGATGAGGTCAAAAGACTGTTTGCGCTTGCTCGTGAGTGTGCATGCTAAAGGTTGTGTTTGACCAGATAGTTGTGATTTGTCCTTGAACATTAGGAACAAAAACGATGGGTTCAGCTGCAGAGAGGTCATTTCCTCTGTAGGAAATGCCAAGACATTTAGAAGTGTGATCTGTGGTCATTATGATCCAGAATACGGAAGTTGACAAAGCAGGTGTAGAAAAGCACCTTGTACAATTTAACACCACCACTAAAACATCAAGTAATCATTTTCTATCAGAAAATGCCAATAAACTCTGATCACATTTTTTCTGGAAACCTTTTTCTTATAATTTTGTAAATGTTAACTGACTGTCATGAAGCAAATGAACCAAGGAATCTATGCAATGGATTCTTGAGTTGCTGAGAGGATAATGGCTGACAAATACTAAGAGATTTTTAATAGCATGTTGAGTCATTCCACCATCTGCTATTTTGGAGTCGTTAAAACGGTTCCTCTGTTTTTACAGAGAGAACCACCTTTTCCTCGCTTTCGTCGCTAGTTTTATTAGCCAAGCAACAGCCCATTGTTCTGAGAAACATCATAAAAATGCTGTCTAGGTGCATTTTTAAACGTTTGAGGGAAAAAAAAAAAGCTAATTTTCAAATAATTTATTTGTTACGTGTAGTGTTTGCTGAAGTTTCAGTTGGCTCCAAATTCTCTTAGATCAACATAAGTGTCAGGAAGGGGAACAAACGGATACAATTATTAAATAAATGCATATAATTTCATTCTAATGAGCCACAGATAGATGGCTGTTGTTTTTATTTTTTACAAATAAAGATCAGATCTTATATATATATATATATATAATTATTTATTTATTTATTACTAAAGCTACACATTTGTATCACTCATTTAAACTTAATGCACTAACTATTTGTTTGTTTCTACTTTACTCTTCAGCTACAGTGTTCCAGTCATGAGGGAAACCAGCAACACTTCATTTGACTTGCACTGAGAGGAGAAGAGAGGGAATTTGAGGCTTGTCCAACAACCTGTTTTTAAACATTTCTTACAGGTAAGTCATACCTCTGAGTCTATTGTTAAAGTTTACTGGATCTGTGACACTTCACTCTTGCAGAAATGACACAGACGCAACAGGTTCTAAATTGGATTTTGTTCTGTGCCTTGTTTTTCCCATATCCATAAATTCTAAACAGGATTTAAACTTTAATAATTATATGGTATTTGTATGCATTTTTCTTTAACTAATAAAGATGTCTACATATGTTTAATTTATGTTGAGTTTTACATCTTTTCATTTCTTCATTAAAAAAGTCCTGTTTGGTTTGGCATCTCGTACTCTCATACAGTCGTTCATCCTGAGCAGTTCAGCTGAATTCAGTGTCGCTCTGTGTGGAGCGCTGACATTTGAATCAAGCAAATGTGCCAGTGAGGCAGCGTGAGTGTGCACACATGTACATAGGATGTGTGCTGAATCGAAACGAGTCATAGAAACTCGGAATCCCCATTAATAACAAAAGTCTCATGACTGCTGTGTTTGGATTTCCTGTTCATTGGCAGACTGGCATTATGCTTTGACTAAGCTTTTATATTATTCATAGAGTAACAAGGTTGACCCATTTATGTTCATGCGGGATACACAATCATACATCAGCACATGTTATACACACGTGCATATTTTGCTCTCTGATATTGTGTGAGATGAAAGGCAGTATCTGCAGGCTCTTGTAATGTATATTTATTAGCCTGAATTAAAAAGCAGCTGTTTTATATATTTATCACGAGTGTGTGTGTGATCTTGCTCAGTCCTACAAATACATTCACACAAAACACACAGCCTCAACGCCTGCTCTTTGTAATGTCATCATATGACTTCAGGAAACCCGATTATTATGTAATTATTGTTCTTTCTCTTTTACTCACATTTTCCGCGTACACTTTAGCAACATGGGTCCTTTTTTCTGATTTGGGCTGCTGATCTGAATCCCAGTAAGAATTCTCACAGTCTGTCTAATTCCTGCTTGTGTGTAAAGCTGGGAGGGGGTAGGTTTAAGCTGATAAACCCCCTGGTTATACATACACACTCAATCTGACGCACACAAACTGAACCGCTCATGGACACTGGTGTGCTCTCCGTCTGATGTATTTGTGCAATTTTTTTTTTCCTGCGCTGTATATTTAAATGTTAAAACATTAATACACACTTTCATGTTCATTAATACTGTATAGACACATATACATTTGCAGACACAACTTGGAAGCACGAAGTGAATGAACGAAGATCTGAAAACATTTTCTTATCACTTCTTTTAGAAAAGTGATACGTTAAAACAATTGCAGAAGGAACTAAAAACTGATGAAATCAAGCAGCTTAAAGGAAAAAGTGGGGTTCAGAGTGAGTTTTTATGCAAACGGATATCTAAAAAATTTTAATGCACTCTGTTATCAGATATTTCCCATTTCCTGTTTAATGGCTGTTTATGTCTTATTAATTGTACAAATGTTTAAAGGTTTATGAACTTCCATATAAGGCACTTGTTGAACTGAAATGAATGTTCTGGATAAAGTTTTGGCTTTAACTTTGTACAAAAAGCTCAACCGTAATTCACAGTATGTGTGATTCAGGCTGAAAAAAAAAAAAATAGATGTTGGATAGATGATAAACTTTTTTGAGTGCATACAGTAGACTAATTAAAAAAAAACACTTTTTTTGTTTGTTTATTTGTTTATAAGTGGTCAACACACGACAAAATGTCCGGTTTAAGCAATGGAGTTAGTTTTGTGAAAACATGGCACATCATTTAAAGAGTAGCACATGAGGGCCTGAGGGTGGAAGGGTGAGTTTCTGCTATCTTTTGTGAGCACGTTGAACTTTGACCCACATTTAACACATGGATGCTATTCTGTGTAAGTTGGTTAACAACCACTATTTATGGTAGTTCAATTTATCTGATTTACTCACATAAAAAATTGTGTTATTGTTGATTGATGTGAAATTTATTAGTCAGTTGCTTTTATGCGTTTGCGAAGCTTCCTTGATCATAACTGTTCAAATGTGGAGAGAATGAGTTGTTTTAAATTCCTTTGTTTTTATCACCAGCCATAGAAAAGCAAAGATGGACAGTGTTGTTTTAAACACAAGTGGACATAACCTGACTGTAGCAGCAGAAACCGTATAATTTCCTCTGTACGTATTCTCTTTATATATTTCGTTCACCGTCCGACCATGCAAACGATACGCTGTTCCTGCTCATATCCACTAAAGTATGTCTGTACTATCTGGACTGTTATGTGCTCACACAAACACAAAGCGTTTAATCTGTCTAAACCGTTTGCCTAATCAGCTCTCTAAGAACAATGCCTTTCATAGATCTACATTATACTCGCACAGCAAATTATCAAAACACTGTACTTTTCTAGACCAATAACGTTTTTGCCAAACCTCTCGTGTTACAGCCTGTTGTTGCCAAGTTGCATCACTTCACACAAATTACCAGAAAATTAGATGTGGAGGAGTGGAAAAGAACGTGAGCAGTAGGTGTGCTGCTTGTAGTTATCACATGAGAGGAAGGAGATTCAGGCTTTTAGATCTTTGTCAGACCTTTTCTTTCCTCTTATTTCTTTTACTTTAACTTTGTTTTTTTCCAGTTGTTTTTGTTGTGTTGTGTAATTTATAATCTTTACACTCACGTTTTGTTTTCTAGTAAGGCTTGCAGTGTTTCTGTTTGTGGTGTGTGTCCTATCTGATAGGTAAAGTTGAGAAAGAGGCTGTCGGTTTGCTAGCCGAGATCTCAAGAAAGGGAGATGAAAGATGGGCTGATGCAATCAGAGGACACAGACAAATACAGAGAAACACACAGGAACACACTGTTTCATATGGTTGGTCAGTACGAAGACACACGCATGCATACACATTATAAAACCAATTAAAAGTAAAATAAACACAGTTTAACAGAGACGAGAAGAAAAAAGTATCGCACACAAATATAGGATTGTGTTTTTATTGAGATGCTGCTTTGTCCAAATTGTAGGAAAATGCTTTTTTTTTTTTAGTGTTTCTGTGTTTAATCAATTTTAAACACAGAAAACAACATAGCTCTGTTGGACAATTTACAACCCTCAGTACTAAAACAAGTCAATTTTAGAAAATATTTTATAAGATTTTATAAAAGCCTGATTCACACAGAAACTCTACGTTCATCAAGGTGCTAGAAACTGTAAACAGTGTTGGAATCAAAAGGCTCCTGCTCTGCTCAAACTACACTGATTTACAGTACATCATTTATTTATCAATTGTCACACCCCCATCCTTTCCACGGGGAGCTCAGTTCTGTTCTGTTATCTGAAAAAATGCCTGTTTCCCCTACGGTTACCCAAGGAGGGCACGCTGCCTGCTAAACACAACGGTAAAATCACGTAATTAAAAATAAATGGCTAAAATAATCCAAAAGAGTTGGTTAGTAAATTTAATGTCAATCGATATTTGGCTCAAAGGTTTTGTATTCCTACTATATATATATTTTTAAAGTTGGTCTTTAAATAATTTAAGTTTAGGCCTGAGTAGATAACTGCACAAGAAGGACTAATTGACTGATTGTAAAAACTCACACTTTAGGGAATCTCAAAACAGTTGTGTGCATAGATTGTTCAGCTTTTGAGAGTTATAAATAATTAACAACACTTGAAAAGCTGCCGTTTTTTTAAACAAATGTCAACTGGATCAGACAGATGATAACGTTTGATAATACATACATTTTCATTAAAACATGTCTTTATGCACAAAACCATCATCACTACAAAGCTTTATTAAAATGAAATGAACAATAATAACTGTTAGAAATGTGCATCTTGCACCGTTGAACAGACGGCAAACATATTTGCCTTTAAGACTGATATTTGTGTAGTTGATGTGACTGCTTAGTGCCCTTTAAGAGTAGAGGATTACTGTGATGCTGATGCTTAGTGTCTTGGTCTGTGTGTCTTGTAGGCTTCCTCTGTGTGGGGCCAGCCTTTGGAGCCAGATTTACTTGCTGCATCTGGCTGATGTGCGTAGAGATTTCATGGTAGACAGAAAAAGGAAGAGAGACACTTGAATCAGAAGGATGGCGTGTGACTGTGAGCATGTGTGTGTTGCATGTGCAGTGAAGCTAACTGGAGCAGCGTGTCCATGATGCGTATACGCTTGACGGCTTGGCTGTAACATTCTGTTGTAGCGTATGTGAATGCATGCACAACTGTTCCACTGTGGGCATGCGTGGAAGTTATGCATTTCATGACTCGACTTCAGCTGTCACGCATTTGTGCATATTTTTGTGTGCATGTACATATGTATGACCAAGATATGGATGATAAACATCATCGTCATGTGTGACTCTTACTGCCCAGTATCATCACCTAACAACTGTCAATGGCTCAGAAAAATTAAAACAAGCAAAGTGTTGAACAAATAAAGTTTTGGTATAGATGTTCACAAGGATCTTTTATGGTGAGACTGAGACACAACTGGACACAATTTCTGTGTGTATATTACTGTAACCACATTCCTGACAAATGAAATAAATGACAGTGAGAAAAAATAAAAATAAGTTTTAAATTTTGACCTGATTGTTTCCCCAGGTCTAGCTGGCCAATGCCGGGGCCGTCGTGGACATCTGGTGGCGGTAGCAGCAGTGGTAGTGTGCATGTGAGTGTGGTGCCTGGCGCCTAGCTCATGTCCAGCCCAAAATGCCGTCATCCACACGGAAAGGGGTGCCGAAGGACCCTGAGCTGGCCAACCTCTTCTTCAAAGATGACCCGGAGGATGTCTTCTGTGACCTGCACGAAATCGGGCATGGCAGCTTTGGGGCTGTCTACTTTGTGAGTGCCATTTTGTAATTTAATGTACTTTTTAATGGCATCATTTCATGCTAAGTATTTGAAAATGTGTTCTACAAACCTATATAGATGCTGAATTCAACAAAATCTGAATGAGGTTAAATATAGTATCTTTTTATATATATATATATATATATATATATATATATATATATATATATAT
>NC_056505.1:7545672-7547626 GCF_014905685.2 Nematolebias whitei
TATATATATATATATATATATATATATATATATATATATATATATATATATATAAAATCACCAAGTTACCTTACATAATCAAATGTTTACTAATATATGCATGTTCTATGTTCATAGACTCCCTTTGATCATGGTCTCTAAACCCTTTTGTTTTAATCTTATCACCAATTACTTATCAAGTATTTGATTCTAAAGCTGCATGAATGAGATTAAAAAAAAAAAAAAAAGTTGCACCCCTCTGCCTTTTCTTAATTTTTCTTCTCCTTGTCCACTCCAAATGTAGTGCTTGGTGCAAAAGGCCTCCTCCCTGCCTTGTAAAACAGCTGTTCTCTTGTATAGAAAGTCAGTGGTAAAGCCCTGGCAGTGAAGCAAAGCCTTAGTTTCTATCACCTTCAATCCCGTGTCAATCACACACAGACACACACTCACAACCCCAATACGTCACTAGTAGCCCTGGTGTCCACGTCCGTCAGGCTAACAGGCTTCACTGTTGATCTAAATCCTGCCCTGATGCAGATGCTGCGTTCACTGACACACTTTCAGAGTATAATTATTCATATCGTCAAAGCTTTTTGGAAGCACTTGATACAGTATATTATTGCTGCTGATTCTACTGATATGAAGATGATTTATGTTATGTGGCAGTAACAAATTAAAATACTTTTGTAATTTAATATATAAAAAACAATGTGTCATACTCTTCCTCTTGAGCAGTTCCACTTCACTTCAAACTTGGCTCCTCTACCAAAAGCCAGGGAGTTTAAGGGTTCTGCACAGTGTCTTATCTGCTCCTAGAAACAGCAAAGATATGCATGCTTGTTTGCTTGTTTGTTTGATTGTTTATTTTTTATTTGCCCATCCTGCCAAACCATATGTACAGTTTGCATCTAGCATTTCCACTGAAAAACACCAGAATGTGCCTGTGGTAAAAACTTGTGGTGCTACTATTATGCTACTAGTATTTTATTTTCTTTATGTTGATGGCAAGGACAAATTCCCAAAGCTTCCAAAGTAAAAGTATACATATCTTGAGTATTTTTGTACATGTACATTGAGGGAGAATTCATTTGTGTTTAAGGATCAAATATGAACATGGTCATTGTAAAGAACAAGAAAGAATCCCCTACTGACTGCAGGCCAGCCGATGCTTTAATGCTTTAGCTTTAATCAGGGAGTCACGTTTATCTAAAACATAGTCGAGTGAGAATAACTGATGTTAATGTAATTCCATTAGAATTTCAGCAACAAGTTCCCATTTGTTATTGAGATGAAATTGGGATAAGGGTTTAGGGCCTAAACAACAATGTTAACCATGAAAGCATTTGGCCTCTGGGACTCAGCCTAAACTTTAGGCTGAGTCCCAGAGGCCAAATGCTTTCAAGGTTAACATTGTTTTTACATGTGCACATGGCTGTGGACTGACAGATCTGACACTATAGTAGTTCCAGATAAACCATGTAGTACATACCCTTATGTTACCCAAGTTTACCATGTTGAATGGCATTATCAGGTAGAAATTTGTTTGAATTCAAATGAGACAATCTGCATTAAAATGTTGTGGTTGAGGCCTCATTTTGTGCTTTTATTGTCATGTTTTACATGAAACAGATTTACATGCAACACGTCTCTGAACAAAGCCACTTACTGTCTGTTGAAAAAAAAAAAGACTTTTTCATCAGTTTTATAAATATGTCAAACTGTATATAATATTTCTTTATTTCTGCTTCTCTACAAATTGATAATGTATGTGATGCCAGTAATTCTTGATTAATCCTTTAAAACAAATCCAGTAGTTATCCAGCTTAATCTTTGGCATTACTTTCTCAATGCACTCAAGATGTGGTATTGCCTAAAATAATAAATTTTTTAATGTTTTTTTTTATCGTAATTTAGTGATGCCAAGTCTGTTTAAAGAGTTACCTGATCCAGCTACAATGAAAAGTATTTATATATA
>NC_056505.1:7548026-7548798 GCF_014905685.2 Nematolebias whitei
ATATATATATATATATATATTGTGTATATATATATATATTGTATATATTGTATATTTTGTATATTTTGTAAGACAATTACTGCATGTGTCTTTGCTGAACTTTTTCGTTAACTTTTCAGTCATCAGTCAAATGCAATGCATTTTATTTTTCCTTTCAGGCACGTAACTCCTACTCCAACGAGGTGGTGGCCATCAAAAAGATGTCCTTTAATGGAAAACAGACTACCGAAGTAAGAAATATATCTCACAATCATGCACAAATGCATATTGATGACCTGTGACTTCATCACCACAGTTCAGTGTTCAGCTCAGTTCCTCTCAGCATTTTGCAAAAAAAGAAAAAAGCTCAAGCTCTTAAGATGATTTATCAAGGTTGTTGTCAGACAATATCTAAATGTGTGATGTTGGATTGAGAGCTGTAGCTTTAAAAGTAAAAGCATTGCCATTCTCACAGTAGTTCCACA
Source organism: Nematolebias whitei (assembly GCF_014905685.2). Taxonomy (NCBI): domain Eukaryota; kingdom Metazoa; phylum Chordata; class Actinopteri; order Cyprinodontiformes; family Rivulidae; genus Nematolebias; species Nematolebias whitei. Next base: position 7,548,491 of record NC_056505.1, read on the forward strand.
TGAAACCTGATGCTAGCTTGTGATTTTGTGAGGTCTGTTAACTGCTCCAGAGGAACAAATATAATTCAAAAACAACTACTCACCACCTGAAGCAAAACTTGAACGGTTTGTGCCTCTTTCAAGAATCTGTTGAAAACTTTGCTCACAAGTCTAGTTTATGAAGCATGTGATAACGGCTGACACTGCAGCTGAACATGAGCCCTCATTTTTGTGGTTTTGTGCTCACTTTTTTTATAAACCTGTGAGTGATGTTTGTTTCCAGTATATAAATGTATATACTTATATTTATATATAAATATAAAATGTCA
>NC_056505.1:7548898-7631462 GCF_014905685.2 Nematolebias whitei
ATGTATATACTTATATTTATATATAAATATAAAATGTCAGAGAAGATCAAGTAAGAGGTGTCCTCTTACTTGATCTTCTCTGACATTTTATATCTTCCTCAGACTGAAATTGAGTCTTATCGATTTAGTTATGATGCCGCGGTGCCTTAAAACATTTCCTTCTGTAAAGACAAATACTAAAAACATAGAGAAGACTTTAAAAACATAGAGAAGACTTACTAACTGGATGAATGTTGACCATGAATGCATCGTTGTGATTAAAGCCACAGCTATGACCTCACAAATGAAACTGTTGTTGCGGTTTGTTAACCTTTTGTGTATCTGAATTTGTTTTGGCAGAAGTGGCAGGACATCATTAAGGAAGTCAAGTTTTTGGGACAGCTGCGACACCCAAACACAATTGAGTACAAAGGCTGCTACTTGAAAGACAACACTGCCTGGGTCAGTGGATCCTTCTCCTGATCCTGTCTTAGTTCTCTTCTCTTTAGGTCTGGTTAATGTGCCCTGTTCAGCTGTTCCATTTCATGTTCTCTATTTTTATTATTTTGTATTTCCTGTCCTTGTGTTTTTCCACTCACTACGATTGGGTCTGAGAGAAACATTACATTTTCACAAACTTGACTTTAAGCTTAAGTGTACAAAGTACTTTATGATGCAGCACATGCCATTCGAGTCTAAAGTCATTTGGTTTGTGCTTCATTTTCAGCTGGTGATGGAGTACTGTCTGGGCTCCGCATCAGATTTACTAGAGGGTAAGTATTTTATGTTTTTAATTCTTTTAACACAATTTTTAAAGAGGATTTGATACAAGTTGTCCTCTGTGCAAGTACAGAAAACAAATGTGGAGTCAAAGTCAGAGCACAGCTGATACATCTTTAGAGGTTTTCATAAAACCAAAATGCAAAGATCTAGCAAAGTAGATCACACAACTTTATTCAATGGTTCTATTTATCACTTTTCTGATTTTTGTGTTGCTGGTTTCATGTATATAAGAACACACAGGTGTTACTTTGGGTTGTGTGAGTTTTGAAGTGTTAACTTTGTCAGCTTGCAGCATACTTCATGTGCAAATGCTCCAGTCAGGCAAGATCACGGTTTGGCACTTAAGGCCTATGCTGTACACATTTATTTTTTCCTTTTTCTTATTGTTTGATGGTATAATTTTGATAATTTTACCATGTTCAAAACCAAAACACAACTGTATTTTGGTAATTCTGCATCTCTGATGTCTTAGTTTAACATGTAACAAGTGTTTGAAGTTGTACATTTGAGAAAAGAGGAAGTCTTTCTGCTTCATTTGTTTAAAGTCTTAATGCTAAGCTTAGCACCTAATGTAAAAGTTGAATTCTTAGTAAGTTAAGGGACTAAAACTATCAAAAATTATAATAATAAAACTCCCTCTTAACATGATTTTTTTAATGTATATTCTTTAAAGTGTCTGACTTTAATTATACAGAATCTTTATGCGTGATCTTTGTCACTTTTGAGGTATTTTAACACGAGTTTTGATGGAAAGTCTTGTTTGTTATTTAAAAATTGAAAGTTAACTTTCTGATTTCTACATCAGATATTCAGAGCCCAATTTCCACCCAGTTTTTGTGCACACAGCAAACTGAGTTTGGATTTGAACGTCTCAAACATGAAAAAAGAAACTTTTAGGACTGCATCATATTCCATTTGACTTTGCCTTTTTGTGGTGTGAATGCACATCTGCAGGTTATATAGACTGTTGGTAATACTTGGGAGAGGATTTAGTCAAATCTGCTCCAATCTGAGCTTTAATGTTGAGCTGTTCAAACTGGTGTAGAAGCAAGAAGTTAGGGTAGATAACTGCTTAGTGGGTGCTTTTATTTTAAGTGTAACTCATGATCAGCGCAGACTAATTTAGACTCTGAATGAACACAACAAATGAGCTCAGTGAACCTTTTTGATGCTCGGTTATTTAGGGTCAAACCCAACCCAAGCAGTAGGTGGTGGTTGGGGGACTTTTCAGAACCAGTGGGTAAAGATCTTCAAGCTCCTTCTATTTACTGGTAGCTCTTTGAATTTTATGTACATGAACTCTGTTTTAAAAATAACCATAGTGTTGCACTATGAATTTTAGTTTCCTCTAGAACTGGTTTTATGTGATGATGAGGGCCCTCTTCTAGAAGGTGGTTTTGAGTTTTCACATTCATTAGTTTGTGAAGTTTACTTCTTGGCAGAGACTTTTCGAACATAGTCTATGCACTGGAAATACAAGATAAAGTCAGTTTAATTTATTTTTGCTTCGTCTGAATTTCAGTAGCTGTCACTTTGGTTGGCCCTGTCGCTGTTTAAAGTGCTCTATAAATAAAATGGTATGGTATGGTTCATGAACATGACCATCATATAACATGAGGAACTGCTGCTATCAGATAGAGGCTGCCCCTTTCTTTTAAAACCTCAACAAACCTCATGTTCTCTGGTTATTTCCTGTGGTTATTAGCTTCATTTTGTGAACAAATCAGTATTTAATCTGTGATTCCAGTGCATTTTCATAAACACAAGGGAAAGATCAAACTCCTACTAAAATTAAAACAAGATAAGACAAAAACAATGAAATCTATTCAGTCTGAACTGTGTTTATAGGTTTAAAATCTGATGCACTCGGTTTCTTAAACGGTTTACCCTTTAACCATATCAGAACTGAAGCCAGTGTGTCATTTAAAGTACGTATGTGCAGACACATGACTGACAAAGTGTACATTGACTGTTGCCCTTGACCTATGTTTTAGGAAATTTAGCCCTTATATAATTTCTCATTCAAAGTTCTAATGATCCATTTACAAATAACGGTTCTAAAATTACAGAGTGCAGACATGCATGTTATTTTTATCACAGATACAGAGCTGCTTTTAAAACTGAATTCTTGGTCCAAAATCAAGCATCAAGTCTGCAGCTACACCTTGATGTGTCTTTAAATGTATTACTGTAAGAGCTGAAACTTATTTTTACTGCATTCATTTTTCCTCTAGTTCATAAGAAACCACTCCAAGAAATGGAAATTGCTGCCATTACCCACGGTGCCTTGCTAGGATTGGCTTACTTACATTCCCATAATATGATTCACAGGTGAGTCTGTTCTCTTTCTTGCTTCAAATATTCCCGTTATGACCAGGTGGTGAATTATTCAAAGAATGTGATAAGATTAGTTGACACTCCTGTTTTTCCTTTTATTGGAGAGTTCAGTTATCTAGCTGTAAAACTTATGTCCGTAAACTTTCTCAAATATCTTTCTTGGCAGGTTATAACCATCCACTGTCACTGTTATATTTTACGTCAGGAAGATTACTCGTGGGTTCTTTTGATTGCTGTAACTTTAAATTGTTAAAATGAACATTAGCCATGTAAAATCTAAGTGGTTAATAAAAGGTAACTGGATAACTTGACGAAGAAGTTGAGTTGCCTTTTATTTTACCACTTATAACTGTCATATCCTGGATGACTCAGAATCTGAACATGTATTGTGAACAGTGTGTACGTTTGTGAATATACACAACCGACATCAAATGTATCACAGATCTTTAAATGAAGATATTCATCTGAAGATATGTGACACATTGGATTCATTTTTCATATTTCACAACCTAGCTCTTAAATCAAGTTCAACTATCTGGCATAACACAAAGTTATCCATCATTTATTTCTCCTTTTTGGTGCTTTGTCCTAACATTCTTTGCTCTCATTATTCCCCTCTTTCTGCCCAGAGATGTGAAAGCTGGTAACATCCTGCTAACTGAGCTGGGTCTAGTCAAACTGGCTGATTTTGGCTCTGCCTCCATTGCCTCACCTGCCAACTCCTTTGTCGGAACACCTTATTGGTCAGTATGTACAACCCAAGACACAACATGTAACTCAAAACAGAATTTATCATTTTGAGATTACCAGTGTAAATTTGAAAATGTTTAAACCCAAATATTTGAATTTTAATGACAAATTTCTAGACACGATCTAGCTGCTTACATCACATTTTAGTTATGATTGTTCTAGGTGAGCTATTAAGATTATTAAAAATATAGGACAAGTTAATTTGAATACAAACATTTCATGGTAGTTTAATATGTGGACTATATCCTTTGTTTGCAAGTAAATATATTCTAATACACTGCCTGGCAAAAAAAAAAATAGTCACACACTAATATTTCGTTGGACCTCCTTTAGCTTTGATTACATCATGCATTCACTGTGGCTTTGTCATGCATTCACTGTGGCTTTGTTTTGAAAAGTTTCTGCAATGTCACAAGATCTATTTCCATCCAGTGTTGCATTAATTTTTCACCAAGATCTTGCATTGATGACTAGGCACTAGTCATGATGGGTGCATCACTTCACCTGCCTGTCTTCTTACCCTGATGCGCCCATCACTCTGGAACAGGGTCAATCTGGACTCAGACCACATGACCTTCTTCCATTGCTCTAGGGTCCAATCTTTATGCTCCCTAGCAAACTGAAAGCTTTTTCTCCAGTTAGCTTCACTGATTAATGGTTTTCTTAAGGCTACACAGCTGTTCACTCCCAATTCCTTGAGTTCACTTCACATTGTGCATGTGGAAATGCTCTTACTTTCACTATTAAACATAGTCCTGAGTGCTACTGTTGTTTTTCTTCCGTTTGATTTCACCAAATATTTAAGTGATCGCCGATCACGATCATTCAGGATTTTTTTCCGGCCACATTTCTTCCTCGAAGACGATGGGTCCCCACTATCTTTCCAGTTTTTAATAATGTGTTGGACAGTTCTTAACCCAATTTTAGTAGTTTCTACAATCTCCTTAAATGTTTTCTATGTTTGAGGCCAATGATTTGACCCTTCTCAAACAGACTGACATCTTTTCACGACCACGTGATGTGTCTTTCAACGTGGTTGTTTAAGAAATGAGAAGCAACTCATTGCACCAGTTGGGGTTAACTTGTTGCAGCTGAAAGATAATCACCCATGCAGTAATTATCCAATAGGAGACTCGTACCTATTTGCTTAGTTAACTTCAGGTGGTGACTTTTTTTTTTTTTTTTTTTGGCCAGGCAGTGTATATGAAGTAAATTAGAAATTATATTTAAAAGTAAAGGTAAATTTATCCTTTTTTTTTTCTGTTTGGTTAAAGTTTGCTACATGGAAGTAATCATTCCTGAAGTTTGTAAAGAAACGCTTTCCTTTACTCATATTGTTAGTTTTCAACTCACTACTGTTATTATTGGTGTCTTTTTTTTCCCATTACACGTGTCTTAAACTCTGTTTTCATGACAAAACAGTAAATTAGTGGCTTAACAGTGATGCATGTTTAATATCTGCAAAGGATTTGGATTCATCACTAAAATAATGTACACCGTTACATTTTATCCTGTCTCGTTTTTCACAAGTAAAACTGTCGAGTTACCCTCCCAAGATTTTCACTCACACCCCTTTGGCATTTTTGATGGTAAATTAAATCATCTCTGAAATATTTGGACTGGTTGTCACATGCACAAAAGTTGTTGCACACTCGTTTGTGGAAACATATTCCAAAATCTGAGCTGCTATCACAGCATAGCAGAGTCTTAAAAACCTCAAAGAAGCTTAACAGATTATAACATTTCCATGGATCCTATGCCCCCCCCCCCTCCATATTTAACAGTGAGTGTGGATATATGTGATGATGCATTTATGTGGGAATCTTTGTGTTCAGGATGGCTCCAGAAGTGATTTTAGCTATGGATGAGGGCCAGTATGAGGGGAAAGTGGACATCTGGTCTCTGGGGATCACCTGTATTGAACTAGGTAAGCTGATACCTCCTCACTAGTCAAAGAAGTCATTGTTTAAAATGTTTAACATAACATAAATACATTGCCTGTACATACATTGACTTGCCTGTGATTCTGAGGCCTCACAGAAAAACTGATTTGTCATTTTGGAAACTTTGACACTAAAAGCACACCAGGTATCTTACGCTCCCATCTTTTCTTCCATCAGCGGAGCGTAAACCACCTTTGTTCAACATGAATGCCATGAGTGCCTTATATCACATCGCACAGAACGACTCTCCCACGCTGCAGTCAAATGAGTGGTGAGTTCAAGTTTCCAAACGTTTCTGAATAGAACGCTTATCTTGCACCGTTTTTTACATTATGACCTAAAAACATTCCCTGCAAATGCTGTCCAGTTTTGCTTAGGTTTTGTTGCTCAACATGATGAACTATATTTTCAATTCAATACAGTTTATTTATATAGCGCCAAATCACAACAAAGTTGTCTCAGGGCATTTTACAGGAACATTCACATACATAAAAGCCAATTAGTAAAGTTCTCTATCTAAGGAACTATATAAACCATCTGACTTCAAACAACACTATCCCTTAGACAGAACATAATCATAGCAACCGTGAAAGTTGAACCGCAGTCCAGTCTACTCCGTCCAGATAAGACACCTCTGTGTCCTGTCAGCACTGCAACAGGCCTCGTGCAAGGTCTCACTGAGATTTATTATGTAACCAAGTGCAGAAAACCTCTTCAAAACAGGCTGCATATTTAATCTTGTGTTGTTGTCGTCAACAAAACAACTGAATGTGATCATTCTAATATTATTCCACTAAATAAAATACAATCTGCTTTCTTGTTAGATTAAATGATGGTCTGCAACACACAGATGAGTTCATTTTTTCTGGGCCTTCTGCAATATTTTATGCAGCTTTGAACCTTACAGCTCATGACTGTGAATGCTAATAAATTCTCAAGGGACTTTCCTTCCAGACATTTTTTTTTGGCTATTTAATTTAGACCAAAAGTTTTCAAAACAAGCCTTTACGTTCACTTTGCAACCTCACATCATCCCTCCTAATAAAAAATTTGGCTTTGATCATCAGTGCTGCCTGATATGTTTTTTTTTTTTATGCTAGACTTTTCTGATAATTAAAGAAACCTTGTGCAAACTAGTTTTTATATTTTGTTTCTTTGTTAAAAATGCTTTTTGTCTACCTTTTGCAGCGATTATTAAATTTTATTTTAAAAATTGTAGGAAAAAGTACTTTATATTTGTTTTTTGCACTTTAAGATTTATGAATGCGGTTACCCGTAATATGGAAATGATTTGGGTTAGCTACTGACTGAAGACAAATCCTTTGTTAAATCATCATGCATGTAAAACTTCCATACAAACAATTTAAGTGATCATGGTATCTGTATCGGCCGATATTAGTGATAAAGTTAAATATCGGACATTGGCCATTCCATTAAAATAACTCACCGATATAAAAGGCTCTGTTTTTATACAGTTGTAGACTGTTCAGTGTTGTCATTGTGTTAGAGAGAGTAAATGTCATGAATAAATTTGACATTAAACATAATCCAAGTTGAAGTGTTGCATCATTTTCAGGCTTCTTTTTGGCATCTGCATTTGGTAGCAGGCCAAAGTGACAAAGAGCATGCAGATTTTTTTTTCTTCTTTCGGCTGCTCCCTTCTTCATGGGTCGCCACAGCGAACTAAGTCGCACGAAGACTTGGCAATTGTTTTTACGCCAGATGCCCTTCCTGACACAACCACATACCACTGAGCTACCACAGCCCTCTGTGTGGAGAAGAGAGCTGCTATGTAGGGGACCCGGGGCAGCATATGGTGGGGGTTAAGGGCCTTGCTCAAGAGCCCAGAGTGGGGCAAATAAGGGTGGAGACAGGTGTGGGAGTTTCACCTTTCCCACCCACATTTTGATGTTGTCTGTACCGGGAGTTGAACCAGGGATCTTCCTATCGCTGGCCCACCTTCTCTAACTTCTGCACCACCACTTCCCACAAAAGCCATGTAGAGTAATGTAGTGTTTTAATTCCACAGCAGATAAAGCTATGTAGTCTCTGTATGTAGGTCTAGGAAAACAAATATCAATATTGTTATTGGTTATCAATCAAATAAGTTTTAACATAGTGGCATATTGGATATTGTCCAAAAGTCCAATATCGTGCATCCCTAGTACTCCTAAATACTCTACAATCTATGTTTTGCCTGTTTCTGATAAACAATTGTTAATGAGTTTTTGCTGGAATAAAAACAGCATTTTCTTCTATAGAATTATTGTTCTACCCTGTTGCTGGTGCATGATTTACTCTACTTTTTTGTAAAGTTTTATTACAGCATCATAAATGAGATGTACAAAAAGCTATTTATTGTTAAAACCTGAGGGCTACAGTTTATTTGCTTTAAAGCAAAGTCAATTTCTCAACTAATCTGATAGTAGAAGATAAAAAGGCTCTATAGAAGTACAGTCCATATAAGTGGGGCGGCTGTGGCTGAGTGTTTAGAGCAGTCATCCTCCAATGCAAGAGTTGGGGGTTCGAATCCACCAGCAGTCACATGTCAAAAGTGTCCCTGGGCAAGACACAGCCCCTCATTGCCTCCGATGTGTGTCCCATCAGTGTATGAATGTGATGAAGCTCTGATTAGTCTCTTTAGAATGATTTGTTCCATTAGCTTTGTAGAGATCTAGTAGAGCGCTGTATGAATGGATAAATGAGGCACAGATTGTGTTGTAAAGCGCTTTGAGTGTCTTGATAAGATAGAAAGGTGCTATATAAGTACAGTCCATTTACCATTTTACCATCTGTTTTGATGTCTTTAAAAAGCACAGCATGAACAGGTCATCAAACATGAGCCATTTTATTAATATTTTAAAGTTATTTTTTGCAATAATCTTGTGCCTGTCTGTGCACATGGAACACCTGTTGTAACACTAGCATCAGTTTCTGGCATTGTGCTGAGGCAAGTGATTGTGTGGGCCTGCACATGGTTGTGGTATTTTTGGAGGGACTCCAGCTGCCTGAGGCCCGAGCAACATCCAGTTAGATAAAACGAGAAGAGACATAAGCTCAGTAGTGTTCGGCACAAAAAATCACAAGACCACGCTGTGTTGGTGTGTCATACAGGCGCACTGTGGACTTGGGTCAACTGCAAAGAGAGGAGTGTTGGAAGTTTAGGTGGAGCGAGTTGGTAGGAAGATGCAAAGCTTTAGAACATGCTGACCCAACTTGACCCTGGATTTGAATATTAATTTTATTAAATTCCTCCTTAGCATCCCCAGCTACTTTGTCTGAACGCCCCGATCACAGGATGTTTTATTCTGTAATGTGCATGGGCATATTTTTAGATGAGTCTCACAGCTTCAGTGGCCTGTATTTTTATTGCTCCACATATTTATATAATCCATAAAGATTCATGTTTTTTTTTCTATTTTAAATAACTGAAATGGTAAACATACAGTTTGAAGTACTCATTAATTTACAGTAGATACAGTAGTTGTGTCTAAAGGGAGGTTGTATTTAGATTATTGTTTTTGTTGTTGGTGGTGTTTAATGTTTTCACATTTGAACATTAGCCTGACCTACATCTGAATATCCTCTTCCCCTCAGGTCTGATGCCTTCCGGAGCTTTGTTGACTACTGCCTACTGAAAATTCCTCAGGACAGACCCTCGTCAGGGGAGCTGCTACGAGTGAGTGGGCTTCCTCCGTTCTCCTGCCAGCTGTGACCTCACTTCCTGTCTCAGTCAGTCCCTGAGCTATGAGAATGAGTCACTCCCATCCACCCACGGCACCCTAATACGCAAGCATATACACAGCGTCTACTTCACACACGAGTCAAGCACCCTGCTGAGAGCTGCTTGTTATTTCTTAGCCTATTGCTTTTATTTTACAGCTTATCTTCCTTTCCCCATGCCTTGAAGCCATGGTCTTTATTAGCAAGCTCGCGTGTGTTTGCTGCCTCCACCTTCCTTTGATCAGGCCACATGCCTATCTTTGTCTTTTTTATATGCATATAGCTTTTCTATGTGAGAGAGTGTTCAAATTTGGAAACAATCCAAGACTTTTTCATCTTTAATGAATTAGAAAAGTCTTATTTTTGACAATTTTTAAAATAAGTGGTTCAACAGTAGAAGCACACCATAGATGACTGAGGAAAGTGAGGAAAATCCATCCATCCGTTAACTTTTACCCACTTCTTCCTTTTTGGGTCACGGGGTCACTGGTGCTCATGTCCAGCTATCAGTATTCGAGAGGCAGGGTGCACCCTGGACAGGTCTCCAGTCCATCACAGGGACACGGAGACAAACAAGACAAGCAACCATTCGCTCTCTCACTCACACCTAGGGGCAATTTAGTTGCCAATCAGCCTAACATGCATGTTTTTGGTCTGAGGAAACCAGAGTACCCGGAGAAAACACGCATGCACAGAGAGAACATGCAAACTCTACTCAGAAAGATCCTGGACTGGGATTTGAACTGGCGACCTTCACGCTATGAAGCAACAGTTCTACCCACTTCACCACCGTTCTGCTAGTGGGGAAAATAAATAAATAAGTGCAATCTAAAAGTGAATCTAAGACTAAAAGCAAAACATATATCACACTTTACTGATTTTATTATTTATTACATTTACTATTTTTAAGTCTTTTAAAAGTATATTCTATATTGACACATACCAAAAAAATAAACCAACTTGACACACAAAGACCCTAAAGATGTTGCTTCATAAGAATAATTTCTACAGTGAAGTTTACCTTCAAGACAAACGTTTACTTTGTGCTCCCCAAACTATCAAACAAAAACAAAATGAAGGCATAATACACAAAATTTGCCTTCAAGAATTTGCTAAATGAGTTTTATGATGACAGAAAAAATGTCCTCGTCATTCCCCAAAACATTTAATCCAGTATATATAAACTGTTAAATGATGAATGTTTGAGTTTTCTTAGTTTCACAGTTTATCTTCTTGTTTGTGTGAGCAGACTAATCCTATTCAGCCACTAAGAGTTTTATGTTCTTGTTGATCACACTAAATGGTTCAGCACTCCGCCAAGGCTTACAACACCATCTTCACTTCGAGGTGGGGCGTGGTGGTTCTGTCGCAGTTATGAGGACCTGGTGACTGTTATCTAAATCGGACTAAGGTTGGGCTTCATATCCTGGTTCAGATTGATTCCAACACCTTTAACCCAAACCCTGACTGGAAAAAAAAAACATTAGAGAAACGAGGGCCGAACAGGTGTTGGATTAGTGTTAGAGTCTACTTTACAGTCAAAGGTGTAGGAGGTTAGCAACTTATATGAATAATATAGTTTCTATTTTTGGATATAAACATAACAACTCTTCACATGACTGCACGCACTCGCCCTTCCAAGCTTTATACAATAAAAAAATCCAGAGGTCTGTGTTTTGGCTTCAGGTGAAATGTTTTCCCCTGTTTATTTCATTCAGGGTAACATTAATTATATAAATAATAAATAAATTATAATAGCTGCTTGGTGACCTTTTCTTGAAAGCCTTCTCTGTTATTATAGACATTTTTTTTCTTGTAAATTAACAGATGAACTTCAAATATTTACAGTTCAACTGTAATTTCCCCAAAGAAGAGTTTGCTTCATAGAAGTTGATTGTTTTAAATCAGAAAAATGGCAAAAACCACATATTTTAGAAGCTGGAATCGGTCACTGTTTGACATGTTTTGTTCATAATTGCCTTAAATAAAGAAGTCATTGTTTGTTATTAACTTTGTCTATTAGTATATGAGTACTAAATAAGAATAGTTACTTTTATAAAGAGTATAAAGGTTGTCTGCTGCAGGCTATATCTTTGTAAAGCTAGCAAAGGTTTGTCCCAAAAATAAATCCTGTGATAGGAAGAAGTTAGTTTAAAACTATTTTAACGTTTTGCCTAAAGCAGACCATAATGAGTATTAACTGTTGAGCTTCAGGACTTTTTGTGTTGAAGTCACAGAAGTTTGGAAAAGTTAGATAAAGGCTATGAATTAAACTCTTATTCCTCGTCTATTTGTGTTTCTCTTTTTTCACCTCTGTCGAGTTTAAAGAGACTTTGTTGTTTTCTGTCTAATTATTTAGAGACCTTGAAGGTGTTTGAATTTTGATAGGCATAAAGGCACAATAGGCAAAATATAAATTTACCAATTGTCTAACTTTTTTTTTTTTTTTTTTATAAAATTGCAAGGGCAACACATTGATGATGCAATCCAAGTAGGAATACCTAACGGAGTACGTCTCAGAGGATGGCTCATAAAAAGCAAGTCATGATACAATAAAAATGGAAAAGGAATTTGTACGAGCCGTGGAAGTGTCGTCACATCTTCCCAACACTTACTTTGTTGTGAAAGAAAATAATTCTCCCCGGTTGAAAATCGAGGCGTACAACCACCTACATTCTGATGTACAGTACGTCCGTCAAAAAACGGGACAAATCACTCTCATCTCTATTTTCAGAGTGTGATGTCACTCCCATGTGTCCTGGCTAACCCATTACACCAGCATCCATCACGAGGTGTGCACTGTGGGAGAGGGGACTACAAATAGAACTAAAATTGTGCTTTTTGTAGTCTATATATATATATATATATTTGATCTATTCTAGTACCGTTGGCTTACATACAGTTCATCCATTAAATCGCTCAATATTTTATGAATGAGAGTGACTCAGAGGAAGCACAAACCTGTCTGTGTGTGAACGTGGCGTTGTGGGAGGATGCGCTGGGGAGAAATCCATCCTGTTTTTTATATTTTTTTAATCTTCACTGTAAAAATATATAATAAAAATAAGTAAAAACACAAACTGAAAACCCCATTCTCTGACCAACCCACCTACTATAACCAAGTAATGTTGTATGGTAAAATAAATCATTATAAAAGAACAGAATGCTCCAGTAATTTACTCCTCCATTAAAATAAAAGGAGTTATTCACATTAAAACAGTTCAAGCTCAGAAATATTATCTTTAAAAAGCTTCAAAGGTGTGGAAAAAAAACACTGTGGAGTGATTGTGAATTTGAATTATTGCATTTTATTGTAGCACACATTTTAAGGGGTATGGTTAATTTGGGGAAATAATTCATGTTTTCTTATCAACACGCTTAAAATGTATATTTAACGACCTTTCATTAGTTTGTTACTTCTTACCAATGATGAAAATGCCTTTTGTTCAAAAAAGAACAAAACTAAAATTGTTCAAATAATTATCCACATTTAATTATCTAAGACTTAATTGTTGTCAATAAATTTTTGTTGAGCAAAAAAAATTTTCAGAAATTAAAGTTAAAAGGATTGAATATGTTTAGAAATATGTTTTCAGATCTCGTGTAATGAGTGGAGGATGTAGAGCTGAGACTCCTGGGATAAGTAACCTACAGGCGCCCTCTAGTGACAGCCACTGTTGTGTTCATAGAAGACTCGAACTAATAAAATACAATAAAATCTTTGCAGACAGGTTTTAAGAATGTTGCTATAAAGTCTAAAATATGGAAGTCCTTGGAACAAGTTCTGTATCACCTAAAGGTTTTATTGTTGTGTAGCTGGGAGTTCTAATTTTTATCATTAAAATCAATCGCACCAGTTAAACGGCACTTCTGAAAGCTTTTTACAAAACAACATATTTATTTTGTTATAATCACGTGCGTGACCTTCTGAAAAGGCTTCAGGATATTTTTTTTACTCATCATTCAGTTCTTAATGATAAAATATGAACACAGAACATGGTTTTTGATCCTGACTCCTATTCTTCCTTTGGTTTCCCTCGCCAGCATGATTTTGTGCGCCGGGAACGCTCGCCGCGCATTCTCATCGACCTCATCCAGAGGACCAAGGATGCCGTGCGTGAGCTGGACAATCTGCAGTACCGCAAGATGAAGAAGATTCTCTACCAGGAGAAGCACAACGGGCCCATGGGCGAAAGCCAGGAGGAGGAGGAGGTGGGAGGAACAGGGTGGACTTGGTGCAAATGACAAATTATTGTGAAAGAGTTTAACAGTAACAATGAGGATAAAACTCAAAACGCTGTTTTTCTTGTTTTCTTTTTACTTGAAATCTTATTAGTGTCAGTTTGTGGCTTTTCATGGGTACTAACTAAAATTAAATTGGCTTTAGTTTGTAAACAAGGATTCTTATGTAAAATAGTCACTTTCTCCAAAATATATAAACGGAGGTAGTGGTAGACATGAAGCAGCAATCTCCTTATTAAATGTTCTAATGTTTTAGTCTGCCAGATGATTAAATCTTTCAGTTTAATATCCAAAAACATGTTTGTTTTCTGTTAATAAAACGGATAAACAAGCAACACATTCAACCATCATGTTGGGATTGAACCCGGACTTAACCAGTTGTTGTACTCTGTAAACAAAGATAATAATCATATTCAGTAAATGTAATATTTGTAAGGTAATCGATTGCTTTTAAACAAAAGCTGCAGATGTCAGTGACAGATTCCAAGAAAGCAACTGTTTAAAGGTTTAACCCATTGAGGATCTCAGAAGATGGTTTTGGATCAGGTAACAACAATGTCAAAGATTACAATTGTTAATCATTTGTCCAGACTGGCCCTCCTAACTGACCTGAAGCTCATTAATATGGTTAATCGGTCTTTACAGTAGCCCAGCATTTCATCATTTAAAATAAAAACAAGAACCTTCCTTTTATTGGTCACGTTAGTCTGAAGATGAAATATCCTGTAGCTCAGTGTCCTCAGTGTAAACTGTTCAGCATGTTTTATATGAAATTTATTCAATAAATTACCTCAACATCTTGTCATGAAGTTCAGCAGAAGCTTATGACCTTTCAGTTTAAACAACATAACAGGAAAGTTGGGCCCTCAGTACCAGGACTGGGAAACTGCCTTAGCTGACATGGCCTGAGGTTGAGTGAACAGTCAGGGTCAGTCGGGAGCTGTAATAGTGTCATCCTACACCATGTGAGTCTAGCCACAGCAGCCAACAGACCTAACTGCAACAAGACACTCGGAACGTACTGCCAGATAGGAGGGTTTTGTGTGGAAGGCTCGTTGAACATCATTCAGGACAAAGACTTTAGATTCAACAGAATTAACTTCTAATTCTAAAAGTGGAGCTGTTCATTCTCCTCATCCACCATCTGTTTAATCAATCTTCTTCTGAGTCTGACCGGCTTCTATGGACAAAGTCACTGATGCAGCTAACACACAAACACATTAGGAAGATGGATTACTTATACTATGACCTAAGATATGTGCTTTAGTAACCTTTTTTACTCCTGTTTGTGAATGTTAGTTTGCACATGCATTCACGAGCACGTGTGGATGTTCTTCTGCAGGACAGTGAGGCAGCGAGCTGTAAGATGAACAGCCTGGGCAGCAACCACTCCATCCCCAGCACGTCGGTCAGCACAGGTAGCCAGAGCAGCAGTGTGAACAGCATACAGGAGGTGCTGGATGACAGCTGCCCCGACATGACCATGATGCAGCCCCAGGACTACAGCACCCCCCTGGACTCTACAGCACACACCAAGAAGGTAAAGGTCCGGGGTGAGGGTGGCGGATGATGATTAAAGGTCTTGTCCACTAAACCAAAGCTGAGATAGCAGTTATCTGAGGTTCCCAAAACTCTTTAGAGACTCAACCATTCATTCTCTAAATGAGCTCATGTTTTGATTTTGTGTTGAGGCAGTGTTTGGTCAGAACAAAAAGTATCTAATGTTGGGATGTTCAAATCCAAACCATCAAATCAGTTTGTTCATCCACAACCTAATCCTTCTTTTAAAAAGACCGACTTCATGGCAACTTTTCATATCGCCCTGCTCAGAGAAAACTAACAAACACCGGCCCAAGTTCAAATTCACTGTGAGATCTCAACTCTGACTTGAATCTTCTTGATATTGCAATAAGTAAACCAAGCAGTTTGTTTGTACACAACACATAAAACTGCTCACAAATGTAGTACAGTAGTCCCTCGCTACTTCGCGGTTCGTTTTTCAGCTCTATCGCCGTTTTTCAAAATAAGATTGGACATAACACACAACTGACTGATTGATGGATGAGCCGCACGATTGGCTTGGGATTTTTATTTCAAATAAATTATTTAGCACTTGCTGCAACTTTGTGCAGCCCATAGTGCAGGTTAACCTTCCTGCCGCAGCTGATCAGCTGATCTCCATGCAGAGTGGAGAAGTAGGCGTGGCCAAGAACACTTGCGGGTGACTGAGAGCAGCGGAGGCAGAGAGAGGGAAATCATGACATTCTGTGCTCTTTTAGAGTGTTTAGAGTTTAGAAACATTGTTTAGAATACTAAAATAAACTACTACTTGTAATGCTATCCCTACTTCACAGTTTTTCACTTATTGTGGGGCTTCAGGGTACAGATCCCCCGCAATAAACAAGGGACTACTGTTTTTGTATTACAACCACATCCTCTCCGAGGTGTTGAATTAACACTTTTGTTTTTAATGAAAAAGGAAACTTGTCTCTGCAAACATCCTCTGGTTTCTCTCACTGTTTTCACAAGTGTGTGTAATCCCCTCCCCACTGAAACCATGGAAACCAGATACACACTTCACTTTTGGTCGATCATTTCAAGTTATTCACTGGCATTGTTCACACTTGGAGGACAAAGGCTACGCATGCATGTCAACAGGCCGTGCACAAGCATCTGTCGTCGTGCACGCACAGGTCAACACTGACGTTCTCAAAGAATATCTGGCATAACTTAAATTTCAGCAAGTAGAGGGCTGTCACTTCTGTCACGTTTTTCAGCTGCTCTTTGTGTTTTGACAGCGCATGAATAAGGCTGTCACTTAATGAGCAGACGGACAATCTGTTGTTCCGACTTTAGGCGCTGAGCAGAAACCGGATCGAAGTGACACGCAGCGTTTTCAGACGCTGATGAGGTTCCCTGATCACGCTGCTTTGGAGGGGTCGAGCGTTTGTATTTTATCGTGTTTCATCAGGCTGAAGATGACACAATTTTGGCAAAGATTTCATTAGGATTTCTGAAGTGGGAATTTAAGTCAATGGGGATTTTTTTGTATTCATGAAGTCATAACTGTGGTGAAGAAAGTCTTCTGGTATCATAAAATGTGTAACTAATTCTTCAATAGGAAAGTTTTTCCCATATTTTTATTTTTTGTTTATCAGTTGTTTTGAAAAAGGGACTGGAATAGTTTCTTATTTCCTTTTCTGTTTTACTCAGGACCATCAGTATAACTGGGATGATGGGATACACAGAGACCACCGACCAGAGCTAAGACCGTCCTCCTCTGACCGAGGCAGCCAGGCACAAAACTACAAAAACCAGGGCCGCTTCGCCACCATAAAGTCTGCATCACTGGTGAGTTTAAATCACTACAGTTACTCTTCATGTTCCCAGATTAAAGTGTCACTGAGATTAAAAATCTTTTCAAGAGAGACAAGAAGGCAGCAAAATGTACAACAAATAAAATACAACTGGTATTCTGCAAATAAAAGAACAAACAGAACATGAACTAAAACCAGAATAGCAACGTTATTAAAAGTAGTCACATGATTATCTCTCCTTTAAAATTAATTAAACGTCCTCACAGTGTAGCCACCTCTGACAATTTCAAGTCATTTTAACTCCAAACTTATTGTAAAGTTGTACTACTAATAATTTTAATAAGGGTACTTTTTTATAAATGTATTAATGTGATATAAATTGGTTATTTGTGAGTTTGTAAACACTATTGAGCATTAATAATCATTTAGAAAATGGGTTCAAACACTGTTCATACAATAAAATAAGCTTAAGTGCTGAACTTTTATTCATTCTGGTAAATGCATTTTATTTATTTCTAATTGAACAACTTACTTTTTTAGTTCAATAATTTTAGATGCCAAAACAAACTTTGTATCTACAAAAAGCTTACACGCAGGTGACTTACTGATAAATGTTTGATATTTTAATCTAAATTATAAATGGTACTGGGCGACACATTGGCTCAGATGGTAAAACTGTTGCCTCTCGACGAAATGGTTGCCGGATCGAATCCTGACTATGGGCCTTTCTGGGTGGTGTTTGCATGTTCTCTCTGTGCATGCGTGGGTTTTCTCCAGGTACTCCGGTGTTCTCAGACCAAAAACATGCACGTTAGGCTGACTGGTAACTCTAAATTGTGCCTAGATGTGAGTGAGAGAGTGAATGGTTGTTTGTCTCGTTTGACTCTGTGTCCCTGTGATGGACTGGAGACCTGTCCAGGGTGTCCCCAGCCCCTCACACAGTGACCACTGGATATGGGCACCGGTGATCCCCACGACGTGGAAAGGAAGAAGCAAGTAAAGATAATGGATGGATGGATATAAATGATGCCAATAAACAAGGTGGAGAGTAAAGATAAATGTTTGCTCACCGTTTAGCGAGAACTTATTCAGTATAGTCCTTTTTTCACTTATTTGTCACAACTGTTTATGTTTTAGACCTTGAAGCCTAGTTAATTACTGTATTATTACCTATGTCGTAGTAAATTGAAAGGGTACCCTTAATAAGATATTGATCCTACCGGAAATTGTTGTGACAGAGTTTCAGTACAAAGGAACATACTCGAGGAATCCCACAAGATTTTAAAATAAGAGAATATAAAAAAAAAAAACAGAGAATATAAACATACCAACAATTAAGGTCCAAACCAGGTCAGGTGCAGACAGAAACATTAATTTATTTTAGTACAGGATTAATTTTATTGTCCCATGTGTAAAAAAAAAAAAAAAAAAAAAAAAAGGGGAGGAGTTGAAAAGTTTGATAGCCACAGGGAGGAAGGACTTCCTCTGTGGAGCACCTCGATGGTCTCAGTCTACGACTTTTATGACGTGTGCTGCTGCTGCCTGGTCTTGGCCGGGTCACCCTTGTGAAAGAGGTCGTGATCTCAGTGGGTTTTTATCTGGTTAAATAAAGGTGCAATAAAATTTTTAAAAAAAGGTGCTGCAGTAAGAGTCCAGCGTGGCATGGGGGGACGTGTTGTTCAGGATCTGGAGCAGTTTCCTCAGCATCCTCTGCTCAGACACCTCTGTCAGAGACTGCAGTACTACTTTAATGGAAAGTAGTACCCAATTATTTTTAGATGTTTTCTTTTGAGATTCTAAGAAGGTCTCTACATACTGAAGGGGTTTTAGGATCGTTTAGTTTTTGGGGGTTTTCCCTTGACTCGGGTTATTTTTTGCAGCCATGATCTCAGAGTGTTTACTCTGTTGTTTATGAAGGCACAGCGTGGCTTTTTTACTTGTTTCTCTCTGTTAGGACGTATCTGTGGGTGTTTGGGTTAATAATCAAATCGGAACTTGTCCTCAAAAGTTACAGCAGTCTCATGTTTCAAAGCACGGAAACAAAAGCAGATTGGGTCACGAACATGTTTTCCACTTATTCAGTGTTTATTCTGTTTATCGCTCCATCACTTCTTTTGTTTGGGTCTTTTACTTTGATCTGGATCTTTGTCTCTTCTATATTTTCAGTTCTTTATCTGCCACTGATTCTCTTTTCCACAGTTCTTTGTTATTTGCCTCCCTCTCTTTGTTTTCTCCTCTTGCACTACACCTCTCATTACTGCACCCCTCCCTCCAGCCCCCCTCCCATCTTTATTTCTTCCCCTCCTGCATTTGTTCAAACATCACTCTCGGATGTGACTCAGTACTCTGATATAAAGGGAGGTGGAATGCCACCTTGCTTTCTTTCCATGCCTCTCTCTCTCCCTCCCCGTCTGTTGTCATGGAAACCAGCTCTAGTAACTATAAAGTAGTTGTGGTGTTGCGTGAAAGTGTATGTGTGTGTGTGTATTTGCCCATCCATGACCCACTGGTTTTAATTCTGCCGTCAGGTCTTAAACCAGACATCAGACGGTGCGAGCGTGTTTACGTGCACGCGCGTCTTTCACACTGTCCTTGACCAGAACGCAAGCCGGCGATGATTCAAGTCCAAGTCCTTTGTTCTTCAGCGTTACACTTTCAGATCTTCTTCCTGCATTTCATCTTCTTTAACTCGCAGTAACGTGCACAGTAATCTGTGTAAATCCATCGCGACGTCTCATTTTTCCAAATCTTTCAAAGTTTGAGAGCTGGAAACAAGAGACGTGCCACATTGAAAATAAAGTCGTCTGTCATATTCAAGAGTAAGGCCTTAGAGGAAAACAAATTGTTTTTATTCCGTTTAAATCAACTTAATTTTGTCAGCCATTTTTAACATGTTCCACTGGAAACAAGCATTTCTCCACAAACAGTCAAGAGACTTTTGTTTTTTCTCTTGTTAAAAGTGAGATTAATATAACTCTGTTTCTTCCTTGCTCAACACAAAACATACAACGCCTGTTATTTTATTAGTAAAAAGAACTGTATGCTCAGAAAACAAGTAATCGTGTTTTGTTTCCTCTTAGTCCTACAAGATTAAATCTTTATCAACTGCCTCTGTTGTTTTCATTCTAATAAATGCTAGTTTCAACCCAACAATCCCACTTATATTTTGAGTTCATTATACAGTGATGGGGATTAGAGCTATGATTTAAAAACCTGATGTCTACTCAGTGGCTCCCTCTGTGTAATCGAGGCGGTCCGTCTTAAAATAAGGCAGCATCCTGTAAAGCTCAGCATCGCTGTAGTGCCACAGTGCCAGTTCTGCCCGCTGGCGCTGAAAGAGATGACATCATCTTTTTTCCCGAGCGCAGACGTCCTCAGATTGGCCTAGACTCGCCGAGACTGAAAACAGGTAGACAAAGAGAAAGAGTGAGAGATGAACAGGAGGGTGGTGAGGCGGCTCCAGATGGTGAGAAGAGACCGATAGCTCCAAAAGTGAGAAAACAAAGTGGATAAAAGACACAAATAATTTGATTCTGTCTCAGAGAAGCAGAATATAAGTTTGCCAGCTACAAAAATTATTAAATAGTATTTAATAACATTTCAAATGATTATCTTTTGTTATTTCAGGAGGTTGTGGAAGAGTAACGTCAGTAAAATGTGTGTGGGGACTGTAAATACTTAAAGCGGCACAGAAGACGTCCAAGGCAGATGAGCAGGAAGGAGAAGAGATTAACGGGTGACAAAAGAGCAGAGCTGATTGAGAATGTAGACGTATACAAAATCTGCCACACTGAGGCATTAATTATTAAGTTTAATCCAAAATAGACGTGTAAAAATAATGTATTAAGATATTTGAGGAGATTGAGAAATCTGCAGCAGGATGGATTCAAAGTGACAGATGTGAGACAGATGTGAGAGAGCTCAGAGGTTATAGGTTTAAGTCACAGACTGATCAACATTAATCAGTTTGGGGCGGCTGTGGATGAGTGGTTAGAGCAGGTGTCCTCCACTGTAAGAGTTGGGGGTTCGATTCCACCAGCAGTCGCATGTCGAAGTGTCCCTGGGCAAGACACTGAACCCCTCATTGCCTCTGTATGTCCCATCGGTGTATGAATGTGATTTTAAAAAAAGCACTGATTAGTCTCTTTAGAACGATTTGTTGAATTATTTTTGTACAGATCTAGTAGAGAGCTGTATGAACGGGTAAATGAGGACACAGATTATAGTGTAAAGCTCTTCGAGTGTCTTGATAAGATAGAAAGGTCCTACAGTCCATTAACATTAAGAAACAGCAAACCGGTTTTGTTTTTTACATCATTTGTTACTTTAAGCTGCATGTTGAAACCTGACAGTCTGTGTTCCTGCAGCTGAATCCACTAAAACAAATTAAAACCTGCACAGGTTCTCCAGCCAGCTCTTTTAGCAACTATTTAAACTCATAATTTAGAGCCGTACACTGAACTGACATCTTCTATAGGGTTGTTTTGTACATAAAAGTTCAAAGTAGAATTCAAAAGACTAATTTTACAGATAAATCTGAAGCTGAACACTGAGAACACGAAGCCCCCCCGACTTGTGCACTTACAGGAAAACAGTGGTCTTTGGAGGCTCGTTGCTTCCTCCTGTCAGCCAGATGACTTCACCACATGTCACTGCACATCTGTAGCAACCTCCACTCCAGTGTTTTGTATCTTTAATTTAAATCATTCCAGGCTCTTCTGCGAAGACTATAAATCACTAATAATCAAACAAACTCTATAAACCTTGTATTTTATGACACAATGAGTTAAATATTTGTGAATCACTTGATTGTTTACAGAGGAGTGAATATTCACTCACAACAAACACCAGTAAACAACCTGTCAACAAAAAGTTGAACCGTGTGATCATATTCCAGTGGGGTGTCAAACTCACTTATGAAAGGTGGTGGTGGGGGGGGGGGGGGGGGGGGGGTTAAAGCCTTTTTCAAACTAAGAGCCGGTTTCAGAATCTACATTAACTCAAGTTCATTAACTCAGCATCTTTTCTTGGTTGCAGTTTCCTCAGCTAGAGTTTGTTTGGTCTCATTTGATGTTCCTTGATTCACTTTTGACATCCTAATCAAAGATTACTGAAGAAAATTGAATTGATAGAAGTACGTTTAACATATCATCTTGGGGGCCAGATAAGATGTCAACGAGGGCCACATTTGGCCCCCAGGCCTTAAGTTTGACACGTGTGCTCTATAAGCTGTGAAAACACTAACAAGTTGGCTACAACAGCCGTTAACAGAATATCAATTCAGGCCGTGTCCAGCTGCAAAATAAGCAAAATAAAAAAATTATGTGGAGCTGCTCAGTTCCCAATGGTCTCAACCCCCCACCCCACCCCCACCCCCACCCCCTCCCAACCTGAATATGATCTCCTTTCCAGTCCCTGAGCCGTGTGTGAAAGAGGTCATCACATGACGAGACTTGGCCCTTTGTGGCACTGAAGCAAGTGACAAGGATTGGGAGGCTCTTTTACAGTAGGGGTATTGATTCAACACAGATTGGGGGGGGGGCTCAACATCCAACAGGTTCACTCTCCTCCATCCCAACTTTTCCTGACGTTTTGTCTGCCCCTCACCCCCTTTTAATTTTTGTACTTTTTTACTCTGTCATTTTCCATCTGCTTTTTCTTCTTTGCAATGACCCTCCCTTCATCTTTCAATCTGATCTTCATCCATCCATCCAGCCCCCACCACCCCGTCTCACTCCAACTTCTCTCACTCTTTCTCAATGAGGTATTCATGTGACCCACCTGCTGTCCGCCGCTTAGCGTTGGCCTTACTAAAGAGCCGCTCTGTGCTCTTGTTGGCCTGTGGAGGCAGCCTGCCTCATTCACAGTTCACACGTCTGCCTCGGCCGTTGCATGCCTAGGGCGCGAAAAGAAGGGGGTCTTGGTATTTTGTATAAGGGGTGGGGGGTCAGTGGGGGTCTCAGGGTTGCATCGGAGCTCTGGCGGGGTTCTGTTGGGCATAGGATGCTGACAAGGTTCCTGGATGCTGGTGCAACTGGCTAAAGTCTCCATCATGTTTGGCCTGAAGAGTTCAGGTGGAAGTTATGAGAAGATGCGGAGTGAATACTATTTGGACCCGGAGAACCCCTTCTGCCCTCAGGTTGGTGGGTCAGGTGTAGGTTTGGATTTAAATGCACAGGTGTTGAAGAAAGTAATTTGATGCATCTCTGTGTTTCCTATTTTAATCTAAATTTGGTTTAATAGCAGCTTTTATAGTTTGTGTTTGTGTAACTGCTTGACTCAGGAACAGTTTCTGCTCCCAGATCTGGGGAGAGAATATAAATCCAAGTGTCAGATGAAAGAGCTTTTGTTGGGCTATGCTCATGAATTTTCATGTAGTTTTAACTGGCTTATAAAATTAACAGTTACTGACGAGAGCTGCGCAATGTTTGAAAAACTTTACAATAATAACATTATTAAAAACGGCGTTGACGATATCGTTTGCAATAAACCCACATTTCCTTTTTCTTTTCTGACTTCACCATTCTGTAAACAGGTGTGGGAATCTAGACCAGTGAGAGTCTATCAGATTGGCTGAATGTATTAGCATGCAGAACATGAATGCATTATACTTTGAATATAATAACCTATGATTTATTGTAAGATGGATGTCGTTCTCAGTGATTTTACAATGACAATAAGTTCTGATATAAAGAGAAGCCCTACTGACAACAAGTAAAATGTTAGATTTTGATAAACATACCCAGATAAAATAATTTAAC
This sequence comes from Nematolebias whitei, assembly GCF_014905685.2. NCBI lineage: Eukaryota > Metazoa > Chordata > Actinopteri > Cyprinodontiformes > Rivulidae > Nematolebias > Nematolebias whitei. Next base: position 7,572,734 of record NC_056505.1, read on the forward strand.
AAAAGCTTGCTGATGTGTTAAACATCATTGCATGTGCATATGCTTTGTTATCCTTTATCTAAGATAAGTTTGATGCTCAGTTCAAATTTCAAATATTGTGTTCACATTTAATGTGATCTTTCTCCGCAGGTGACCAAACAGATCCATGAGCATGAGCAGGAGAGTGAGCTGCGGGAGCAGATGTCGGGCTACAAGCGCATGCGACGGCAGCACCAGAAGCAGCTGATCGCCCTGGAGAACAAGCTAAAGGCCGAGATGGACGAGCACCGGCTCAAACTGCAGAAGGAGGTGGAGACGCAGGCCAACAACGCCTACATCGACCTGGAGAAGCTAGCCAAACGCCATGCCGTGCAAACTGAAAAGGAGGTGGGATTTATCTGGAAAATACAATAATTCTTAAGTTATTTTACAGATGATTAACTTGACATGTACCTCGCAACAATTGGCTCAGGAAATATAAGTATTGTCTCATACAAAATCTACTGTAAAAAAGTATTTAGAAGACCTTTACACACTGCTGCCACCCAATGATGTATATGATAAAGCACAGGAGCAGAACTGAGGCCCAGAATGGTAGACTCTGAAAAAAACAAGCTTCTTATCTCCACAGTTTGCACAGAGTGTGTCCAGACAGCCAGAGAGATAGTATAATCTGTTCAGTGCGTATGCCTAAACAGTCAAACTAACTCATATTACAATTTAGTGGCACGCAGGCAGCGTTAAAAATATTATAGTTTTAACTTGAACATGTTTTCTGTTTTTATCCAAGTACCCATCACCTTTAGTTGCTTAATTGTTGCTTAAATAAAACAAATTAGTATTTTGTTTTAAAAGTGGGGATCCAACTATACGACGGAGCTAAGCTGTAACATTATGAGAATAAAGTTGAATCTTAATATTACAAGAATAAAGTCATACGAGACTTTTTTTTTTGCAGCTCTAGTTTTTTTTTTTTTTTTTTTTTTTTTTTTTCACAAGTCGGATCAACGACGCGACCTGTCAATCAATCCAGTAAGTATGTCAGCAAATGACCAATCTGAAGCTAAATGCTCCTTACCTGCAGAGCTGCGCTGCAGCCCATCAGAGCGTACCACCTTATTGTAAGCAGGTTCAAAGTCCTGATACTGATAATAATCTGATGCTGATGTGCTAACAGATATTTGTAAAACCAATACCAAAGTATAACTTAACAAGATGCTCAACATTCTTCATTTTACCACAGTTAAAATGGTAAACCTGCTTTATCGTGTCGGAGTTCAGATAATATTACGACTCGTTCAGCTTCGGATTGGTCATTTGCTGACACGCCTACTGGATTGATTGACAGGTCACGTTGTGGATCCGACTTTTGGGGAAAAAATTAATAAATACACGAGAGCTGTAAAAAAAAAGTCTCGTACGACTTTATTCTTGTAATATTAAGACTTTATTCGACTTCATTCTCGTAATTTTATGGCTTTTTTTTTTTTTTTTTTGCTTAGCGTGGCCCTAAAGCTCCGTCGTACAACTAAACCTGTATAATAGTTTTAGTTTATTTTCTTGACCGTAGTTTGAAAGTAAAGATATACAGTTTGTGTAATACTACGGAACGATCTCATCGGAAAAGCAGAAGGGTCAAAAACATGTTTAGATTTGGATTATATCTTGAAGATTGTTTCATTATATTTTTCTTTCTTTTGCAAATAAACCTTTTTTGCTTTAAGAAAATGGAATATGTACAAAAAAAAGCAAACACCAGAAAAAATATTTAAAATGCTTTATGGGTTTTGTTGTATTAAAAAAAGTGGCAGACAAAGTCCAGACTTAATCATAACACGCAGTCCAAGGTTTGACTTTTTTTAGCCATTCAAAATAAAGGTGTTTTTATTTTGTTCCATGTTCTCCATAAAGTGCCTTGTTTTTTTATTTATTGGCCACTTTGTGTTTTCACTCGTTTTTTTTTTTACCTCAATCAAGAAGCGTTTTTTCCAGTTAAGAAAAGTCTATGTACCTGAAGGACACAGCAGTACTGTTGCTTTTTTTTTTTTTTTTTTTTCCTTCTTCGTCTTGTTTTTCAGGGTATTTGTTCTTGTAGTGTCAGTTTTGCCCCCACTTTGCTAATGAAACAGCTGAACATCTCACCACTGTGTTCTTGCAGATGAAGACTGCACTCGCGGACGAGAAGAAATTCCAGCAGCAGATCATAGCCCAGCAGAAGAAGGAGCTGACCACATTTCTGGATAATCAAAAGAAGCAGTACAAACTCTGCAAGGAGAAGATCAAGGAGGTGTGTTGTGTTTTAGTTTCCTCCTCAGGCGAGCTCCTTTGTTCGCCTCCCTCATGTGTGACACATGGTCCTGTTTACTGTTGAGTCAGACCTCCTACACACAAACATGCACAACCAGTCCCCTCCAAATCTGAAGTTCTGTTGAGTCACTCAGCCTACTTACTATGTACCTACACATGAATCTACACACAAACGAGAACTGCAAGTCCACATCCACACTGGATACTTTGTGCCTCCACAACCTTGAAACAGAATCCAGAAAATGCTCCTCTGGGCTGGGGGTGTGATGCATTGTGTTTTCGGTTACGAGATAAGTGACCAAAATTAGGTCAGCACAGTTAAAAGCGAGCGTCACTGGCAGAGAGAGATATTTCCCATGAACTAAGGGCTACAAAGAATTAAATGCCACAGAGCGCACGGATCAGGCTCGTGTATTAACGGCATTAGTGAGAGTTGTAGATTACCTTAAAGTCCATAAAAAAGAAACCGGAATGTGAGTGGGATCTGACACTTACCCCTTTTCTTTGTCAGCCTTCCTCTGTTATAAAAGCCATTAATTGGCTAAAATAAAAGGTATTTAGTTGAATTGAGCGTGCATCAGGATAAAAGGCATTTAGAGTTTTCAAACGACTCAACAAACACTTGATAACGTGGACTTTAGTTTTCAAATTCAAAACATGCGTTTATTCCACACATCTGCTTGGTTGGCCAATGTTTTCACTTGTGTTCCAGTTCAGAATACTAATAAAATGATTTTCCGTGTCGCCACAATCCTCCCCCTTCATCCTGCCCTTCCACCTTTCTTCAGGAGATGAATGAAGACCACAGTACACCCAAGAAGGAGAAGCAGGAGCGTCTGTCCAAGCACAAAGAGAACATGCAGCACTCCCAGGCCGAGGAGGAGGCTCATCTTCTGGCACAGCAGAGGGTTTTCTACGAAAAGAACTGCCGCGCTTTCAAGCGCAAAGTCATGATCAAGAGGCACGAAGCGGAGCAGGAACAGATTCGTGAGGTGTGGAAGATCCTAATAATCAGTTTGGATCAACATCTTGAGTTCTAGACTCTCAAAGTGTTCCTTGTTTTTATTATTGTTGTTTCTAACGGGTGGAGAACCTACGTGACTGTTTTACAGCAAACGGCTGCAGTGATGAAAACAGCCACTGTTCCATAAGCAGATTAATAATGACCAAAGCAAGCCAAGAATGTCATAATCTGAAAAGCTGTTGTGCACGTTAAATCTGGAGTAAATATGTGTTGAAAAGCTTCCTATGGGGGAAAAAACAAACTCAACAGGTGTTTTAGTGGAAAATGAAGATTTATTGTTCTTGTTTTTACAACTGTAATGACAATTTTAAATTGGACAAAAATAAACAATTCATTTATATACATAAATGTATTTATGACACATTTTAAACAATAATAAAATCACTCCATCCATAAATCATAACTCCTTTATTTGTCCTCTTCCTCTTGTTGTCTCTAGGAGCTGAACAAAAAGAAGACCCAGAAAGAGATGGAGCACGCCATGCTGATCCGCCACGACGAGTCCACGCAGGAGCTGGAGCAGCGGCAGCTGAAGACCCTGCAGAAGCTGAGGATGGACCTGATCCGCCTGCAGCACCAGACCGAGCTGGAGAACCAGATTGAATACAACAACAGACGAGAGCGCGAGCTCCACCGCAAACACGTGCTGGAGCTCCGGCAGCAGCCCAAAAACCTCAAAGTGAGTCACTGCACCGATAACGCAAGTTTTATTGAAAATATGAAAAATAATTTGATACAGGATGATGGGAAAATTTTCAAATGCCTTTATTGTTATAACTCAATGACAACTGGGATCAACCTGTTAAATGGTGCAAGCAACAAGCAACATCTTTGGTTCCGTTTGAATCTGCAGTGATGCAACCTAAATGTAATAAACTGGAAGGAGATGTAAGAACTTTGAAAGTTTGAAATTGTGCTTTGGGCTATAAAACCTTTAACCTTAAGCAGCCCAGTTCTCCCAGAAATCAAGTTAAACTCCATTATTCTGCTCTTGAAGCTCTCATCTCACTCTGTCTTCCTCCGTACCATCCACCAGGTGCTGGAGCTGCAGATAAAGAAGCAGTTCCAGGACACCTGCAAGGTGCAAACCAAGCAGTACAAGGCCCTGCGCCACCACCAAATGGAGGTCACTCCCAAGGCTGAGCACAAGACGGTGCTCAAAGCCCTGAAGGATGAGCAGACACGCAAACTGGCCATTCTGGCAGAACAGTACGAGCAGAGCATCAACGAGATGATGGCCTCACAGGCAGTAAGTTGAGATGTGGAAAGTATTTACAAAAACAAATAAAGAACAATAGTTGTTAAAAAGAAGTGTTTTTTTCTAGACATGTTGCTCATACTTTTTTTTTCTTGCCTTCCTTAATCCGTCTCACCCGATTTATTCCCCAACCTTTGCTTGTCCCCTCTATAACTGTTGCCTTTCCATGTCCTCTCTGTCCCCATCGCCTTTCTTTCATCCTTTCCCTCTCTCTCTCTGCTCGCCTCTTTCTGTCTCCTCCTTCTCCCCCGTTTGCCGTCCATGGTGTACTGTGTCAGCTGCGTCTGGATGAGGCCCAGGAAGCAGAGTGCCAGGCCCTGAGGCAGCAGCTGCAGCAGGAGATGGAGCTGCTCAATGCCTACCAGAGCAAGATCAAGATGCAGACCGAAGCTCAGCATGAGCGCGAGCAGCAGAAGCTCGAGCAGAAGGTGTCGCTGCGCCGGGCTCACTTGGAACAAAAGGTGTGCTGCAGGAAACACTTCATTTTAAAGAGACCATACATTTCAACTGTAGCTTTTTTATTTAGTGCAATTTATACACCTGGACAGGTCCCAGTCAGAGACACATGGAGACAAACGAGACAAACATTCACTCTCTCACTCACACCTAGGGACAATTTAGAGTTACCAATCAGACTAACATGCATGTTTTTAGGTCTGTGGGAGGAAACGGGAGCACCCAGAGAAAACCCTCGCATGCACGGAGAGAACATGCAAACTCCACCCAGAAAGGCCCCCCGCCAGGATTTGGTCCAGTGACCTTCTCGTTGAGAAGCAACAGCTCTACCAACTGAGCCACATAGAGAATCTTGTAAAAGTAAAATTTAAAAAAGCCATTTATCCAATTAACATTCCCAGTGTAGAAATGTGTGAATAATACAGAAGATTACAAAGGAAATTTGTAATTTAACTACATTTGAGACGCCTGCAAATTGATTGGGTCTACATGACAGCTGCATTTCGTCATCAGAGGATCTACAAAGCTCTGCTCGTGTAATTTGTTGGGATTGCCTAATCCTGATCTGTGCTGTGCATCTGTGCCTCTTGTCATAAATATAAATCTGATGAGGGGAAAAGGAGCATGCATGGCAGGAAAACTCCTAATGGGACACAATCTTAAAAATGACACATTTATTTATTTATGGTAGTTTAAGAGCAAAAGGTTTTAGTGGTAGACAACTTCAAAAAAGTCTTGTTTGTAAAAGATCAGCTGATGGTGTAAATTTAGTTTTGTTTTAATTCAGTTGTTAGCAAACTTGTTTATTTTTTAAAGGTTTTATTTTCTTGTTGAATCACTTGGAGATAGTTTCATGTAAGGACAGTCTAATTAGAGGATCGGTATCTGTTTCTAGTCTTTACCACATCTCATACAACTTTATATCGGCAGCCTTTTCCTCCACATATCAGGAATAGAATATTTGAATTCATTTTTGACTTCAGGAGACGTTTTACAAATATATTTACTTGAATTAACTTAAAAAAAACGTATCATGTAAAACGTGTCACTATCAGAGGCAGAGACGGAGACACTGTGCTAAAGTCCTGATCTTTAGCACAGTGTCATCATCTACCACAAGAAAACCAAGTTAATGTTCCTTTTTATTTTATTTTCAAGGATTAAAGTTTCTTTATTTGTCATTTGCACCACATGTGGTACATTATGTACACAGGGTCCCAGTTACATCCAGCAATACAGTGTAAACGAAAAACAGTAATAAGATCTAAGATATGAACTAAGAAAAACGTTAACTATAAATACGCTAAGCACTAGTAGTGTCAAAACAATACGCTGAACAGCAGCACGAACATGAGTCTGTGTGAGCAGATGAGCACGAATGAACACAGCAACATGAAACAGATCAGCAGCAACATGAAACAGATCAGCAGCAACATGGGATTTTTCACAGTGATTATTCTGGTTAGAGATTCATGAGTCTAACAGCCTCAGGGAAGAAGCTGTTCCTCAGTCTAGTGGTTCTACACTTAATGCTCCTCAACCTCCTTCCTGAGGGGAGCGGGGCAAAAAGTGTGTGTGCTGGGTGAGTGGGGTCCTTCATGATGCAGGTGGCCCTCTTCCTGCATCTGGAGGTGTAGATGTCTGTGATGGTGGGGAGGCTGATTCCAACATCTTCTGTGCAGCCTTCACTACTACTGCACTACATTTTATTTTATTTTTACCAAAGCTGCCTGTATTACAAAAGCTAAAACATTTTGTTCTTCAGCGTATTTAAAGCTTTGGATCAGTCGTGTGTCGATGTGTAAACAAACTCAACCAGTTATTTGCTCATGTACAACTGAGGCGAAAACATCCGGATGCACATTTGTCTCCAAATCAGTCAAGCTAGGGTGAAAGGTGACCCAGAGAGACACTGGCATGTTCACACACACATGCACACACACACATGCACACACACACATGCAGATTTCCCTCGCCACAGGTGGTGGTGACTTTCTGCAGGGCGCAGACAGTCATTTGTTTCCCACACATTTGATCTCTCCTTACATCTATTCTGATTTTTCAAACATCACAGCCATTTAAATAAAACACGGTTTATATACTTTGATTTATCTTTCGAGCTTTTTCTAAATAGTTTGTTTTTTGTGTTCAGGCTCCTCCACTCCTTTTTTGTAATCCCCAAATTACAGATTGTGAACATCTTGGTTGCTTTTGCTTCGCAGCTCTTGGGTGTATTTTGTACAGATGTGACTGTTATATCCGTATTTGTCCTCCTGATGGACACGACGATCGTTTTAAAGTAGCCATTAAGGCAGCCTGATGAGGTTACAACAGGAGTGCGCCTCCTTCTCCAAACCGACCTACGTCATCGCTACAGTCTAGTAGACAGCAGTCCGACAACAAAGGAAGAGACCTTTGAAACGCTGATCCAGCTCTGGGTCTGCTGTAGAGCTGTGGGGGTCTGTTGCCACCTCCTGGCAGCACCCGGACTCGCACACCGGCACCAGGATGATGTCATGGTTTCTGAAGGACCATTGTCCTCCGGTTGGGTTCATGGTCGGAGTCTGGAGGTGTATGTGCATGCTCAGTAGTTGGACAGATTGCCGTATTGCACCATGCTGTGCAGGTGTGTGTGTGTGTGTGTTGAGTTGGTGTGTTTGTTTGGCTGACGGCTCCAGTAAACAAAACCAGCGTCCAGAATACAACTTGGGTGCAAAGTCTGCGTTGTTTTACAGCTGACGTGTCTTTAATCACATCGTTAACAACATGGAGGAGTTTAAAACGGCTACACAACGAGGACAACTCTGCAGAGTAACTGACACGTTTCTGTTCAAAACACCGATGTTGGAGATGTTTAAAGACTGCAGCGAACTGAACTGCTGTGTTCACAAAAGCAAATGAAAACAGCAGAAGTTGCAAAAGGAAGACTGATAAAACATTATCCGAATCACACAATAACTGTTTCATTCATAACATCGACACATTTAAAGAGACACGATAAAGAGCTGCCAGAGTTTTAACTCGTCCTGCTCAGTTAGTTGGTTTTAAATTGGCCACAGTGGAAACATGTTTAAATATGTCTTCATGTCAGAGACAGCTCATATAGAACTAGAATTGTTTCAGGTGACAACCCGATTAAACCCGACCCAGCTCCTTAACATTACGGCAACAATGGATCAGTGACTTTCATTATTATTATTACTTCTATAAATGCAATAAAGACTCAAAACGGCACCTCTCAGAGAACAGGTGATAACTGTAACTAACAAACGGTAACTGGACTGTACTTATATACTGTAGCACCTTTCTGTCTTATCAAGACACAAACTGTGCCCTCGTTCACCCATTCACACAGCACTCTACTAAATCTATACAAAAACTAATCAGTGCTTCATCACATTCATTCACTGATGGGACACACATCGGAGGCAATGAGGGGTTCAGTGTCGACTGCTGGAGGAATCAAACCCCCAACTCTCCCATTGGAGGACAAGTGCTCTAACCACTCAGCCACAGCCACCCATAATAATTTATATAAAGAAGAATCTTTAAGATGGATTGTAATGTAACCCTATATATATATATATATATATATCTGTTTTCTTCTTTGAATGAGGAATAATATATATATATATACACACACACACATACACACAATCTAGTGTTTTACGTTTCTTTACCTGCACTTTAAAGGTACTCATTGAAAATTCATCAAAAAAACAAAATCGTTAACAAATAAAATCCCCACAATATTTTTCTGATGTCAATTGGTTGTTTCTTTAAATAAAACATTTGTTAGAAATTGTGTCTGGATATCAGCTACTATGATGGATATCGATTTATCGATGGAAACAGCCGAAGCGGCTGAAAATAGGACGGACGTTAACCTAAGCAGCCATATTTGTTTACCTACGGACTACGGCCAGCCTAACAGTCATGTGACTCGAGCTTCCACGTGGTATTGGATTCAGCTTGTTTACATTGAGTGCGTACCCACATTTCAGAAATGCATTAAATATATCTGGGGAACTAGTGGGGTAAACTCTTTCAAACTGCTCCATTTGTTCAGGAGAACTTTTCAAAGTTTGATTTCATGGTTTGCAATGTGCACCTTTAATACACCTGTAGAAAAATGTTATAAACGTACATGTTTATGCTTCGTTTAAAAATGTGTTAATTTTAAAGTAACACCGGTAAATAAATAAAAGGCAATGTATGAAAACAGTAAATAAATCCAGTAACACCATGAACACCTGTTGTGTCTCTTTCAGATCGAAGAGGAACTGGTTTCTCTTCAGAAGGAGCGAACGGACCGGATCAAACACCTGCTGGAGCGCCAGGAGCGGGAGATCGACACCTTCGACATGGAGAGCATGCGCCTGGGCTTCAGCAACCTGGGCACCTTGGACTTTCCCAAGGACGACTACAGATGAGGAGGGGAGGGGGTGAGAGTCCCCGGACGTCCATCTTCCTCGGAACACCCCTCCTGTCCTTGGAGCTGACCCGGCCTGATGGCGTTGGTTTTCACCGAAGCTCACAGTAACAGACGCCTCCAGAACCAGCGCTGGCCTTTCTGGGCCAGTCAGAAAGGGTCAGTGGCAGGCTTGGGAGCCCCCCCACACCCACCTAGACTTTCTCCCCCCTCTTGTGGCATCACAAGATGACAAAAATAGAAAAAAGTGTCTGTAGTTGTCGTTTTTGTACGATCAATGATAACATAGTCCGTGTTTCTTGTGCAATGATAACACTTTTGATGTGACGGAGTCGAAGAGGAAACCGAGGGTGGATCTGAGAGAAATCGCTCTGCAACCGTGCGTTTGTAGGCCGTTTCTTTTTTTTGTTAGTTTCTTTATTTTCTTCTTCTTAAGCAGTGCAAAAAAAAAATAAATCTCTCAAGCGATAAATCAACCAACCAATCCTTCCGCAGCCGTTCGTCTTTGCTGCTCCTTTCGATGCTTTTTGGTGTTTATTCACCAGGACGTTTTTAGGACAAATTTTCAGTAATTTGATACTTTGAGACGAACCAACGTTCATACAGGTACAGATTTAAAACGTGACCCTTTCAGGTGATTGTGATGAAGCTGATGCTGAAGCGCGGCACTCCATGTGATTTCACTGCACTGGCAGCAAACGTGAAACATAAGAACATGCGTGAACTCCCAGCTGGCACAAAGGGCTTCATGGGGAGGGCGGGGGGACTTGTACTTTGTGTATAGATGGATTTATGGAGAGCGTTTACTTATTTTCATATTGTATTTTAACCGTCACACAAATCAGAAATAATTTTAAAGACAGTTTTTGTCCTTTTCAGATGGTATTTGAGCTCCAGTCATTCTTTACTTTGCTTTACACAACTCCCAAGCTGTGTATTTTCTTACCGACCAGATCAGTATGATGCTTTATTAATGCATGCACTTTATTTTTTTTTTCAGGTTTAAAAAAAAAGCATGAATCTGTCAAAGAGCTTTTAATTATATTTGTAAATAAAGTGCTCATCACACAAGAAGTCTATGAATTTATCTTAACACCAGTATCCAAAAATAATAATAAAAAACAAGCATGTGAAACTAAAGGTGTAATCTAATGAAAACTGGTCAAAAAAAAAAATATATATATATTCTAAAGCTTATTTCCATATTTATTAAAAACTTATTTGTAATTATAAAATGGAAGCATCTACTACTTTTTATCTGTTATGTTATTCCTGGCAAATGTTTATGTATTAATAATTTGGTAAAAAGTGTGAGAAGGCAACTACATGAGCAAACCATGAAAAAGTAGTTTGTTGCAGATGTTCCAGCGTCTGACCTTTGACCTTTAGAAGGTCAGATGTTTGTCACATTTCTACATCTACTGTGACGTTAGTAGACAAACTCCTCTGACTGCTGCAGAAGCAACTCGGGAGTCACGGTGGACGACTAATGAAGCAAAGAACGAACTGTTGGAGGAAAATGATAAAGTTCAGAAACATTTCTTCTCTGCTGCACTCCCATCCAGTGTTGCTAAACAGCTCTTCAGGTTCAAGTTGATCCCGTTACAGATCTTTTAACACTTGAAGCTCTTCTGTTTTTCTGGAGGATCCAAGTTGACGGAGCTCGTCTCACAAGAAATCAGATTAACTGCAGATTAATAAAATGATTTTATGATTTTTTTGTCATGTTACAGAACGGATAAGAAACTGATCAAACTGAAAACTTTTAATAAAACAAAAAGGCTCGGCAGGATCTCTCCCTCTCGATTAAAGGGTCTTCCCTCTATTTTCCAGCCAGCTGTTCGTACAGTTTAGGCACGTAGTGGTCCCACTCGGCCTGGTAGCAGGTTCCTGCCACTGGCGCTCCCAGGTTGTACTTCTTCCTGAAGGTCTGGAGCTTGAATTTACCACGACCGTCCCCAGAGCAGTTGGTGAGGACGGGCTCGGAGCAGGACAGGCTGCCGGGCTGCTCGTACACCAGCCAAACGTACCTGTGGAGACCTGAGGGGGACGAACACGGCACGTTTAAATGTTGCAGGAGGAGACCGTAAATCTTTTCAATATACACTTTAAGGCTTTTGGAGCCGTTTTAACGTCTCTTTGGCATTTGTTCCCTTTTAAAACAAGCAAATGTAATTAGTGGTTGGTACAACAATTAAATATTTCTACCTGTGCCCTTAGGAGGACCAGAGCCCACATAGTCTGACAAGACGCAGCCAGAAGACACATCATTCCCCTTCATGTTGACCACCAGAAAGTGGTGCCACTCCCTACAGCGAACGACAAAACAGAAACGGATTTGGGAACTGTTAAGCCTTATGGTCCTCTACATCGAACATAATGAAAAAAACATTTTGACGTGTGGATCAAAATTGTTTCCTCTCACCTGAACTTGGGGTCTTTCCTGCTGGGAGCGTCAGGATCTGTCATGGCCAGCGTGTACAGTTTACTTGGGTCACATCCTTCCCACTCGATGCACGTGGGTCGGTTCTGCACCTGCAAACAAAAGGGGTGAGGATCACTTTGCTGTTGTTGTCATATTTGATGCATTTTAATAAGCAAGTTGAACTGAAACTGACTGATTAGTAAATGCGAATAATGTAAAGCTGTCTTCTCATTGAGGTTCCAGTTCTGGCTCTCGTGCGCTTCAGAAAACTCGTTTACATTATCTAAATTTGCTTCATCTTAAATCTAGTCTTGTGAAAATGGTTCAGCATAAGAATTGGGTTAAAATGGGATTAAGAAGCAACCAGCCTACAAAAGAAAAACAATGAAAAGTCTGCAAAAATACCTTTATACTGTAATGCTTTGAAGATACTTTAAAATAGAACATTTATGTTCTTGAATTAAATAAATCAAGAGATGATGGGTGGCATAAGGCACTTGACATATAAAACAAACAAAAAAAATTATGGATATTTTCTGTTAATCTCAATTTCAAATTTCGAGTGTTTTGCTAATTTTCTTATCATCCACAAGGGGGCGCTGTTACATTATTAGAGCTGCACCAACTAATAAATTATTATATATTTATAGCTGCAAACATGCTAAGAAGCATTGTGTGACCCAGTTCATTGTTACCAAATATTTACAGATACCTACAAACAAACAAACAAACAAAAAAGTATTAAAGTAAATAAAATGGTGTTAGCATTGTGCGGCCAGCTAGCCGCATTCAGCTAGCTCCTAACCTGAGTTGGAGTGAGCACATTCCCGAGCTCGTTGATTTCCACAGAACCGTATTTAATTGTCAGAGGCTTCGCAGGTTTTTCATCAACCTCCTGCAGGGCGAGAGGCCCGGACCACTGGCTCAAATCGACCGGCATTTTCAAATATATTATCCGTTAGCAGGCACTGTTCGAGCGGACTGGACCGTTGTTTGTAATAGGTGTTACGTTCACGGACTGTCTGAAATTTTGGAGACTGTGAGCGCGTTCAGACAAAACCCTTAACCAAAACAAAATGTTATCAATTCAGAGCAAATTATTTAAAAAATATATTAAAAAATGTATAATTTGCTCTTTGCATAGATGTGTTTACAAATTAATTTAATTTCTTAAGGGAACTTTCAGCATTAATAAAAAAAATCTTTTAATTAAAAAAAAATCGTTCCATTCAATTGTAAAAACATATATTTGTCGCGTTAGTTCAATTAAAAGAAAAACTACAAATTAGTGATGCTTCCAATAGCTGGTAAATTGTAGGAAAATGGTATTTCCTACTCAAACAATGCATTTGAACTGAAGTAACCGCGCCTGCTTTAAATGGCCGCGAGAGGGCGCAGTTTCACCACCACACTGTGGAATTTGATTCGCTAAAACAAACATCAATCTGATCGCCTGTTCATTGATGGTCCCTCCTCCGTCTCCGCGTGCTCAGTTGACACACTTTCCATTTTCAGACAGCCTCATTAAAGAGCCCTGAAAACTAATGGAGTTGTCAGAGCTGGTTTTGTAATCTGTGAAATATTTTGGCACAGATGGAGTGATGGCATGTAGGCGAAAACTACCACAACAATACGTTTGCAGATGTGCTTTAATCATGGTCAACTTTAATTCTCCTAAGTCCTCCTTTTGCTCAGATTCAATTCAAATTCAAAAATACTTTATTAATCCCAGAGGGAAATTGAATAAGATCAAGTTTATTTTTGGTCCTGTATATTGATAAAACTTTTGCTATGCTTAACAGCATCGTGATTTGTCCACATGATCTTCTCCAAACTGCAAAACGGGTTGGAGTGTCTGACAGGAACATTAACAAGAACATTGTCAAACAGAAAAAAAGGTTTGTAGGCTCAATCATCCAGGTAGATGACAACGAAAAAATGTTAAATCACGTCATCTGGACCAGAAACTTTTAAGTTCTAGATAGCGTTTTGCTACATGTAACTTCTGGAATCCCTTAGGGACGTCAAGGTCGAGAGCTTCAGATCTTTTTGCAAGATATTCCAGGAAACAGGAGCCGAGTAGGAGAAGGCCCTTTTGCCTAGTTCGGTCTGCGCTGAGGGGACACTGCAGGTAATAATGTCCTGAGAACGCACGCTGTAGCTGCACTCACGCAGAGACATGCAGGAGATGTATGAAGGCAGCAGACCAGGAAGTGATTTAAAGATGAAAATGTACCAGTGGGAGAGTCTGCATGAAGTTAATGGTGACCAGTTAACCAGTGAATACACGGTGCAGTAAAATAATGTCACCAAAGTCAATGGAGGGGAGGAATGCAGCAGTTACAAACTACATGTGTGTTACTTTTAAGTTCTAGATAGCATTTGGATACATTTAACTTCTAGTTGGCCTGTTATTACTAGTTTTCAGCTAGTTTTCTTTTAAGTTTTAACAACTCAAGTTTCAGCTTTTTCAGTAAATTTAAGCAAAGCTATTCAGCGTTTGTGTTGTATTTTTGCTGAAAAAGGAAATTTCTCTAGTTTCAACAGAAATTGCTTTACTTTCACCATTATAGAACAAATGCCAGTCAACCAATCAACTAACCAAACTAACCAACCACCCACTAATAGATCGTCTAAAACATCATTTGAATTGTGATCTTTTTAAGTAAAATGCCCCCAAACCATAAAAAGTGTTTAACATTTGGAGGAACAAAGTCACCTGATGTTTTACTGAGGGGACTTTTTGTAGCCTTAATTGATGACTTGATTTTAGACAGTTTGCCACACTGTCTGTCTATGAATATAGTTATGTATGTGATAAAAAAATACATGTTTACAACTAATTAACACCTTTATTTAAGAACTCTCACATGATAATATGCTCCGCAACAGCCATTGAGACATTTACCTAATTACTGTTTCTAGGAAAACAAAACAAAATTACTACTAATACTACTAATAATAATAATAGTACTACCAGAATCTGTTGGACTCCGGGCAAGAACCAATGCAGACATGTTCCTGTTTTTAGTTTTCTACATTCACTTTATAATCTAGCTGTTTTTTGCTACTTTTTTTGCAATTTTATTTTAATCTGTAAAAATAAATAAATAAATAAAAATCTGTATGCCTCTTTTGTGATTGTATATTGTTGTCCTTGTCATCATTCTTTGCAAAAATCAGGTCTCTCTTGTAAATGAGTCCTCGAGGCTCAATGGGTTTAACCTGAATAAATAAAGGTTGAATGAACTACTACTACTACTACTACCACTACTACTACTACTACTACTACTACTACTACTACTACTACTACTACTACTGCTGCTGCTACTACTAATACTACTGCTGCTACTACTACTACTACTACTACTACTACTACTACTACTACTACTACTGCTGCTGCTGCTGCTGCTGCTGCTGCTACTACTACTAATACTACTGCTGCTGCTACTACTAATACTACTACTGCTGCGACTACTACTGCTGCGACTACTACTACTACCACTACTACTACTGCTGCTGCTGCTACTACTAATACTACTACTACTACTAATACTAATACTACTGCTGCTGCTACTACTACTACTACTACTGCTACTGCTACTGCTGCTGCTACTACTACTACTACTAATACTACTGCTACTGCTGCTGCTACTACTACTACTAATACTAATACTACTGCTGCTGCTGCTGCTACTACTACTACTACTAATACTACTGCTACTGCTGCTGCTACTACTACTACTAATACTACTGCTGCTACTGCTACTACTACTACTACTAATACTACTACTAATACTAATACTAATACTACTGCTGCTGCTGCTACTACTACTACTACTACTACTACTGCTACTACTAATACTAATACTACTGCTGCTGCTGCTGCTACTACTACTACTACTACTACTACTAATACTACTGCTACTGCTGCTGCTACTACTACTACTAATACTACTGCTGCTACTGCTACTACTACTACTACTAATAATACTAATAATATCTGTGAAATGTATTTAAAAAAACATATTATGACAGTATGCAGATCAGGCCATAACTCATTTACTGAACACTTCCAGCTGTTGTCTTAAAGGTTTATTAATCTTGTGAGCAATCCTATACAAGACTGAGTATTTCATTTTTCTAAATGTTTTAGTACATCTTCTACAGCTCTGGTTGTTTTTTGTTGCCATTGTTGTTTCTTGTCCTACCTGTTTGGTAAAAGCAACAATGAGAAAACATCGCTGATGTTCTTTGTATCAACAGAAATGGTGTCACTGCGCCTTTAAGAAGGTGAACTCAAGGTGTGGTTTATTCCTAAAAACGCTTCCGGTCCAGCATGCTCGTGTAAACAGTGCAGGTCGGTCCAAATCTGTTGCAGAGACGCAGACAGGTGGTCCGACATGTCAGACGGGTCACTGTGGTCTGTTACTGGGATTAACATGGATTGACAGGGGTCCACCGTGTCGGTGTGTGTGTGTGTCATAGGGCACGAGCTCACAGGTGAACTCGTCAGACAGGTTTGGACGGAAAGCCTTTTGTTCAGTTATTTCTGAGGGCGATGTTGGAAAGTTAACATGAATATAGTCGCAACTGTAGCGCTTCTACAGCTGTGTTTATCTGCCACAGGTGAGTTTTTTTTTTTTTAACCGCAGGTGAATCTAAATCAATTAACCCCCTCGCGCTTACTTCTCGCTTCATCTTGTTTCAGCCTCAGTTTCGGATAAAGACCCCACCGAAACTGTCGTTACAGCCGATCCCGGCGACGTAGTCATACTTCCGTGTTACAGTGGCGGGAACCGAACACCTTCGTGGACGACGTGGACGAAAAATGGACAGAAACTCGGCGACGCGTCCACGAACTCCGAGGCTCGCTTCGCCGTGCTGCACGACGGGAGCCTGAGGGTCGGTGCGGCGAAGGTTGGCGATGAGGGCAGCTACCTGTGCACCTCCACTCTACCTGGCAACAGCACCTTCCAAGCACGTGCGCTGCTTCAAATAGCCAGTAAGTGTAAACAGCCCAGAGTCAGTCCAGGCTGCGTGACCAGAGCGGCGGTCACGTGACTGTGTGACGCTCAAGGGACAGGCGCCATAACCAAAGAGGGCAATGTGCTTAGCGTCGTTGTAGATGTTGGCATAACTGTTGTAGCAACAGAAGCTAAAAGGGAAAACGTCTCATTTCACGTCAGCAGATTTTATTTTATTTACCTCAATGTGAATGGGAACTGACCATAATTAAAGTTAATAATGCAACGGTTTAAAATTAAACTTAGCCCATAAAGTCAATGTGTTATACTGTTAAGCACTACGCTGAATCATATTACAGTTTAGTACAAATTATTAAATCGTACAATCTGCCGTTACTTAAGACAAGTTATCCTTCAAAGTATCACAAGTATACAGTGAACATTTTCTAAGTGTCTACTTCATGAACAGGTAAATAATAATTAATATATGTTGAACAAAGTAAAGTCAGGTCCCCTGGACGGATTCTTGTTGAAACCTTTTGTCTTTTATCCAGAAGACTTCGTCAGTCTGAGGAATAATAAACTCAGTCTTATAAATGGCACCTTCTCATAATGGATCAGCCAATTTGTTGTTGACATCCAGAACTAGCTGTTCACATGATCAAGGAGGACCGTCAGCCTAACAACTGGTTGTTGGTGCCCTGGTGGCCGCTTGCTATTCACAGAGGGCTGAGTGATACTAGCAATAACAGCATTGTAAGGGGGACAGTTGGACATGGAGGCCTCCACCCCTGTTTAACGAAGAATGGGTTATTTTCACAAAGATGGCCTCCTTTACTCCTCACTCCAACCAGCATTCCTCTCTATCCAGGATATGAACATCTTCATCCCTGAAAGAGTGACTGCTGGCCTGGAGATGAGTTTAGACCACAGCCTGGCCTGATGATGTTGATCTTCTGTGCTGGTCCATCCTTTTGGCCAGTGGCTGTTTAGTTTCCCCGATGTAAGACTGGTCACCCTCCTGGCACTGAACAGCATACACAATATTACTCTGTTTGTGCCGGGGGACTGGATCTTTGAGATGAACCAGTCTTTGCCTTAATGTATTTTGGGGTTTGAAAGCCACTGAGATGTCATGCTTGGAAAATAAACGTCTCAGTTTCTCTGATACTCCCTCAACATACGGAATGACCACTGGTCTGGGTCTGGGTTCCTCCTTTTCACCTGATGCTGACTGGAGTCCTGTTTTGGGTTTATTCTCTGCTTTCAGGAAGGCCCCATTAGGATATCCACATTGCTCTAGAGCCTGTCTTGTGTGGGATTTCTCCTTCTGCCTGGCTCCTGAGTTAGTGGGGATGCTGTCCACTCTGTGGTCCAGAGTCCTGATGACAGAGTCCCAAAAAGGAATCCAGCCAGCCATCAAGTGAAAAGGAGGAACCCATACATAGACCAGTGACCATTCTGTATGTTGCAGGAGTTGCAGAGAAACTGAGATGTTAATTTTCTAGACATTAGTGCCATTCCCATTCTTTTGGTAAAATCCACCACCATCTGTCCTACCTGCTTTCTTTCATTGATATATTGACCTATCCATCACTTCCTCATTCCCTTTGTTTCTTTCACCGATATGTCCATTCAAGTTTGCTGTTTAATCCAATGCTGCAAGCTTTGCTGCCCTTCCACTTGGTCTTTTGGACGCAAAAAACATGTACCTTCCTTCTCTGCATCATGTCTGCCAGCTCTCTACCATTACCTCTCATTGTCCCCACAGTAACAGTAGCACAAAGGCCTCGACCGATCCAGTATGGTGTCACTTAATTTAACTCTCATTTTAGTTTTGGCAAAAGTGTTTTATGTCAGATGCCATCCTGACCCAACCCCTCACCATTTACCTGGGCTTGGGATACAAGAGATAAACGTCCTTGTGTTCCCTAGTGGCTGGTTTAAATAAAACGTTAGTAAACGTTAAAAAAAGCTAAATGTTAGCTAAAGTAAGCATAAGATTTGCCTAAAATGGCAAAACATTGGCTTATAGTGGCAAAATGTTAGCTAAAGTTCGCAAGTGTAGATTACTGCAAGAGACCAGAGGTGGGCTTGCTCTTCTGTGAAAGCCTGTGTCAAACTAAAACAGCAAAAGTAGCCATCCTGCTTCAGATCAAACAGATCGCAGCATATTTATGAACATTTCACTTCAGGTCATTTATATCTTTGCAGCTGTTTGTTTAAAAGCGTCACGCTAGAGGAAGACTGTTCTAATTGGCCCTCACACAACTTTACTTACCCTTACTGTGCAACTTCAAGACATGACTCAAATACCAACAAACTGACCTATTGTTTATTTTACTGACACCTACAGCGGCAGTGTCTGCTTGTACTGCACATAATTCCGTCATTTTGAACATGGCCAGGATGGATTTCCGTCATCGGTAAAAACGAGGAGAGGGAAACAAGTGTTTTGTTGCTGCCTTGTAAAAGCTATCCGATCTAATGGTGATACAGGAATTAAACGTACATTCCTATCAACCAGCGGAGTGAACCTAAGTCATAGTTTGACCCAATCAGAGCAGGGCGTGTCGTTCTGTCTGGTTCACGATGGGCCTGGGCGTGAGCAGCTCGTGGAAGCTCACCTGCAGCAAACCAAGGAAGACACCCTGCTACCATAACAGAACCGCCAACCCCTTCATGAATGTGATATGTAATAAATTATTAAACATCTACGTATTAAACGTATGTTCGCACTTGACCAATTCATTGCAACCAGAGTAGATACCAGAGCTGATACACCTTTACCCCCACCCCCTCCTCATGCACCGTGCCCCAACCTCCCCAGGACTTTTGTATCTAAAATCCAATGTATTAAATGTTAAAGTGTTTGGGGCATCGTACAGGCATGTGCAACCTGTGCGCCGGATCGAACTCCGGGTCAGGGAGAGGGAAAGACATGCAGCGCCACGGCCTGTTGAGTTTCTCTCGCGGTGATGGAGGCTGTTTCTGCTGTTTTGGTATCAGATGGTTGGGGAACCTCTAGATGTAGACAAAAAAATCAGCCCCGATATTTTTTTTTTTCTGCTTTAATCCATGGTTTTATCTTTGCTTATCATGGAACAAGAATGGCGTACTGTCACACTGCAAACTTACCATTGACGATGTTACTAAATGTGAAGGTGCACGATTGTAACGCAACACTCTTATGTATTTCAGGTGGACCAAATAATGCGTCTATGCTCATTTTCCCTTGTATTACACTACCCAACGGGACACTCTTCACCAGTCAGGACACCTTTGTCCATTTCCACTGTGCCGCCTCGTCTTACCCATCCCAGCAGCTGAGCTTGAAGTTCAGTGGAGCTCCGTCCAGCAACAACACACTGAACTCCACCTCACAGTCCTCGCTGGACTTCAGGATTAAGAGCATTCAGCGCAGCTCTCAAGGAGTTTACACCTGCAGTGCCATCAACACCGTGTCCAACCGGACGGTTAATAGAAGCACAGAGCTACTGGTGTATCGTAAGTAGCATTCATTCCCTTTATTTATACAGGTTAGTCCCATTGAGCCTCGGGGATAGGCCTGTCACGATAAACAATAAATCAATTAATTGCATGATGAATGAAAATTATTGACCTCGTTTTCATTTATCGGCTTTATCCTGTCGACTGAAGACAAGGCTCTACTCCGGTGCTCTTTACTGACTCCTCCCTTTCTCTTTAAAATCTGTTTTTAACCGTCCAAAATGGCGTTTTTGAATCGTTAAAAGCAGCTAAGCTGAGAAGCTCAGCTACGAGCTAAGCTAACAGGCCAACTAGGGGAGAAACCTCAGTTTTGTCAAAGCTCCAAAGCGCCTCCCTCCCGTTTTTCTCAAAGAGACACGCTGCTCGCTCCCTCAGTATCCATCCTTCAGTTCAGTCTTATACTGCCATCGGGTGGTCGAAAAAGGTACTACATGTAAAACAAAATGAGATGATGGAAAACAGTTCTTCTTAAATTTGACAATAATTACAAATTATTGTCAAATTTCAAACAATATTGTTTATCGCAATAATTTCTGAGACAATTAATCGCCCGGCAAAATTAGTTATCGTGACAGGCCTACTCGGGGACTCATTTACAACATGAGCCAAGTATTCTGCTGTACACTTTAGATAATAATTTTAGTCTGTAGATTTTTTTCTCATGTGTTTGGATACACGTCCAATAAGTTGAGCTTCGACCACATGCTTTCGTAGCCATCAACAAGCCTTTGGTGTAATTCATCCTGGACCTTTGATCGCACTTCGTGGCAGAACTAAGAGAAATCATTTGAACTGGTTGGTTTCCTGCACGGACCCGTCTTTTGCGTATAATCCACAAATTTTCTGCAGGGGGAACGTCAGGGTTTGTGCCAAGGCTGGTGTGTGTTTGAGGCCGGTGTTCCGTCGGAACCACATGTGTCCAAGTTTCAACTGTCTTAGCTGATGATTTGAGGTGAAGTTAAAGAACTCGGGCTCAGTTCGCCTCTTTCATTTTTCTGTGTACTTTCTGCAATGCACCAGTATCATGATGCTACCCCCACCATGCTTGACAGTTGGTAGTTTTTTGTAGGTTTGAAAGCCACACTTTGAATTCTCCAAACGTTCTTTCTTGTCTTTGTGGCCAAATAGTTGCACATTTGTCTTCTTTGACTATAAAATCTTTCCCCGGAATGCATTTAGCTTGTCCATGTGGGCATCTACCGGTACTTACTTCATTTGAGCGTGAAGGTCTTGCTTTTGGAGCTCTATCTCAGTCGGTGGCAAATAAAAAATAAAAAACTGGCTTCACTGTGGACAGTGACACTGGTCCAGCAGACTTGAGCCTTGATGGTTGTTCCTGGACATGCTAATTGTTTTTTCCCCTCTTAGATCATCAGAGTTTACTGGACTAAACCCTCTTTGTGCTGGTGAAGAGGAACTGCCAGGTGCAGCTATTCACCAATGAGTAGTTAATAGAAACAGCCTTTTTTAAACATTTAATATATTTAAGTGAATGTGTATACATTGGAGCCAGTATGAATGATTTTGATTCCGTGTGTATTGTGAAATGTTTCTGGATTAAGTCAAACTAATGCACTAAGTTGTTGTTTTTAAAAGTAATTAAAGCTGCATAGTTGTTCCGTCCTGGAACAAATGCTTGAAACAAATCTATAAATGTTTTAAATTATTCAAATCATTAATACACGAGTGTGCATGAACTTTTGACGGCAACTGTAAAGTATTAAAACGGTTTTAGATGAGGAGTTGTGCACTAAAGCTGATTTACAGACGACTCACAGTAACACATGATCCTTGTTTTTTATTTTCCATTAAGCTGCAGTCTCACTTCATGCAAACTGTAGTTTATAGTATAAGGCATGGTGAACATAAACAAGTTTACCCACCTGATATACATATTGTGGAGCAAAATGCAAATATGATACCTTTTTTTATTATTATTTTAACCTGCTTCGATAATAAAAGTGGTGTTTGAGGGCACAGCTCACGAATGAGATTTGAAGCTTGGACTATTTTTCTGTTTTTATTTATTTTTTTTGTACACATTATGGGAAAAAAGCAGCTTAAAGAGTAAAAAAGACATTTATCCAGTTCAACTTTTTGCACCATTTGCTGTTTTTTGGGACTTTTCAAAAGAGTTTGGTTTGGATTTTCCTCCCTGCAGAAACAGGGAGATGTTTAATGTTATAACTGAAGCTATTACGCTTTATGGATTTTTACATTTGCCTGGTGTCTTTTTTTTTTTTTAATTAGATGTCCCGGATACACACCCTGACTGCATGTGGGTCCCGTCGCAGGACCTCTCCTCCATCCAGCTGAACTGCTCCTGGTTTGGAGCGTACCCCGCCCCGAAGCTGCGCTGGGGGGAAGACGGCAACTTCCAGGAGACGGAGGACCTCTCTGTGAGGCTGAACAGCTCCCGGGTGTCCGACGGGCAGAAGGTGAAGTGCACGGCCATGCACAAACTGCTCGTAGAAGGAAACGAGAGGTCGTGCTCGCTCACCCTCAGTAAGTAAAATGAGTCCTGTTACAATCCTGAGAAATGCGGCTGTTGAATGTTTTATATTTCCAGCTGACGGCGTCCAGAGAATCAAATTCAACCTTCTAGTTTCGGGTAGAGTCGAGTAAAATAATGATGAACACAAATAAATTAAAGCTGCAGCATCTTGGAAAAAACAGTAGTCGATGTCTACAGCGTAGAATCCTGGACTGAGGTCGACCGAGTAGAGATCTTTAGAAATCAGGGCAGCTGATGAACGATGCACAACACCAGTTAGTTTTGTTCAGTATGTAATATTCAATACAGTTTATTTCTATAGCTCCAAGTCACAACAGCAGTGTCTCTGGGCGCTGTACAAATTGCATTATAAAAGCCAATTAGTAAAAGTTATTTGTCTAAGGGAGCCAGCAGATCGTGTTGAATCTTCACTTTGTCATTCTCTCGTCCTGAACAAGCACAAAGGCAACAGTGGAAAGGAAAAACGTTTCATTTTCATTGAACTAAAAGTAGAACATTGATGGCGTAAAAATGTATAGTTCACAACCTTTAGAAGAATTTGACCAATTAATTGGTGTGTCTCTAACTATCTGAATATCAACGCCTGGATTTCTGCTAAAAGTGACGTATAGTTTGAATAGTCAGAGCATCAAAACTGCAGTTGTGACATTTTCCTTGAAAGGTTTGTTGCGATGGTCTGTCTGTCTCAAAACAAGTTTTCTCAAGCTGCGTTTAATTCATCATCTGGGAAAATAGACCATAATGCATTGCGTGGCTTACTGAGGCTAATGCTAATGTCCGTAGCTCATTATGGAGATTTTCATTAGCCTTTATGAAAATACCTTTAATTATCTCATCATCTTTTATATAAAGTATTTTGTCTCCTCCTCTGTCTGAGCTATGGGTTTGAGAAATGCTGATAAAATGTATAATTGTATAAAATGTTTACTTCTAATTATGAAACATTAAAAAATATGTTGTAAATCGCCATAGTTCAACTTTATGATGTCGTGCGGCTCTGTTTTAATATTTACGTACTTGCCTGTTTTTATACAGAAATATTTTGTAGAAGATATTAATTTATAATTTTAGCACGAAGATTTCTTGTATTGTCACAAAACCATTGATTATTCTGAACTTGCACGCTACCTACAGTTTGCCATGAATGTCAAAACAACAAAACTTTATTTTTTCGCCACTTTTCAGTCAAAACTGCAATTCAAAGGGTTTTACAGAGAAGGAGAACTAAAACAGAGGATTTCTTCCTATAGATATGAAGTCCGTTGTCATTTATGATTCTTCAAAGTTGTGTTTAGATGTTTTCAAAAATGTTGCTTTAAAACGAGATTAGAGATTGTGTTTGCTAACTTTGTAGTTCATAGTGAGTGATGGCATCTGTTATGACAAAGGAATATTTAGAAAATTCCTTGAGTAACATTTTTATTAATGAAACGTCACCCCTCACTATAATTTACCCCCAAATTCCGTGTACTTTCAAACATTTTTTAAACGGTTTCACAATTTCCTGTCACCTAGCAAACTAAAACTTTAAAACAACAATCACCTCATCATCTGAGGTGCATGAGAAAGTATGCACTGAAGGAATGAGAAGACTCTGAGTAATGTCAAGTTGACACGGTGATCAGATGTTCCTCCTGCCTCGTAGGGAACTGGTTTTTACCGTCATAAAACCCAGTCCCAGTGTTTGTTTTATGAAGTTAAACACAGAGTGTTAAAAGACAACAATCAAATGGCTCTGTTGTCTCGGTTTTAATCACTGCGGCCTACTTACTGATCGTAGCGTAGTATTTGTCCAGATTCATTGTTTTCTGTTATTAGTAGTTGTTGATGTGAGGTTTTAGGTGCAGTCAGAGGCACATTTGCTGTCACTGTCATGAGGATGCTGTGAGGACTTCTGAGTCACTCCGGGGTGTGAAAGGGTGTCGTCACTTCAGGACCTTCTTCACATTCTGAGATGATGACGTAAACGTGTGAGCGTGAAGGAATAAAACTTTTATCTCTGTGTTCAATGAGTGATCTGAAAGCCTAAAACAATGGCAAAAAAAAAACATATTTTCAGATGTATAAGTTGCAGATTTTTGCATAATTTGCATAATTTGATACCCTGCGACTTGTACACCGACGTGACTTACTTGTTTTTTTTTTCCCATATTTATAAACCAATTTTTGGCTGAGAGATGACCGTTTTCATTCATCCTGACATTAAAAATATTGAACGCTACCATTTTCAGCCACTAGATGGCACTTAAGAGTATGGCATGCTGTTGTGTCATGTAATAGGTCCAAAAAAGGTTATAAACAAAACAACTGGACTTGATTTGTAATTGAAGATGTTTCGCTTAAAAGTTACAAATAAAGTCCAGTTGTTTTGTTTATAAACTTTTTTGGGGGGGTTTACCATGTCCTGGATGACTGAGAATCTTCACCAGCATCATGTAATGGGTGAAAGTGGCTATTAATGACACAGTGGGCTTGCCATACAGGCCACCTTCATCCAGCTACGGGATCATGCGGGGAGCAAACGTCAGATCAGCTTCATTTTGCTGCGCCGCCCCGGTAAATTGCAGCTGATTTGACCATTAAAGTGCATTTATTAAGTAAAACTTCAACAGAGACACACTTTTGTTATAATGCCGAGCAAACAAATAATTGTTTTAGGTGCTTATCTTGTTAAATTTTGAAGAAACGCACAGCGAGTCGTCCATCTGCGCGCTTCCGCGTATCGGCTTTTGAAAATGCAGCTGATTTGACCATCAAAGTGCATTTATTAAGGAAAAGTTAGACTGAGACACACCTTTTGCTATAATTTCAAGCAAACAAACAATTGTTTTTAATTGTTAATCTTGTTAAATTTTTGTTAGTCCTCCTGTGCACGCTCCTGCGGCTGCCATTAAGCAGCCAATCGATTTTTGGCACAACACCGGTCCACATTTCCGGGTGGTCAGCGGTGGCAGGTAATAGTTGCAACTTATATGGCGAAGCGACGTGTTTGTTTTTTTCCACTTTATTTGACATATTTGGACTTATGTGATGTGTACGGCAGAAACTACAGTATTTACATTTAGATAATCAGATGCAAGATGCACTTATTTCAAGGTTCTTTGTCTTTCGCATCACGTGGTTCAAGAGGTGGAACAAAATTGTACACAAGGTTCCAGTTACACTCAAAAATAGCTACAATATAAAGTATTAAAGAAACAGTATAAAAGGATATAAGATGTATGCTAAACACTAATAATGTAAGATAATACGGTGTATTAAACAGCAGCCTGAACATAAGTCTTGAGTCACTGTGTTGCTGATTGTTAAAGTCATGATTCAACCTGTTCATTTACATTTTAGATGTTCTGGCACATCAACTGTTTGTGTTTTAGGTCCAACAGGATTTACTGAATTATCAAATAAATTGGGTATTTTAATTCTGATGTCTGATTTAAAGCAAACCGGGTCCAAATGAAACGAGATTATTTCAGTACAAAATATGTATGATTAAAAAAATTATTTCCAACTTGTTTTATTTTGGGAATTGGGGAATGAACATTCAAAGAAGAAAAACAAACCATCACATTATTTTAAATAATAGGTCCTTGTGTGTAAATAAATTAACTATTTTGTTATTTTTGCTAAAAAATAGATCAGATGTTGTTTTTTTAGGCTATCTTTCCTAAATTAATTTTTTTTTAATTGCAAAAGCTAAGGTTTACTCATTGGGTTCTTGTCAATATATCAAGTAAATGTGTGTGTTTGTATGTGGTTGATTTTTGGCAGATCTATTTTTTCATCGGAAAAATGTTGTATGAAGGTGCACTTCTATTAAAACAAACAAGTAGCTCCACGTGTGAATATATGTACAGCTAGGCCTGTCACGATTACAAATTTTGCTGGACGATTAATTGTCTCGGAAATTATTGCGATAAACGATAATATTGTTTGAAATTTGATAATAAATAGTAATTGTTTAATTTGTTTTGCATGTAGTACCTTTTTTGACCACTGGACGGCAGTATAAGACTGTTTGAACCAAAGGATGGATAGTGAGAGAGCGAGCAGCGTGTCTCTTTAAGAACAATGGGAGGGAGGCCCCTTGACGTGACATGGGCTGTCTCTCTTCGGTTCTCAAAATGGCAGACGCTCGGTGTGGTTTGAGCTCGTTAGCATAGCATTTTTCACACAAATCTTTTAATTAAAAATCAGTAAACAAGCTCTCAGCTTCTTTTTGCAGAGAAAAACAACTTTTTAGACGAAGGCACGGGATTCAACCGTGAATTTTGGAGCTTCGACAAGACAGAGGTTTTTTTTTTCCCCAAGGTCAGCCTGTCGGAGCTTAGCTTCTCAGCTTAGCTGTTTTTAACGATCCAACAACGTGATTTTGGACGGCTAAAATGGATTTTAAAGAAAAGAGAAAGGGAAGGGTCAGTGCACCAGAGTTGAGCTTTTTGTCATCCAGTGTCTTCAGTAGAAAGAGACGCTAAGAAACGGTAAAGCCGATAAATGAAAATGACTTTGATCATTTTAATTTATCATGCGATATTAATTGATTTATTGTTTATCACGACAGGTCTATATGCAGCCGATAAGAACTTTATGAACTTAATGTTATTACATGAATTGTTTCAAAGAAAGAAGCAACATTTAGTTACTGTATCTGTGTTTTCCTTCAGAGTCTCCGTACCCTGAAGGCGACCCGATGCTCGTGGCTGTACAAGGAAAAAACGTAACTCTAATCTGCACTGAGACCGCAGCCTCCCCCCCTGCTAACATCACATGGAGAAAAGGGGTGCCGCAAACCAGCATCGAACCGGGATCAAAGTACGTCCTGTCTGACCATGGCCCCAACTACCAACTGACCATACTGAACGTCAGCAAGGACGACGAAGGCTGCTATTACTGCCACAGCCAGAACCAGCTCGGAGCCAAGGACCTGGAGGTCTGCCTCACTGTGAAAGGTGAGTATGCTGAGCAGGTTTATTTGTACGTTCTTGTAAAACCTTGACGGAGACCAAGTGTCGACACAAACTTGTACAGTGAGGTTCTGCAGCGGTAAACAGAGATGATGCAGCGAGATGTAATCTAGAGCTGGAATGCTGGTGAACCTGCTGCCCCACCCTGTTCTGTCTTTTGAATCCTGTCCTTTTTTTTTTCTGCTTTTGCTTTTTGTCCTCAGCATCCTCCGCGTACACCGGGGGGATCATCGGCGTCTTCATTGCATCTCTGATCGTTGGCTCGGCTGTAGTCATAGCAAAAGTCCTTTATTCCAAGAGACACCAAATTTGTCTGGGTACTTTCTATTTTTGTAATATTTTACAGTCAAAATGAAATTACTTTGATGCAGTTATACTGACGTTAAAACTTCTCTCTTGTTATTTCAGGGGGCCTCAGGTGAGTAGCTCGCTCTGCATTACTTTCAGGTTCATACCGTCTGCAGCACTAAAAATGGAGGAAGTACCACACTTCAGGTTGCATTTTACAGCAGAAACTAGTATTCCACGATGCAATATTACTAAATACATTAAAACAGCCTCTCTGTGGCTTATTTTGCAGCGGTGACAACTAGTTTGGTTTTTCCTTTTAATAAAAATAAAGAAATGCTTAAAACATTCAAATTCCAGGATTATAAAAGGAACTTGATGCATCACCCCTGATACAATCTGGAGAAACAGCAGAAATGTAAACCAAGCGCACCGCTCATTATTACATCTGCGCGCACTGACGTGTATAACGTTACACAGTTGTTCCAGTTTTTAAATTTTAGACCGTTCCGCCTCGTGCGTTTGTTTCAAAGTTCCACGTGAGCAGGAATCGTTGAGCTGCATCACAAGCCAATGCTCTGCAGCCCAACATATTTATCTATGGGTGTGGTTCCTTATCTATTTTTCTAAGACGTTAACCAGCAGGATGTGCATGTGGGCTGTTGCCAAACGTTAAAAAAAAAAAAAACATTAACCGTTTTATTACTTTAGTTTGCAAAACCAAATAAAAATATAGCTGAGGAAATGAGCCAGAACATTCTGGAAGAAGAAGAAACTTAAAGGATTGGGTATTAAATTTTAAGCAAATTGAATTTATTCGAGTATGTGTTGGGAATGACTCTCAGTTACTACCACACTAAGTTTTAGTTCAATATTTAAATAAAAAAATGACTGTGGTGGCCATTTTGAATGTGTTTGACTCCAAAATATAATCGGTTATACCATATTTTCCGGTATATAAATCGCTTCAGAGTACAAGTCGCATCAGTCAAAAAAAGCATCATGAAGAGGAAAATATATATATGTCACATTTATTATGCGTTTAATGGTCAAAACAGCTTCATTTCGCCTGGGTGGTGCAGCAACATCCATCCATCCATCGCAGCCGGAGCTGCTAGTTCTCCAGCGTTCCTCCGCCTGCACCAGCTGAGTGAAGCGAGCGCACACGTGAGAACTTGCTGTTGCAGTTCTTCGAAATTTAAAGTGTCAGTCAAAAATCGTGTTATAAATATGGAAAATAAAAAGTATATACTGTAAGTTGCTTCAGCGTATAAGTCACAGGTTTGACAAATCTATGCAAAAAAAAAAACTGCGCCTTATACGCTGGAAAGTCCGGTACATATACATCCAATAGGTACTTTTCTGAAAAGTCTCATTTACAATCTGCCCACTTGGTAAAGAGATATTTTGCTGACAAACAGAAAATGACATGATCGCCTGCTTTTCATGGCGTCGAAGCCAAACTGTAAAAAAAAGAAAAAATAAGTTTAAGGATTGGTACTTTACCAAAGAAGTTCTCTTGGTAATGATTAAATCCCTTTTTCTTTGCCATACATTGAAAAAATATTTAAATGTTTTTGCATTTGGTGGCATCAATTAACGCTAAACATGTTGTAAGCTCTCCACAAAATGTTTTATTGGAGCTTCCTTTGTAAAACACCCTGATGCATGCTCAGTAATCCAGGTAGAAAAATCTTAAAATTGAAGTCGGGTTATCTGGACGGACTGTTTTTGTTGAAACGTTTCGTCTTTTATCCAGAAGACTTCTTCAGTCTGAGGAGCTGCAACAAACTCAGTCTTATAAACGGCACCTTCTCAAAGTGGATCAACTAGTCTGCTGGTGACAGACAAAACTATTTGTCCATATGATAAAGGAGGACCATCAGCCTAACGACCGATCGTTAGTGCCCTGATGACCGCTTGTTATTCACAGAGGGCTGAGTGATACTAGCAATAACAGCATTGTAAGAACTTTGGCTGTGGCTGCCCAGGAGGAGACAACAGGGGAGAGGGCGGGCCCCAGAAACTATTTCATCACCAGCAAACAGGTTGGTCCACTATGGGAGTGCACTGCTTGTGGGACACAGTTTGTTTGTGGCGCCTCAGATTGAAGAAGTCCTTTGGATGAAGGACAAAACATCTCTCAAAAAAAAAAAAAAACACGTCCAGATGACTTGACTGAACTTTGTTGGATTATTTTTTTATTTTTTTTTTACCTGTATTATATTATTGAGCATGAACCTTGACACACTGTAAGAAAGTGACAATTGGACACGGAGGCCTCCGTTCCGTTTAATGATGGATGATTTCTCTTCACAAGGAGGAAGCCATCTTTGTGAACACCAAAGTTCATGCTCAATAATCCAGGTACAAATCCAACAATGTTCAGTCAGGTCCTCTGGACGGTTTCTTCATTTTATTTTCTGCTCAGACGTTTCGTCCTTCATCCAAAGGACTTCTTCAGTCCGAGGAGCCACAAACAAACTGGACTCCCACAACCACCACACTCCCATAGTGGGAAAAAAACAGTTGTGAAGATAAACCATCCAGCATTAAACAGGGCGTTGGCCTCCGTGTCCAGTTGTCACCTTCTAACAATGTTGTTATTGCTAATACCATTCAGCCCTCTGTGAATAGCAAGTGTAGAACATCAGTGTACTATCGGTCATTAGGCTGATGATCCTCCTTTTTCCTGTGAACAGGTACTTCTGGATGTCACCAGCAAACTGGATGACCCACTTTAAAAAGGGGCTATTTTAAAAGACTGAGTTTAGTGCAGCTCCTCAGACTGACAGTCTTTTAGATAAAAGACGAAACGTTTCAACATGAAGAATCCATCCAGAGGACCTCGCACAACTTTTTTTTAGACATTAGTAAAACGGTTGAAACGGATTTTGTTTCTCTGGTTTTGTGCATCCTGGGGTTTCGTTCTCGGTCAGATGTGCTCTCAGAGCAGCGCTCTGGATGAATTTGAAACCTTGTTTGTTCACGTTGTTTTCTTGCTAATATTTCCTGCTGCACCACTTTTACTCGAGTCTCATCATTTTTAGGCAGGTTTTTTACAAACCGCTTTTATCCTAATGAATCGCTCAAATGTGAAACAAACTATAAAAAAATACAGCTTTATTGATCAAGAACTTTAGAAAATACACAAACTTCTGATGACGCATATTAGAGTCTTGCGTATTTGTGTTCTGTTGTCTTACTACGTTCTCTGTCCTGCAGGGACGAGGACAGGGACGACGTCCTGAGCCTGGTGGAATCGGACGATGAACGGGTGTTTCAGGACACCGTCCCCCAGCTGCCTCCGTTAGCCAACGGTCGGCACACGACGCTTGTGGAAGTACATCGGATCCCCTCCTGTACGCTCTCATTGCTTTTTCCTCTGCTTTTGTTCACTGAGGTGTTTGGGGGAAATGACAGTTTCTCCTCTTTCTCAGGCGATCACGAGGAGGCAGAACCTACGGACCTGAGCCCACAGCAGCCAGAAGACACTGAACACACAGAACCAGAGGATCTTGTAACATTTTAGTTTTTTTTTTTTTTTTTTTAGATCAGCGTGTCGTTTTAGGAAAATTAAATTTCCCTCTGCGTGTGAACAGAAATGCTTCTGAGCTTGTTTTTATGTTGTGTTTATTTGTACAGCAATTTAAATTTGTGTTTTTTTGGGGCGTTTTTTTTTTTTATTTTATTTTTTTTTAGCACTTCAAACCTGCATTGTGCAGGTTCTGTGGTAAATCTGGTGTAAAGGACTTTTAACTGTCCCAGCCTTGAATGCAACTCTGCACTAAAATCTTTCAAGTAAAACTCCGTCTTTCTGTTTTCTGCAGTTTGCTCACCAGATACAGATCGATTCACTTTAAGATGATTTGAATCCAGAAAGATTCGCAACAAACCTTGAAGCAACGATGAAACTAAAACCAGGAATGGTGGAACAAACCGTTATATGATCTGTTGAGACTGGTGGTTTAAATCTCAGTGCATGACTCGTTCCTGATGCTTCACACCCTGTCAGAAAAATAAACATTTATATACGGAATGGTTTGTTAGACAAAGTAGATATGTCATTTTGTAAACCGAACTGCTTTTGAAAATAAAAACAAATTTCCACTGCACTAAAGTGAACTCATTGTTTCAAATAAACGAGAGAAATGTATTCACAGTGGAGTGAAGTGATGTCGATTAAGGGAAACTTCAAGCTGAATGCTGTGGTCTTTAGTGTACATTTTATTTGAAATAATTTACCATGGTGTTTTAAATGGGCCAAAGTGAGCTGATGCATTTAAACAATGTGATCCAGTGAAATGCACACAGAAAAATAAAAAGGCTGGAAATGAACTGTGAGCTCAAATGAATAATTTATGATTTGTATTTTAAAACGGCTGTAGGAAGACTTGGGTTATTTTATTTTCTTTAACGTCTCGACGCTTCCATCAAGACAATTTAAAACCATTCCCTCTGACTAATCAAAGGTTGTAGAAGGTTTAATTAAAAAAGCTGATTTAATATCAGTTTTTTATATATATATAATGTAAACAAGTGCATTTATATTCATATTTATTTAATCTAGTTTTATAGCTCCGTTTCAGAGAGGAATGTTTTGCTGCAGGGGCATACAGTCATTTATGACTTGGAAATAAGGAACTTGCAGCTCTATCAAGAAGATAAAATCTATAAACCATATTCAAATTTATTATTTATGTAGTGGTATTTTTGAGGTGGTATATACTTTATTCTCAATAGATTCTGATTTTAGTTGCGTCTTCAGTTTGCAGAGGTAAAGTCAGACGTGTAACCAAAGATAATCCTGAAAAACTAAATCTTTTGACAATAACCAGGTAAACAAGACAAGTTTTGTTTTTGTTAGAAGCTCATAGTTTCTACATTCATTCATTTGAATGTTATGTATAATAAATATGAGATCAGAGCTGCCGCTCAGCGAGAAGGTTGCTGGTTCAAATCCCAGCCCGGGACCTTTCGGGGTGGAGCTTGCGTGTTCCGTCTGTGCATGCGTGAGTTTTCTCCGGGTACTCCGGTTTCCTCCCACAGACCAATAACATGCATGTAAGACTGATGGGTAACTCTAAATTGTCTCAGGTGAGTGAGAGTGAATGGTTGTTTGTCTTTCTATGTGTCCCAGATGGACTGGAGACCTGTCCATGGTGTCCCTGGCCTCTCGCACATTGACAGCTGGATATGGGCACCAGTGACCACTGTGACCTGAGAAAGAAGTGGGTGAAGGTGGATGGATTATTCCCAGATGACTGGTCCAAAGGGTCAGAGAAGGAAACCATTTAACGTTTGGCATCTGTTTTTAAAGCGAGCGAGCCAGAAAGCTTGGATTATCTTCTGTGGATCATGGAAATGTGACTCTAGACCACATGTTTTGTGGCTCTGGAGGTTTAGGACTTTGTTCCCCGAGGCATTTTGTTGGGGGTGCTGGGGTCAGTGTTGAGGGCTATCTGGTCCCTGTATATCCAAAGCATGAAACGTGATCTCATTCTTGACACAACGTTGAGCTCCTTCTCTGTGAGCGTTTGGCTTCACCAGGGATGTCTCTTCCCTTAGATCTTGTTCGTGGTGTTTCATGGACTGGATCTCATGGCGCAGTCGTGGAGAGGCAGGTGTCGGGGTTGGAAACCTCAGTGTTTGCCACAGTGCGCACTAAAGGTTGTCTGTAAGCCAGTTTACAGCCGAGTGTGAACGGCTGGGATGAGAATCCGCTTCTCATGGTGCTCAACTTGGTGGAATGCTCAAGCAAAAGAGTTCAGTGTCTATGGAAAAAACCACTCTCGCTGTATCTTACTCAAAAGGAGCCACGCTCAGAGAAGATTTTCAATTGTTTTTTTCTTGCAAGGATAGATTTTCAGGACAGGTAACAGGAAGTACACGCACGAAGCCCAGTCACAAGAATCTGCCACGGGCAGCGTGTGCAGCTTGTTTTTATACACTTATCAGTTCAGCTGAGTTCACAGACTCGGAGGCGTCCTTGTAGTGTCAGCTGCACGTAGCAGCCTCACCAAGCTCCTCATTCAGATTTCTACTAACCCCAACATATGGTTCATGGGCAGAGGTAACATTCTCAGCCATAGCAGTTAAAAAACATCTAAAAACTTTGACCAAAAATTCCCTAACATCTGGAAGTCTTGTTCACGAGTGCTGGCAGGATGAAATGAAGATGGATCACTGGGTTGAGGGCTAGTCCACTGAAGGCTTTGGTTCGGTCTGTTGGGGTTCAAGTAGGAACTGAGCCGAAAAGCAGAGCTCTCAATTTACTGTGCAGTATACGTTTCAATTGCCACTTACGGTCATGAGATACGGATCACAACCGAAAGAAGATCCTGGATACAAATGGCTGAAATGGACTTTTTCCATTGGTTGGCTGAGCTCGACCTTTAAAGATGAGACAAGAAGCTTCCAGATCTGGGGGGAATCTTGAAGTAGAGCCACATCGAAAGAATTCCGCTGATGTGGTTCAAGGTAAAATGCCACCAAGACACCTCCTTTTGGAGGATTCCCAGGTGCATACTACTGGGAAGAGACCACAGAGCAGACCCAGAACTGCTTCTCTGGCAGAAGAACACTTAAGGATGCTTTAATGGTTCCAGTCACTCGTTTTAAGCTCAAAGGTGACGGGTCTTTCTCTGTTGCAGGTCCAAATCTGTGGAACGAGTACCACAGCATGTCAGACAGGCTCACTGTTTTTAAGTCTCGTTTGAAAACTCACTTTTATTCCCGGGCTTTTGACACGGTGTGAGTTGATTTTAACTTGTCTGTATTCTATAATGTTAGACATTTAGTATGTCTTTACCTCGGTGTGATCTATGTATTTTTTGCTGTGTCCTTTGCTTGTTTTTGCCGTACACCACTTTGGTTGACCTTGTTGCTGCTTTAAGTACCTTTATAAATAGTGGTATGGGACGGTAGGATCCCCTTTCACAAGTGGGGCCTGCAGGCCAGAGGTGGCCTGCCAAGCTGTCCTCATTACTATATTAAAATTTCCTTTGACATGTCAGTGTGTTTACACTCAGTCATTCTGACTGTTAAATGTTAATGTTAAATGGAAAGTCAGCCCAATGACTACCTTAATGGCACTATACAGCTGGAGTGGCTATTTTGTGCATTAAATTATTTAATTTTACTCATTTATATTTTATTTTGACAGACTTCCTACAGCTTCTTGCCACTGAAAAACATTTTCATTTGATCCTGCACTAATACACTTATAAATCACACATAAAGCGTTTAAAAATAGCCTAAATTATAGATATGAACTGGCTTCAGTAGTGATTTTAGCCTCTTTTGGGGGGTGCTCAAGCACACCTCTGAAAAATAACATTGTTAGGATTTTGTAAGGAAACAGTTCTCAAACCTTAGTCACCAAAATATTGAATAAAGGACAGTCTCAAACAGACAAGTGAAATCTATGATCTTTTTTTTTGCACGAGTCCTGCCACCTGTCAGTCAATCCAGCATGTCAGCAACTGACCAATCAGCAACCTCGATTTGTCCTGAAGTGAACGCCCCTTACCTGCAGAGCTGCAGCTTCGCAGTCACAGATTTCAATAATGAGTTCCCAAGATCCCCAGATCCCCCACCACCAACACAGCCTGTTCTGTAATGTTCTTTATATAGAATTGAAGGTTAAATAATTGCATAATGAATAAATGGACTTTATTTAAAGAAGTATTGTATTATTGCATTTGGCTCGCAGCCCTCTGATAGATTTTAAATTTGGCCCTCTCAAGAAAAATGTTTGGGCACCCTGAGCTAGAGTTTGAACACATTAAATTACATTAAGTTCAACAAAGATTTACTTTCACTATCTTTCATGGTTTGACCCAAGTATTTATTTATATACATATTTGATTTACTTACTGTTTAACCTGATCAGTGTTATCTGAAGCTTCAATTAAATCCAAGTGTAGGTGTCAAGCTTTTAGAAAAGCTTCAGTTAGTCGTCAGTTTATTTCTTTTACTTTTGTCAAAGTCTGTGTTAAATTGTTCTTCGTTTGTTCGTACTCTGGGAATTTGTTCTTGGTTCGGCTAAAGTCCACCTGTAATAATAAAATAAAAGTATTGTGCAGATAAAACTGCTTTATCATAAAACAAAAAGGAGCGACACGTTGTGGGCGTGGCTAAACGCTGCCAGCAGTTACGTAACCACAAAGGAGGAACGTGAGCACGTTGAGTAACGTCGGAGGCGACGGTACAAATGAGTCACACTTGAGAAATCAGCTGAACGTTTTGTTTCTCGCCGCATTTTTCACATAGCAGCTACCTGAGCTCAGGGACACCGGAGTCTTCTTCGTGGACAGCGGCGCGTCTTCCTGTCTTCGTTCAAATGGACAAGCAAAGTCCAACAGCGAGGACGAACCAAGGACTTCCGTCTTCACTGAGAGGAATGTGAGGAACGATGTGCTCCGCGGAAAGCAACACGGACCTGGAGCCGACATGTAAGTTTTATCCGGGAGACATATATGTGGTTACCATGGCGACGCTCTGACAACCTGAGCGGAGGTTTTGTGTCGACCCCCGACCTTCAGTCACCGTGAATGCATCTTTTCCCCCCACAGCCCCGGACCCAGCTCTCCTGCTGGAGCTGAAGACCCGGCGTACCCCGTCCTTGCTGGACCGAGCGGGATGCGAGACCTGGAGCGTGGACTTCTCCCCGGACGGAACCTGGTTCGCCTGGTCCATGGGACACGGGATCGTGTGGGTGGTCGCCTGGCCGCTGGACTCAAAGTAGGCACGACGCATTCACGTACCCTCGGACATTCAAACCTCTTTGAGCAAACCAGAAAAACAGGATTACGTTCATATTACTATTATTATAACGGATAAAAAGCCCTCTTAATGCATCTAAGTGGATATATTTTTAATTAAAATATATAAAGTGTCCAAATAAACTAAATAAAACTGAATTCTAGCTTATTGTAGTTTTGTTGTACCAGTTGAAGTAAAAATCACAATTGCTCAGCTTAGGTTTAATGCATAAGAAACCTGTTTTAAAAGACAAAAAAAAAAAGAATGTTGAGAAAATGCACTGTAGACAAATAAAAGCTGTAATTTCAAATTGTATGCGTTTACAGTTGAATTATACAAGCGACTCAATTTAAGCCATTAGCCTAATTACGCATCGACTGTAAAATAAATGTCCAGGTTTATTTATGAAGCACATTTAAGAACCACTAGTATTGGACAAAGTGCTGTATATAAAGTGGTAACAAAGTGCAGAAGATCAACTAAAGAAAACGGCAGGAAAAAAAAGTGCATAAAACCAAATTATACTGAATATAAAATAGTAGTACTTTCAACTCTCACTGAATTAAAAGCCTATGTCTGCTGTGTGGGTGGCATTTTAAATTCAAATTACACACAGACTATTCATTCACCCATAGAATTATTTATATATATATATGTATGTATGATAGATAGATAATATGTAATTTTTTGTTTTTTTTTCAATTAATCCTTATTTCCCAGTTCTGCTTCCCTTACTCGCCATCTTATGATGAAGACTCATGTTTAGTCTCATTTATTCCTAATAAATGTTCATTAAAATGGTTCAAATTTAGTTTCACTATTTATCTATCTTTAAAATAATTATGTGTACAATAATAGGTAACATAATTGCATAGTCTTGTGTTTGATGTCAGTCTTTGCAACACACTTTGGTGTATTTTCTCCTGAAAACCTGCACCTAAGAACCTAATTTTTTTAGCTGTTTCTTTTTTTAAGTTTCACTATTTTTTTAAATTCCCAATGAGGATTTTATTTTTCTTTATGATAAATACTAAAGCTTCAACAAGCTTTTCTTTATCCCAGTCATCTAAATTGCGAGTGTATTTAATTAAAAACGCTGCCATGCTTGGTCGTTTGCATGACTGCACCAGCCTGCCTCAGTGTCGACACAGCTCAGTCTAAAAGTGGGGAGTTATCAACTCCTTTTTTCTTGCTTTAAATAAAAAACAAGAGAAGCAGAAAATCACACTTGCATTGTTAACAGCAGTCTAAAAACAGCATCTCCTCATCACGAGCTGCACCTCTGCCTACATTCATTTGCACGCTTGATGCCACTCTCGCCCACAGAGAGGGTCAGGACGGAGACACCGACCGAGCAGACAAAAGCTTCAGCTGTGGTCAGCTGGTGTGGGGTCTCGCCTTTGGACCCAGACCCCCCAAAGTGTCTGCAGCCGCGCATCCGTCACCAAAAGGGAAGGACAACCTGCTTCTGGCCACAGGCTTGGAGAGCGGGGTGATCAAGATCTGGAACGTGTTAACAGGTACGCCCACTCGAAGGGCGTGTTCTGTTTGCTGTGAAATACTGGCAGGCTAAATTTGAATTCCTCTCTTTGTCTGCAGGGAATGCTGTGTTTGATCTCCATGGCCATGAGGGGGTTGTGAGGGACCTGGTTTTTCCTCAGAACGGGTCCCTCACGCTCATATCATCATCTCGGGACAAGACTTTAAGAATTTGGGACTTGGCTCACAAGGGTACGCACTCAGTTTTGTTGATGAAAGAAAAGATGTTTGACAACATTAACACTATTATTCAGAGTCAGCTTTGTTGTCATTGCACCGAAGCACAATGAAATTACATTTCAGAACAGCCCGTCCAAAGACGGAGGTGTCTGAGGCTGCGGCCTCGTGGGAGGTGCTGCCCGACCCTTTTTTTTTTGTTAAAACACAGTGTTAACATTGTTTTATAGGTAAATTACCTGAAAAATAGGCATTGTTTGCTTTTAAAGTGAACTTTAGTATACATTAATCTCCTTCTTAAAAATATAAAGGAGATTAATTTGACAATATAGAAATGTACGGTCTTCAGAAGTGAACTTGTTCCGTCTGCTCCAGTCATTTAACTTGTCTTATATAGGAGCATGTTCGAACTTTACTCAGACATTTATCTGCATGAGCTTCACACTGATTGTTGCCGGTGACCATGACCCCTCCCGGTGAATCACTACAGGCTGAACAGAACCTGTTCTCGTGCAGGAGACTTCAGCCCACACATTCCTGCTTGGGACGAACGCTCTTTAGAAACGAGTTAGCAACATTTCTTTGACCTCAGTTGGATTTTCTTGTGTGTTTTTAGGTAAAAAGGTTCAAGTTCTGTCTGGTCATAAAGACTGGATCAACTCCTGCTGCGTGTCGTCCGACTGCAGCATGATTGCGTCTGTTGGCAGGTTTGACAGAGTGAGTCGTTTGGTTCCAAACGCTGCAGCGAAGAACATTTACATATTGAAGATCTCAAAGAATGCTATTTATATTCTGTGTTTTCTGCATGTCTTTCAAATCTCAGATGTCTAAAAGCTCCAAAATTAGAAAACATTTTCATCTAGTTCTGTCAAATTACTTGTCTCAGTAGCATTTGCTAAATTATACAAAGGGAAGAGGATATTTAGATGTAATTATTTGTAATCTTTTACAGGTTTTCTGTCCATTTTCTAAAGCATTTCCTGCGGTAGTTAGGAAAAGCCAAGCTACACCTAGTTTTAAGGCGTGACTGTACAGATTTCCTGTGGCTGCCTTTGACCCAGTTTGTTGCTCTTGGACTTGGGAGCTTTATGATAATCATCATCTGCTCCTGTGTTATATCACAGGTCAGCATGTTTACTGTTTTCATGCAGAGAAACAGTGGAGGGCAAATGTGACATCCTCAGCTGCAGCTCAAGGAATCCCAGACTTTAATTTCCCAATAACTTTTAACAGTTTGCATGTTGTGGGCTGTCCTGCTGACGAAGCCAGAACATCACGTTGAGAATCACGTTACTTGATCATCTAGCTTTGCAACCTCCCTGCAGATAACTTGACTAAACCAACTGTAAATGTCCATTTTAAAAAAGAGGCCTTTCTGCTTATGGACTCTTCATGTTCCCACTTTGACCAGATGGTGTGTCTGTGGAGTCTCCGCTCATATACGTTCATCAGGAACCTGACTGGAGGGAGCAATAAAACGTTGTGTCTGCTGTCCTCCTGCGACTTCTCTCCAGACGGAGCAGTTCTCGCCACTGCTGCCTTCAGTGGCTCCAGCTGGTGGATCGACCTCTGGGACCCGTATACAGCTGAGAAACTGGCCACGCTGGCGTAAGTTTACTTTATTTTTTAAATGTTGAACATATTCCAGAGTATACCTGCCACTATACACACCTGAAGCAGCTATATGTGGTTTTTAGTGACTACTTTGAAGATTATGGGCAAAACCAGATATCAGCAGTCCAGTTCTCCCCCGATGGTTTGCACCTAGCAATTGTGACTGATGATAGGTGACTGTTTTTCTTTTAATAAACAAGTAATATAATAAATATTTGTCACGGTGGACAAACGGTTTCTGACAGATGTGCTGCATCTGTAGGGCTCTGAGGATCTGGGAGCCGGGAGAGAGACGGATGACCATGCAGACGAAGAGAGACCAAGTCTCCAACGGTCTCTGCTGCAAATACCATCCACAGGGTGGAGTGATCGCCACAGGGTAAGTCGGTCCTTCCAAAACCAGTCGTTTAAACATTCAACTCTTAGTGTATGTGGATTTACAGACCCTTTCCAAAAAAATGTAAATATCATGGAAAAGTTGTTTAACTTCAATCTTTAATAGATGATCGATTCAGGGCCCACAATTTAAATGATTTCAAAAATTTATTTGTTTATTTTTACATAATTTGGGCTTCCAGCTCATGAAACCCACGAAAACAGGATTAAAAAAAAAAAATAGATTACTGTGGAGAAATCAGCCCAGATTTTTCATGACATAACTGTTTTAAACTGATTGTGACACACTGATCAGCTACTAAACTCAAAGCACCTGCACAAGTTTCCCCAGGTGTCATTAAATTGCTTCAGTTTGGTTCAGTTCGGTTCAATATGGGGAAGACTGCAGACATAACTGGCCAGAAGACCATCATTGAGACCCTCTATAGGATGGGTAAGCCACAAAGGCTCATAGCTAAGGAGGCTGGCTGTTCACAGAGTGCTGTGTCCAAGCACATCAATGGAAAGTCTAGTGGAAGGGCAAAATGTGGCAGAAGAAGATGCACCAGCAAAAGAGATGACCGTGGGCTTCAGTGGATGATCAAACAGAGAAGATTCCAGAATCTGACAGAGATCCAGAAAGAGTGGAATGAGGCCGGAGTCACAGCTTCAAAAACCACCACATTCAGACGCATCCAGGAGATGGACTACAACTGTTGAGATCCTCGGGTCAGGCCATTTCTGAACCTGAGCCAATGTAGGAAGCTTCTCAACTGGGCCAAGGAGAAGAAGGACTGGACCGCTGGACAGTGGTCCAAGGTCCTCTTTTCCGATGAAAGTAAAGTGTGCCTTTCATTCGGAAATCAAGGTTCAAGGGTTTGGAGGAAGAAGGGTGAGGAACAGAGTCCATACTGGTTGAGGTCCAGTGTGAAATATCCACAGTCATGATTTGGGGTGCAATGTCCAGCGCAGGTGTTGGTAAACTCTGCTTTCTTAAATCCAAGGTCACCGCAACAGTCTACCAGAATGTTTTAGAGGACTTCATGATTCTTTCTGCTGAGGATCTGTATGGAGATGCAGATTTCATCTTCCAGCAGGACCTGGTCCCTGCCCATGCCGCCAGAAGCACCAAAACCTGGTTTGATGCCCATGCCACAGTGCTTGACTGGCCAGCCAACTCGCTGGACCTAAACCCCACTGAGAATCTATGGAGTGTTCTCAAGAGGAACATGAGGAGCACCAGCCCCAAGAACAAAGAAGAGCTGACAGCATCAAGGAAATTGAGACAGTGATTAAGGCAAAGGGATTCCCAACCAAGTATTGAAGACTGACGTATCGTATTGAACGTACCATATTTTGATTGATTTGTTATGAAAACTGAAGTAGTGTGGGCTGATGTCTTCACAGTATTCTAATTTTTTGAAATCCTGTTTATGTGGGTTTCGTGAGCTAGAAGCCCAAATTATATAAGAATAAATAAATACTTGAAATCATTTAAATTGTGGGCTCTGAATCTATCATGTATTAAAGATTGACTTCATCCATCCATCCATTTTCTTTACCCGTTTGTTCCATTTTGGGTCACGGGGGTCGCTGGTGCCCATGTCCAGCAATCACTGTGCGAGGGGCGGGGTACACCCTGGACGGGTCGCAAGTCCATCACAGGGACACATAGAGACAAACAACCATTCACTCTCATTCACACCTAGGGACAATTTAGAGTTACCAATCAGCCTAACATGCATGTTTTTGGACTGTGGGAGGAAACCGGAGTACCCGGAGAAAACCCACGCATGCACGGAGAGAACATGCAAACTCCACCCAGAAAGGCCCCTGGACCGGGGTTTGAACCAGGGACCTTCTCACTGAGAGGCAGCAGCTC
Organism: Nematolebias whitei; assembly: GCF_014905685.2. Taxonomy (NCBI): domain Eukaryota; kingdom Metazoa; phylum Chordata; class Actinopteri; order Cyprinodontiformes; family Rivulidae; genus Nematolebias; species Nematolebias whitei. Next base: position 7,615,209 of record NC_056505.1, read on the forward strand.
TACCAGTTGCGCCACCGTGCTGCCTAAAGATTGACTTTTTGAATGGAATTGTGGAAGTTAAACATCTTTTCCATGATATTCTAATTTTTTTGTAAAGGGGGATTTATGAAATTTAGTGGCCAAGTTCCTCGCAATAAGATATAAAGTCAGCAAGTTTCATTTAAATAAAATGTATTAAAAGATTAACTCATTTCTCTGCTGCTATCGTTACAAACATTGACATAAAGCTCTTTAATTTTTATTAAAAACATTAACTTGGACTTGCATCAATTTCCAAATCCCCAGTTGTGCTTCTAAGACATTCTCAGCATTTTTCCTTTATCATTTCCGGCAGGATATGTGCATAGATGCATAAGTGCTTTTACTCTCATTTGTATGAAAATACACACACAAAAAAACAGTTTTGGTTTCACTTGTACTTTTCTTTTCAATCCTACTGAGACCCTGCGAGTCATTTTGACCCAAGGGCAGCAGGAGGGTTAAATCTGTGACCTGAAGCCTTTCAGACACACGGTGTTCTCACCAGAACAAGAACTATATTAAATAATAAAAAACATGTTGGCATGTTTAGTTTTTTGCCCCATTTACTGGATTGACTCTTAAGGTCCTTCGTTTTATTCAGGCAATAAGAAGTTTATTTTACATGTGATTCCAACAGTTTTAAATACTTCTAAGGACCTAAAAACTAAAGTACACGGTACCAGCTCTTGATTTTTTTTTATTTTTTGGACCAGCTTTTGTTCTTGTTTCGATACAAGTTGATAACCAGTTTTGTTTGGGTGGCTGAGTGGTCGCCCTCAAACGGAAGAGTTGGGGGTTCAATTCCACCAACAGTCACATGCTGAAGTGTCCCTGGGCAAGACACTGAACCCCTCATCGTCTCCCATCAGTGCATGAATGTGATAAAGCTCCGATTAGTCTCTTTAGAATAATGTGTTCAGGTTATCTTTGTAATGTAGTAGAGCTGTATGAATGTGTGAATGTCAATGAGGGCAGATTCTGTTGTAAAGTACTTTGAGTATCTTAGATAGAAAGACGCCATAAGTACAGTCCGTTTACCATTTGTTTAGTCATGTAACGTTTAGTTGGGAGATGTTGGTTCAAAAATCACTAATATTGCAACTTTATTGGAATATAAACGTATGAATCCTGTTTTTCTCTTTTTAAACTGCTTGGACATGTATTTTCTGGCCACCACCAGTGTTTCTGTAGCGTCCTCTGCACCCTCACTTCTCACGGCTTTATTTTTCTAGCATTCATGTTCTCAGAAAATGTTTTTTTTTTTTTATTCCAACTGAACCACCAGGACTGTGAACACGCCTCGTTTTTCTCTCCTGGCAGAAACCGAGACGGCCACGTGAGGTTCTGGAGGGCTCCCAGGCCCGTGCTCAGCTTGTGCCACCTGTGCCGATCCATCCTGCGCTACTCGGTGTCCACGCACCAGATCGAGGCGCTGCCGCTCCCCAGGAGGATCCTGGAGTACCTCACCTACAGAAACATCCCTGAACGCCTCAAGACCTGCTCCTCCTCCGATGAAGAGGACTGGGACAGTTAAATAACTAAACTGAGAGAAGCTCCTATTATTTATACTCTTTAACAAAATGCCTTTTCTGTTTACTAGCAAGAGCTTAAAAAAAAAAGAGGAAAACCAACTATCTTTGTAATCGACGTTAGATGCACTAAGAACTTCTTATTTGCACTACATTCAGATGCATAATAATTATTCACATCATTTGACTTGAATATCATGCTTTTTATACTGCTAATTTATTGTGTAAATACAAAATGTACAGAAAAATCTAATCCCTGTGTTTATTTTTCTGCTTTATTTGCACCTTTATTGTAATAAAACTACTTATATGGAGAAGCCTTTATTAAACAGATAAAACCACAAACGTGTCTATTTTATTTTCACACAAAGATGGATCAATGACTGTGACAGCAAGTAGATTTGTTTGTTTACTGTTTGTACACAGGTTTTAGGGGCTGCGGTCTTGTAATCCTGAGGTTGTGGGTTCAAGCCCAGGTTGCGTCAATCGTCATCCGGCAACAAATGGTTAAATCTTATGAGGCGACTCCTGAAGGGAGCAAGTGAAAAACTATTTTTTTACTTACAGATGTGTGAATCAGACAGCTGTTTCACACTGCGTGCTGCTCGGTGAACTTCGTATAGGAAAACAAATTTTTCCGTGAAGATTTGGTCAATTTTTAAAGTTTTAAATACGTCAAACAAAAGTGGCTTAAAGTGGTGACGCTGCAAACCGTTACTTGAAATGTCTTTTTATTGAAGTAAAAACTGAAAACATCACTGAGCTGCTAACACTGATTTTTATTTTCCTCTAAGAAGCTTCACTGACCACCAGGTCCCTCACTGCCTGGAAAGCTGCAACCATGGAGCTCAGCTGGATCTTCTCATTTGTCCCGGATGAAAGTCGATGTCTTCCAAAAAACAAAGATGAAAAAAAGCAGGAAATTATGGATATAATAATGGAACCACTTGTTTATTAAAATAAGCGTCACACTCACTCTATGTCGGCTAACTTGATGAGAAGAGTGATCCGAACGGCCGAAGGAAAGTCCACTAGAATAAACAAAAACAAGAAGCATAAAAGTTGAAACAAAAACGAACGTGCATTTTGTTCAGGGTATTATCGTAAAAACCTTTCTACAAAGAAACACACACACACTACTTTTATCTAATACGATGCCAGAGGATGAAGTTCAAAACAAATCAGGTAGTTTTTCTGTTTGACGATGTTGAAGCATTTCAAACATCCAGTGTAACCAAAATAATAAGTACCATATTTTCCGCCGTACATGTCGCACCGTCCTATAAGTCACATCCGTCCAAATATGTCTAACAAAGTGGAAATATCCATAAATACTTCGCATCTATTATGTGTCATGGCTGACGCGTCACGTTTGTTGCACGTCACCGCTGGCAACCTGAAAACGTGGGCCGGTGTTGTGCCAAAAAATGATTGGCAGCCAAACGGCGGCCTCGCAAGCGTGCACGGGAGGACTTTAACAAGATTAACACTTAAAAACAATTATTTGTTTGCGCGACTTTATAGTAAAGGTGTTTCTCAGTCTACCTTTTGATTCATAAAATGCACTAACAGTCAAATCAGCTGCATTTCAAAAGTATTCGCTGCCTCGGTGCTCCTGGGAGCGCAGACAGAAAATCAGGACGGAGGAATTCTACGCATTTCTTCAAAATTCAACAAGATAAGCACCTAAAAACTATTATTTGTTTGCTCGACATTATAGCAAAGGTGTATCAGTTGAACTTTTACTTAATAAATGCACTTCAGTGGTCAAATCAGCTGCATTTCGCCGAGGCGGCGCAGCGAAATGAAGCTGATTTGACGGTTGCTCCAGGCGAGCTGGACGAAGGTGGCAGGCTATGACAAGCCGATTGTGTCACTTTTTCCTATTACGTGACACAACGGCATGCCACAGTACTTGAGCGCTATCTAGCGGCTGAAAATGGTAGTGTTCAATATTTTCAGTCAGAATGAATGAAAACGGTCATATCTCAGCCAAAAGTTGGTTTATAAATATGGGGGAAATCCATAAATAAGTCGCTTTGCCGTACAAGTCGTAGGGCATGCAAATTATGCAAAAAAATGCAGCTTATATGGCGAAAAATATGGTCCTTAAAAAGTCAATTGCACCAAAGCATAAAAAGAAAATACATTAGTTAGACCAATCATAACAATGGTCATTAGGTCAATAAAAACCTTGAATTTTTCATTGCAACAGTTATTACGTCATTAAAGATTGACTAAATTAGGCCGTTTCTGCAGGAATTCTTACATTCTCAGTGGTAAGAAGCCCCCCTAATGTTCATTTGATTGTAGCAATAAGAAGCTGTAAGTATAAGACATATTCCACACATTTATTTTGACCGACCTCTGTGGATGAGCAGGTGCACCTCGGTGAGAATATCATGCAGAGCCAAACCTTTCAACGTCTTCAGGTGAAGGATTTCTGCAAGAACCCTTAAAGAAACACAAACTAAACCGTTGGATCTTGTTTTACCATTTGAGAAGGTTTACAAAACCATACAAAACCTGAGAATTGCAAAGACAAGTAATTTATAGTTATTACCTCCTTAGTTTTCATTAAACCTAAGTTTCATCTGTTGGAAGCAGAGAAAGGTAATTATACTGTAAGGCATGTGGGAGTGGGGTGTCCAAGTACACAGAGAGGGGTGGAATAGTTTGTAATTTCATACGGCGCAGCTCCAGAGTAAAATTCCTGGAGACGGACGAGTTGAAGGATACGTCTGTAAGCTGTGTTAAAGTCTTTGTTGAGGCACCAGTCGAGGATGTTGGCGATGTCTGAGCGGAGGGGCTGTCCGGTGCAGGTGTACACCGTGTTCTCTGTGACCTTCCCGTACGCCATACTGGTGCTCTGAAATCAGAGGCGGAGCACAGTTCAGCCTTCTATTGTTGTTGGGAGAAGACATATGATAGGAAAGTGAACGTTATAGTCCGGCTGAGAGCAGTGTAGTGAGTCACGTGAGGTACGTGTCACTTGTTGTATGACAAATATATGAATTATATATGCATACAATATTCACGAGTTCTTCATTTTTCTGACTGTAAATGTCGTGCATTGAATTTAACAGAAATGTAACGAGAGACGTTATTTATCTTTGACCCATCAAATGAATGGAATCATTTATTTTCAGAATCAAAGTTTAACATCAAACATTTACATTAATTTGGCAAAATATGAAAATAATAACAGACAGTTTCACAGAAAATGAACTTCAAATCACTCGGCGGTGATTTGAGGACTTTGCTTAAGATATTTCTAAAATATCTGTACTGATTTATGAGAGAGAGGTGGGTTTTAGAGTGAAAGGAGATTATCTTACAGAGAACTGTGTGAGGGAAGTTTAATCTGTTTAACCAGAAATTGCACGCTCCGTCAGATCCTCAGCCCGTCCACGGTACACTTTAGTCGAAGAAGAAGCCTTTACCTGGTTTGACGATAGATCAGCTCAGTAAGCATCCTTCAGACTGTTTCCAGCGCCTCCGTTAAGCACAGCTAAAAATCCTCGGAGAGTCGTGCGTGGTTAGCTCAAAACAGACTTATAATCCCAAACGTCCCTGGTTCTTCATAACTCCAAACTCTTCATAACCGGTTGCATCTCTCAGAACTCTCATTCTCTTGTCAGCTCTCATTCTAACTTGAACTGGGCAGTTGTCACATTTTAAATGAGTTTACTTCCTGTTCAGTTTAGAGCTTTCTGATTCGTGGAAGGACCAGAAAGAGGTGTGTTTTTGGCGTAAGGTGTTTATCAACAGTCGAGGTCAGAGAATGAAACTTGTTTAACATACAGAAAAGATTATTGCAGAAGCAGCAGACTTCGTGGAGTCTCACACTTTGTAATCTTTTCAAATAGTAAAACATGACATTTTTCTCGGTAAACATTTTAGTTGACCGAAAACCAACCTTTAACATACTTACGACAGCTTGCTCATTTCAGACAGAAAATCAAGAAAGTCATATTCAGGTGATTTCTTCTCTGAATGAGGAACAAAACTCATTACTTACTGTTTATGTAAAATAAAAATTAGTAGTTCTTTTCAACCTGTAAAGCATTGAGTGAACTAACACAATTTGATTGTCAAAACATTTGTAAGACAGTAATGATTATAGAGGATTGTCTTTTCTGCTTGATTAATTCAAGAAAGAAAGTTCATCAGATGGTTCAGACTTATTCAGATCAATGAAAATAACAGTCTCTGTCCATCTGGTATATTTGAGGTCATCTGGTTCACTACAGCAGCGATCATACCTGCAAAATGTTGAGCGATCTTCTCATGTCGCCTGAAGATAACGTGACGACAGCCTTCATTCCATCTGGAGTCATGTCAATGCTGCCACAAATACAAAAAAATAAAATCTTTTTAAGATCACTCAGAGTCAAGATAACTGTTTGATGAAAAAGTTTTAAAAACAACAGCGCCCCCTATTGGTTCTGCTTCTTAAAGCACAATTGCTGAAACAAAGAAAATCCACCCAGTCCACTGGGACAATGACGTGTAGAAAATATTTGCCAGATGGATAATCTCAGGGTTTTTTTTTTTTAGACAACTAAATACCTAAAAATATATATATTTGTTTGACTGAAAATGCAACAATAGTAGTGAAATACGGGAATATTTTCTTACTTCTCCTGATGGATAACGTGCTCCAGTCGAGGTATCATCTGGTCCGGAGACAGCGGGCCGAAGCGGAACCTGGTGCAGCGCGACTGCAGCGCCGGGATGATCTTGGACAAGTAGTTGCAGATGAGGCAGAATCGAGTGTTTTCTGTGAACTTCTCAATCACTAAAAGGGCACGAAGAGAAGACGCATTAAGTAGGAATTAAAAAAAAAAGATGCCATGTTGCTTTGTTAAGATATTTTCAATCTAGACTGGTTTTATGAGTTTGATCTGCTCAGAGACGGGATTATAATGAAATTGTGACCCGGTCTGGGCCAGCAAACTCTTAAGAGAGTCTCTCCGATAATTCAATATCTGTCAAGAAATAGTTTAATCAGTCTAGATTGAAAATATCTTAACAGCTTATAAGCATCGTGAGGCCAATAAAAAGTCAGCTCTTCAGAGAATTACCCCCCCCCCCCCCAGTTTTATGGAGTTAAACGTAATGCTCTTCAAAAATTTTAACGTTCACAGGTTGTTCAAAAATTATTTAATATCTGACATTTCTATTGATTAAGGATAAACTGTAATAGCAGAACCTGAAAGCGCATTGCAGCTTTTTCCAATCCATAGTTGCACAATTAATAGCAACAAAACCCAGATAATTAAAAAAAAAAAAAACAAGAACACAGAAACATCTTTTTATTTTTATTCAATCTAAAGCCGAACTCTTCCTGAAATAATTGCTTTTTCATGAACAAACTTAGCAAGCATTCAAAAGCAGCCAAATGAAGCGGCTGCTCAGCGAGCTGTGTCGCTCAGTGGGCGACGCCCGGAGAACAGATGGCTCACCTCGCCGCAATGCATTCTGGGCATCCTGGGTCATGGCATCAGCCTCATCTAGAATCACCAGTTTGAAGCCCTTCCTGGTGAACAAGAGGGTACAAAAAAAACAGATGACAGAGTACAGTTTAAATCTGTAAATAACCAAAAAAAAAAGCTAAATAATTGATTTTTTAAACCCACTTGAAAATGGTCCTGGTGCTGGCAAAACTCAGAATTGGACCTCGTACGACATCGATACCTCTGTCATCTGACGCGTTTAGCTGCAAAACAAAGTGAGTCAATTTTTACCCTCTTGCCATGGATCCAGTTAGTGATGGCCAAATGAAGCAATAAAGCAGTATTGAACCACTTTGCCAATTGTATTGAACTTGGGTTCATTCATTCAAAGGTTCATTTCAGTGACATCTAGTGGTGAAATATAGTATATATTTATGTATATTTAAATATAGGGTCCGTGTGTCCTCCCCCAGAAAAAATTGGAATAAAAGAGATGCCATTTCCTGCATTTTGGTGTATTTTAACAGGTTGTTAAACATTTGAATAAACTGGTTAAAAACAGGTCTCTCTTGACGAGGCTCAAGGCTAAACCTGTATAAATAAAGGTTGAATTGAAATTACTATTTTAGAGAGCAACAATTAACAAGCCTGTGTATGAATGACAGTCTGTCAGGTGTCCTAACGCCCCCCCCCACACACACCCCCGACCTGAACTCTTCTCAGCTGAATTCAGTCCTGTGTGTTCTGCTCCAATTTCACTGCCATCCATCCATTTATTTTAGATAAATTGTCTTTTCAACATTTTGGTCGCTTTGACTAATTAGTGCTGTTGTTTTGATACTTGATGTAATACACATCAAACATTTCACTCGTTTTTTTGTTTTACTGTAAGCTTATTTATTATGTCTGAAATGTTATGCACTGTAATGTATGCAGGAGTTCCGACAGCAGTTGTGTTTGCGTCCTGCAGAGTTGTCTGGAGACGCTGTGCGTAAAACAACTGGCTCAGGGCGCACAGCTGGAGGAGGATGAAGACGCTCCCTGCAGGACATGCAGTCCGTGTCTCTGCTGGCAGGAGCGTGGCGCGGACAGAACATCCACTCGTTGTACTTTTAATAAATAATCAAAATAAAAATGCGCAATGACTTTGGACTTTTAGGGGCGGAGTTGGCGGATCTGAGCGGTCAAAATTATAGAGTTCCAGGATCTTGTTCTGACAGGATCCGACTCAAATGAACCACTATCTGAATATAAAAAACAAGAGCTGTTTTGTAACGTATAATACGTGAAGAACGGGGATGTGAACCGGGGCTTGAGCCATCTTAAATACACTGAATCGCACCAAATGATTGAAACTCCGCCCGTCAACTCAAAGCAGTCAGCTGACTCGGTCTGAATGAAGCAGTGAAGTGGTTCACACGTCATTGGTGACGTCACTTGAAGCACGCTCCGGCCCAATGCTTCACCATAACTACCCTATCGAGTTTGAAGCGTGCTTTGAAGCTTCGGTGTTAGAGGTAACATCACTAGATCCAGTAGATCCTCACAGTCAAATCCCAACAAAGCAGCATCTTGTTACAAGGACCTGTCCTGTACCTCCAACACCATGGAGTTGAACTCCTTGTCCTTGTACAGCTGCCTGGCACAAGCCAGGATCGCAGAGGTTTTTCCTGTTCCAGGGGGGCCGTAAAACAACAGGTGGGGAAGCTTGTCCTCGCTGATAAACCTCTGGACTAAAGGGATTGAAACAAATAAAACAAAGAGTGTGAATAAGATTCAGATTATTCTGAAACACTATTACTTTCAAACTTAAGGTTTTAACATTTATAAATAAAAACTAACAGCAAGCATGCACAAGAAAAGCCGCAGGCAGCCTGCAGAGATTGGTATCCCCACACACTTAATTCCTTAAAGGTTTACTGTGTTACAGCTGTAGATTACAGATTACAAAGTAGTTTTACTTTAGAGGTACACATACTTACTGGTGCTTAGAATATCTTTGTGAGAGATTAACTCATCAAGTGTTTGTGGTCTGTATTTTTCCACCCTGGAACACAAAGCAGACAGTCCACTAGTGTTAATGATAACATTATATTCTTACAGGTTTTTAAGACTTTGGTAACTGAACACATCCAACTCAACAGGAAAGTAACTTCCTATCACAGCAGATCGATGTAAATTAACTAGATTTAATCATGTTCTGTCCTTTTTAATACATTATCTATCAAACACAATGACATTGTTTCAAGGGTCTCCAACCATTTTGTAAATAATTAAAAGTTACTTTAATCACAGACGAACAGAAACTGTAAACCCATTAGGATGGATGTGTTAGCTAGCAGCTAGCGCTAACAACTTTTTAACGTAACCGCGGTAAACATTAGCTTTCTAACTCACCAAGGTAAATTTCTGCTTTGCTGCGGTGCTTTACTTGTAGACGCCATGAGCGCAGTTCACTGTGAATATATCAAAACTCAGAGGTAGATTCTTAGCAGTATTTTTGCTGCTAGGTTTACGATGGACGCTAGTCCTTGTTTCCCGCCCTCAGAAACAAACGTAGCTCCAAACGTCATGACGTACAACCAATAGCATAACGGTTCATTTTGTGGGTGGAGTCACAGTGCACACTGTAAGAAATATGTCTTCAAACTCATAATAATAATATATATTTTTGAATCAATAAATCAATATAAAGCTATAAAACATCAACTATTTAGTTAACTCCATGTTCCTAATTTTATCTTACTTGCAGTAATGTGTAATGAAATGAGGATTTCACATTTAAAGAAGAAACGTTTAGACAATATTTAAACTTCTTTGAAATGTGAATTCTTAAAATGAAGTATTGATGCCTACCTTAGTGTGAGTTGTCCCACTCCAATAGCTTTATTATGATTTAATAGGGGGGAAAACAAGAGAATGATGTGTCAATAAAAAAGAGATTTTTTTTAAAAAGCTTTAAAGTTAACTAAAGTCAATTAGTAAAAGTTATCTGTCTAAGGAAGCCAACAGATTGCGCTGAATCTTCACTTTGTCGCAGTCTTTCGTCCTAAGCAAGCATAGTGGTAACAGTGGAAAGGAAAATCTCCCTTTTAACAGGAAGAACTCTCCAGCAGAACAGGGCTCAGGACGAGCAGTCATCTGGCTTCGACCGGCTGTGGTTCAGGAAGGAGAAGCAGACAAACACAGAATGGCAGGTCCAGGTGAATTTTCTATTGGAGGAAAGACAAAAAACACATGTTAAATATATAAATAATTACAAATACAAACAGAGCAAATAAAGACAGCAGCAGAGTGAGGAATGTGGTCAATTTGTCCTCCAGCAGTCCAAGCCGATAGCTCAGGAAATCCAAGCCGACACTAACTATAGGATTTATCAAAAAGGAAAGATTTAACCCTAATCTTAAAGTAGACAATGTGTCAGCCTCATGAACAGAAGGTTCCACAAGAGAGGAATCTGAGAACTGGAAGCTCTATTCTACTTTTGGAAACTCTAGAAATTGCATGTAAACCTGCAGTCTGAGAGTAAATTGCTCTGTTTGGAAAGAATGGAACAATAAGATCTGCAATATAAGATGGAGCTAGGTTATTGAGAGCTTTGTATTTTAGAAGTAAGATTTTGAATTCTATTCTGAATTTGACAGGGAGCCAAATCCAAAATGGGTTCATTAATTAGGGTTTGGAGTAAACTATTAATTTAGATAATTCAGAGAGCTCAACAGGACAACAGCAGTCCAAACATAAATCAGGTTAGTGACATTTTTAAAGCTGCCTCATCTCATTCTTCAAGGTGTTTCGGTTCCATCTGAGAGATTTCTGGAAATGAGAAGAAGCAAAACTTCTTCCAAAAGAAAAAGTCTAATTTCCTTTGATCGTCAGGATAACCAGTTAACCACCTTCTAGATGTCTAAAAATTTGAACTAGCAATTGAAGTATTTCATATATACTACTTTGTATCTTAAAAGCCCAATAGCCTAACAAAAAGCTATCACAAGGCTAGCTACAAGCTAAAGGTAGCGAAAAGCTTGTTAAAAGCATCAAAGAAACGAGCTAGAGGTCAAAAGTAGCAAAAGACTATAGCACCAAGCTATAGCAGAATGATGTAAAATTAAAATTCAAGTTTATTGTCATTCGCAACATGTGATACATAAGGTGGAACAAAATTATGTACTCAAGGTCCAGTTGCACCCCAAAATAGCAAAAATACAAAGTAGAAAAAGAAAATCATATAAGGATCTAATAAGATATGCTAAACACTAATAATGTAAAACAATACGGTGTAACAACAGCAGCCTGAACATGTGACAAAAGGAAGACAAAAAATAAAATAAAAGAATAATGAATTAAGTTTAAAAGATGTGTTTTCTGAGTATAGTTCTGTGGAAAGGACAATAGTAAATGTATCAGTCAGCCCTCTGTAACAGCAAGTGGCCATGGGGGCACTAACGATCGGCCGTTAGGCTGATGGTCCTTCTTTTATTCTAGAAATGCGCAGCTCGGGGTGGCTGCATGTTCCGTTACTTTCATTCTGAGTTGTTGCTTTCGAAAACTTTAATTCCTCTTTTGTCTGGATGTAAATCACTTCATTAGGATGATTATTTCCTCTGATGCTGTGCAGCTGGAAGAACTTTTACTGAAACCTTTTTACTTTTGGGCGTTTGTTATGATGCGTAACCATGGCAACAAGGTGTTTTTTAACAACCAGGAGCAGCTGGATTAACATCTCAAAAGCTCATATACCTCAACTACAGGCCCAAATCCCAAATGAGTTGAAAAGGAGGCACCGTGGACAAATTCCCATCAACCTGGCGGTGGTGCTCGAACACCTGACTGCAGAGATCCTGGAGCTGGTGGGAAACTCGGCTCGTGACAAAGGGAGGACTGGGATCATCCTCTGGCACCTTCAGCTGTCTGTCCGTGGTGACGAGGCGCTCTGCAGACTGCTGGGAGGAGTGACCATCGCTCAGGGAGGAATTCTGCCCGGCATTCGTGCAGTCCTGCTGCCCAGGAGGACCGAGAGGCCCGCCGGATCTGACAGCAAGCTGGATCTGGGTGGACGGATCAGTTCTGTGGCCATATTCTTTGGCTTCGCTGCAGGAGATCCTTCCTGCCCACAGCTATCAGCATCTATAAGAACTCTTGAATGAAACCAGGATGACACATAATTTCCCTTTGGGATTAATAAAGTATTTTTGAATTGAATTTTACATGTGCACAACTCTGGGTGTCACCATCAAACCGGCTGATCCACTATATGAGAAGGTGCTGCTTAAGACTGTTTGTAGTTGTTCTCGGATAATTAACGTTATTAACTTACATTTTTAATATATATGAATGTGTCAGTGTCCTGAGACGACTTCTGCTGTGGCGCTATATAAAAAACTCACGATTGCATGAGTAAATATTGTTAAATATTTTGCTCTTACAAAAAACAAAGGTCATACCGGATTGAGCTGAACATCTGGAATGGCTAAAACGGCACAAGCTGCAAAAAAACATTTAAAAAAAGCAGCTAAATCAAACCACAAAGCACAAAAATAACATCACAAATAATGTTTTTTTTTTGGTCAAAATAGAGTAAGGACATTTCTGTCGGACTTGTAGAAGAGTTTAATTTAATGTGTTTATTTACTTGTGCTCCAGGCCTGACTGAAGCTCTCCGCGCTTTCTCGCGAGAGCGGCCGCTCTCGGCGGAGCCGCTGCGCTGCTGTTGCTGTGGGTTTGATTGACAGGAAACATGTCGGTGTGGCGCGGCCGAACCGGGATGCTGCTGCTGCCAGGGGAGACACGGAGGATCCAGACCCCACATCAGCACCTTTAAAGGGTTTCCCTCGTTTTCAACCCGTCTGAGGATGAGGCGCTGAGCAGCATCCTCTTTTTTTTTTTTTTTTTTAATCTTTCTTTTTTTATTTATTTATTTTCTTCCTTTTATCGGAGAGAGGCAGGAGCACCGGATGGATGCTGAGGCAAACCGTGTCGTCCCGCTCGGTGTCTCCATCACATCTGGGTTGATTTAGTCCAGAGACACCTGGATGATCCAGCATCTATAGGAGGACTGGTTTCAATGGAGTCACGGCTCAAACCCTGATTCTGAAAAAAAAAAAAAAAAAAAAAGCCACAACATTCATGGCGTTTTGCAGGTTGCACACCGTGGGCTCCTCCACGTTCCTTTTTATAAATTAATCTCTTTCCCCCTCCCCTTTTATTTGGATTTTTTTTTAAATAATTTATTTTACAAGTGCAAAGGGAAAAACAAGGTCCACTGGTCGCCAAACTATGAACGAGGAGATGACAAAAAGCGAGGAGCAGCGTCTGAGTTTGCAGAAAGCCTTGCAGCAGTGCGAGTTGGTGCAGAACATGATCGACATAAGCATTTCCAGTTTGGAGGGTTTACGGACCAAATGTGCCACATCCAACGACTTGACACAAAAAGAGATACGAACGCTGGAGGTAAGCACTGTTATTTATTTATTTGTTTATTTATTTATTTATTTGTTCCTGCACTCGGTGCGTCTTCTCCATCAGCGCGGAGGGCTGTCACTGCTCTTTCTAGGCCACTCTGCATATTTATGTGTGCCTTTCCAGCGCATTGTGCTGTCATGGCAATAATATGCAAAGATTCCTGCTTTTAAAGCCCCAGTCTGTGCGTGTTGTGTGTGCAGCGCAATAAATCTGGAGGGCCACGGGAGCTGCAGTGGCACTTGCGCATGATTCTGCAGGTGGCGGTGGATAGAAAGGTGGCTCCTCTCCATCAGAATAAAGTGTGAGGCCTGCATTGTGTTTACAATCCATTACCAGCACATAGACGCAGCCCTGCGCATCTGTCACAGCTCAGACCCCGCCGTTATTACGCAAGGCGGACAGATTGTTGATAAAAAAAAAAAAAAAAAGGTAAATAAATAAATAAATAAAAGTTAATTAGCCGGTGGGGTGTTCCGTAAATTGCGTTGCGTAATGCCCAGTGTTTCCGCGTCCGTTTTCAGACCACTTAAATCAGACCCCGCCCTCTTTTCAGGCACTTTCAGGACAATAAAACCCTATAATCATAAGGTCAGATCTGCAGAGCAGCACAGCATTAACATGTTTATTGTCTGGGGAGATTAAAGACACTCATTGCATGCTAAACACATAAAGGTTGAGCTTTATCAAGTGGTGCAGATATATTAACGAGATTCTAAAATGTGGGTACGCACTCAGTGTAAACAAAGCACTTTTTATGTTACTCAACAAACCTGGGCGTAAACGTAACGCATCAAAATAGTCTGACGTCTCCATCCCAAACAACTTTTGTCTGTTTCTGTAGATAAACAGAGAAACACGGAAGTGAACTCAAATTTAGCTTATTTTAAGAACAGTCCTCCATTTTTTTGAACTGGTCTCCCTTAAAGCAAACACCTTTACACCATTACATTGAATGTCATTCTGAAATGCAGGTCTGCACTCAACATAAACAAAGCATTAGACCAAATCAGCTGAAAACCACAAACATTAGTTGCAATCAGTAAACAAAACAGCTGTAAAGTTTAGTGTTACACTTTTTGTCACTTCAGCTGTTTCAAACAAACTCTTGTATAGACATTTACAAATTTTGTTCATTGTTTTTTAACTCGAGGGCACAATAATAATTTACAGGAGGAAAAAAACTGTGCTGATTTTTATTTTTTTTTGTATTTTTTGACGGTCTTCATATCGTTTCAACGAGCACCTTTAAAGCAAACACCACCGAGTGCAGCAAAGTGCCCCATAAAGCCACCACTGCAGTACATCAGAACACTTATATCTGAGATGTTGCATAAAAGAACAACACGCCATGAAGTCACCTGCGAGCGTCTCATCCCGCAGGAATACAAAGGTGTTTTCACTGCGTTTGTCTGAGATGTAAAGTTTCCAGGTGATGAACAGGAGACAGGTGCGATGGAGAGCTAATGTTGCTGGCAGCACTTAGCGAGAAGATGAATGTACTCCCTGGCTGACTGGCAAAGCATTATGGGTAGTTGCTGAAGGAATTACAGTTACATATGCATATTTTTGTAATGTTAAGATTTTAAAACATCTGAAGGATTTTAGTGACGGTGATCTGATGTGCACCAAGCAAAGTTTCCACAGAGTATAATATTTGTTCTGTTTACGTCGTTGACGCGCACATCTGTTCCAGATGTTTTGTGCACCCAAAGCAGGGTCTCTGCAAGCTGCAGCTCTTGGGCCACATGTAGCTCTTTGGTCCCTTTGGACCTTTTAAGAATGAATATTTTTATTCATAAACACACACACACACACAAAGGCTATTTTAAAAGCAACGTTCTTTTCCCATTGTATGAAAATCTGGGAATAAAACCTTTATGTCAGTCTGATATTAATAATACAAGGAATAAAACATTTATTACTTTGTCAGTAGTTTGTGCAACTTTCACTGGAGCGGTTTGCTGCAGAGTGTGACGCAGCCGGGATGAGGATCAGTTCCTCCAAATCCGAGGCCATGGTCTTGAGCCGGAAAAGGGTAGAGTGCCCTCTCTGGGTTGGGGAGGAGGTCCTGACCCAGATCAACGAGCCACCTCCACTGGCTCCTCTCGACGTGGAGAAGCAGCAGCTCTACTCTGAGTCCCTCCTGGATGACCGAGCTTCTCACCCTATCTCTAAGGGAGGGCCCAGACACCCTGCGGAGAAAACTCAATTCAGCCTCTTGTATCCGAGATCTTGTTCTTTTGGTCACAACCCAAAGCTCATGACCATAGATGAGGGTAGGAACGTAGATCGACCGGTAAATTGAGAGCTTCCCCTTTTGACTCAGCTCTCTCTTCACCACGCCGCACCTATCCACCTATCGATCTCGCTCCATTTCCCCCTCATTCGTGAACAATACCCCAAGATACTAAACTCCTCCTAGTGGTTAGGATGCCTCCTGGACGCCTCCCTGGTGAAGTGTTCCAGACACGTCCCACCGGGAGGAGACCCAGAGGTCTCACCCACAGCTGGAGGGACTATATGTTTCTCGGTTGGAACGCCTTGGGATTCTCCTGGAGGAGCTGGCCCAAGTGGCTGGGGAGAGGGAAGTCTGGGCCTCCCTACTTAGGCTGCTACCCCCGAGACCCGACCCCGGATAAGCGGAAGAAAATGGATGGATGGATGGATGGATAGTAGTTTGTTAGCCTGTTAGCTGTTTTATTAATCCAACTTTCAGCCACATAGATCTTCCTCTATAATCCATCCATCCATCCATCCATCCATCCATCCATCCATCCATCCAT
>NC_056505.1:7631472-7644968 GCF_014905685.2 Nematolebias whitei
CATCCATCCATCCATCCATCCATCCATCCATCCATCCATCCATCCATCGTTTACCTGCTTCTTCCTTTTCGGGTCACAGGGATCACTGGTACCCATGTCCAGTCATCACAGTGTGAGAGGCTGGGGACACCTGGACAGGTCTCCAGTCCATCACAGGGACAGAGAGACAAACGAGACAAACAACCATTCACTCTCTCACTCACACCTACAGACAATTTAGAGTTACCAATCAGCCTAACATGCATGTTTTTGGTCTGTGGGAGGAAACCGGAGTACCTGTACAGGTGGTAGAGCTGTTGCCTCTCAGTGACAAGGTTGCCCAATCAAATCCCAGCTGGGGAACTGTCTGAGTGGAGTTTGCATGTTTTTGTCCGTGCACGAAAATGAGAAGTGAAAATAAAAAAATGGATGAGCCGACGGAAATCAAACTGAGAATTGACAAAAGGGAAACACAACAGCAGACTGATTATTATTGAAAAGTCCATCAAGAGTTGCTCCCGAAAACTTCCCCATGGACTTCTGAATTTTTAAGAACAGCCATTTATTTTATACATTCAAAGTCTAGTGTTTCAACTAGAATCACAATGACGCCAGTTACGTACAAATCTGTTTCATAATGAAGAGATTTCTGTTTTTGATCACACAGAAAACCTATACCATTAAATAAAGCCTACAGACCATTTCCTGTATAAAGTGTTACGTTGGCTTCCATTAGTGCATTTAAACATTTTTTTCATTCAACCTTTATTTATACAAATAAATCACATTGAGCCTCGAAGACTCATTTACAAGTGAGACCTGCTTAGACGGACAAAAAGTAATGAAAGTGACACATATTTGGGATTTGGAGGCAAAATAAATTCCTATCAAACTCTTTCTCCTTGACTGAGGAAAAAGACCCTGATACTGAAAAAAATATCCCGCACATAGTGATGCAGACATCCCACAGGGGAGGGGAGATGACAAGAGCAGTGATCATGTCAAGGACACTCCAGAGGGACTGTAGGAGTTCTGATAAGAATGGCACAATCAGTCAGTTCCCTCTGGTGAGATCCGTAAACACTCTCGTGCCAAGGTCGACCTGGAACAGCGCCAGATAAAATCCAAGTCCTGAAATGATGACACAATGTTTATTCAGCTGGGTCCCTCTGATAGGTCCGCAGACTTCCTCGGTGGGAGGAGAAGGGAGGAGGGAGAGCGTCAATTTACAGAGCTTCCAGGCGAATTGAGATGAGGTCAGCTGGTGAGCTGAATTCAGATAAGCAACAATTTGTTTTGGGAACAGGCAGAACTTTACTGATTCATGTCTGTCTTGAGTCTTTGCTGGTCCTCTCGAATCCCAAACGTCCAAGTTAAGTGGACAGACGCAGGCAGTCTGACCAGGGCCAAATTTACTGCCAACGACTTCCTTGTTTGTTGATAGACCAGGAACCAGCCGAATCCAAAAAGCAGGAAACCAGTTATCATAAATCCAATTGCATATGCATCCTTGACCTTTGTCTTCTCATCGAGAAAATTTTATCAATTGAGAGACCAGCTGACCAGATCCATATCAAAAATTTACGGTTACATACTTTGGCATGGTCAGTGCCTAAACGAAGTTACAGTATATTTAAACGGTTGCATAAAGATGCAAACACACAAAACAAAACATTTCAAATACTATAACTCAAAGAGGTCATTTTACTCGAGGTCGAATGAGACAAAGTGTTGTCCGGCCACAAATGAATGCAGGAGTGAAGTAATTTCTGAGAGACTGCACAGAAATCTGACTACAGGTTTATTTTTTAAACTGCATGCCCTCTTCATCTTGTATACCAACAAGAAAAGAGACATTAGGACTTTTAAATAATTGTTTACATAAAGATTTTTTTCACCTTTGCACATACAGTATGTTGTCGGCACAACATGTTTTTTTTCTGCTTGGTAATGATCAGAACGTAAACAAACACAAGAAGACGTGAAGGAGAAACAGACATGGCATGAAGCATAACATAGCGACTGCTGCAGCTGTGATTAATGGAACAGGGAACAGGTGTAACTGGGTGTAACTGGGTGTAACTGGGCGTGGCAGGCTGACAGAAGGAGCAGAAACTGAACGGAGGTAGAAGTGGTTAGAACACAGGGGAACACACGTAGGGAAAGAAACAAATGCTGGTGAATATTCTCAGACGTACGGGTCATGATCAATCCATCCATGATCTATGTTTCAAATTTGTTTGTTCATATTTGTTTATTAATTTTTTTCTTTTGAAGGAACAAACCAAACACAATGAAAACACAGAAAAGTACAACACAAGTGACTGCAAACAGAAAAACAAGTGGTGCTGATGTCCCCCCTCGCTGAAGGGTTTGAAAAGTGAATTTTTTCTAGTTTTTTGATGAGTGATTGTCTGGAATGCAAGTAAACCTTCATGTTTTTAGTGCAAGATATTTAAGTGGGTACGAGTTACGCTGAAGAGATTTATTTTTATTGTTCAAGGCAGTGCAGAGTGATGGACGGATGCTGGCAAGTGGAGGAAGCTGCTTTTGGTGGAGCCAGGGGGTGGCCAATGGTGGCCTTCGCCACCATATAATAATTTTTGGCCACCCCAATTGTTTGAGGAAACTATACTTGTAGGCAAGAAAAAACATAGAAAGCACAGTTTGATCGTTCTTGCACCCAGCTGCACACCAGTATGTGAGTTTCTTAGTTATCCAGCTCACACGGTTAACATACACATATATGATGGCAGCCATCTTGGATTTTGAAGCAGCTACCAAATTTTCAAAATGAACCTTTCTTGTGCCTCAACATAGACACACACAAAAATGGAAGTCAGTATCATAGTTAATTTTCAAGTTATAATGCATGGACATGCAGGCTGGACATATTTTCAGTCCCCACTTTTCACTCTGTGACAGAGGACAATTAACAGAACAATATTAATCCTGACAAGAGAAAGTGGTTAAAGCTCATTATGACCAATGAATGATTAAATAAATAAACAAAATAAACAAATACATTTAGAGTGAGTTTACTTCTCTGTAAAGTTCATAAAACACTCTCCCAGCTGCTTGGCAGTAGAGTTGCATTCGGGCCTAAAAAATCTGGCCCTGCCCGAACTCGTAGTTTTTTGTTCCGAGCCTGACCCGGACCTGACAGATAAACTGTAATTACAGGCCCGAACGCGCTGCTCGTTTCAGTTTTTGTAGATGCTGCTACTTCCTTCACCGCAGAGACGCGCGCGGCCGGTGATCAGCTGATCCATCTGAGCTTAACTGGACTTTTTTTTTCCTCTTTAAACTGGCTGGTCAAACCTGACTCCTTTTCAACAAGTAGATTAACACAATTTTATATTGTGTATTGTTATTTAGTTTCCTCTGTGCTGTATGATTCGTGAAACCATATCAAAAGCCCGAGACCGACCCGGCCCACCCATCCAGCATATTATTTGGCTGGACGTGGGCCCAAGTTAGAAATGGCAGCTCTACTTGGCAGCCACTGAGTATCTCAAAAGACAAGAACAGCACAAAAATTAAAAAAAACAATTTCAAAACAGAAAAAGACAATTTACATTTTTTAACTACTTTGATGATTTGTAAAAAAAAAAAAAAATTACAGTTAGACTTACTCGCAGATGTTTGACAAATAAAACTAACTTAAAATGGTATTGTACTTGCCGTCATACGTGTCACATCAGTCCAAATATGTCTAATAAAGTGGAAAAAAAACATAAATACGTTGCTTCGCCGTATAAGTCGCATCTATTATGCGTCACCGCTGACCACCCGGAAACGCGGGTCGTTGTGCCAAGAATCGATTGACTGCCAAATGGCGGCCGCGGGAGCATGCACGGGAGGACATTAACAAGAATTTAACAAGATTTACACTTAAAAACAATTATTTGTTTGCTCGACATTATAGTAAAGGTGTGTCTCAGTTGAGCGTTTCCTTAATAAATGCACTTCATTGGTCAAATCAGCTGCATTTCGCCTGGGCGTCGCAGTGAAATGCAGCTGATTTGACGTTTGCTCCAGGCGTTCTGGAGCAAGAGGAAGGTGACTCTGTATGGCAAGCCAAGTGTCTCATTAATAGCCACTTTTTCTTATTAATGACACACTTGGCTTGTCATACGATTTGAGGGCCCTCTAGTGGCTGAAATGGTAGTGTTCAATATTTTCCATTTCAGAATGAATGAAATCGTCAGAACTCAGCCAATTACTGGATTATAAATATCTGAAAAAAAGTAATTAAATTGCTTCACCGTACATAAGTCACAGGGCATGCAAATTTATGCAAAAAGGTGCGACTTATACAGCGACAAGTACAGTAACTAACTTTTCTATACTTTACCCATCAACAAAACAGCTAAGAACCTTTAAATTATTGAGAAATATTAAAAACAGAACTACCAAACCAACAAATATTTCAGCCTCCTTTCATGCCAAAGTTTTAGGTTATGACCATCTTATGTTGAGAAATGGAGTTGTAGCAGTTTTGATCAAACTTTTAAACCTCGTCGTACCAAGTTTAAGCTCAATATCTGTAAAATTTACTGAGATAAGTATTTTTGTGTTGGCCAGTGTTAACCAGCTGTGGTGGCCATCTTGAATTGACATGACTCCAAATGTTAATCAGCTATATCTAATCATTACTACATGTTTACAACATGGTTACTACATTTAATACATCTGATGATTACTTTCTTAAAGTTTCATTAAATTTAGTCCAAGGATTTGCAAGATATTTTAATAGACAAACACGCTTACACAGATGTGGGAAGAAACATTGCATTTTGCCTTAAGGTGGCAGGCAATAAAAAAAAAAAAAAATTAAAAAACAAAAAGAACAATGACGACTTATAGAATTTTTTTTAAATCAAATTTGAATTAGGGTCTAAAGAATAAAGTTATAACATATAACACACAATAATTTGTTTATGTGACTGTGTTGCATGAGCCATGTTACAAAATATTATGTACAGTAGCTGTGTCTGCATCCAAGGAAGAGATTTATTGATGTTTAATATATATTTTAAGATTAATTAACTTTGTCAGGAAGATTTGCTGTTTAAGAAACAAATGTGAAATTTGTAGTAAACTTTGGGTACACCTTTAATATCATTGTCTTTTCTTTTTATCGACATTGTATTTATTTTTCACTCAATTTTTGCCACAGATATAGAGATGATGAGGTTGCTGTTATCCTGTGCTTTCACAGTTTTTACCAGAGTGTTTCGGTACACAGAGTCCGGGATCAATGAGATGGATTTTCAGCCTCCATTGGACACATGGTTGCCTGGATTTATCAGAACCAGAACGTACTGGAAAGCTTTATTTAGTCTTTTCACACTTCTTCCTTCTTTGCCAAGTTTAGATTGCACAGACAGTATTATTTAATCAGTTTTCTATGCTCCTGAGTAGTTCGGGTTCAGATTTGAGATCTTGACTTTAACCTGATATACATGGTCACATTTCACCCCCCGTTAGGGACAGCGTCAGAACGGGCCGACTCTGCTTTGTTATAACTTAAGGGTGGGATGGCTTTCGCTCGACAACAACACTTTGCATTTTATACATATGTTTGTTAAAACATGGATGGAGCATCGGTGAGGTCGTTCTGGGTTCGATCCCCGGTCATTGCACATCTCATGGTGTCTCTGAGCAGGACACCTAATCCCGAATTGCTCCCCGGGCGCTTACATAGCTGCCCACTGCTCCACCTGGGTGTATCCCAGGTGCGATAGGTTAAATGCAGAGAGCCAATTTTGTCTTTGTATGGGATTATGCAATGATGAAAATAATAATAATAATAATAATAATAATAATAATAATAATAATAGTAATAAACTTTATTTCTATAGAACCTTCCAACAATGCCTTGCATTGACCAAGGTGCATTACAAGATAAAACAAGATTAAAAACAGGACACAATAAAATCAGTGCAATTTAAAAACACAGCCAGAATAAAAGAAGGTAAAAGAGATCAAATAAATAAATAAATACTAAATACTAAAATACAAATAGTTAAACATTAAAAGCCATTTTAAATAAGTGTGTTTTCAGTTTGGCTTTGAACAGAACCAGATCAGAGATGGCACGCAGCTCATGGGGAAGAGTATTCCACGCTGTTGGTCCTGCAACAGAAAAGGACCGGTCCCCCCATTGTTTGCACCTTGAGCAAGGCACATCCAGCAGATATTGACCAGCAGACTGTAAAGCTCTGCTGGGCTGGTGGACTTTCAAAAGTTCTGAAATATAAGGTGGTGCAAGACCATTCAAAGCTTTAAAAACAAACAGGAGCAGATTGAACTGTATCCTGAACTGAACCAGGAGCCAGTGTAAAGAAGAAAGGACAGGAGTGATGTGTTCATATTTACGTGTGTTAGTCAACAAGCTGTAAACGGGAGATAGAAGATTGATTAATACCGACATATAAGGCGTTACAGTAATCAAGCCTAGAGCTCACAAAGGCATGGATGGCCTTTTCCAGATCACTACGGCTAAGGAGTGACTTTACTGTAGAAAGCAGACGGAGCTGAAAGAAGCTGGTTTTCACGACTGTTTATCTAGCTTTAAGTTACAGTCGAGCTCCACTCCTAGATTTTTTACCACCTGGTTGGAGTGGGGGAAGGGAAAACCTATACTGGGAGAGATGTTGCATGAATTACTGGAAGCATAAAATAAAATCCATTCAGTTTTATCATTATTTAGGTGGAGAAAATTCTGAGACAGCCAGTGCTTAATGTTGTTTAAGCAGCTGGCAACAGAGTTTAAACTGAGTGAGGAACTGGGAGTGACCGGCAGATAGATTTGTAGATCATCTGCATACAGATGAAAAGACAGATTATGGCGTGCAATGATGGGTCCTAACGATAGCATGTAAAGTGAGAAGAGAACAGGCCCCAGAATGGATCCCTGCGGTACGCCAGAGGTCAAAGAGATTGAAGAAGAGGACAGATCACCTATCACAACAGAGAAAGGTCTGTCTGTTAAATAGGACTTAAACCACTCGAGCACAACTCCCTGAAGGCTGACCTGCTGAGCCAAATGAGTGATCAGGACCTGATGGTCTACAGTATCAAAAGCTGCTGAGAGGTCCAACATCACCAGCAGAACAGGTTTTTTGGCATCAAGGGGTAAAATAATATCATTCTGTACTTTGAGTAGTGCAGATTCAGTGCTATGACGGGGTCTGAAGCCAGATTGAAATTTTTCAAACAAGTTGTTGTGTTCTAAAAAAAAAGATTGCAACTGAATGAAAACAACATTTTCCAGAACTTTAGATAAAAATGATAAGTGGGAAATTGGCCTAAAATTAGAAAAAGCTGTAGGATCTAAACCCGTTTTTTTTAAGAAGAGGCCTGACCGCAGCATGTTTGAAAACAGACGGGACGTAACCTGAACTTAGACAGCTATTAATAACTGTCAGAAGACAAGGACCAATAACATCCAAGGTCTGCTTGAACATCTTAGAGGGGATGATGTCCAGGGTACAGTTTGTAGGTTTCATCTCACAACAAATAGCACTTTATTATTATTATTTATTATAAACGTTTAACCCAGGCTCACCACAGCAAACTAACTCACACGAAGACTTGGCAACTGTTTTGATGTCGGTTGTCCTTCCTGATACAACCACAGACCACCGAGCTACCACAGCCCTCTGTGTGGAGCAGAGAGCTGCTATCTAGGGCACCTGGGAAAGCAGATGGTGGAGGTTTAGGGCCTTGCTCAAGGGCCCAGAGTGGGGCAAATGAGGCTTCTTCTTTTCCCTCTTCATGGGTTGCCACGTGTCATCCTCATAGAAATGACTTAGTTGTTATCACCCGCAGCAGAAATCAAAAGGGTTGTGTATGTGTTTGTGTGTTCATTTGACTTGAACATTATGAAAATACCTCAATCCAGTGGATAGATTTGATCAAAACTCTTTTTTTAAGCAATCCCGGCTAACAGCTGATGTGGTAATAACTGAGAGTCATCCCAACCACATGCATGCCTGTGACTTATACAACGAAGCGACATATTTATGTTTTTTTTTCGATATTTATAACCTAATTTTTGGCTGAGGTCTGATAATTTCATTCATTCTGACATGAAAAATATTGAACAATACCATTTTCAGCCACTAGAGGGCCCTCAATAAATATGGCCAGCCATGTTTCCCATTAATAGGTAAAAGTGGCTATTAATGAGATACTTGGCTTGCCATACAAAGTCACCGTCGTCTCGCTCTGGAACTCCTGGAGAAAAATGTCATATCAGCTGCATTTTGCCGCACCGCCCAGGCGAAATGCAACTGATTTGATCATTAAAGTGCATTTATTAAGGAAAAGTTAGACTGAGACACATATTTACTATAATGTCGAGTAAACAAACAATTGTTTTTAGGTGTTAAGCTGTTAAATTTTGACGAAACGCACAGCGAGTCCTCCCTCTGCCTGCTCCCCCTTCCGCAAATCGATTTTTGAAATGCAGCTGATTTGACCAATATAGTATATATTTTTTTTTTTTTTTTTTTTCAACCTTTATTTAGACAGGTTAATCCCATTGAGCCTCGAGGACTCATTTACAAGAGAGACCTGCATTTTAACAAAGAGTGATGACAACATTGGACAACAACGATAACAATAGACAATCATAAGGGATGCGTACAAATTAAAAATTATTATTATTTTTAACAAGTGAAAATAAAATGGTAATTAATAGAATAATTAAAAGGAAAAGTAGCGAAAAAACAGCTAGTTTGTAAGGCAGCGTAGAAAACTAAAACAGGAACATGCCTCCATTGGTTTAGTGGTGATTGGTGATAGTGCATTCATTAAGGAGAAGTTCAACTGAGACACACCTTTGCTATAATTTCGAACAAACAAATAATTGGTAAGTGTTAATCTTGTTAAATTCTTGTTAAAGTCCTCCCGATTATGCTCCTGTGGCCACCATTTGGCAGCCAATTGATTTTTGCCACAACACCGACCCACGTTTCTGGATTGTCAGCGGTGACGCATAACAAATCCGATGCATCAACAGTGATGCATAGTAGATGCGACTCATATGGTGAAGCGATGCATTTATGTGTTTTTTCCACTTTATTAGACATATTTGGACTGACGTGACTTGTACGGCGGTGCAACGTGTACGGCAGGAAGTACGGTAATTTTATCGAGTATATACAGATAGGTAGTAATTGAGTAATTTCACAAAGTTAATCTGTTTGTCTTTGTGGTAAAATACATTTTTAAATCTGCTTTATTGAAAACTATTGTTAAACTATTTTGTTTGTGTGTTTTTCTGTCAAGCTGATCTGTTTTTCGCTTTGTCATCACCTGCTGATGCGAAACACAACATGCAAATCCTGCCACAAGATGGGATTAGGGTTGTTAAAAATAGATTTCTCAAACGTTTTTTTGACCTTTAACTTCTTTTTTAAACTTAATTATTCAAGTGAATTTGGTTATTTAGAAAAAAAGCTGTTAAGTGTAGCTTACAGATACAAATCTTAGAGGTCGTTTTACCACTGATTGAGTTAATTTCAGAGATAGCAGAGGCATTAGCAGAACACCTCTGTCGTTTGAGCAAAGGAGAAACAGAAGGTACACAGTAAAGTGTAACGGCTAATTGTTGTTAGTCTGTAATCCACTGCAGCTTGTGCTTCAAACACATGCTGTGCAGAATTTTATCTTTGTTATGGTTTTTACTGGACCAGAGCTTTAGGAGCTGCTGTAGCTCAGTGGTCAGTGCCACAGTTGCTTCATCTTGCTATCTGTGGCAACCCCTCAAGAAGGAAACAACCAAATGGTGTTGAGTTTAACATTTAATGCCAAGGTTTGAGGCAAAAATGTTGCATAATGTATTGCTACATATAAATTTGATACAATGCTCAGCGACTACCATACCAAATTGTATCTTAGTGCCTGTAAAACTTGGTAATTTTTGTTCTTTTTAAAATCACTTTGCTGTGGCAGCCATTATAAATTGGACTCCAAATCTAATCATCTAATGATTACTTTCTGAACAGCTCATGGAAAGCCCTTCACTGATTCATGAACATTTTGCTCACAGTGCAGAAAAAAACAAACATTTATGTATACACTATTATAAACATAGCTCCGCATTTGCTTTTAGTGGGGTGATAATAATTAAAAGAAGTAACTTACATATCACCGGATGACCTGAGGCCTCATGTACAAAGACTTGCGTGGATTTCCTGCTGACACGTGGCGTACGCTTAAATTGCAAAAACAGTAAATGCACAAATAATCAGCTCCCTCTGAAATGCTGCTCTTGCTAGGAACCCCAGTGTGGTCAGCAGATGTATGTACAGGCAGCACACAGCTCCTCCAGAAAATCCTCTCTGTCTCCAAATACACACTCTTTGCATATTGCACCATTAGCCATATCCTCTAACAAGGCTAAACCCGTTGTTGTTAAATGTGTTTTCTGCACCACTTTGCGCATGCTTTTATATCCACTCATCTAACTGCATACGTGTGGATGCATTAATTGTTCATCATGTATGTCCGGTGTGTACATTAACGGTTTTTACATCATTAACAGTTTTCTAGTATCACCTCTAATAAACATAGAAATGTGTGTACCCCTGCAATGAAGTTGGCATGGGGCTGCACACGTGTCCATGGTCATTTCATTATTTACCCTATTTTTCGGACTATAAGGCGCACTTAAAATCCTTTAATTTCTCAAAACTTGACAGTGAGCTGTATAATCCAGTGCACCTTATGTATTAATTCTGTTTGTGCTTACTGAGCTCGAACAGATTTTACGTGGTACAACTGAACAATGTTGAGAGTTATTGTGAATGAGTTGAATAAAGTGACTTATCTGACTGTTTTGTTTCCTGTGCGCTTTATGTATGAAAACAGACCTGTTCATTGATGTTGCGCCTTATAATCCAAAAAATACGGTATACATCTGAAGTTTTGCGTGAAAAAGGGCGTACGCCACGTTTTTGTACATGAGGCCCCAGATGTATTGTACATGTACATAAAAAAATCATGAAGATGAATTATAGCTGGAGTTTGTGAGAGATTTTTGATACATCCTAACTAAAAGACCTCCAGTTAAGACATCATTACATTTAGTCAGAGTAGATGTGTGTTTCTCTGTGGGTGTGGACCAAACTGCCGCCTCATCAGCAGCCGTGGGCAGATTTGACTGGAGAGTAGTGTGTATTCAGAGGTGACTTTCTGGTCCCTCCTCCACTGGTTTCTGCTTCGGTATGCACTGATGTAGGCCAGTGCTGTCTGTTTTCAGTTATTTTGTAGGTGTACTTTTGGAATGGGGCCATCCTCATGCATCATCTTTAATCCTCAGGCATCACATCCTCTGTTGGCCTGGACCATGTCCTTCTTCACATGTTGTTATTCTGCTATGAAATAATACTGAGATGAATTAACATTTGTAGCTGTGATAAGCAAGAAATAATAATATTACAAAAAAAAAAAACTGGAACAAAATAAGTGATGGATTTAAAACATACATATGGCAAAATATACCAGTGACTGTTTAAAAAAACCTAAATTTACTCATTTATATTTACTTTAGTTGTTTTTATTCTCTCTCATTCCTTTCTTCCATTCTGTACTTAAATATTAAGTGCTTAGCTAAGAAATTCAAATATTTTAAAGGAAATGATAAGCTCTTTTTCCAGTGGAAACTGAATGAATGCTTAATTGTTTTCGAGGTTAGCGGTCTCCTCACACTCCATCCAAAGTTGTTTTTTGTTAAAGTTCATATCAGAATGAGGCTACACCCTCAATTACACTAATGTTTATCATCTGAACAGGGGTGCTTCCAAGGGGGTGAACAAGGGGGTAAATGGCCACTTCAAAAAAAAAAAAAAAAAAAAAAATGGCTGCCCTTGGGCCAGACAATTTTTTTCCTAGTTTTTGCTTGGTCAGCATTTTTTAATTTCACCTGACTTTTTAGGATTAACATAACCTCATAAACATAAAAACAATATTTTTGAGCAGTTAGGAAGTTATTATTTTTATTTAAAATAAAAACTAAAAACTTAATATTTAGTCCCCCTGAATCACTATCAGTCTCAAATCAATGTCCTCAGTTTGGAAATTTTAGGAGGTTATTTGCATAATATTTTTTATGAATGTAAATTTAGGAGAGGACAATTATCAATAAGATGAAGATTCATTCTTTCATTCATTCAACCTTTATTTATACAGGCCAGTTTCATTGAGCCACGAGGACTCATTCACATGAGGGACCTGTTCCAGTCCGAACATATAAAGTACAGATAACAATAAACAATAATAACAATAAACTACAGTAAAAATGTAGTTAAAATAAGTAGTGTATAAAACAATAAATCAGAGTGCCGTAAAGCTCCTCTCCTAAAAAGCCTTCTCCTACTCTGCTCCTGTTTCCTGGAATATCTTGCAAAAAGATCTGAAGCTCTCGACCTTGACGTCTCTAAGTGGCTTTAAGCATCTGTTGGACTCCTGGCAAGAACCAATGCAGACATGTTCCTGTTTTCTACACTCACCTTATAATCTAGCTGTTTTTGCTACTTTTTTGCCATCTAATTTTAATTTGTAAAAAAAAAAAAAAATCTGTATGCCTTTTTATGATTGTCAATTGTTGTTGTTGTCCATTGTTTTACATCATTCTTTGTTGAACTCAGGTCTCTCTTGTAAATGAGTCCTCAAGGCTCAATGGGATTAACCTGTCTAAATAAAGGTTGAATGAATAAAACAGGGTAAAATCCTAAAAACAAGAACATATCTGCCTTAAATTTTTCCATTGACATTATCAAATGTTTCAAACCCCTTAAAGAAATTAGGGTGGACAGTTTCAGTTCCTGTTGCAAGGTATTCCATGTTGCAGGAGCTGAGTAGGAAAAGGCCTTTTTGTCAAGTTCAGTCCACAATTAGTGAACGCTGCAGGTAATGATGGCCTGAGAGCGCACGTTGTAACCGCACTGACAATGTGACATGTGGGAGGAGATATAAGAAGGCAGCAGACCAAGGAGGGATTTATAGATGAAGATGAACCAGTGTGAGAGCCTACGTGTAGATAATGATGACCAACTGACCAAGGAGTACAAGGTGCAGTGATGGTACCGTAGTTAAAACCAGTTACCAGTCAGTGTCAGCATCCAACATCTGCAAGTAGCTGGCAGGGGCATTCATTCTAAATAATGTCACCATAGTCAATGGCCAGTAGGAAAGTACCGGTTACAAGGCGTTTTTATGAGTATTGGTGCTTTTTTCAACAAAATAGACTAATATATACAGAACCAATGTATTTCAGATGGCAATTTCATATTGCTGTTTAACAAATAACCTATAAATGTGACTTGGCTAGTCGAGAATTAAGTTGCAAAATGCTATGTAGATCTTATAACGAGTTATAGTGAACTGGTTAAATTCATAATGATTGTGTTTTGTCAAAATATGATGAAGGTTACTTATTTGTGAGTCTATAAATGAAATGTCCATCCATCCATCCATCCATCCATCCATCCATCCATCCA
>NC_056505.1:7645068-7658327 GCF_014905685.2 Nematolebias whitei
ATCCATCCATCCATCCATCCATCCATCATCTTCTGCTTGTTCCAAAGTTGGGTTGTGGGGGCAGCAGCTTGAGCAGGGAGGCCCAGACATCTCTTTCCACAGCCACCTCTTCCAGCTCCTCTGGGAGGACCACAAGGTGTTCCCAGGCCAACTGAAAGACATAGTCTCTCCAGCGTGTCCTGGGTCTTCCCCAGGTTATCCTCCCAGTTGGTCAGCACTTCCCTAGAGAGGTGCCCAGGGAGCATCCTACCAGATGCCTGAACCACCTCAACTGGCTCCTCTGGATGTGGAGGAGCAGTGGCTCTACTCTGAGTCTCTCCTGGATAACTGAACTTCTCATCCCATCTCTAAGGGAAAGTCCAGAAACCCTGCAGAGGAAACTCGTTTCATCTGCTTGTATCTGCGATTTCATTCTTTTGGTCATTACCCCCAGAGTTGTGACCACAGATAAGGGTAGAAGTGTAGACTGATTGACAAAGAGCTTTGCCTTACAGCTCAGCTCTCTCTTCACCACAACGGACCGGCACAGAGTCCGCAATACTGCAGATGCTGCACCAGTCCATCTGTCAATCTCACACTCCATTCTTCCCTCACTTGTGGACAAACCCCAGGGATACTTGCACTCCTCCACTTGAGGCAATACCTCACCCTCGACCCAAAGAGCGCAATCCACCTTTTTCCAGTTGAGGACCATGGCCTCAGATTTGGAGGTGCCCTATATTTATGATACTTTCCTTACACGCTAGCAAACCTACTTTCAATGTCACCTGGAAAATCACAGTATCCAAATATGATTTAAGGTTTCCTATTTCAAATTTAGATAAATAAATCCTCATTAAAATACGATAAAAACAGGATTCATTTCAGGATTGATTTTCAAGGAGTATTCCCAATTAGCAAGACAAATCAAGCCGTATCTCTGGCATCGCTCATGACATCAGGATGATCCAGGTATCACAATGTAGCTTAAAAAGCCAGGAATCTGAAAATGTATTTCATTAATTTAGATCAAATCTGACTTAAATGTCAGCTTGATGTGAAGGGTCACATATGACAACATAACAAAACTTTTGAAATTCTGTCCTGGCTTTTGGTTTTGGTGTGCCACCCCAGGATTTCCAATGGCCCCCATATAACCATGTATTTATTTATTTATGTATGTATTTATTTATGTATTTAATTTGTAAACCAAATTATGCTGGAACGCAAATAGCGGGTGTCTGGGGGTCCTCCCCCAGAAAATCTTGAATTAAGTAGATGCCATCTTCTGCATTCTGTTGTGTTTTAACGGGCTGTTAAACATCTATGTTTACCTATATTTGTAAACACTTGATTCAATAACTATTTTAGAGAGCAACAAGAAGTAGCCTGACCAACAGCTCTCCTTGTGTGCAGAAGAGAGTTACTGGATCCAAGCAAACAGTTACCGGAACACACCCTTTTAAAATAAGAAAGTTCTCTCAGACTTAACACTGTGACCACCCTATCAAAAGATTTCTGGAGGCGCCACTGCAACTGAAATTGATCAAATAAAAAAATAAAAAATCTCTATTTACAAGTTAAGTTGTTTGTTGTGCTTTAGCTTTTCATTTTTGGACTTCTTGTATTTTTTATTTAAAGTTTGATTTTTGAACCTGCTCTTGTTTGTTGAGCGTTTGGGTCCATTTTAGACACAATTGCACAATACAACTTACTTAAAAAAAAAATGAAACACTTGTTTTTGTTTTGCATTAGTACAGAAAGCAGTAGAGAACCTGGAATATTTTTGTCGTTGTTTATTGTTGACATTTTTGCTAATTTAAAAAAAAAAAAGACGGGGTGCTCCTCTGTCTGAGCGACTCGTGGTCTTGAGGCTTTTGTTGCTTTCTTGTCGTGGTGTATATTTGTTTCTGTATGATTATGTGTTCCAGCATTGTGTTTTAATGTGTCCACCCCTCTACTATAGACCAAATCAATATTCTGTAAAGTGTGACAGACAATAAAGTTTTTTGAATCTTGAATCTAATGCCACCATTCTTTTCTTGTAGATTTAGAAGCAGCTGAAGAATAATTTATTAATCTTTAGGCATTTTCTGAGTATCGCCACTATAGTAATTTAGTATTTAAGAGTGTGTGCATTAATTAGTAATTCTAAATGCTGGATAAGGTTCTAGAGAACAGGCCAGCCTTGTTGATGCCTTTTGTACTGAAGGTCGGTCTCTTTCTGTCACAGGGGAAGTTGGTGAAGTACTTCAGCCGCCAGCTGTCCTGTAAGTGTAAAGTGGCCTTAGAGGAGCGCAGTGCCGAGCTGGAAGACTTCCCTCGCCTCCACCACTGGTTCCGCATCGTCAATCTGAGGAAGGAGGTCACAGAGGTGAGACATATTGCCATGAAGCACATATACTGTAGCATCTAGTAGGTTTGAGCATGTGATGGTGAACCATATCTTTGTAAAGGTTTGACCAAAACAACTACAACTCTGCGGTTTGTCATTTCTAAAACTCCGGGTCCTTCAAAGAGTGCTTTTGTGTGCAACGTGCAGGAGATGAGCGCGGTCCAGGTGACTCTGGAGGGCCTGCTGGAGATGAGCGATGTGCAGGTGTGTGAGCTGCTGCAGAAGTTCGGGGCCAGTGAGGATGAATGTGCCCGACTCAATGCTTCCCTGTCCTGCCTCAGAAAGGCCCACCAGCTCGGTGAGGGTTGACCCAAAGCTTCGGGGCATGTGCTCCAACACAAACACACTGCACCTTCAAACACCACGTGTCCCAACTTCATCTGTTCACAGAAAATGATGCGTTCTTGTTCCATTTGTGGCTCGTGTATGTCTGGACTCATATCGTGCAATACATAGTTCCCACACGCTCAACTGGTATTGCGCAATACCACTTTTGAATTGAATTATCTGAATAAATTAAAGGGTTTTTTTTAGATTTTTGTTTTCCATTTTGTGTTTGTAATCAAACAAAAGTTTCCTTCTTTTTTTTTTGCTAATTGTGTCAAGTGTCTGACAGTAAGAGAAGTGTAATAATGTAATAACCATAAATGTGACAAAACAACAACATATTTACCAGAACCTAGGGCTGGACGATACGGCCAAAACTTTTATCACGATATATTTCTTAATTTCTGTCGATAACGATATAATTTTGATATTGATATAAACATTATAAAAGCCTCAGAAAAACTGTACAAATAAATTAATGTTCACCTTTTATTTGTATTTAGCCTTTATTTGAAATCGCCGTCAAATAATCATAAAAATCTCTCAACTTTGTCAATATTAATAGTTTGAACTTTAAACAACAACATAACCTAAACGTTTGCTGCATGGGCTTCTCTTTTGATACAGCGGGGGGGTTGTTTCAGGGACACGTTGGTTCAAACTTTTATTGTACTTCATCTTCTGACTCTCAGCATCTTGTATCGAGTGGAACAGGTTCGATGTGTTCCCACCGCTAGTTGGAACGACTCTGACACATTTTGCAGCACACTGAAACCTGCAGTTTATCGGATAGCCGAACCACTTCCACACGGCCGATTTAGTCTTTCCTGTCTTATCAGTGATGTCATCAGCTTTCTCTTTGCTTGTGAAAACTTGTTCAGTCACATTCTGTCGGTCATGGGCACTCATTTTGAAGCGAAAACTTACAGCGCGTTGGAGATTAGCCTAGCCTGCTACCGCTGACTCCTTCTGGACTCGAGCTCAGCGTGTGATGTACGTCACCACGCACTTACGTAGTTGTGTCACGGCTTTTTCTGCCGCTTCAACCCAAACAGAAAAAGAAATGTGTCAATGAAACGCTGTAATCATAGCGTAATGTATATCGAAATATCGAAAATGTGCTTAAAACTCATACCACCGCTTTTGAATTATATCGCGATATATATCGATATCGAATTATCGTCCAGCCCTACCAGAACTCTTTTACTTATATCGTTACAGGTATTATTATTTTTCTCTTGCCCTAATTGTTCACCATTGAAATCAGAGGTGATTGTGGTAAAAAGTCAACAAACACGAAAACTTGAACTACCAAAATAAAAGTTGTTCTAAAATGGAACAAATTAATCCATTTAGGCAGAAATGATTCCTGTTTTGATTTCAAGTACATGGAGGGTTACAATAGTTTAGCCTTAGAGGAAGGAGCCTACCGGTAATCATGTGTCAGTCATTAACCTAATTTATCACAAGCAGATTTTTAAGCCCTGGGAAAAAGTTTGTAACTGGTAATTGCAAGAAAATTGATCAACAGTATACGATTCAAGGTAACATACAATATTTTTCACAATGCTCTAAGTTAAGGTATAAGTAAATCTTGGAAAACTGCCTGCTGCAAACATGATTGTTGAATGGATTAAAAACCCAGCATTCCTAAGGATGCATATTGTTCACCATCTTTAATAGCAGAGTTTTACACTAAATCAACTAATGCAGAGAAGACATGGAGTTAAAACTTATAACTCATAACTTTATGCATGATTTGATACAATAGTGCAGAGCCCAAGTGATCAGTTCAAGCTTGGTTTATATGTTGTGGATGACTCTCAGCTACTACCACACCAAATCTGAGCTCCGAATCAGTAAAACTGATTTGTAGCCATTGCTTTGTTGGCTAAGGTGGATTAATTGTAGCGGACATCTTGAAGTGGGTTTACTCCAAAAGTTAATAAGTTGTAGATGTCCAACCAATGATTACATTCTGAGAGTTTTATTAAAATTGGTTTGTGTTTCATGAGATCTTTTAATTCAATTCAGTTTATTTATATAGCGCCAAATCACAACAAAGTTGTCTCAGGGCACTTTACAGGAACATTAACAAACATAAAAGCCAATTAGTAAAGTTCTCTAAGGAATCCAGCAGATAAGTTGAATCTTGGCTTTGTTGCAGTCTCCCATCCTGAGCAAGCACAGTGGCAACAGTGGAAAGAAAAACTCTTTTAAAAGGAAGAAACCTCCAACAGAACCAGGCTCAGGACAAGCGGCCATCTGCTTTGACCGGCTGGTTGAGAGGACAGGAAGGAGAGACAGACGAACATAGAATGGTAGGTCCAGGTATAGGTCCAGGTGTATCTGAAAGACAAAAGAACACATGTTAAGGATAGAAAAAATAATTACAAATACAAAACAGGTTGAGCAGAGTAAGTAAAGACAGTAGAAGAGTGAAAAATTGTGGTCAGTTTGTCCTCCAGCAGTCTAAGCCTATAGCAGCATAACTAAGGGACAGCTCAGGAAACCCAAGCCAACCCTAACTATAGGATTTAGCAAAAAGGAAAGTCTTAAGCCCAGTTTTAAAACTGGACAATGTGTCAGCCTCACGGACAGAAACTGGAAGTTGGTTCCACAAGAGAGGAGCCTGATAACTGAAAGATCTGCCTCCCATTCTGTTTTTGTAAATTCTAGGAACCACAAGTAAACCTGCAGCCTGAGAGCGAAGTGCTCTGTTAGGAAAATATGGAACAATAAGATCTGTAATATAAGATGGAGCTAGGTTGTTGAGAGCTTTGTAGGTTAGAAGTAAGATTTTGAATTCTATTCTGGATTTGACAGGGAGCCAATGGAGAGAAGCTAAAACTGGATAAATATGATCTCTCCTACTAACTCCGGTTAAGACTCTGGCAGCAGCATTTTGGATCAACTGAAGACTTTTTAAAGAAGTATTTGGACATCCAGATAATAAACCATTGCAATAGTCCAGTCTAGACGTGACAAATGCATGGACCAGTTTTTCTGCACAATTTTTAGATCAGATGTTTCTAATGTTAGTGATATTACGCAGGTGGAAGAAGGTGGTTCTAGTAACGTTTTTAATGTGGGGGATAAAAGACACGTCCTGATCAAAAATTACACCAAGATTTTTAACATTAGAGCTGGAGGACAGATTAATGCCATCTAAGGAGGGAGAAAGACTGAAAAATTCATTCCTAAGGTGCTCAGGTCCAAAAACCAAAACTTCAGTCTTGCCTGTGTTCAAAAGGAGAAAATTAAGGGTCATCCACTATGTCTTTAAGACATGCTTGTAGTCTAAGTAGCTGATTGGATTCATTGGGTTTAATGGACAAATATAATTGTGTGTCATCAGCATAACAATGAAAATTTATCCCATGCTGTTTAATGGAAGCATATATAAAGTAAAGAGTATTGGCCCAAGCACTGAGCCCTGAGGAACTCCATGACTAACTTTGGTGTATGAAGAAGATTATGATTACTTTCTGAGAGTTTTATTAAAATTGGTTAGTGTTTCATGAGATCTTTTACTAACAAATGGGGTGGATGGCAACAAGTTTAAGCAGAAATTGTCGTGCATTGTGTAGTGCTCTGCATATGTTTGAGAATCACGCGGCTGCAACACCAAGTTGTAGCTCTATCTATGTACAGGTGTGTCTAAAATAATTAGAATATTGTGAAAAAGTTTTACCTTTTAAGTCAATCATTTCAGAAAGTGAAACATATATTATATACACTCATTACACACAGATTGAACTATTTCAAGCCTTTAATTTATTGTTATTTTGATGATTATGGCTTACAAACAAAACAAAACAAAAATCAGTGTCAACCAGATCTTATCACTAAGTGTAGCAATAATTTACTGCTTTTCTCAGTTTAATGATTGTTCAGGCATAATAATATCTTTTATTTAACACACTATCATCAAATAAAAACAAGACTTGTGAAGAAAAATAAGCAAAAAAATAGTTACAGGTCACAAATAGAATCATTAAATTCAGGTTAATCCTTTTGATTTATTTACCTTTCTCACTCAAAACTAAAATATAAAAGCAAAAAAATAAAATACAGATTTTTCATATTGATTTGTCAACATTATTGTGTCCTTTATAAATATTAATTGATTCGTTTGGTTTTATTAAGATATTATGAGCAACATTATCACATCCAAACGCTTTCTGGAGTTTATTATTCCCCGAGGCCAAAGGAGAAGGTGACTTGATAATGTTTGGTCCTGTGTGTGTGTGTGTGTGTGAACAATTTAGAAAAATAAAACTTTAAAATTATTGATTGTATGTACAAAGTACATTACATCAAGACACATTAAATCACTACAAAACACGTGGCTAGCTAAAACTCAGTTTATTTTACAAAAATTAAATTATGATATGGTGTGGTCGCTCAAAAAATTGGCAATTGCATTTTTGTCTGTTAGCAAAATATCTGATGAACCACTGGCCGAATCTTTCAGAACCGCTCATTGAATGAACGTCTAAAACTGAAGATCTTTTCGAGTCGTGATTGCCATCATTAAATCGACATTAGCCAACACTAAATTGGCTCTAATCCGTCAATTTGACAGACATTGAGGTAAAACTTGGTGTGGTAGCAGCTGAGAGTTACCCTCAACACAAACCCCGAGTGTTAACGGCATGCGTAACACGTTTGTTTAAAACGTTGGCATCAACTCTCAGAGTTTATTTGTTTCCAAGTTATCTCTTGAAGTATTTACTGCAACTCACTGACGTTTGAAAAACTGATGGATTGGATTGACTTCAGACACTGAGCTCAGTTTGTGTGGTGGTAGCTGACAGTGATCCCTGTGATACACCCTGAGCAATAACACATCTCCTGGGCTCTTACAGTATTGCTGTATAGGATGATTATAGTCTAAAACCAATCTACTTCTTTTTTTTGTAATTACACCGAGTTGTTGGGAAACTATTCTTAAATAAATGGTTTTCCCTCATTGGTTTATTTATAATAAATTGTTTATTCTTTATTACACTAAACTGTTTTTAAACCAGGGAAACACTCATTCGTTGTTTATTGTTTTTATATTTTTAAATTGTAGTATGAGTGCAACAAGTTTGTACACTTGATCTTATATGCATACTTGTAAATTTCATAAAAAAATGTTATTTACAATTTATTCACACTTTTAAGTACTTATTTATTAAAAAATAATTTAATTCCAATAGTCTGTTGCTTTTCACAATACAAGCATCAAGTGTAACCACTTGACATAAAGCTACACATTTCAGAGTTAGTGCATTTAATGTGTTCATTATGAATAATAGGCATTAAAATGGAGGCAAACCAGCACATTTACTGTTGTTATTAATATCATTTCCTGGATGTTATAAAGTCATTTTAATATTTCACTAATGTTATAATTCATATAACATTTATCAAAGATAAAATAGACAATTGTACCTGTTTTTAGTTCCAGATAAGAAGTTGTAGACAACCTTTATAATTTATAGTTTTTGTTTTATGAGCATAAATATTCAACGTGTGTTACCGCTGTTCACCGGCAGATGGCGCAAATACACCACATTTTGTTCTAAGGGACAACGTCTGCGATGACAAATGTAAACCAGTAGGGGGCAGTAAATTATCAGTGAAAATGGACTGGATTGTTGGGTTTAGTAACATATCGAACTTGTTTTTTTAAAAAAAAAAATCAAATTTCCCTTCTTCTCTTCTCTTATTTATGTTCATTTTATTTTGTAACAGATAATATTTCAGACAGAAGACTTAAAATATTGACACAAGAGTTGCTTTTTTTTCTTAAATGTCTTCTCCACAAAGCTATTAAGTGCATTTTATTACAGGGAATTTAAGGTGCATATCCTGAATGATTCTGTGATATAAGGATTCAGTCTGAAAACTCGACTCCGTCAGTTCTCGGCTGTGATCATAAAATATTAACAATGTCTCGGTTTACTCTGGTGTTAGTTGTCAATCTGTCGGCTGCTCTAACGTACTTAAGTTTTTGTCACTTTTGTTTGCCTGGACAGACTTAGTCGAGACTGATAAAAGCCTCAGTTATGCTTCGTTCACAACTCAGAAGCATAGCAAAATGTATATTTTCTAAAAAACAAACAAACAACAGTTTGTGATTTCCATCAAGCTCTAAAAAAAGATGTCCAGACAAACCTTTTCAAAAAGAGAAATTTACCATTTTTGTCTCATCGGAACTGTAAATTAGAGAGGAAATGACTGCGTTATGACTGTGAGCCAGTGATTGTAATGTCTGTGAATCTTTTCTGAAAAATCTCAGTTGCACTTCATCAAAGCTGATGCTGCAGAATTAAGCCCAGTAGCTGCTGGACCCATTTTAGTCTAAGTGTTATGAAACCAATCCAGCTGCATTTCTTTCTACAAAGCGAATCACATCCTCAGTGGATGGGAAGAAGCTAAGTGTAGAAAGTTCAGTTCAGTCAGGAACCTCAGATTCAAAAGAGTTAATCATTTTGAAATAAACAGAAACAGCATAGAGACAAATTTTTATTTTTTATTTTTATTGTGACAGTTGACGGCTGATGGTGGCTAATGCCTTTTTATGATCAGAACACATGTTAGCATCAGTGCCCTCGGCTCAAATTACCCTTTTCCATTTTACTTTGACTTTTAGTCAACTTACAGCGTACAAAAGAGCATTTAAAGAAAACTTCTCAACTGAAATTTAACCCATAAATGTGTTGGAAGCGAGGCTCTCTGCAGTTGTTCCCTCCTGAGACGGGCTGCACAGAAACAACCGTGAAGTTTTGAATATTTCGTTGTAAGTCTTGCCATGTTGTGACTGAAGCACTCTGGTGTTCCCTGCTGATTTAAAGTCGTCTGTTTTGATCTCAACTCATCCCAGAGTGGGATTTTTCTTTTTCTCCTGCTGTTCCAAACCAGCTTTGAAAAAAAAAGAAAATGTAAATTGAACTAATTAGTCATGAATGGTAATTTTTTTCCACCTAATTTGATTAGATCTGAACAATCATTAATTCTGTAGCGCTGATCCTCCACCCTGTTCAGATCCAGATTATAAAGCAGGGACGCCTAAATTGTCAAGTCTTGTAATTATAATTTGCATCAGAACAATTTCCTCTGTTATGGATGTGTATATTTAAATGTGCATTTTAAAAAAAGCCTAAAGGAATAGTTCGGTCATTTTTAAAGTATGTTCTGTCAATCAGTTCGGACATCTTAGGCTAATGGCTAGCCAAAAAGAATACCAGTTTATTTATTTATTTATTTGTTTTTTAGGCTAATAAAGACTATTTTTCCAAAAGAACATACTGGTGTGAACGAACACAACATTGGCTAATATTAAACTTGTGCAAGGTGTTGTTTGTTCTGTTTGTCGCCATTTTCTCAATCGAACATCTGTTCCTCTGTGAACATGCGCGTTAATGGTTCTGATGGGCTGAACGTATCGGTCCACTGGGAGTTGAATCAAGTTTTGGACCATCGACATTACGAAAGATGGATGAAGCGTTTGTACTTCCTCCTGTTGTTCAAAACTGAAGCCAAAATGTCTGTTTTTGTGTGTTTTGTTATTTTTGTGTTGTTTTTGGAGCCACAGGCTGCGCACTAGGGACGTTCAAAATGGATGTCCGACCTGCACACCCTCCCAACATGCTAATAGGTTGGGACACTGTAGAGTTGCGTTTGGCAAAAAATCCCCAAAAAATCCCAAATCCCCAAAAATCCGACCTGGTCCCAGCTCGTAGCTCATTTCCGAACGCCACCCGACCCGACGAATTAACAGTAATGACAGGTCCGATAAGGTGCTAACTACAAGACAGAACATCACTCCAAAGTTGAGTATACGGTCCCTTTAAGTCCAAGAAAGAATCAGAATAAACTTTTCTCCACAACAGCAGCAGTTCACAGTGGAGGCTGTGCTTTTATCGCTTTGTGTTTGCTCCCTGATTTTTCCAGCCTCTCTGCTTCATTTGCATCTCCAGTCTTCCTCCTCTTCGTCTCGTTCTCCAAAGCTGGCTACACAGAGCCACTAATGGGCTCTCTAACATGTGGGGGGGGGGGACTTACTTAAACGTGTGAATGCGGCGCAGCAACGCCACCGCACGAAGCGGCGAGAGGCACTTTCCAGCTCAGAGAAATCCAGGGCTCGCTGTGACGTTCTCCTTGCCCAGATGGAGAGCGAGATGTGTCATAGCCTCCAAACACTGCCACATTTGCACATCTGTGTGCGCACATGAAATAGCAAGAATTAATGTGAGAATAAAAGATGCGTAAATGTTTCTTAATGTTGAACCTTTTGGAAACTATTAGGCAAGATATGGAAAATGATTTTTGAAGATGGAAGGAGTTTTGATGCAAGAAACACGTTTCGCTACGTCTTGCGTTTTCCAAGAGAACGTTTCTTTAGCATATGAGTCATTAGGAGTTATAATAAAAAGGCCAAACTGCAGTCTGTTAGTTTATGTACTGCATAAATCTGTAGAAATAAAGGAAACAAGTAAAAGTATGTTGTTTTGTGTCGTGATGGAAGAAGGAAACTAATGTAAGTTAATAGAAATTTTCACTATCGGCTCGTGGGACTCGAGTTTGCGACTTGCGGTAAGGATGAGTCATTCAGTTTGGAGGCAGCCGGCCGGTCCTTCGTGCCGCAGTGTGCACACATTATCCAGTTCACCCCTGTAGACAAGTCTGCACACACATACATTACACGTGTGCATGCATATAAACATTTCCACGTTTCACTTGAAGAATTTCTTGAATATCAGTCCTTCTGTTGATCAGAGTAATAGTGTTGATCTTTGCACGGTAGGTCTCTTTTGGGAGTTTGCTCTGTAATCTTTGGCATCTGAAAGGAATGTTCCCATGCTCCGCTTTGAGACAGCTTTGCATGCATATAAACACCTAATTGGCTTCAAATGCCATCAGCACGAAAAAAAAAAAAGAAGATGAATGCAGGCAGAGGCACATAGTAATGCGATAAAAGGGATCAGAGGTGGAGAGGAAGTACGAGGCGGAGCTATGTGGAGTAACACGACAAAATTAAAGCAAGAAATATAAAATGACAATAGAAGGTAAAGAGAGAAAAAAGCTAAGATTGCAACAGAGAAGTGAAATGCCTGGAAGAAGCATTGACTGAACTCTCAACCCTCTTCCTGAAACACCAGGAGGTCCTTATTGACTGTTACCTAATTAGCAGAGTCTAACTTTGAGTCCCACTGATTACGCTGCAAGAACGTTCAACAAACCTTCCACTCAAAAGAGTCGAGATGTAAAAGGAACACTGCATTTATTGAACACAGCCATTGCCCTTTTCACTAAATCCTGTTTACAATGGCAGTGAGAGAGACCCGCCACGCTGGCATTTCACTGCCATTTATCCAAAAGAAGCAACGTATCTTGAGGTAATTAGTCCAATTATGAGGCTGTTATCAGCCGTTCTCAAAGCCTTGGCGCATGTTAAATTTGTACTTTTTCACGGTGGTGGGATGTGCTTTCTTCATTAATCACCGCAGGGGAAAAGTGGTCGTAAGTGCTTCAGGTGCATTGCTCGTTCTTACACTAGATGTGGAGATGCAGGGTTGTTTATATGAGGAAAAAAGATTTATTGTGAGGCTTCAAGTAAACACTACATGGGTTAGCTAATATAAATGGAAAAACAACGAGTTTTTAAAGCACTGGTCTGATATTTACTTAAATGTTTTGTGTGCTTAATTTATTTAGATCATTATGGAGACAGCTTGAGTACCTCTGTGTTAGAGGCCCTGAAAAGTTATTTTATAATCTTATGTAGTACTTGTACTTGAGGGACAGTATTTGATTAGGATTTGTTGGATTTATTAACTTTTAAGACTTGGTTAAGACATGCTGTATAAATGTGCTTGTTAGCCCACCAATGTGCCTAATCTGTTCATCCACCCACCTCTCCATTGTGGAGTTTCCAAAGAAAACTATTTTAGAACTAGCAACTGTTAAATTGTTAACCTTTATTTAACCAGGCAAATCCCATTGAGATCACAGATCTCTTTTGCAAGGGAGGCCTGGACCTGAAGGCAGACTAACATGCATGTTTTTGGTCTGTGGGAGGAAACCAGAGTACCCGGAGAAAACCCATGCAAGCACGTGAAGAACATGCAAACTCCACGCAGAAAGACCCCAGGTCCAGCCGGGGATTGAACCCAGGACCTTCTTGCTGTGAGGCAACAGTGCTAACCACTGAGCCGTCGTCGTGCTGCTAAAATGAATAAATGTACTGTTTTTAAAGTACTGTTACAAACTCAAACATCTTTAAAACTGCATGTTTATTTCAACAAGATAATCAGAAGCCAAATGTAAACAGATAATCACTTTTTAAATAATTTCCACATTCAATAGCCACAGAGAAATATTAAGTGCAACTGCAATTATGAAACAGTATCTTTAGTAATAGTTACAAAATCACTGAAAAATTTACCACGGACCAACAATGCCAATCAACTAACTAACCAATCAGTCAGCCAGTCAACTGTTTAGCCAGCCAGCAACCAACCAACCAACCAACCAACCAACCAACCAACCAACCAACCAACCA
>NC_056505.1:7658427-7661888 GCF_014905685.2 Nematolebias whitei
CCAACCAACCAACCAACCAACCAACCAACCAACCAACCAACCAGTCAAATGTACAGCCAGCCAGCAACAGACCAACCAACCAACCAACCAACCAACCAACCAACCAACCAACCAACCAACCGTTTTTGAACTAAATCTTTATATCTACATTTTGTTTAAGTTTTAAAATTATATTAAAAAGTCATCCAGCTAATGTCGAGTCATGTCCTATGACAACATCCAACATGGATGAAATAAGATATTGCTCTTTCATTGCGCTGTGGTTCC
Organism: Nematolebias whitei; assembly: GCF_014905685.2. Classification (NCBI taxonomy): domain Eukaryota; kingdom Metazoa; phylum Chordata; class Actinopteri; order Cyprinodontiformes; family Rivulidae; genus Nematolebias; species Nematolebias whitei. Next base: position 7,658,695 of record NC_056505.1, read on the forward strand.
AGTGGGAAAAGTAAACAATGTAAAGTGGTTGATGATGCTTGTTTCTGTCATCTTGTACAGATATTTTAAACACAACTTGATATATATCAAAGAAAAGAGCAAAAGATTAATGAATTGAATTCAAGCTTATGGTAGCAATGTGTTTACAGAGAACTGTTTGGAGGAATCAGCTACATTACTTTGTGTCTTTAAGTTTCAACCCCTTGAAGTCCTAATAAAATACAGGGGATAGATATGGAAATTTACTGTGAAGATTGAAGCTAATCATTATGACTAACAAGCGTGCGGCAAACAAATCAACTTAGATCACAGTTTTCAAAGGGGTGGTGAGTGGTGTGCGTTCTACATGTCATTTATTGACAACAGTTTTTGGTTTGCCACAGTTTTTTGCTCAGGTGAGACTGTGACAGAATACATTTTCAGTCCCTGTTGGTATTTCTCTGAGGCAGTTGCTAAGATACTAATGTTCTCCATAAATTGATTCACTATTTGAAGTTACAGGTTCACGAGCAAAACTCTTATTACTTTTCTCTGTGAGAATTTTCACCTGGGCATCAGCTAACAAGAACTGTCAAAAGTACTTGTATGAAGAATCAGCCATGTGCAAGAGTATAATTACCATTGGGAAGCTCATAGCTCAAATCAAAGGTGATTGGTCAACATTTTCAGAAACTAGCTCACTTTGAAATGTTTGAAACTAATTGCTACCTCGTGTGTCGGTCATTAAACACCTTTCAACTGGCCCACAAGTAATCATCTTCATGCTGCCTCCCATCTGTGATGTCAGCTTCAGTTATGAGAACTATTTATTGGATTTGATTAATGTTCTTGTGACGTCAAGCTGAACTTTTATATTTGTGAGAGGCCTGTGTTGGGTAGATTGATGCTAATAAAGGGGGCTTGATTTTCCCAGACTTTCTGCACGGGCACTCATCTTTTCTGCATCTTGAGATTTTTCTGAGAGGGTTACCAAAGGGGAACTCAGGAGTTCAAAACACAAGTGTGGTCTTCAAGTTGCCATACTGAGGGCAACGTGGCAGCAAAGCTTCGAGTCTAGAAATCCATCTGGATTTCTATAGGTGCAAATTACAGCTGTTAACCGAATGTGGTTTGTTCAGAGCAATCATGGAAATGCATTTTATGTCTAAAATACCGGCTTATTTCATAAAAAAAGGACTTGTTGAAATAATTGTGACTTTTCGTGTTCGATTATGAGTTAGTATGTATTTAGAGAAAAGAATCCTTGTTGAGGAGACAATGTTTATGCAGAAAAACAGTGCCATACAGTGCTAAAACCTAACAGGTTTCCATGACAACTAGAACAGCAACAGGTTTACTGATAAGAATTGTTGGAAAAGGAGCAGAAACTAACCACTGGCAAAGTTCACTGTAATGTTATATTTAACAGTTTCGTGTGGGTCGTTACATTGTTCTGATTGTGAGGCATGCGACTCTCTTCAAAGGTTTTTACATAACCTTTATTTTGCAGCTTTTCACTACACGGCAAATGAACATTGAAGTGATTGAAGTCTTTTGCATTAACCCTAAGATAATTTTTGCTAAGAATTGGTGCAAAGGGAATTAAAAACTAATTCAACTTTCTTCATTGATTTACCTTTGCCACATCAACTAAATGTAGGTTTAAATCATAACTCCTCAATTTATTTAAAAGAAAGTTTGTTTATGACCTAAAATAAAGCTCATTTGCTGTTTAATATATGTTTTGTGTATAAGTAGTTGAAAACAAAATTCAGTCTTACAAAACAAAATGGAAAAAAAAAGTCAACAATTAGAAATAAAGTAAGCTGAATCTATTAACTTTGTTCACAGAAGTTTATCTTTATAATTCTTATTTCATACTGATGGGCATATAAATAAATTCCAAGAGAAATGTAGTGTCATTAGTGTATTTGCTCACATTTAACGTGCTGAAAATTCAGTATTTGGAAGCCAGAAGAGTTGAGCTTCACACATAAACGCCAACAGAGTTCAAGTCCCAACAGCTAATGTTTGGACTCAAACTACAATAAAATGTTCTCAGAGGTTTTCACTCTTTTAGTTCTTAGTATTTTTTTTAAAAAGGTACTCGTTGAAGGTTATTCTAAACTTTGTCAAACGGTGCAGTTTTAAAAAGTTTACTCTAGTAGCTTTTCATATTTATAAATTTGAAGTTCCAGAATGTGGATCCACACTCAGTGTAAAGAAATTCCTCTGCAGGAATCCACCAAAAATCAAGCAGATGAGCTGTAGATGGATAAGCATCGCCATCTTTTACCATTTATCTGCAGTCCGGTCACATATGCAAGGGAAACCAAGACTTCCCTCTCCCCAGTGACATTCTCCAACTCCACCTGTGGGACACAAGGTGTTCCTAGAAATTAGTGAGGCCTTTTTGCCATCAGAAACCCTACCAGGAGCTAATACCTCCAACAACACAGCCCTCATAATCATGTGTATAGTCAAACCCCTCCACAACTTTAAGGTGGCAATTTTGCTAAGAGGTGTAGGTAAGCATGTGCACAAATATAGCAGAAATGGACAAAAATATGAGCGTGAATGCTTCTAAAGGTTAGAAAAAGTGAAAGATCGAGTCGGACAGTGGTCGAAAGAAAAAACGTTGGGGAGTGCCATAAAAACAAAGCTCTGCATTCAAACCTGCACACACACTAAGAGAAACTTGTTGTAGACTTGTAAGTTTATCTTCCATGGATGTTGACCACTTGTTAAACAGTTAGACTGTTTTTGTAGGTAAACAAGTGTAAGTGGTTGTTGGCATCTGGACGCACATTTTGCAATAACTTTTTAATTTAAGGACACATTTATCTCTATGACAAATAAATTACAGGATTTAGGCAATTTAATTTAAATATATATTTTTAAATCAATCTTCAGGACTTTGCGATGTCATCTATCCATCTTTACCCGTTTCTTCCTTTTTGGGTCACGGGGGTCACTGGTGCCCATATCCAGCCAACACTGTGCGAGAGGCAGGGGACACCCTGGACAGGTCTCCAGTCCATCACAGGGACCAGGGCTGGCCCAAGCCTCCATGGGGCCCCAAGCAAAATTTGGTTTGGGGCTCTCTATTTCTGCTAATAATGTGGATTACTGCAACCAACAGATGCTCAGATTATTCACCCACCTAACATAAACTCATTGCAACTCTGGCAGCCCTGTCTACATTATATATATAT
>NC_056505.1:7662288-7677673 GCF_014905685.2 Nematolebias whitei
TAGTGGCCCCGGGGCCCTAAGCAGCCACTTGGTTTGCTTATGCCTTGGGCCGGCCCTGACAGGGACACATATACAAATGAGACAATAGTTACCAGTCAGTATAACATGCATGTTTTTGGTCTACTGGAGGAAATCGTAGTACCCTGGGAAAACCCATGCATGCACAGAGAGAACATGCAAACTCCACCCAGAAAGGTCCCCAGCTGGGATTTGAACCAGCGACCTGCTCGCTGAGAGGCGGCAGCTCTAACAACTGTGCCACCGTTCAGCCAACTTTGCAATACATACCTTTAAAAAGCTGAATCTCAAAGCTGAACTTGTGAAAATGTAATTCAGGGGTACCACATCTTCTTGCAATGTAATAGCTGGGAATACTCAAGGTTGTCTTCAACTAATATGTACTGGAGGAGGATGACTCGCTGTGGCAACCCCTGAACGGGGGAAAGCCAAAAGAAGAAGAGTACTCAAGGTTGTCTTCCTGTCAAAAGATGTGATCCAGCTTTGACTTTCTGTGCACATGTCCTTGGGTAACAGCATCATCACCGTCATACCCTCAAACACTCATTGTTTGTGTGTTTATATGAGCAATAAGGGCTTCATATATGTAGAGTACAAATGCATAAAAGAAAACTTTGAGAATGAGAAACTCCTTGTAAAGACGCATTATAGAAGGTAGAAGAGAGTAAAACTGCTATAAATGTGTTAAAAATAAACAAAAGTCTTAAACTTTTCATCAGTTTATTCTCTTCTCCATCTCCTCCTTCCTCTTGAAGTTATCTTCATAAAGTTGCAGAATAGAAGAGACTGTTGGCAGTTTTTACCCCTAAGTTTTCCAACTCTTATGGGACCGTCTTATCGCAGATATTTCCTGTGGTGTCTGTCGTTGCTGGTGCTAATATTGTGTTTGAAGTTTATGTTTTTGATGCTTATTTTTCCTTAGAGACAATGTTCCGTGGAGCAAAAATAATGACACGAACCAAAAATAGAAAAAAGGGTTTAAAAGCTGTTGACAAAAATTTGCATTTATTGTGGCCAGAAGGTCAATAACAGTTTGTAATGAAGGTCAGATTTACACACAGACTTAGTCATGCATGAAATACTCCATCTGCTCAGATGTATTCGGGATAAATTTTACTAACGTTATTCTGCTTTTTCTTAAGAGCCTCTTGGCTATGCGTAAGTGCAGATGGAACAACAATTAGTGTATTTCCGTTGCTTTCCTTCCAGATCAATAAACACAGTCTTGTTTTTTTTTGTTTGTTTCGTTCTGAAGAACAACTTGAGGAGGATAAATTGCACAGTAACGGAGGTAAAGTATTGTCATTGGAGCTCAAAAACACTCATTTTGGCTGCCCACTTTTGAGTCTTTTATTTCTTTTGCTCTTTGTTTTTCTCATCCACTTAAAAGTTTGAACATAAGTTAACTTGTGTTATGACTCATGCAGCTTTGCCCTGCTTTGCTTTTATGCAGTTTTCCTCTCATTCCTTTGCTCCATCCACTGATGCTTAATCAGCTTCACGTCAGCGTATTTTAACACTGCTGCTCTACTAATTTATCCACGTTAGAAAACAGCGAAGAGAGTTCTGCATCGCTCAAACCGAACATTCAGCTTCTTGTAAATGTTCGCTTGCTTCATGCTGCTTGGACTGATTTCTCTTACTGTTACGTCTTGGAGATATTCCCGAGATATTGTCTTAGAAATGAATGCAAAGCAAAAAACACTTGTTTTTATCTTGATTTTGAAGATGCTTCAATACAAAAAGGAAAAATATACAATTTTATTTCAAACGGTGTCTAGACATAGAAGCATTTTTACAACTGTAAAAGTGTAACTTAATTGAATTTCACATAAGCATTAGATATTTTAAATTCTGAAAAACGCTTAAAAAATGGAATTATGAGGTCCTTTAAGCAATCATATTACAGTATGTTATTTTTTCTAAAACAATTTGTATATAAATTAACCCTATTTGTCTGCATGGAACTCACAAAGAAAACGCAACGTCAAAAACCTGTGCAAATATCACCAACATAAATTGCGTGGCTAGACGATGTCAAGAAAACCTGCTGTTTATAACCTGAGTTGATCTTTTAAAGGCGGTGAAAGTGTTTGATTTTGAAATTTCAGTTGTGGCTAACTGGCTCGTCCTAACAAATCTGACATTTCTTTACCCACATGCTAAAAATGTTGCTGTGGTCTTCATGTCCCTTACTTTTTCTACTGAGTTAGCAGCTTCATCATCTCTGACAGCATTTACTGACTGAGGACCTTGTTGGACTTAGCTGCTACATTTTAGCTTACAGAAGCTGCAAACACTTATAAGTGTACAACACTTTGTAATGAGACCTTTGTTCCTTACAAGTAAATTTTATTTCCCAACTCCTTGGATTACAAAAGCAACATAAAGCGCATTAAGCCTTTTAAACTTGGCTTTTGTGGCTTACATTAAAAAAAAAGCTAAATTTCTTTTTGTTTTAGTGTTTTCTAAAAAGTTGTAAAAATTCCTAAAAATGTTGGCGGAATGCTGAATATTTGGGGATATTCTTCACATTTGAGTAAAATCTACCAAATTCTAGAATTTTCTTGCTATAAATAGATCAAGAACATATTTATCAAATGGCTTTTCTTGTTTTACATCATTTTATTATATTTTTTGTATTGTTTAAACCTTTTTCCATCGTTTTGAAAACTACAATTTTGGTAAACTTAATTTTAGTAAGTGGTATTACATGGTAAAAAGGCAAATTGTACCAACCACAAAACACTTTGGGATTAAAATTGTTTTATTTTATTCCCCCCATTTTGTTTAGTTGTAAAAAACTGGCAAACTATAGTTTTAACCTAGTAACAGACCAACGTGAAGTTTTCTTAACCAGTGTCATAAAAGAGGTCCCAGTTTTTTAAAACTACTTTATTACTTGAGACTCCCATCACCAGCTGATGAAGTTGGCATCAGTTCTTAGATAAAAATAAAAGTAGGGCGACAACATCTCTAACTTTGACAGTCTGTTGGTAAGGAAATGCAACTTAAGACAAGCAAGCTTGGACTCATGGTTAGCAGGAACTGATCTTTTAAAATAAAGTACTTATAACACATTTAAACGTATTTGATGACGTAGGTGACAGCCAGGTGTTTTGACATCTCTCCATCACATTCTTCCCACAGGGAGCCAAACAAAACAGGACTGGTCCATCCCATGGCCCACCTCTGAATCTGGTAAAGAAAACACCCCGGTGTGCCAGCCAGAGCCCAGTCAGTGGATTCGTTTCCAGCTCTCCCAAAGCCCCCAAGTCCAATCCAAATACAACCAGCACATGTGCCACAGTCCCCAGGCCTTGCCCCCCCCATTGTACGCTGATAGACTTACTGTTGAAAGCCCAGCCACGGGACTCTTCCCATCCTTGGACTTGGGCCATCGCTCACTGCCCCCATCACCTCGCCAAAGGCATTTTGGCCACACGCCTCCTCGGACTCCTTTGGTGGTCAACACCATGACGCCGCCTGGCACTCCCCCCATGCGACGAAGAAACAAGGTGAAGGCCCCCGGAACGCCACCTCCACCAAGCCGCAAGCTCATCTACCTGCTGCCTGGCTTCACCACACTGCACCGCAGCAAATCCCACGAGTTTCAGCTGGGGAACCGCATGGAAGAAACGCAGACACCAAAGTAAGTGATGTGTTACTCTGTTAGCTCCCGGAGTGCGTCTTCTGTTGAGAACAATATAATGACTCTTAGTTATTAGTGCTAAAAGATGCATATTTGAGGTCTATATGTGGTCATCAGGTTTAGCAAACACAGATATCTGAACCAGGATTCTCAGAAATAAATTTGGATCCTAACTTTCCTTTTAGCAGTTTCACTAGAATTAGAACTTTTAACTGAGCCCAATCAGATTAATTCCTAGGAGGATGCTCATAAAGAAGCACTGGGCTGTCGTCAGAGATAAGGGACCTTCAGGTTTAGTTCCTGACCGGCCATCTCTATGTCTGGTGCTATGCTGATCAGATTTGGCCGTAAACAGGGTCTGTGACGGCAAGGTAATCAGGAACTAGAGTCTGCCTCAGGAGAGCTGCCCTCATTTTGATAATGTCATTAGATGACGATGACCTCCTACACTGGATAAGTTGTTATTCAGGAGTTGTCACATGCTTTTCAATGACCATCCGAGGTTTATTTTCCTTATGCTTGCTAGCCCACAAGGCGACAACCACACACGATGGTGTCCGTTGGTGCCCGTTGGTGCATGCGTGAGCGTATCTGTGCTCAGTGGATCATTGCAGCAGTGAATAGACTGAAACAGCATTAGAGAATTGATTACCGGTCCCCGAGCGCTGATAGACTGCAGGCGACATGTTGAGCCTCTCTAATCAATGGTCTGTGTGTGCCTGGAAACGTTGCATCTTATTGAGAAAGGGCAGATCTACTGGCTGCTCTGATTGCCAAGTATCTCTGGTAATACATCATAATTGGTTGAAAAACGGTGCTGGCAAGCATCACGTTGGCCGTTTTTAGTTCTGGCATGAAGCACTTGTTTGATTTGTATCTGTACGTGCGATGGAACTGGCTTTCCTGCAAAGTTGGCATCTGTTCTTCCTCTTCATTATTTCAATACCTCACGAAGAAGTGAAAACACTTCTTTAATTGAGCTCAGCAGCACTCTGGTGAACATCACGCACAAACGTTTTACTGAAATAAATATTTTAAGCATCATAAAAAATGTTTAATTAAATGGCTGCATTTACATTTCACAGAATTACTCCTAATAACTCTAGTCTAGATTCTAATAAGCTCACACTGCTCATTCTGTCCTCATTTTCTTGTGCTTAATTGCCTGGCATCATGACCGGGACACAATAACCAGGGATTACACTCTGACCTCTAGAAGCATATTTCACCCTAATATCTCATTGTCACTGCATAATATGCCATGGCTGAACGTGCAAAGCTGCTCGGCACAAGTCGAAGGAGGAATTGAGTTTAAATTTTCAGCTGACAAATGCATTGCCCTTCAAAACTAATAACAGCATGTTGTGTTCCTTTTGCCTTAAAAATGCTGGTTGAAGACATATTCAAGGGACAGTTCAGCTCTTTTGAATTGTGGTTCCATGGAAACGTTTATTAAAAAGTACCTGATTAGATGATTAAACAAATTCAAAGTGGAATGCTGTTGTCTCAAAACATGTTCCGTCCTCAAAACCTTTAGAGCAGGTACTGCAAACGCCTTTACACTGATATCACTTGATCAATTCATGTTTAGTCCTGCAAAACATATATATTTTACCTCCCTGAAGTGCACAGCGCTCCACTTCTAACAATACCACAAGAAAGTACACGTAAAAATGTGAATTTAAATGGAATCTGTGTTATGATTTGTTGATATTTCTGTTCTTGTGCTTGTTTTGGTCACCAGTGTGTGAACAGGTCACGGATGAAATGCAAATGAGCTTATTTACCAATTAAAACCATTAGAAGTATTGTTTTTGCGGTGCACTGTTTTCAGAACATCTAGAATGCCATTTCTAGTGGAAAAGAGCTGCATTTTATTGTTACCTGCGAAGTATTGCTTTTATTTTCTGGTCTTTCAGCCGCCATTGTGTAAAAATTGTTTATTCTTCAGGTTGCAAACTCAGAAAATGTGCTGGTCTGCTTGTCAGAAATCTCATCATTTGCTCTGTAGCTTCATGAATTGCAGCTGAATGTGTTTGTCTCTGTGATAATGTGTTTCTTCTCTCAGGTTGCAGTAAACTGCAGAATGGTACCCGCCCCCCCCCCCCTTGCCACACACACACACACACACACACACACACACACACTCTAGCCCCTTTAAAAATAATGAGCAAATTGCCGCCTTACCGATGTGTTCAGTCTTATCTTATCTTATCTAAAAACGTCTCACCTGGGGATGAAACATCCAATTTTACAAGTTGTGACACAGAAAAGAAACAAACTTTCATCCATGTGCTGGAAATACAACTTTATTTTTCCTCACCTCCTGTTGAGTCCATATATATTTAGCCGTGTTTTGCGTCACCCCCTTTTTAACCCACTGGCAAATATTTCTGTTTTTGTTTTTCTCCCTAAAATCTCAACTGTTGTCACTTTTAGCCCTTTTCATTATGATAATATTTGTAGCTCTCAGTTTTAGGAGTGATTAAGAAGAAAGCTCTACAGGGAATCTGAGTGCTAATTGTAAGATTAGCAAATGTCTAACACATCCACATATCAAGGATGCTCAATTAAAACAATTAGGTGGGCTGAATATAGGCTTCTAAATTAAATATATTGTGTTTTCATTTAGGAGTGGCTAATGGTTTGAGTAGCAATACAAATGTTGCTTCTTAATCAATTTTTCAGACTCGAGTGAAATTAACATTAGCGCTCATTAGTCTTAGGTAATAAAAAATTCAGCTTAAAAAAACACTTTTTCCTCCTAAACAGTGTGTTATTTTATTTAAAAGTGGCAGATGTGTTCTTCTAAACAACAAAATCAACTTTAAGTTGGTATTTTGTGCATCTTTCCAATACATAACATCGAATGGTCTGGGGAGTAATGCATGTATTTAAAATATAAACAATAAAAGCATTTTGTAAAATGTTTTGTAATGTAGTGTAGAAATGCATCAAGCAAGAGTATTTTTGTAGACTGATAAGGCATTTGCACATCTGGAAATGAATCAAAGTGATAAATGTACTGGAAAAATAGATCCTCTGGTCTTTAAGACGATGCACAATCTTGCCATTTGGTAGTACGAAAAACAGATATATTTAATTTCTGTATTCTTTAAAGAAGTCATATTCTTTATTTTTTCTTCATTGCCATCTGAGACCAAGCTGACTGCACAGCCATAGATAGTTTAACTCTAATGTAAAATATTGTGTTTTTACAACTAAATAAAGTGTTTTACTGTTATCTTGTTCAGCTTATAAGCGTAAAAAAAAAAAAACCCAGGAAGAAATCACATAATTTAATCAGGGTCCTTCAACAGATGTTGACAGTAAATGTTACAGATGCTGCATATTAACAAGGAGTTAATCCCAGTAATTACTGTTTGTTTCACTGGCTTTTCATTTGAGCCTTATCATCAACATCAATATCATCATAAAGCCCATTTTTAAACCTGATTGGAGAATCTGATACCCAACCTTTGGTGTTAGTTTAAAGATAAAGCCCATGTGGAACTGTGCCTATCAGAAACCTTTGATAAGCTGTGGAATCATGAAATGAAAATTATTATCATCTCTATTTTTTTGGCATTCCTCACTGACCTCACATTGTGTAGGTCAGTGAACAAGGCCAGGCTTATTCTGGCAGATCCTGATCACCCACTCCATGGTGAGTTCAGGTTGCTTCCATCTGGATGCAGGTATCTGCTGCCCAGATGTAGAATGAACAGCCTGAAAAACTTTCATTCATCCCTGTAGTGATCAGGCTTCTCAATGAACAGTGATGATTTCATGTATTGTTATTTTAATGTCTTGTCTAGTATGTTTTTATGTGTCTACTGACAGTGACACAAATTGCCCCTTGGGGATAATAAAGATTATTGAACTTCCACTTTATGTTTGGAAAACATCAGGGGAACACTGGTAATACTTGAGAAAACAATTTAATTTGAAAATGTTTTATTGGTCTGCGGTTGTGAGGCCAGTTGGATGTGCTGCCAAATTCTCTGAACATGGACATTCCTGCAGTCAGCATGCTACTGCACACTCCCTCAAAACTTGTGACATCTGTGGCATTGTGCTGTGTGATGAAACTGCACATTTTACAGGGGCCTTTTATTGTGGGCAGCCCAAGGCACACCTGTGCAATAATCATGCGGTCTAATGAGCATCTTGATATGTCACACCAGTGAGGTGGATGGATTATCTCTGCAAAAGAGAAGCGCTCACTTGTCAAGATCGGTTAGTTGGTGAAACCCAAATGCAAGCAGCGCTCCAGCAAAGTCACAAAAACTGTTTATTTGCACAAAAGGAAAGCAAACATATATTGCTGATGGGGCAACGGCGCTCGTAGGAAATACTCGGAATACCAGGAGGCGAACGTGAAGGAGCAGCATGACAATGCTCCCCTGCCTGAGATGCAGGAGAGCACTGCATATAAAGGAGAGATGTTAATTATCTCAAATACAAACCACCTGGAGAGTAAGTTACTAATTATGTGTGCAGGGCAGGGCAGGTGCAGATCCCTACATCACTTACACAGATTTACACAAATATTTGAGAGAAAAAGTCATTTTTTGTACATAGAAAAAGTCCGTTATCTTTATCTGTTATCTTACCTTTGAGTTCAGCTCATGAAAAGTGGGAACAAAACCAAAAGTACTGCATTTGCATTTTTTTTGTATGCATTGCATTATTTAGGTAGCTAGTGGTCTGCATGCCCACCACCACCTGGATTCTAATTTAGAGCAACAGCAATTTAATTTAGGTTACATTGCACTCTCTACGTGCGTCTTGTTTTGATGTTGTTCATTTTCAGCATCTCTTTGGCCCTCTCTTGTATCTCTCTTCATGCCCTTTTCAAAGTGGAGAGGCTATTTGGACTGGAGTGTCAATAAGTGAACCTAACTGTCTATGCTAATGAGTGGTAACATGCATTTGTGGAAAAGGCCAAGTGAGTTTTCAGTCTGACACGGTCCCACTTGGCACGTCACGCCAAGATCATTTAGACAGTGGGCGTTCTTGTTTTTCCCCTGCCTCTTGTCTTGCCTTCCCCCAGTAGGAATGGTAATATCATATAGTTAATGCCACCTTATGAGTCTTTCCTAGCTTTTTGAATGTTAAGCACTTTCTTATTGAATTGGATGTTTGCTAATAAATCACATGGTGCCGGGGGTTGGCATGATTCACTCTCTTCTTCTCTCAGGGTAATTCTACCATGCAACACTCAGGGGAAGCAAATTAGCATTCCTTCCATGACTAATTTAGCTGTTTGCTTTCATTGGGCTGGTGTACACATCATATATTTTTGTACCTCTTCCCTTTCCCCTTTCGCTCTCCATTTCCTTATCTTTTTTAAATCCACTTCTCTCATATAGACTTCTTTGAGAACTTGTCAATGGGTTATTTTACAGACTTTTAATTTTATCTGTGGTGCAAAGAAAACGGGAATGAAGTTGCTCAACTTTTGAATATAGGAGAGAAAATTAATATCCAGGTAGCCAGCGAATGATTATAGACCTGCAGGTGCATCCGTCATCCATATAGGCGAGCCTGCGTTGGGGCTAGATTCTTCTCTTACCTTCAGTTTAATTAGCAGGCCAGACTTGAGTTGCACAATAAGTTAAAACTTTTTAACAACTTCCGTACAAGAAACTTTCACTCTCATATGTTGCAGTAACATATACAAATAGTGAGAAAAAAATTGAAACTTCTATGAATTATATATGTTCTAATCCAGCCCTAAAACAGCAGCCCCTCTGTGGTTTATGGTGTCTACCTTTTCTGACCGTTACTGGTAACAACTAAGTGTTCAACAATAATGCAACGTTGCTTGTGGTCATAATCTTTGGTCATACAGACTTCAATAAGGTAACCAGATTTCTGAAATTGAATCTGGGGACATTTCCACCATGGAGACAAAACAATAAAATTACAAAGTATATCAAGATGAAATTAAGAAATGGGGACAGTAACGGTTTCATTTATTTATTTATTTTACACATTTATTCATGTTTAAACAATAAAAATTAAATGTAGCAGCAAGAATGTGTCTCTCCACACACATTTCCTAAAAGTAATAAATCAAACAAAGCAATAGTAGTAGCAATGGTGTCAGAAGCATTTGCAATGCGGGGGTGTGGGGAACATACTTGTGGGGGGGCTCTGGGAGTCCTACCCCAGAAAATTTTGAATAAAGTAGATGCCATTTCCTGCATTCTGGTGCATTTTAACTGGTTGTTAAACGTCTATGTTTACCTCCATAAGAAAACACCTGATTCAATAACAATTTTAGAGAGCATGGCACAATGCCCCCCACCTTGTTTTGTATTATGCTAAGCTAGTGGCGACTATGACGGAGCTTTAGGGCTACGCTAAGAAAAAAAAAATTAAAAGCCATAAAATTACAAGAATAAAGTCTTAGTATTACGAGAATAAAGTTGTATGAGACTTTTTGCCGCTCTCGTGTTTTTTTTTTTCCCACGAGTCGGATCCACAACTGTCAGTCAATCCAGTAGGCGTGTCGGCAAATGAGAAACTAAATGAGTCGTAATATTATCCGAACTCCGACAAAATAAAGCAGGGTTTACTGCATTTTAACTGTGGTTTTGGACAACTGTCCCCAGAAATTGGGGACATCTGGTCACCCTAGACTTCAGTCCTTTCTCTTGTTTTGAACTTATCTACTAAAAAAACCAACACATTTTCCTGAATGTAACATTGTTTTGAGACATGTTGCCATTTTTAACATGTTACTCAGCACTAAAGAAAAACAAACTTTCTTCCTTCTTGTGTTGATGCTTAGCTAACGATTAGAGCTCTATTTGTGCTTACTGGTCCAGTTCTTTCATTTTATAATGTCAGCTGATTAAGTCAACCACAAAAAGACCTGAGTGAAGACAGTTAGAGCCAACTTGTTTTACACTGGGCTTAACCTGTTGAGCGGTTAAAAAGGAACAAGTGCCTGGTATGATTTTAGGGAACGTGACGGATCAAGTTGTAAACTTGTCTTGATTTACATGCTGATTGTTCACCAAGTACCCATCCTAATCAAACTACTTTTTGCATTGAAAATGAACAATTGTGTTTTTGCTTGCCTGAACAAATAAAAACACAAAAGTAAATTCCAGGGTATTTTGAGCCTAAATGTAATATCAAAATTATTAAATAATTTTCAAATAATGTCAAAAAATAATCTACAATTGTAATAACCAGACTGTGACAGATTATGAAAATAATAAAAGGTATACTTTTGTGAACTCAGTCCTGGAATGACAGTTTCTTAAAGTGGTACAGAGGTAATTGGTGTCCATTATTTTAAAAGAAAAGACTTTGAACACTGACTGATGTACAGAAATGCTTTTTAAAGACTTTTAGATTTAATGAAAAAGAATGACTGAATATTGTTAAAATTCCAAATTTTGCAGATGGTAACCAGAAATTTAGAGCAATGGCTGAAAATCCTTTTTTGGCTGCATTACATTCTCATTTCTAAAAATTCTGCTTGCTATATTTTATAAAGATGACAAAGTTTGTGAAATATCCAGTTTTAATTGGTCCCTGCCAATTTTAGTTCAGTAAATTGCTTCTCCACCTGGCTGAATTGCCAGTCAGTAGGAACAACGTCAGAGCTGTTGAACTAAGTGGTGATGAGTTTGATGGTTCAGAGGTCCAGAACCAGGCTAATCTGTTAATGCAGACTGAAGCAGAGGTACAGTTTCTATGGTTACCTGAAGTTTAATACACCTTGTGCACTGGTTTAAAACGGGGAATTACACTGTTGGAAAGAAATATCTTGAGCTGTCCAATATGAGATTAGACATACAACACTTAGGTTTTCTTCACGTACAACCGGAAAACATCTAGTTTAACAAGAGGAGCCCAAACACACAAAAAATACTTGATACATTGTTTAGTTGACTAAACTGTCCTTCTTTCAGTTCAGCTTTGTCTCATGGGCCAATCTGTAGTCTGTGGGCATGTTTACTGCCTGGAATTGTCAAGAGAAAAATTGATTGCTCCTTAGACAATCCACTATTAAATGCAGGACACATGCATTGTCACATTAGTTGTTGATCTCTGAACCTGGAGGATATTTAGGGCCCCTCGCTCATGTATGCAGGACATGCACTGTGTAGTTGAGTGTGCCTCACAAAGCCATGCATGCAAAATAGTATGTGTGTACGTGTGAGAAGAAGAAGAAGAAGAAGGAAAAAAAAAAAAGCAGATGGAAGTTTTTCCCCAGTGGACTGAAGCTCATCCATGTTAATCAGGTGTTTGGCCCCTTTGCCATTAATGATAATTCAGGTTAGAGGGGATGTCAACGCCAGGCCGTCAGGAGCCAGACGCTACCACCCCTCTTTTCCATTCGTTTACTTGTATATCGGCTGTAATGAGGGCTCATGCCTTCCTCCCTAGACGGCCCAGAAATTGGAGTCATGATTATGAATTTATATGAGAGTTTAAAAGTAGAGGTTAGCCCAAATGCCACAGTTGCTGTTGGAGAATGAATTTATTAGGCAGGTTTTTTATTTTTTTGCAGTGATTTGTAAATGAGTTGAAGCTTATAGGGGCATATAGCAGCTTTCAAATGGGTGATGAGAACTTATGCTGAAAAGTTGTGTTATTCTTTCCGGTGGTGGTGGTGGTGGGGGGGGGGATATGTATGTGTATCTATATATGTATATATATACATCCATTATCTTTACCCGCCTATTCCATTTTGGGTCACGGGGGTTGCCGGTGCCCATGTCCAGCAATCACTGTGCGAGGGGTGGGGTACACCCTGGATGGGTTGCAAGTCCATAACAGGGCCACATAGAGACAAACGAGACAAACGACCATTCACTTTCTCACTCACACCTAGGGACAATTTAGAGTTACCAATCAGCCTAACATGCATGTTTTTGGTCTGTGGGAGGAAACCAGAGCACCCGGAGAAAAACCCACGCATGCACCAAGAGAACATGCAAACTCCACCCAGAAAGGCCCCTGGACCGGGGTTTGAACCAGGGACCTGCTCGCTGAGAGGCAGCAGCTCTACCAGTTGCACCACTGTGCTGCCATATATATATATATATATATATATATATATATATATATAGATATGTATATATATATATATGTTGTTTATTTGTCATATGCAGGTTAACATGAGGTCAACAGAGAAGAACCGATTTGACTCGCTAAAATACTAAAAATACTAAAGCATGCAATAAGGGTACAAACTAAAGTACCAAAAAGTTAAAACGATATATAATATTTACAAGGTCCAAAAGAAATATAGTCAAATGGTCATATTTTAAATTTTGCATGTCATTGTGATCGTTTTAAGGAAATCTTGTTTTGTCTTTGACTTGATTAGAAAAAATAATTTCCTGCCACAGTCATTAAAGTCTCATTTTGATTTATATTATGAGGAAAATTGGAAATGATCTTCCCCTAAGATAGAACATCACTCTGACAAATTCCGAGCAAAGAAGTAAAATAAAAATATACTGTTTGTCGCTGATTTATTCAAAGGTAAGAGTATGACTGTTTTACTAGCCAGCAACCATAAAAGCAGTTATTGCCATCATTTATCATGCCAGCCATCAAGTGGAGGCTTTCGTCTCATCTTCTCATTCTGGCGTTCAAGTCATGACAGATAATATCAGCTCCAGGTGCCATATTTTCCCCCGACTCCACTCGCTTGTTTTTGGGCTTGCTGTCATTTACTGCTGTGCCTGGGTGTCTAAAACTACCACTTAACCCTCACAGCTGTGGGTCAGATAGATGTTCTTGTGTTGCACACTGTTGCTTTAATGTTTGGGTTATAGAGTTAAAGGCTTGAGCAATGGTTTCAATTTAGCAGAATAGAATAGATTCAACGAAACACTAAGAAAAGAGAAGTGCAGAGAGAGAGAGAGATCTGCTGGTGTGCATGGACCAGATAAGAGAAGGAGGCCAGCACATAAAATATTATCTACAGTAAATGCAGATTTCTTACTAGATGTTCGGCTCACAATTTAGGATAAAAAGTTAAATGCTTGCACATTTAGTATCACAATCAGCTTATTTTTTTATCAAAGTATAAGCAAAAAAGTCAATATAGGGTTACAAAAAGCTAGATCAAAGCTATATTTGGCTCTGTTCTTCTAAACCTGCATCATAAAAGGGTAGCACACAGCACTGGACTGTGTTGAAATTTGAATTAATTTGTGGTTATTTAATTGAACACTTCTCTTAGAGCCTTGACATGGCCTCCAGTGTAAATTGGAGCTTAATAAATAAACTGAAACATATTACAGTTTGAAATGCTCTTGATGTTACGTGACACTGGACACAATATCCTGAGCCTCCATCCTCTTTTTGAGGCATATTTTAACTTTTTACGTTGTTTAATTCCTGCCATTAAAAATATGAAACTGCTGTAAACTTTAAAACTGCAAAATGTTTGGATAAACTGTATGTTTGGCTGTCTGCTGACTTCTTTGTAAGAAATCATCTCCAACACACTAAAGTTCATGCTTAATAATCCAGGTATAATAAAAACACATCTGTTTCATATCACATTTTCCATTTTTGGAGTATGCTTTTGGTGGAGAATCAGTTTTGTTTGGTGGTTCCTCCGACTGAAGAAGTCTGTTGGATGGCGGACGAAACGTCTCAGCACAAAAAAAACAACCAGTCTAGATGGCCTGACTGAACATTGTTGCATCTCCAACATCTAATTTATACATTCACTCCGGTTAAAGACAAATCAGTTAGTTGGATCAACTTCAACTCCTCATCAGTTTATTTTCTTTTAAATCAACTGCTTCACTTTCAATTCTGTCCAGTAGTTAAACAAAACTAACTAATACTGATGAACTATAACGAATACTTACTATGCTTGAACGTTTTGCACGCTGCTTGCACCATGCTTTAACGTGAACACACTGAATAGTTTAGTGACTTGCCAGTGAAAAAGTCAATAGCGTCACGTTGCACCATTTTTATGGTGCATAATTAGAGTAATTGTAACGATAAAGGACTATGGAACAACCGTTTGTCTACACAAGTTTTGGAAACAAAAGTTTCTTTGTGTTTTTACATCCCAAACATGGAGAAATTAGAAAAAAAAAAAAGTTACGACGCCAAGAATATTTAATCACTGACCAACTATGTGGAAGTTTAGTCCTGTGGATCTTCAGCAATAATTAATCACCATTTTGTCATCCTTGGTTGTGCTATCATTGGAATACAGACTCTTTTGTTGGACAAAACAATGACTCCTCAAACAACAAATGATCTCAGGTGGCAAGTATTTACTGCATGTACACAAAATGCACCAAACTGTGCAACGAGTCAGCAGCTCTGTTTTGTTTTCTTAAACACGTTTTTTTTTTAATCTGTGGTTTTTTGCTATTTGCTATTGTTTTAAAGATGTAGCAACACATTAAAAACTTTGTGGCACAAAACAAATACATTATGTTACATTTATGAAAAAAAGAACACTAACATGGTCAGACTGACTTCTCTGGTCTTTTGCGTGCAGCTTGCATCAGAGCCAACCCCCTTTTTTATACAGATGTATTGGAAATATCACAATTGCCCCCTTCCCTTCAACTATGCTCCATGCAGGGTGGAGCTGGTAACACAGGTTGTAGATTAGCAGTAGAAATTAATTTCCAACTCCATTGGGTAGATTAGATAGATAGATCTATAGAAACATAGATCTATACATAGATAGATGGA
>NC_056505.1:7678073-7690556 GCF_014905685.2 Nematolebias whitei
ATCTATAGATATCTCTATCTATTTATCTATCTATAGATCTATCTATCTACCTATAGATCTATAGATATATAGATAGCTCTATGATAGATAGATCTATAGATAGATAGATAGCTCTATAGATAGATAGATACATAGCTCTATAGATGGATAGATCTATATGTATAGATAGATATATAGATATATCTATAGATAGATAGATAGATAGATATATCTATAGATAGATAGATAGATTTATAGATAGATAGATAGATAGATTTATAGATAGATAGATAGATTTATAGATAGACAGATAGATATATCTATAGGTAGATAGCTCTATGATAGATAGATCTATAGATAGATAGATAGCTATATAGATAGATAGATCTATATATAGATATATCTATAGATAGATAGATAGATAGCTCTATGATAGATAGATCTATAGATAGATAGTTAGCTCTATAGATAGATAGATAGATAGCTCTATAGATAGATAGATAGATAGCTCTATAGATAGATAGATCTATAGATAGAAATATATATATATATATCTATAGATAGACAGATAGATAGCTCTATGATAGATAGATCTATAGATAGATAGATAGATAGCTCTATAGATAGCTAGATAGATAGCTAGATAGCTAGATAGACAGATAGACAGATAGACAGATAGATAGATAGATAGATAGATAGATAGATAGATAGATAGATAGATAGATAGATAGATAGATAGATGGAAACTAAATTTATTCAATTAAAAAAACACACAAGAGTCTGAAATGACAGAACATTGGAAGCTGTTTCAGGATATAGTACAAATACCAGCAGCCCTGTTGTTTGTACAGTCTGTTCAGAAATGTTTATTCTGGTAAACAGTCTGCTCTGCTCGTCTTTCTACTGTTGCTCAAAGCTGATGACAAGCCCGTAAGAAGAAACCATAATGGACAAATATCTCTGAGTCTGTCACGTGACAGCATGTGCAGCTAAACCTGATGTGACTAGACAGGTGATGCTCTGTTGGTTTGCAACAATCTAAATCTTCAAAAAAGCCCTTAAACACATCACCAACCTGCATTTCCATGACACACACACGTGGTTGTTGTATCCAGTTCTTAAGAATTGGTGTTCCTTATCTTTTGATATTCACCTCTTTCTTTCAAATGTTCAGTTTCTCACATAGACTTGTTCTCTTCTCAGATCCTTGTTTCTCCTCTTTGTTTGCCTTCGGCCCCTTCTGTCTCTTTTGGTTAATGCTTACCCTTTAATCCACACTAAACACATTTTCAGTTCCAATTGAGACCTCAGGCCTTCCTCTGGCATTTGACAGCCCACTGACATTCCACCTTACCTCAAGAAGAAATACTCACAGTAAAAACAGAAATGACAAGATAACAGAGGAGAAACCCTCTTTTAACCTGTGGAAATGCACTGTTTGGCCATATGGTCAATTGGTGCTGTCATCAAATACAAACTCTATGTTCATAAAACAAATTTACACCCATTTTTACTTGATCGTGACGTCTGACATTGAAGGGATGTAAAGTGTCATGGTTATGACAATTAGAAAGTACACTGGAATTGTTTTAAGTGCATCTGTTTGTTATCAGACTGATCTGAAGCTTGATTCTTCAGTGCTCCAACTCTTTTTAATCCTACTTGATTATAAAAGCAGGAATTAGTCCCTGTCAGTCCAACAGTACAAGATCCTAGTTCTGCAAAAGTATCTTTTATATTTACTATAATACAGTCACATACGGTATATAATGAAATGCCAATTAGTAAAAGTTATCCAAGTAGGGCCGCAGATTGCCTCAGCTCAATCTGGAAAGGAACAACTGCTTTTTTTTACAGGAAGAAACGTCCTGCAGAACCAGACTGAGGATGAGAAGTCGTCTGCCTCGGCTGGCTGGGTGTTGAGATAACAGGAAAGGCACACAAACGCACAAGAATTGGTCGAAGTGTGGTTTCTATATGATGATGAACAAAGAAAAACACAGGTTAATGGCAGCAAAACTAGTTTCAGCCTCGTGGTCAGAAAGTGAAATCTTGTTTTAATTCAATTCAATTCAATAATACTTTATTAATCCCAAAGGGAAATTATTTTGTTGTTGTAACTCATTATCCTCATTTCATTAAGAGATGTTATAGATGCTGATGGCTCTTGTAAAGGTCCATCCTACAGTGGATCCTAAGAAACTGGCTGCAGATGCTGTCCGATCCGTCCACCCAGACTCGGCTGGCCTCTCGGTTCACCTGGACTGTAGGATCGCCTGAATGCTGGGCAGAACTCCTCCCAGAGCGATGGCCACTCCTCCCAGCAGTCTGCCGAGCACCTCCTTGCTGCAGACAGCCAACTGTAGGTGCTGAGGGACGATCCTGTCCTTCCGCTGTCGTGAGCCGTGTTTCCTGCTAGTTCCAAGATCTCGGGTCAGGCACTCGAGCACAGCTGGCAGGTAGATGAGAGTGCGTCCATATAACATCCTTTTCAACTCATTTGAGAGTTGGAGCCATAGTTGAGATATTATTTGAGCTTTTGAGATGTTAATCAGCAGCTGTTGGTTGTAGAAAACTGCCTTGTTGCCATGGTTACACATCATAACAAATGTCCAAAACCAAAAAAGTCTCAGTAAAAATCCTTCCAGCTGCACAGCATCTGATACCAGAGGAAACAATCATCCAAAAAATATGATTTACATCCAGAAAACCAGGAATTAAAGTTTCCAAAAGCAAAATCTCAGAATGAAAGCAACAGAGCTGCTCCAACATGCAGCCACCTAGAGCGGCGCAATTCTAGAACTTTTACAAGAGATAACTGAAAGCTCTACCACTCATTGTAGAAACTAGAACCCACAAGAAAACGTCTAGTCTGAAAACAAAGTTTTCTGTTTAGAAAATATGGGACAGTAAGTTATTTCCGTTTTTTTTTTTTTTTTTTTTTTTTAGAATTGTGTCACTGGGGGTGGCTGGATGTTGGAGTAGCGCTGTTATACATTCATTCTGAGAAGTTTTTTTGGAAACTTGAATTCCTCTTTTGTTGCATGTAAATCATTTTTTTGGATGATAGTTTCCTCTGGTATCGGATGCTGTGCAACTGGAAAGATTTTTACTGAAACTTTTTTAGTTTTGGACATTTGTTGTGATGCATAACCATAACAACAAGGTGGTTTTTACAACCTGGAGCTGCTGAATAACACCTCAAAAGCTTAAATCATATCTCAGCTACAGCCCCAAATCTCAAATGAGTTGACATGGAGGCACCGTAGATGCATTCCCATCTACCTGCCTGCTGAGCTCGAGTGCCTGACCACTCTCATTAGAACTCTAGCAGCAACAGTTTGGATCAACTGAAGACTTTTGAGGTCTTATTTTTTGACATCCAGATTATAATATATATAATAATACAGCCTAAAAGTGATAAATGCATGGGGCAGTTTTCCTGCATTGTTTTGGGACAAAATGTTTCAGCTTTTTTAGCATACTAAAAACAGAACACTAGTGAAATTAAGTGAAAGCCTTCACATTTACTTTAGTAAAGTGAGTGTGCTAAATAAAGTTTATATTCACACTTTTTACAATAAATAGTTTCTTATTGTTCTCATTTGGTTTTGCTTCCAGATATGTGAGCTTACCTGCAGATATTTTCCAACCATTTGATTGTTTGACTTCTTTTATTTATTTATTTATTTGTTTGTTTTGCTGCTTGATGACAACACTGTGAGCTGATGATCCTCAGGAGAAGGAAAAACACATTAGACTCCACCGATTATCATTTAGATTGCCTCTTTCCCCCCATTCATAGAACATATATTAAAAATAATACCCTGAGTTATTTTTTTATCTAAATAAGAAACCATTTCTATTGCACATATCTAAATTAGTATTTCTGGAAAGGCCATAGGAAGTGACCATTTCACTTTTCATGCAGTAACTTCGGGTTGCTCTAAATTAGGTTTGGCGTTGGCTTTACAACACCGCCTCAGGACATAACATGAAAAGTAGACTTTCCAGACTGTCAGCTTTTATTCAAACCAAGTTTGATGCTGCAGACTTCTGAAAGCGGGCACACCTGCTTTGGATGAAACTGCTCAAAGGGCTTCCAGTAATGCTCAGGTGTAATCATTATTCTAGCCAGCTTTATTTCTTTTTTTTTCATCCCACCAACTTTAATAAAGAAGCACAAAGCAGTGGCTGACAGAGATATTGTCCTACAGCTCTATCTGCATAAAAAGCAACTCTGTGCCATATGGGTCTCTGCAGAGCTGACTTGAATATTGCCAAAGGGGAAAAAAAGTGGACTTATGTCGTTGGATTGCTGCGAGTAACTCACTTGACTAGATGGGTACAAGTGCTAATTAGAACGAGCTCAGACAAACTACAGAAAATAACATCTTTGTCAGTAAATACTTATTATTTAACCTTTGTTTAACCAGGCAAATCTCATTGAGATCACAGGTTTCTTTTGCAATAGAGGCCAGAAGGCAGCCTAACGTGCATGTTTTGTAAACTGTGGGAGGAAACTAAGGTATCTGGAGAAAACCCATGCAAACACAAGGAGATCATGCAAACTCCACACTGAATGCAGAGAGTGGTGAAGGCTGCACAGAAGTCTGTTGGAGTCAGCCTCCCAGACATCTGTACCTCTAGATGCAGGAAGAGAGCCACCTGCATCATGAAGGACTCCACTCACCCAGCACACACACTTTTTGCCCTGCTCCCCTCAGGAAGGAGGTTAAGGAGCATTAAGTGTAGAACCACTAGACTGAGGAACAGCTTCTACCATGAGGTTGTTAGCCTCACGAATCTCTAACCAGGATAATCACTGTGAAAAAAATCTCATCATGTTTCTGTGTTCATTCATACTCATCCGCTCACACAGACTCATGGTGTTTGGTGTATTGTTTTTGTGCTACTAGTGCTTAGTGTATTCTTAGTTAACGTTTTTCTTAGTTCATATTCATTCAACCTTTATTTATCTTAGATCTTTACTGTTTTTCTTTTACCTTTTATACTTTTGTTGGATGTAACTGGGACCCTGTCTAAACAATTTTATTCCACCTCATGTACCACATGTGGTGCGCATGACAAAGAACCTTGAATCCTTGAAAGATCCCAGGTCCAAACCGGGGATTGAACCCAGGACTGTCTTGCAGTGAGGCCTCAGTGCTACCCACTAATCCATCATGCAGCTTCAAATATGATTTATCCAGGAAAAAAACGCTTTGTAATTCTTGTAATACTCATCAAGCTGTCTTTTTAAAATCCTCCCGATGAGTCAGAACCTAATGGAAAAAGTGTCGCTTAAAGGATCAGCGCTCTTCTGCTCTCACCTGTGTCCTTGATCAATTGGAACGATCACTGAAGGTGTCGTCGTAATTAATGAGTCTGCGAGTGCGGAGAGAGTGGATATGGATTGAGTGGGTGGATGAACGTGTGTGCACGTTAATGTCAGGTTCGTTTTTAATCGCCAGCTTATTGTGAAAAGCAAATCTCATCTGCAGAAAGGATTAAAAACATGTAAGACAAAGCTTTTTTTTAAAACATTTCATTGGCTTGTAAATTAACTAAAGTCTCATGATATGACAAACTAATACTGATGCTGACATACTTTACTTATGTGAAGTCGATTTTATCACCTGCCACCAGAAGCAAATGGGAACAATGTTTCTGCTTTTGTCTGTGTTAATTTGTCTGTAGCGTTAGCAAAATATCTCATGAACCGGTGGACGAGTTACTATGGAACTATCAGAACATCTACAATTGATTAGGCTTTTAAATCAATCCCATTCAAGATGGCGCCACAGCTAAGTAACTTTAGCAAACACATAAATGGCTCTAACTTCATTTTCCAGATACTGAGCTAAAGTGTTGTGTCGATGTAGCTGAGAGTTTGTCCCAAGACACGTCCTGAGCGCTAACTGCAAGATGGAGGTACAAGATTTGAGTTGTCAGTAACTATTGGAGTAACTTGTGTCTGTTGGCAAAATGTCTCATGGAACACATTAAAACACGACCAACTGATCAAAGGATACAAAAATGGCTATAACCCAGCCAATTTTGGAAATACTGAGCTAAGGTTTGGTTTGATGGAAGCTCAGTATCAACCCAGCACATTCTCAAACACTACTTTTACAGTAGTCCTTCATTTATCGCGAGGTTTAGGGAACACGCCCCTCCTCCCCCCGCAACATGTGAAAAACCACAAAGTAGGGGTAGTAGTATGAGTTCAAGTAAACTTTATTGTCATTACCATCTCATGTGGTACATGAAATGGAACAAAATTATGTACACAAGTAGTAGTAGTAAGTTGTACTTTGTACTTTATTTTAGTATTTACTGTAGTAGTAGGCTTCTTCTTCTTCTTCTTTTGGCTTTCCCTCTTCAGGGGTCGCCACAGCGAGTCATCCTCCTCCACCTCACTCTGTCCTCTGCATCCTCGGTCCTCACACCAACTACCTCCATGTCCTCTCGAACTCCTAACTCGAACTGTATTCTTTACTGTATATGTACATAGCTACAACATTTTACTAACCAGGCTCCTCAGAACAACAGCTTCTCAGTTCCATCTGAACCGATACTTGAAAAAAGGTCCAGAACCAGGCTGAACCCTACAGCCGTCTGTCGTCTGCAGCCCCCAGGATCCGGGTCACACTGGGTCCAGATCAACTACAGCCCAGCTACTCAGCAGTGAAGAGACAACTTGAAGGATGAGTTCAGCAAGCCGTGGTTGGAATCAGTGTTGACTTCTGGGAAGTGAACTGATGGCTTCTGGGTAATGTAGTTCTTTAGAATGGCTAAACAGTATATGCTTAGTGAAAGAAAACTACAAAATGGTGGCACTTAAAAAAAAAAAAAAGTACAGTACTGTACATCCATAAACCACAATAGAGCGAGTCAGCGGAAGTCGAATCGCGAAGTAGCGAGGGACTACTGTAGTACAATACTTTCAGTTCAAGATGGCCACCACAGCAAACAGACATTAGCAAACACATAAATGGCTCTAAAAGTCAATTTTAAAGATAACGAGCTAAGATTTGGTGTATTCATAGATGAGTTGCATTGACATCACATACTCTGAGCACTAACACAACTAATCAACAACTCTGTCCATTTTCAATTTAAAATGGTTTCAGTTTAAAACTCGGGCCCGGAAGGTAGTATACAGTATAATGTTGATTCTTTCATGGAATGGTGGGACTTTAATCCCCCCCCCCCCTTTTTTTTTCTGCCCACTCTTTTAATTTATTTAAAAACATGCAGCTGACAATCCATGTGAAACTCACAACAAGAAAATCAATGCTGTCAATAGTCGCACGACTCACCATATTTACTAAAATGTGCTGGACAAGCTTAAAGCTGCGCTTTTACATACTTCATAATAAATTGAAGTAAA
This sequence comes from Nematolebias whitei, assembly GCF_014905685.2. NCBI lineage: Eukaryota > Metazoa > Chordata > Actinopteri > Cyprinodontiformes > Rivulidae > Nematolebias > Nematolebias whitei. The sequence continues at coordinate 7,685,449 of NC_056505.1, forward strand.
AGCTGGGATATTCTAAAAAGGATAACACTGAAAGGAAATTTGTAAAAATAAATAAATAAATAAGTCAGCAAATTCAGATGTGATCTTCATGGGCCAACAACGTAACGCTGAATTACTTGAATGAGCATGAAAAAGCTGCAGACACGCCCTTGCTGTCCCTTCACAGAGCACAGAGGACCCAGAAGGAGTTCAAGGTCTTAAAAAACATGTAAAATGTGATGATGTTCATCTTTAAATGTTAAGATCATTTTGTGCAATTCCACACCAAACAACTGAACTGTTCACACCTTTGCTGATTTCTCTTGACAAGTCACTCACCTCCCTTCTCTCCTGCCTTTTATGTATTTTTTAGGTTTGTTATTCCTTCAACTTTTCATGTTCTCAGCCTGAATAAACCCTCTTAACTGTGAAGCTGAAACATCCCCTCCCCAGCCCCTCTGCGCCTGCAGACGGCTGTTTTCAAAACTGAAAAGTGGGAATCCTCTCCCTTCAGTGTTCTTTCGTTCTTTTATTTTTAATTTTCTCTCGTCGTACTTCTACAAATCATTCGGGGGAAGGATAAAGGAATGTCAGCGGGGAGATGAATGGCTTAAATTAGATTCAAATTGCATAAAGTGGGCTAATCGGAATAACTGACAAAAGCCGTATGACGGAGAAGTGATAACCTGCAGGCTGCTTCCTTATTGCAGGAGATGAAGTGAAGAGCCGGGCTGGTGTACAGGTCTAATTGCATGACTCAGTGAAGAAAGTGGGAAGACTGACATGGGAGGAAAAATTCTTGTAGATTTTTAACACTTAATGACTTCAATTTACATGATAAATCAGAACTCACAAAATCTTTTAACTTTTATAAGTGGGTTTCTCACTTTAAGCTCGTCTCTTCCAGGATAACATTTTGTTGAACAAGCCCATCTCTGCCTTGAAGTGGCATCTTTAGACATTTTTCAGTTTCTCTTATCACCTGTATTCCTTTAAACTTCAGCTGAAAGTACAAATATATAGCACTGATGGTGGAAGGAGGATACAAGAGCAGAAAAACAGGAGAAATGTTGCCTTTAGCATCAACGTCATCGCCATAGCAGAGAAAACAATGTGACAACCAGACAGATATTCTGAGGGAGGCAGTGAAAAATGAAGGGCAGGTGTGCCTTATTAGTAATAATAATCAGGTGAGATGAATTCTTCAAAAATAAAACAGGAAGGAATGTCATAATGAACACAATAACAATCAGGAAATATGGGACTTATTAAAAAAAGGCATTCCTGAACAAAACCTTACATATTTATTGTTATATCTAAGCAGATATTTCAATAGCTGTTTGATTTTAAATTCCAATATAATTTAGGTATTTTGTTGAAAACAGTGCCATTTCACAGTAAAAGTCATAACAAGGCACCATTCAGAAAAAATGTTTAGATGGGTTCAGGATCCAGTTGCAGTCAGTTGACCAGTGGTGGAGAAAGTACTCAAATAAACAGACAAAAATGTACTCTAGTAAAAGTAGAAGTACCACATTAACATTTTTACTTAAGTAAAAGTAAATAAGTACTTGCATTTAAAAATACTTAAAGTAGTAAAAGTACTTGCTGAATGTATTACCTAATGCGATGGTCTACAATATCAAGTGTGCCTACCATATGCATATTTTCTGTAATACATTAATAGTGTCGAGCCATTTTAATGAACAATGCTGCAGATAATACATGTTTTTATTGTGTTTACTCTGTGACACCGTTCACACTTGGACTTGTGATTCTGTGCGTCAGAATTTCAGGGATGACCTGCAGAGTTAAATGCCATTAAGCAAAATAAGAAAGAGGAATGATTATACCTTTTTAAAGTTTTTATTTAACACAAAGCAAAACCAATGTGTTATTTTAACTGCAGTAAAACATTTAAGTAAAAGTTGTCTGAAAAAAGAACCATTAGACCTGACAAAGGAATATCTGATCATTTCAACTCCAGTTTGTCATCAGATCTAGTTAAAATACTGTCTAGTCAACCTTGTAATGGGTCAATATGAACAATATTTTAACTTCCTGACACCATTTTCAAAACTTGGACCTGAGTGTCGAGCCATTTGGAGAAATCTCTTGTCTCCTGTCCTAACATCCCATGAACTGACACATTTTAATATTGCAGCAAGAATTTCTTGTTCAAGTTCAGAAGAAGTTGGTTTTCAAATTTTTTCGAGTCCAGTCTGGCTCTTCTGGGAGAGAATCTGTCCTGCTGTACTGAACAGTCTTTCAATAGTCTTTCAATAGTCTTTCAATAAGGCCATGGGTGGTGCGCATCTTCTGGCTGACTTTCCGTGGTGGAATCCATTTTGAGTGTATTAATGGTGCTGTGGGTGCACCCAGCTCAATGACGTACATACTAGAAGATGCGTCACTGTCCCAGCTCTTCTTGAAGGTGGGTCTAACTTTACCTGCCCACTTTGCAGTGATTCAATGGACCAACTCCCCTCTCCCCATTGGTTACTTTCAAACTAACAAACAAATAAAAAAAAAACACAACGTACATGTAACGTGTAACACAACGCATTGTAGAAATGTAGTGTAGTAGAAAGTACAGATACTTAAAGTAAAATGTAGTAGAGTAAAAGTAGAAAGTACCCACGTTTAACTCTACTTAAGTAAAGTATAGATACATGAGAAATGTACTTAAGTGCAGTAATGAAGCACTTGTACTTAGTTACATCCCACCACTGGAAACTGGAGTACCCGGAGAAAACCCACGCATGCACGGAGAGAACATGCAAACTCCACCTAGAAAGATCCCTCGGCTGGGAGTCGATCCGGCGACCTTCTCGCTGAGATGCAACAGTTAAAGCAACTGTTCCACCGTGCTACCAAACATTTCTCCCTCAATTTTAAACATTTGTTGCGAGTGGTGCCTACCTATCATAGAAACACCTCCTAAATATATGAAATATGTTTTACGTTTGATTATAATAATGTCAGATAATCGTTTTTTCATGTTTAATCCAACTAAACATTTGTGTTGCGATACACCACTGGCTGCCCGTGCGTTATGTGTCTGGACCTCTCACTCTGCCTTCAACAAAGAGAAGTGATTTCTGAAAAAGTTTCCCATCAGAACAATGTTACGACTTCCCACCCACTTTAAATAAAGTGTTGAACGAGTTTAAGCATGAAGAGGCTTTACTCTGCCGTTCTTTGGGTGTCCTTGTTTAATTGTAATTCTGAGATAATTCAAAAAGTTTTCAGCTGGCTCTAATTACTGTTTGTTTGTTTTTTTTAAATCTGTGAATGAGAAAATAACTTAATACATAATCATTACAACCTTTTCATTTCCAATCCTGAATGCTTTCAAAAGGCTGTATATTTGTTGTTCGTCACGAAACAATAGAATGTGAGATGAGCTCTCAGAGTAAATGAACTTTACAATTATAGGATAAGCACCTTTTGTTCTTATAATTTACTTAAACTGTGTTATATGTTTTGAAAAGTTAAACCCAATTTCGACTATTATGACAAGAAAATGAGATACAAATTGGCTGAAAAGACCTACGTGCCTGCAAACGTGCACTTATAATTCACTGAGAGCTAATTAACGGAGCACAGATTATTTTTCTAATGAAGGACAACGAAGGGTATATATTCTGCATGACTAATTATCCCCACAAAGTCACCTCATGTTATCCTGAAATAAATGAGTGTATTTAGCATCCTGGAGAAATGATGACTCAGCTCTCATATTCCAGTGGCATGATTTGAGGTATGCAGTTAACCTTTGCTAGAACGAGTAAGCTGTGCAGAACGTGTTGCCACGACTGTCTGGTCCTACTCAAAGTGGGCCCATTTTACAATACATTAAACTTTGAGTGAATACCCGTGCACTGCTATAATCCGCTAATCTACAAAGTAGCTTGGTGGATATTTACTCTGAGAAAATCATTCTGAATGAGGGAACAAAAAGACATGAAGCTGTTTTTAAGGAGTACATTTAAAAGATACAGGGGGATTACAGTTTACAATATGCAAATTCAGAACTACTAGAAAAAAACTTTTGTGCATTAGTAAGTGGAGTCAAACTTTGGAATAATTTGAAAATTGATTTTAGACAATATCCAAACATAAAACTGTTCAAATTATCATATAAACATATGATTGTTGCTGGATATAATGTATACCAATAATAATATTATTCAATTATTGTTCATGTTTTTGTTATTGATGCTAGATTTTTTTTGGTGAAGTAAAGTACATAATACATTTTTATCTACTGTAGTTAACTTAAATAGATACTATGTTGGGTTAAATATGGGTTAAGTTGTTATATGTATGGATTATACATGTAATATGTGTAAAATCATGTAAGTGGTTAAGGAGTGGGAATTTGGATAAGTTCTTCTACCCACTCCCTTGAATATGTAAAACACAAAGTTTTGACATTATGCTGTATTTTTTCGTTTGTTTTCTTACATATTCAAAAAAATAATAAACTAAAACTAACTTAAACAGGACTCATGCATCAGGAGTCACTTTGACCAACAATCTGCTGGCTTCAGTGCTGTTTCTGTTTTTCTCACTTGGATTATATTCAGTCAAATCTGTTTGTTTAACCTTTTTAACATCCTGAATTAACTGGAATCTTTTCTACCTGCTGCCTCTGTGCCGAGCTTAAAGCTCACCTTTAAACAAGTGAGAACTTTTAAAAAACGACATCTGGTTTTTACTTTTGATGTTGTTTTGTGCTGACATGGTAATACATATAACATATTTATCTGAGGAGGAGCTGAAGGAGTGAATTTATTAGTTCAGTGAACTCAGTTTTACATTTGAAATGCAGAAGTTTTTTTCATGTATTTAATTTTTTCCAATGCAATACATACTACAGTAGTCCCTCGCTACTTTGCGGTTCGTTTTTCGCAGAATCACGGTTTTTCAAAATAAGATTGGACATGACACACAATTGGCTGATGGATGTGTTGCACACTTGGTATGGGTTTTTTATTTAAAATAAAATTATTTTAAATGATTTAGTACATGTGTACAACCCATGGCAGCACGGTGGTGCAACTGGTAGAGCTGCTGCCTCTCAGCGAGCAGGTCCTTGGTTCAAACCCCGGTCCAGGGGCCTT
>NC_056505.1:7690956-7707122 GCF_014905685.2 Nematolebias whitei
AAACTACTATTTACTACTTGTACTACTATTCCTACTTTGTGGTTTTTCACTTATCGTGGGGCTTCATTCTATGGATCCCCCGTGATAAATGAGGGACTACTATAATTGGATTAAAACAAATGTTAGAAGTTGATAAATAGATTGAGATTAGGTTCAACTTTGAAATGACACACATTCCAAAAAGATTATAACAAAATCAAGTTTATTGCAATTTGACATAAAAAGTTAATAAAAAAAAAATCTGATGGATGCTCAATGGGGGTGAAAACTGCAAAAAAGTCCCATTTTACTTAACTGATGTGCTTATGCCAGATTAAGAACAGATTAAGCTCCAGTCAAATGTTGAGAAATAAATATTGTAACCCATCTCAGCTCAGCTTGGAGCTGAATCATTGATCCCATATCGCTGCCTAAAATAAACGAGTCTTTTGACACTGGCGATTTCTTTAGCATCATATTTATGTATGCTTGTGTTTTGCGTTTTTGTGTAAAGGGTGAATTTTGTGCCCATGAGTCAAACTACAATTTCATCCAGAGTGTTGGTCAAGTCTGCAGAATTGTAGTTATTTGTGATGAAAATGATAAAATAAAAATGATCAAATTGGAGGGAAAACGCAAAGTTGCAAAATAAAAGTGTGTTCATCTTAGTTGCTGACCGTATGTTCTGTTCAGAAATTCCACTGAAATTATCAATCTCCACTTTAATGCATCTTTTTCTTTATTGGCCTAATCCAAAATAAATTTTCTACCCCACGAAGAGCCAAAAAGGAACTTGCTGTATTGCTTAGGCTCATGTTGCATAACTGGGAGGAGCTGAGATATGTGAATAAATATATTATTGACAGTACCAACCATACCAAATGATTTCTATTGCTTGTAAATGGACGTCTTTTGGCATAAAAAAGTAATTACGTTTATTGCACGACTTTTTAAAACCTCAGGAAATTCTACTATTCTTGCAATCATCCTTTTATTTTTAAATCTCTCAATCTCATTTCTTGTCCAATTTCCCCACAGAGCCAAGAAGAAGACAAAACCCTTGAACCTTAAGATCCACAGCAGTGTGGGGAGCTGTGAGAACCTGCCCACGCAGCGGTCGCCCCTTCACTCTGAGCGATCTTTACGGTCCTTCTTCTTCCCCTCTTTCATCCCTTCGACACCTCCTGTTCACGCCGAAACACCCTCTGCAAGTAAGTGAGCTCTTCGTGGTTTTAATAAGCTCACACGCCAGCTTTTTTGAAATCACATTAAACAGCCAGCTTTAACATATTTAATTTATATTCAAATACTTCTTTATATTACTTTATTTACAGTAGTTCACTTGCAATATTTCATTGCTGGAAATTTCTGCTTCCCGCTAAGCCAAAGCACAAATTCCAGTTTAATGTGTGGGTGAGAACTGCAACAGAGATAGAAGTTTCTCCACAGGTTTCGACAAAAATCCCGTTTCATAACTGATGCAGTCTTTATGGTTTTCTTACTGCCACAAAAGAACAGTTGCTTGTTTTATTGTCACATTTAGCACTTTGCTGTCAGTGTTGTTTGACGTACGGGCAAACCACCCATCACCTGTTCTTGCAGTCTTCACTGTCTTTGGCAGAAAAACCCGGTAAAGCAGAGCTCTGGTGAAAAATACAGCTCATAAGGAACGTACCATGAATACTGGAGGTAGTGTGATGCTGAACACTGGCAGACGCATCAGTGGGTGCGTTATAAGCAAACTGCGGAAGCCATTAGATTGAAAAGGAGATGAGAAACGACAGAGACGTAGAAGGTAATGGAGGTCTTGTCAGTGAAACAAATGAGGTATGTTTGGTTTTGGTGTTGGGAATTGTGACAGGCATAACTAACGGCTAGATGGGGCACAGTTTGTGGGTAGAGGCATGTCTTGGAATAATCACCCAACAAAGACAAACAGAAGTTGGGAAACATTCAGTAATGTCTTTTAAAGCTTACAGGTGTGATGAAACTACATGTAATGGATGGATTCAGCCCCCAGCTGCTGGGATCTGATGAATAATAAGGGTGAATACATTAAAGTATTCTAATTATTATTGATTGATTGAAAAGATAAAGTTCAGTCTGTTATTAATCTGTCATAAAAGAGCTTAAATAGCAGCAGCTCACCTTTCTTACATCACCTGCTACTAAATATGTAAATTCACCTGCTTGGGACTTGTGGTTTTAGGTGTCAATGCAGGTAAAAATACACTTCATAACACATCTGTGTGTAAAGAAGCACACACACACACTGAATTGTTTTATTGAAATAGCTCCTTGTTTGACATGTCTGTAACTCTGTATTGTTTTGGGAACGCTGATTCAGGAAACGACGTTTGATGTTGTTGTAAAGATGTTTCCATGTGAGGAATGCAGTTTCTATCAAAACACATCTGTCCACTGTGGGGACTAAATTCTTGGTGATGTTTTTTCAGTTTTAGAGCTAGGTATTTTCACTTTTTATCTGTTTGCCATAGTCCTTTGCAGTGGCGATTTTAGCTTCTTTTTGGGGGGTGCTCAAGCACCCCTAAATTTTAACTCAGCACCCATGAAAAATTAAGAAACCATCATTAGGATATTTTAAGGAAACTCAGTTCTCAAACCTTAGAAAACTATGATCTATTTTTTGGCACGAGTCAAATCCTCAACACCACCTGTCAATCAATCCTGTACGCTCATTAGCAACTGACCAGTTGGTGACCTCAATTTGTCCCGAAGGTAAACGCCCCTTACCTGTAGGAGCAACCCCCCCCCCTTTCCTCCGACAACATTGTCAGAGTTTGGCATTATGAGCACGTTGCAGTCAGAGGTTAACTATGGTTAAATTAAAGGTTAATGCTTAAGGCTAGTTGTGCTTTGTTTTGTGTGTTTTGTATATGTTGCAACTTCCGGTTGCATAAATTTAACGTTTTTGATTGCTAAGATCCTTTAAAAGGACCGTTTGTGACTGAGCTCCTTGTTTATGGCTGTACCACCTGAATACGCCTCTTATCTGATCTGGGAAGCTAAGCAGGGTCAGCCCTGGTTAGTACTTGGATGGGAGACTGCCTGGGAATATAAATTGCTGTATGTCAAACTGGTTGAAAACAAGAAAGTCCATGCTCAATAATCCAGATATAAAATCCAACATTTTTCAGTCAGGTCATCTGGACAGGTTCTTTTTTTGTGCTGAAATGTTTCACCTTCGATCCAGAAGGCTTCATCAGTCTAGGAAACACACAACAAAACTGATTCTTCCTCCAGCAGCTTACTCCAAAGTGGAACAAACCAGTTCTGCTTGTGATTAGATGGTCTCTTTGGTACATGGACTTTCTTGTTTTCAACCAGTTTGACAAGACTGTCAACAAGGAAGAGGGCCGGTAATGGAGGAAGGGCGTACCAAAGAGACCATCTAATCACAAGCAGAACTGGTTTGTTCCACTTTGGAGTAAGCTGTTGGAGGAAGAATCAGTTTTGTTGTGTTGTTGTGTGCAGTTCTAAATGATGTTTTCTACTTTTTCTCTCAGAGTCCTGCATTCTATCTGCTGAACTACTACTGGATCAGGAGTAAATAATATTTTCATATGTAGAACATTTATTTTTATTTAATATTACTGAGGGTTGTAACAAATTTAAACAACATTTAAGAAAGAAGTTTTTGCCACAACAGAGAGCTTAGACACACTTTGACACGTGAAGTCACTGATGTGTTTTCAGTGGGTGCTGTACTTTCCTCATGGCTCAAAGCTTTTGAAACGTCGTCAGTTTCTCACTTTTACGGGGACATTTTCAGCTCACGACAGTTGTCCCAAATCATAGGATTTTGTGACTTTTCTTGTGAGATGGTGCTTAATAAACTGAACTGAACTAAACTGAACTGAAAAAAGATATATTATAGAGTAGCATGTAAGCTATGTGGCATTTACTGAGAGTCTATGGGCATTGTTTTAGTTCTGGAGTCAACTTATTCAATTTAGCACCATATGTTTTAGTTACTTTGTACATTGTTACCTGCTACATTATTTATTCACTTTTTGTGCTATTTTGGGGTAGTTTTTTTTTTTTAGTTTAGGTTTATTTCTTTTTGGTTATCATGTTTATTTTCTGTGTTTTGTGTTATTTTTCCCATGTGTCTCCTGTGCCACCAGTTCATTCCTTCTCAGTCTTGCCCCTCCCACTCACACCTGTTCTTCATAATCATTAGTCACACTGCCTCCACTAACCTCATCAGCCCCAGCCTTCTTTTGCTTGTTCTCCCAGTTCATCGGCAGTCTGGCATTGTGCTTCTTGCCCTGTCTAGGTCTTCGTTCCGCCCCTTTGTTTCCTTTTTTGTGCATTTGCTGCCACGCCAGCCTTTTGTTTTCTGTTAGATTCTTACATTTTTAGGCTGTAAAATATTCCTCATGTTCGTTTGCATTCCTGGACCCATCTCCCCTTCAAACCACGACACAAATGACTTGTTAAATTTGCAGTATTTTTTTGAGATGTTGAACATTTTGTTGTCTAAAATAAACCATGCAGTTGACTCAAAGTGTGTATGTGACTAAATAATGCTTTTAAAATCCTTAAATAGAGGCAAGCATTTGACCCACTTATTGCTCATTGTGCTTGCATGCAAACAACTCGGTCAAGCAAAATAAAAGTGTCAATCGTTTATATTTTCGGATCGGCGGATGTATGTTTGTGTAGAATGAGAAACAAGAGGCACCCAGTCAGCCTAGATAAACATCCCTCCGTGTCTAGTTTGGGATTATGGTATCACGGCCATCTCCTACGTCAGGCCCTGCAGCCAACAACATTACCCCCCTTCCCTCGAGCCGTGTGATTCAAACTGAAGATTGGCTGAGGTGACCGAGAACACGCTGTTTGCTCAAGATGACTCAATGCCCAGTCTCAACGGAGCACTATCCTGAGAGCTTGTTTAGCTTTTCATAAGGATATAATGTTTGTGTTAGTCTGCTGATGTGATACCATGATAGGAAGTATCATAAAAACAGCTCAGTGTTGTATTTTTAGCAGATTGTTGGGTTCAGGAAAAAAGATGCTGGTAATTTTGTAACAAATCTGAATCTACCTGATATTGTGTGCTCACGTCTAGTATAGACATCATTCCTATTCTTTGCAGTGATTCACACACGTTCGACAGAATAGGAGTTCAGTTTTGACGGAATACCTTTTCTTTAAAGGCCCCACACATGGTTGATTAGGCTCAGAACCATTAATGTGTCCAGTCAGTGAGCTTGTTTGGCAGCTTCATGACTGTTTACAGTCATTCATTCACAAATCCCTTTATAATAAAACACTACATGTCTGACAGTGGAGCGAGCAGAGGATTATGGTTTTGAACAGATACCGAATGAATCACCGTGCGTTTGTGTGATTTTTGGCAGTTGCAGCGTACAGTCAGTGAACGCTACTTTTCATTCCATTGTGCAAAAGTTCTGTGAATCATATACAGTATTTTATGTACGTTTTACAAGTAGGTCAAAAGGATTTCATATTGGCATTATCATGTTAAAGGAATGTTCACCTTTTGTCGATTCTTGGGTTATACGTACATTTTCGCAAAGCTTTTCCAGCCTGGCAATAAAACAAAATAGAATAACCTGATGTAATCATGTTATTGCCTACCTGAAGTTAGATATGGATAACTTTTTAACCTGTTAAAGACCAGATCTTTCCAAAATAAAGTCCCATCTAAGTTGTATGGAACCTTTAGGGGCAGACAAAATGTTTCTCGGTTCTCCATTATTCACTCCTAAACTGTAAAATGGTTTCTTTTATTATTTAACACCAAAGTTCATCGTAGTTTGAGTCAGTTGTTTGTTTTTTGCTCTTGCTTTAGGTGATAAGACAGATCCTTGTTATTTTGTTGTTCCAGTGCAAAATGTTATGATGACCACAGAGACGCATCTTCTTGTGTGCAAATCACCTTTTGTGCCTGAGGCAGTTTGAGCCCACACAACTGGATAAGATGGCACCATTGGTTGTGATGATGCCTTGTGTCCACTTGGAGATTCGGTCCTGGCATTTGACCAACTCACACACCTGCTTCCCAAACTAATGTGTGCGGGTGTGTGTGCATAAGATGGGAATAGAGAGTGAAGTAGCGAGAGTGTGGGAGTCTGCAAGTGTGTGCTTGTGGATATAAATGGCTTAAATGTTCTCTAAACACTTTGTGCACAGCTCACGCTTTATATTTCTACATGTGTTCCAGTGACGTCACCCGCTCTCTTTAACCTTGTATAGATGATTTGCAGTTGCATCACATGTCTCTTAGCAACCAAATATGGTGGCACATTGGAGCCCCCTTCTAGAACTGGCAAATAAAAAATGGCTTTAAATAACTTCTAAAACATGGCAAAGACAAGTAGCTACCTAAAATCAATGGAAAATCTTGATATTAAACCACCGTTTCAGTAAATATGTAATATTTTATGTATTCACCAACAAGTTGACTTATGTAAAGTGGACGATAAGCCTCTCAGGTCACATTTAATCAATGAACTTGAAGCACTTCAATGGAAGGAAACTGATTTGTCTGCCTTAAATCGTGAAAAGGTTTTGCCTCTTATTTGTAGTTCAAGATGCAAGAAGAGCTTCATAAAGGAAAAACTAATAGTCTGCTTTACAGCTTCATGGCAAAACACAGAAGTAAAACTTGAACAAGCATCATAAGTAACTTTTTTTGACAACACTGAAGCACATAATTTACACATTTCGAACAGAAATGTCAAATGAATTAGATACATAAAGAAAACCCTCTATTTTCATTAAAAATACATTTAACAGACCAAGTAGCCTCGGCTACTACACATACAATGCAGTCTTAACAGTTATACTTTAAACCCCATCAATGAGTTTAAACCAAAACAGCTTTTTAAATAAAATATAAAACTTCTTCACAGACCAAGAAATGAAGTTTTGTTTTCTTCAAGAGTTTTTGACATGGTTAAAGAGCACATCCAAATTAAGTTTCAATGTCTAAAAGGCAAAATATATAATAATAATAATAATAAACTATTTATTGGCTTGTTTGTGTTTAATACTGTAGATCCAAAACTCAAAAGCCCCTTCAAACTACAAAATTATATATATTTTTTTCTTCTGTAATACTTAGGTTGAAAATCAACTGTACTAAGGTCGGTTCTACATTAAGTGTTGAATCATAAAAGGAAAAAAACACTTCAAAGCAGCTATAAAATGCGATACTGACTCAAATATTTGAATTAAAAGGACTTTTTTAAAAAACTCCTACTTTCTCGTTTATTGGCTCAGTAAACGAGGAGCGATTATTAGTTTAATTAGAGAACCAGAATTGTTCAGAAATGTTGAATTTTATGACCTTGTTTTACATAAGGAAAGCCATTCTAAGGGTGATGAAGGTTTTGCATTTGAGACCTAACTTAGTCTCCATTTGATGCAGAGTTCTCCCATCAATCGCTGCCTGCAACTAATGAAACCATGCAGACAAGGTCATAAACGTCAGTAAATTAGGTAGTGAAACAGCTGCTATGTTGGTTGCAATGGGGTAAATCAGATGAGTCAGTTTAAACATTATCACTAGTGCTAGGTTTCCATTGCTGTTTAGGAGCAAAGAGTCCCAATCGACCTGCCGACAGCTTAGCTTGCCTTCATTAGGGACAATTTGAAGTAATTTCATTAGGATGTGACATGAATGGGAATGTAGCAAAATACACATTTTACACACAAACGTAATAACCCAGTTTCAAATTATCTCCTTTTTCTTCAAACCAGGGATTCAAGTTTATGGGACATTTGAGATTTTAATACAATATCAAGGGTATTTTAAGATTCCCCAGAATATAATATGTGCCACTGTATCCTGGGGTATTTATTACTGCTTAGATTTATCTCTCAGATGGCTTTGCTACACATCTGTGCACCCCTGGAAAAGCTGGAGGAGTCAAGAGAAAGAGATCCTGGGGATGTCTGCTCTGTTTCTCCACAACCCAATCCACTATAAGAGGGATGGATGCATAGATGGAGAAGAGTTGATGTGATAAAGTCATGTACGTGGTCCATTGGGTTAAAAAAAAAAGAACATGAAAATAATCAACAAACTCTAGTTTTTCGGTTTTGTAAAGTGGTGTCCCATTTCATAATGGGAAAAAATGCTAAAGGTAAACTCAAAATTTAGGGGCAGTGATTACCCTTCAAATGACTGATCTTTAGTCAAAGAGACTGTTGTTTTGATCTTACGAACATAACATCTAACGTTAATAAATAATGTGCAGGGCCAAGAATGCAGCGTTGCATGTTGTGTACATGGAAATAGGAAGCAATTTTCAAAAACTGGATGGTCACATGACTCTCTCATCACTTGTTTGGAAACTGTCATTCAGTAAGGCTGCAATGGAAAAATAGCCTTTTTTCCTACAATTATGTCACCAACTTGTCTCCAGCAGTCACAGCTCAGCCATATTTCACCTTTAGCAACTTTATAAGTGTGGGAGTTTTGCATATCAGGATTGGGAAGCTACACTTCTTAATATGACAGCCATGAATGGCTTACTTCACATGCTAACCCTTCATATGCTCCACCAAGATCTGCTGATGGTCTGTTTAGTTGACTAAGAAGTAGCAAGTCTTCTGATTTTCCCAACTCAGGAAAGTCTTCAGTGCCACATGGTCTGCACGCTTCATCTGATTTTCCATGCCTCCCTCTGCATCATTGATAAACATAAACTGCTACTCTGAAAGCTCTCCTATCTGTAAAACCAATTGGAATTGCGTGTTTCATCAAATATAATTGTTGTTTTTCTTCACTGTGATTAGAATTGTCTCATTATTACACACATCTTGCGTGTCATTAAAAAAAAAAAAGTATGATTGTGTGGTCTTGTTTGACAAAGATGATGGCACATACTGCAAAAGGACTGATTGGCGTGCAGCTGTTACCATAGCAACTGTGCAACCTGGCTTTGTCTTCTCTTGTTCATCAGAACAGTTTTTTCCACCCTCACGCAGAGACAGAAAAAAAGTCTATTTTCAAACCTTCTCTTAGTTTGTGTTTTGCTGCCACTCCAAATGGTGTTCATTTCACTCTGGACAGACACATTAAAAAACATGGATTGGAAACAATGAGAATATGGTGTGCAATGGCCTGTAAAATATCTCTCATGTATAACACTCATGTAAAATAATACAGCGCATTGTGCAGCGAACGCCCCCACATCATTTCAGTCTGGCTGAGTTTTCCCTCTGCTCTGCAAAGCTTACTGTACGCTGATCATTGTGTTCGACTCTCATGTAAAACTAAAATGCTTAAGCGTTGAAAATTGTGTTTTTTGGTGCCACTTTCCACTCCATTTGTTTAGTTTTCTTGTCTTGAGCTGTTTATTATCTCTTAAAAATCATTATTCTTTTGCACTGTTTATGTGGTCTTGGCTGGTTTTATAAATTGGGTTGAAACTTTTCTTAATAGCCTATGTGTGCCAGTCTTTCCATTGAACTTTGAGATCTTATTGGTGGTTTTTCACATTACAAATAATAATTGCAATTTTAAAACTGGGTGACTAGACTGACAGTGGAAATGCTAGAATTTTCTATGCAATATTTGGCATTTTATTTCAACATTTTCTCTTTGTCCCTCGCATGCGTCTCTAGTTTACCTGCAATACATTCTCCTCAGTGTGAAATGGCAATGTTTAACGTCCAATCAGTTGGAGAGGCATCTCCGTTAAACATCAAATTAAACACGTCTCTAAATATTCAAGGCTTAAAGGTTCTTTATTTGTCATTTTCGCCACATGTGGTGGAACGAAATTGTGTACACAGGGTCCGAGTTACATCCAACAAAAGTATAAACTGTAAAAGAAAAACAGTAATAAGATCTAAGTTATGAACTAAGAAAAACGTCAATTAAAAATACACTAAGCACTAGTAGTGTAAAAACACAATAGCAGCACGAACATGAGTCTGTGTGAGCAGATGAGTACAAATGAACACACCAGCGTGAAATAAATCAGCAACACGATGTGATTTTTTCACAGTGACTATCCTGGTTAGAGATTCATGAGTCTAACAGCTTCAGGGTAGAAGTTGTTCCTCAGTCTAGTGGTTCTACACTTAATGCTCCTCAACCTCCTTCCTGAGGGGAGTGGGGCAAAAAGTGTGTATGCTGGGTGAGTGGGGTCCTTCATGATGCAGGTGGCCCTCTTCCTGCATCTGTTGGTGTAAATGTCTGTGATGGTGAGGAGGCTGACTCCAACAGACTTCTGTGCAGCCTTCACCACTCTCTGCAAAGCTTTTCTTTCTGCAGCTGTGCAGCCTCCATGCCACACGTTGATGCTGGAGCACAGGATGCTCTCCACTGCACACCTGTAGAAGGAGCTTCCCAGACCAGCTTGCCGCAGCCGCCTAAGGAAGCAGAGTCTCTGAATATGAAATATGCTCCTAGACTTGAGGAGTCTCTATCTCACATATTCACACTTCACTTTGGTTTACCCACAAAACATGGAAAATGTATTCATTTTTCATCATAAACAAAGTTGCACACAGAAGTTTGTTCTCTTCAGAAACAAAAATCAGCACACAAACACACATTGCCAACCCCATCGCATGGTGTGTGCCGGTGTGACATATTCAGTGGAGGAGGAGGGAATATGGAGGACTCGGCTTCATTAGACTCAGACCAATCACAGAAGATGAAGGGGGACACTGCCGTCTGGCGCCTCAGGGTTACTGAACTCCTACAGGCTCATTTGTCACACAAACAGCACATACACACACATCCAAGATGTTGCAAACTCTAACATGGTTTTAATTTGTTGTTTTTGGACCTTGCATGGTTTTTGTGAGTTGATGTGGGAACACTGACACGTGGGCTCTTATTGAGCTTGATTTGAAGTTCTATGTTTGTCAATGTTTCGATTGTTGTAGTTTTTTTGGGCGGCGGTCCATTCTGCAGATAGATGTGCACAAACCTTTTGGCAGTTGTTTTATTCTCTTCCTGACCCAACCTGCGCTCCAGTCCACAGCCTCAGGATTACAACCCCATCAGCAGTTCTGTAAACAAGCCATTTTTCAAATAAAAGTTTAAAGTAACTAATGAAGTACATCAAGTGATTACTCAGTTTCAATGAACTTATGTAATATTGGATTTTTCAAGCAAATGCTCTTTCTCAAAATTGACTGAGCCACCGATCATTAGCAGGATCTTCAATGACCGTTGTTGAAGCTAATGTCAACAGCGCGCTGGTGCTCTAAGGATAATAAATAACTCTGACCTCCCTGCTGACAAGTCCAGTCGTCTGCCAGTTGCCAACAGGGCCGACGAGAAGCAGATGATGTCAGTTCCCTCTTTTATTGGGTTATAGGGATGATTGAGTGTAATTGAGTAATGCATCGGAGTGCAGAGAGGACACCAGGCCTCTGGAGAGACTGGAGGACGACGGGAGGAAGGGTGTTTCAGGAATCAGGAAATGCTGTTTGGTACCAGAGCCACGGCATTAACATCGTCAGCAGCTGGGGATCATTTGCAGCCTGTAACGCATTAATAAAAATGGCATAGCCTTTAACAAGATGAAAGATTCATTCAAAGTTTTCTTTTCTGTTTGCTGTCTTTAGAAGAAGTAATTTATGTGACAGCTTCCGCTGATTGAACTATTTTGTTCTATGCATTTGTGAATCACTGTTAATCTTTAGGAAAAGGCATTACATAGCATAAAGTGAATTAGTTTTTTAAATAAACACTCAAGAGATGAGCTGAGTAAACAAACCTACCATTCATGTAGCATTTCAGAAAATAGTTCATTTGCAAACCAAAAAGCTTATGAATAAAACTATTTCTTCCAACAATAATAACGTATGAGGTAAAATTAGGAGCCGCATGTGTCAAACTCACTGCATACGAGACAAATCTGGTCCTTCTTCACATCTATTCTGGCCTCCCAAGATGATATTTTAAATGTAAAATAATTTTCTTGCTTCTCATTTTGCCTAAAAACCTGAGCACACTTCATTTAGTGCAGATTTCTCATGACAGCTGACTAACTTTGAAGCCAGAAAAAAAAAAAAGTCTGATTTTTTTCAGTAATCTTTTATTTTGATGTGGAAGAGCAACAAAGAACGTGAAACAGGACCAATTAAACTCCCGTTGATCAACCTGCAACCAAGAAAAGATGTCATGTATCTCACTTGAGTTCATGTATCGACTAAAATAGGCCCCGTGGCTTGGACCAAGTTGTCATTTTGCCCCCTTGTCCAGCAGAGTTTGACACCCCTATAAGGGATTTTGAATGGTTATTTCAGACAAAATCCATGATTCTTCTTGCTTTGAATCAAAACATTAGAACTTGTATCCTGATGCATGAACTTGTAGATGAGAAGTGCGTGACTAAGTTATTCCCAGAAGAGAGAGTGGAGTTGGTTTTAATTCAGGGCTTTAGGATGAGTCTGACTAATCTAAAGTTAACAGGTCCAGGGAGAAAACCCAGTCATCCCAC
The DNA here is from genome assembly GCF_014905685.2 of Nematolebias whitei. NCBI lineage: Eukaryota > Metazoa > Chordata > Actinopteri > Cyprinodontiformes > Rivulidae > Nematolebias > Nematolebias whitei. The sequence continues at coordinate 7,703,406 of NC_056505.1, forward strand.
AGGTCTCAGTGACACTCCCCAGCTTCTTCTGGAGAATTCTAAGGTAACGATAAGCAAAACCATGTTTATCAAAATAGTTCAGCTGGTTCAGGAAACCAGGGCACTTTTAAAACCAGGCCTGTTGGAAAAGAGTTCATTGGTGAGCACCTGGTGAGTCTTGGCTCCTAGTGATTGACTGAATCAAGTCCTCTTTGCTCTGTTTAATTTCTTATTCACCTTATTCCTACACCCCATGCTGCCTTGTGTGAATTATGGGCGCGGCTTCCAGCGCGAACCAGAACCGGTATGTGTTTATGTGCGAACAGTACGAGCTAATGTAGATTCTCCAGGCGCTGTGGATTTAATTTAAACATATAGGAACACCACCTGTCAGAACTCAAACAGGACAATATAATCATACCACTACTAGCATATTTAGCTACATCTACTAGCATATTTAGCTACATCTACTAGCATAATTGGCTACAGCTACTAGCATATTTAGCTACATCTACTAGCATATTTAGCTACATCTACTAGCATATTTAGCTACTTCAATGACTCAGTTCTTCAGATGGTGAAGCGATGAACATCCTGGAAAGCTCTGAGGTGTATCAGTATCTACACAGTAATAAGGTTGGTGGTGTTTTGTTAAAAGAGGTGGGACACAATCTTATTTACCTTAAAGCAGACACAGAGCCCATCCAAAGCCTTAAAGTCCTCCATCACTGAGCTTGGGTTAATTACAGAGAAAATCATAACACTGAAGATGAATAAATATATAAAGCTGTGCTCTTCATACCCTTGAAATCATACCTGATGTTCTCGTCACTCTGTTTTCAATCCTTCTGAGGATCCGACGTCTCTTCTCCGGTGGTTTTTTGTAGTCCAGATACAAAGTAGGATGCAGGGTTCCTCCGTCGGCCGTTTGTCAACAAAATGAAATGAGCACGCAGACAGAGTTTTGGCTGGTCTCTTCAAGTTCAGATGTTTCAGCTACATTCTTCTTCCTCATCTGTAGGTAGGAGAAGGAAACTATACCACTTTTCACATGAACACTCTTTTTGTTTTGGGTTCATTCTCAAGACTGTGTTGTTGTAGCCACTGATTTAGTTTGGTCTGGTTGTTCATGCAGCTGTGAACACAACATGTACCTGAACTCAGCACAGCTATTTTAGTAAACTTTACGGTTGTTAAATAAATGTGAACAAAACAAAAGCAAATAAACCGCTGTTCATGTTCCGATACCATGATTAGCCAATGCTTACTGCTACTTGAAGATGTGCCATACTCATTTAGACAGTAGAGGCCCCAGGAATAAGGTGGATAGCTACTTAATCCAAATAAAGTAATTAAAACATATTTAGCAAACGTCTAACAACTGTAGAAAAATTAAAAGCCTCATGTGTATTTTTACTCTTGACTGGAGTTCCCCTTTTTTGTAAAATAAAAAAAGATTTTTGTTTGGTTTTTCAATGAACCTAAAGACTGGCAATACTCTTTGAGCTTCATCTCTAAAAGACTTCAGTTAATCACACATTTTGCATAATACGAATGTTTTCAGAAAAGCTAAAATGACAGTAGTAAAAGCCTTTACAGGTCAGAAAATGATGGGCCTGAAAATATGAAAATTGACAAGGACACCCAGATTACTTATTCATTCTTTGGAAAATGTCAGAATCCAAACCTGGTATCTTTCTCCATCAGCTCACTTTGAGAAAAACATTTTCTACATTTTCATATTTAAAGCCATCCTATTGCACACAGTCCCTTTTTTTTTTTACAACTTTTTTACGTTGATGCTCTGAGAAAACTACCTCAAAAGAAAGTGTTTTGTTTGCCATTCTTCACACTTCCCTGATTAGTTGTTAGTTTCTGTACCAAGACAGACACATCAACCTCATATTCCTCCCTGCCTCTGAGCTCCAGGCATTCATTTCTAGCTAAACTAATACTCATGAATAAATTTACATAAAAGTCAATTACATTTTACTCACTTTAAAGTTGTTTGTCTGATCAAACTTTTCCCCTCACATTGGTTTTATTTAGTCAGTTCGAAGTTGTTATTTTTTCCTACTGAGATGAATATCAATTTTAACCTCGTTAACTTATTCAGATATTGTTTATGCTAGAAAACATATCCTGGGGAAATGAGGCATCCAGGACTGTGGTTGGGGATTCCTTTGAGCCAAAATGAATTGATTGGTCTGAAAAATGCATTTTTAAACAACACTTTTATATTTAACAAACCCATGAAACCTGTTGCATTAATTTACAGGATGAATGTTGAACTCAAGGTCTATTTAAAATTACCAGCTCTTTTTTTCCCCACTCTTTAATAATGCAGTAAAGCAACAAGCTGAGTGCCCACATGTACAAAATGAGGCAAAACTGTAGATATATTGAAATGATTTTAAGGCAAGAAGGAATAATTTTCATTCAGAAGCAAAAGGTGTCATTATTTGAACAAATAATAGTTTTCAGGGTTAGAAAATGCCTGGAGCTGCCATTTCAAACACACCATCCTACTGAAATGATCATAGTGATGAGTTGAAGTTTTGTCTTAAACAACTGTTCTGTTTTTATTCAGATGTGTTCGGCTCAGGTATGAGATGTGCACATCTAACTAATACGGTCTGCATGTGCATGATTTAAATAATGTCTCAGTAAGAAGCTGGACAACAATTATTTCACTTATTTCTTTATTCTTTTTGTTATTTTTAATACTTGGAATATGAAAATATTTTTTGCTGCAGACAAGTTTTGAGGAAAGGATGTAATTAGTTATGGATTTCTTCACATTTCTGCGGACGGCTATATTATGAGTTTAATATTGCAAGAACTTCAAGGAAGAGCTGTGAGTCAGATTGTGAGATGTGCAAAGACAGATTTTAAATGTGACATTGACAATAGAACAGTCCCATGTGTGGAATGCATTTCCATTAAATTACTTCAAACAGCCTGAAATGAATGCAGACATGATCTACAAAACAAATTTAAAATATATAGTGTCAGGGTATTTTCGTCAAGGTTTATGGATGTTTTTTTTTTTTTAACTACTATGGCTGAGTATGTTAACTACCCATGAACCATGTGTTTGAGTTACCAGAGTACTTTTCACTCTCAGAGAGGGCTGAATGAGGAGCTGATTTGATCCTGCATGTGCATTTGGATGGCCGAGGTCATCAGTGTCTGCCTGTGAGCTGTGAGGGCTGATAGGGTTATAAAAACAATTCTCGCACGCTGCTCGTGGCAGTTTCTCCCGACTGGGTTCCATGCGTGTAGAACTTCTGGATATCTGTGTAACCTGTTGTGAAAGTCTGCTCTTGCAAGCAAAACCGTTTAAAATCTCCTCTTGTTCTTGAGTGTGACTTCTTTGAGTAAATAAGATGAATAGAGGATATTTTTATCCAACAGATAGAATTATTATTATTATTTTTAGATAGAATACTATTTTTTTATTTAAAAGCCTAGTATTTCTTGGAAAAATGTCTGTTGACTTCTGCCTGGCGTGCTAGTATTTTGGACTTTGATCATCCTAAGTCGAGAAATGAAGTTATTTTTGTCAACATTTGTAAATACAGTACAGTAATCCCCTCATTTATCGCGGGGTTCGGTACCCTGAAGCCGTGCGATGAGTGAAAAACCGCAAAGTAGGGATAGTAGTAAGAAGTTGTTTATTTTATTTTCCATATATATATATATATATATATATATATATATATATATATATATATA
>NC_056505.1:7707132-7715030 GCF_014905685.2 Nematolebias whitei
ATATATATATATATATATATATATATATATATATATATATATATATAAAGGTGTTTTAAACCCTTCCCACACTCTTGAAATATTCTGAACAATGTTTCTAAACGCTCTAAAAGAGCACACAGAATGTCATGATTTCAGCTCCCTCCCTCTGGCTGTTCTCTGCCAGTGCTCTTGGCCACGCCCACGTTCCTGCTCTGCACAGAGATCAGCTGATCAGCTGCAGCAGGAAGCTTATCCTGCAGTGTGGGCTGCACAGAGATGCAGCGGGTGCTAAATAATTTAAAATAATTCTTTTAAAATAAAAATTCCATGCTGATTGTGCAGCTCATCCATCAATCAGCCAACTGTGTGTCATGTTCAATTATATTTTGGAAAACCGCGATAGAGCAAGTCAGCAAAATACGAACTGCAAAGTATCGAGGGACTACTGTATATGCAATTTGGTTCATTGTTGCTATCTCTCTCTCGAACTTGCCTGATCTGTCAGTGCTTAGAATATATGATGTGAAAAACTGTCAGCTACTACCACACCAACATTTCCCTCAGTGTCTGCAGAATTTAAAGTGTAGCTGTAATAAGGTGTAGCCATTTTTATGTAGGCAAAGATCAATTAGCTGTGGTGGACAACTTAAATTGGGTTTACTCCAAATGTTGATCAGTTGCAGATGTTCAACAAATAATTACTGAGAATTTCATTTAAATCTTTCCTATGGTTTTTGGGGTATTTTCCTAACAAACATAATTATGTCTAACAGTTAATGCAAATGTTGCACAATGTGGTACCCTCAAGGAATGTGTGGGGTACATAGCTCAGCTACTACCACACTAAACTTTAGATCACTGTCTATAGAACTGAAAGGTAAGTTGGCTGTGGCAGCCATTTTAAATCACGTTAACTCAGTTATTCAGCTGGAGATGCACACCAAACGAGTACGCTCCGAGTTCTGATAAAAAACTTTATCCAGCGGTTCATGAGATGTTTTGGTAATGGATACACAAAGAGGTGTGGCCAAGTACATCACCTTGCAGCAGGTGCTAACAGTGTACAAGAATGCTGATTGCATTTTGATTTTATTTAAGACACCTTGATGTTTCTTTTGTATGCTCTTTGAGGTGTTTAAACAAAACTGAATTTAACTGAATTGAGCTGTAATATGTTGTGTTTCTGCAACAATTTGGATAAAACTGTTAGAATGATTTTTTAATGCGCTCTCCAGGGCGACCTGTGACTTTGTCAACAGTTTTTATCACAGCTGTTTGGTTATTGAATGACTAGCAGCCAGCACATTATTACAGTGTGCTATCACCTGAACAAATAAGCACCACAATCAGCCACCTTTCCAGGCCATGCTGTGTAGGCCGCCATTCTCACCTGTCATTAAGGGGTTACGCAAAAATGTATCAGGCTGCTCACTTCCTTCAGCCACTAATGGACTAAGCAAAAGGGTTTAGTGGTAAAATTCTTTCTAAGCCAGGGTTTCTCCCAGTAGAAATAATAAATGTGACCTAATCATCAAGTAATGCCTGCAGCTAGGCCCCCAGAAAACACTGATTTTGTTACAAAAAGGATTTTGCTTTGTTTGCGTCCCTAACACTTATGAGAGGGCACCATGCAGAGAGCATGCTTTCATTGTCTGTTTGCATCCCATAATCTTTTGCACTGATTTAAATATTTTCAGAGCTTGTTTGGTGTTATTTTCCCCTTTCATTCTCTTTGATTCAATATCCGTAGGTGTTCATTACGAACACACAACAAGAAAAGATCGCTTAAATGTCAAATGGTTCAAAATGGAATCACTTAGGACGTTAGCTGAACAGGGACAAAAATATTGGTTTTTAAATTTGCCACGGTGATTAAAGGCCTAGCATTCCTTGAAGCAATGCACATTGCCTGATGTTTTTCATGCCAGAGTTGTAAACTAAGATCATCTAATGCTGAGAAAACATGAAGATAAAGGGTGGAGATCTATTATATGTAGCGTATAATTAATGATAGTTAGTTAATATTTTGATAAAATGCCTTGGAGTTTATTTATGTTGCTTGACACAATTCTTGTCCGAAAAGACAAATTCCCTATAGATTTTTCAAAAAAAAAAAAAATTAATTTTACAAATTCTGCTGAATATGTTGCCATATGTTCTGGCTCAACCATCACTAACGGCGTCTTTTCCTTTTCTGGGATTTTTGTAGTGTTTTGATTTCCTAAAATGGTAAAATACTCCTCATCAACCTATCTATTAAAGATAGTCAAAATTTCAATATATCCACATATATTAATGCTGTTTTTAATATACTCTGTTCTAACATCATCAGTGTCTCAATATCATGATTCTGTGTTCCACTTCCTGGACGATGATGAACCAGACCAGGTTTATCACCAACATGACAGATCTCCTCTCTTGGTGTTTGATTAAAACATGTACTTTCAACATTCACCGTTTCATCTTCTTAAGAATATGTTATTATAGTTTTATGCAACCCAAATAAATCACAATCCTTGAAACGACGATGCAAACATCGAGACGGACACACCAATTGTCTGAACATGTTCATGTGTTAACAACTCATTTTTATTATCTCATTGTGCTGCTAGTTTAACTGGAAATGAAAAACATATGTGTGAAATAAGGCATTGTATGACCGATCACAATCGTAGCAGGAAGGAAAGCTGGGAAAAAAATCAGTTAATAGATAAATTAACAAGTTTGTGAAAATTATTTTGCTGTTTGTGCCTTTTATTAAAATTAAAGTTTCACCCTTTTTTGCTCAAAGTTAATCCTATTCATTTCATAATCATATATGATGTGAATATGGAGCAAAAAAAAAGAAGATTGATTCCAAACATTGGGCTTATTGTAAATTTATACTCTTATAGTGTATAACATTTTGCATTGAAGTGTTTTACGTAACCAGTCAGTTTAATTCCCTCGCTACTTTGCGTTTCGACTTTCGCGGACTTGCTCTTTCACGTTTTTTCAAAGTACAATTGGCTGATTGATGGATGAGCTGCATGATCGTATGGGATTTTTCATCCATCTATCCATTCATCCTTCCATCCATTTTCTTCCGCTTATCCGGGGTCGGGTCGCGGGGGTAGCAGCCTAAATAAGGAGGCCCAGACTTCCCTCTCCCCAGTCACTTGGGCCAGCTCCTCCGGGGGAATCCCAAGGCGCTCCCAGGCCAGCCGAGAAACCTAGTCCCTCCAGCGTGTCCTGGGTCTTCCTCTGGGTCTCCTCCCGGTGGGACGTGCCCGGAACAACTCACCAGGGAGGCGTCCAGGAGGCATCCTAAACAGATGCCCGAGCCACCTCAACTGGCTCCTCTCAACGTGGAGAAGCAGCGGCTCTACTCTGAGTCCCTCCCGGATGATCGAGCTTCTCACCCTGTCTCTAAGGGAGAGCCCAGACACCCTGCGGAGAAAACTAATTTCAGCCACTTGTATCCGAGATTTCATTCTTTCGGTCACAACCCAAAGCTCATGACCATAGATGAGGGTAGGAACGTAGATCGACCGGTAAATTGAGAGCTTCGCCTTTTGACTCAGCTCTCTCTTCACCACGACAGACCGGTACAACGCCCGCTTCACTGCAGATGCTGCACCTATCCGCCTGTCAATCTCTCGCTCCATTTTTCCCTCATTCGTGAACAAGACCCCAAGATACTTGAACTCCTCCACTTGGGTCAGGACCTCCTCCCTGACCCAGAGAGGGCACTCCACCCTTTTCCGGCTCAAGCTGCATGATCGTATGGAATTTTTCATTAAAAAAAACAACAAATAAAATTATTTAGCGCCTGCTGTATACGAGTGCAGCCCACATGTGCAGGGAGAAGCTCCGTCCTGCGGCATGTCATGATCTCTGCTCTGCAGTGGAGAAGTGGGCGTGGCCGAGAGCACTGGCAGGTGGCAGAGAGCAGTCAGAGGCAGAGAGAGCAGAGATCATGACATGCTGTGCTCTTTTAAAGCGTTTAGAGTTTAGAAACATTCTTTAGAATATTGCAAGTGTAGGAAGGGTTAAAAAATAATATATATATATATATATACACACACACATACACTAAAATAAACTACTACTTGCACTACTATTCCTACATCATGGTTTTTCACTTATCTCGGGGGCACTAAGAACGGAAACCCCTCACAATAAACGAGGGACTACTGCATACTTTATGAAGAAGATGTGGACATGAATGCATAAACATATTATGATGTAGCTTAATATTAGTGACTTCATATAAATCTAACAGTCAAATACAAACCTTCCTAATTACCACTTTAAACAATTAAAGCTTCACTATTACCAACATTTTAGTAACTTGACAGAAGTTCAGTTAAACTGCTGATTAATCCTGAGAATAAAAAGTTGCTATAAAAATCAGTCTGTTCCCTGAAATGCCATGCATAAAAAATGAACACTATATGCAAGACATTTAATCAATTCTGATACATGTTCTGTCAGCGCTAGCCTTTAACAGGAGAAAAAAGGAAGACATTACTTCTATTTTCTGTTTTTTTTTTTTCCTCTAGACACTCTTTCAGTGCCTCGCTGGTCCCCGCAGATTCCCCGAAGAGATCTGGGAAACTCAATAAAACACAGGTAGGTCTGAAGGAACATACCGTCTGTGGAGTGTTTTGCCTTTGTGCACACTCTAATACATTCTGTGAAAAATATATCCAACCAATTAAAAATAATTTCCATTCCGTAACTTTTTTCCCACCATCCTTGACTCTAAATTTGCAAGTATAAGTGAAATCAAATTAGTTTTAAGTACTTCAAAAGTGCAAATTCATCATCCAGAAATTGGATGAGTTATAAAAAACAATTTTTTTTGTGTTGAAAAACATGAATTTAATAAAGCAGCCCCATCATCAGCCCATCGTGCTGACAGATTAAAAGCCTAGTATATTTGAAGAAATATTATTGTCAAAGTTTTAGATTAAGACCATCTTATGGTTTTTTTTTTTTTGACCGGCCCGGTCGCTGTCGGCCGCTGTTGGGTGGGTGGGGCGCATGGACGGCCTGACAGAGGCTGTCGGGCTGTCTCTGTGTGCCTGTTTATGTCTCAGGTTGGGTTTTAGGTGGTCCCCTCTCTTGGATCAGTTTTGGCCCCCTATTTGGTGTGTCGTGCTCCCCTCTGGTGGTGGCCCCCCCCTGCCGCCAGTGCATTGGTGGCTCTGCTGGGGCTGGGTGGTGGGGTGTGTGCGGGCCCGCCCTGGTGGCTGCCTGCCGGGGCCTGGGTGCCCTGGCTCTGTCGGGCCTCTGTTGGGGGATGGTATGACCTCGGTGTCCATGGCCGGATCCATTCTGGAGGGGCGGGTTGCCAGCCGGGCCTGTGGACTCGTCACTACAGCCTCCTGGGGATTCTGCATTGTGGTTGTTGGGGATTGTCCGGGGCTTCCCTTTGCTTCTCCCTCTGGAGGGTGCGGGTGTCCCTGTTGGGGGACTCCCGGAGTTCCGGGCTTGGGGGCCGCTGTGTGTCTGTGGCTCCGGTCTTCCCTGTGTTGCCATCGTGTCTTGTGGGGACGGGTCCCCACATCCACTATTGAACATTTTTATGGAGAAATCTTATAGTGACAAGCATGCTCACACAGGTGTTTAGATCCAGGTGTTTATCAGATACACACTCAGTTGGGTTGTGAATTTTAGTATCTGTGAAATTCGCTTATAGCAAGTTGTGTGTTCTTAAGGTCAGTACATCTTCAGTTGATTGGATTCCAGATTTGAATGAGTTGAAACACATTCATTGATTATTTTCTGAAAGTTTTTTTTTTTTTTTTAATCCATACATTGATTTGTGAGATATGTTGCTAAAGGTATAGAAAATGCATCAGACACATGCAAAAACATATTCAACACTTTTACCTTCAGTGGCAGGGCACAAGTTTAGCCTTCAACATAATTCATAATGATTCGGTCAAAGTTAATTAGTCAGTGTGAGTTGTGACTCCTGGTTGTGGTGGTGTGGGTAATATATTCTGATTCTGTCAAACTACATTAGTCACCTGTCATTAAGTAGCCAGTCACACGGCTGGCATCCAGAGTCACATCAGTAAATACTGCCAATTGTCCCAAATGTGTTTGAACCGCTCCGTCAGACTGCAAATGGTTGTTGATGCAGAGCAGTGTGGATTTCATTGTACGAGAGGTGACTGTGTTGGACCCACCACAGCACATGCATCGAGTCCCTCAGTCATGCAGAGTGCTTGTTGTATTGATATAAACCTTTATGGCCTCACTCGAGCTGTAGATTGATGGAGCAAGATGCCTGTAGTAATGGAAAATGGAATGGGCCCACATTGCATCGGAAGGTGAGCAGGATTATGATGGTAAACACCTTCAGAATATCGGCTGCTTTGGGTGTCTATACTTGCAAACAGTGTACGCAGGGAGTGCTACGTGCTGCAGAACCCGTCGCTCCAAAAGAGACTAATTAGGATTGTAAAAGGAGAATGTTCTCAGTGTTGATCCACAACTCATGATAGAAAAAGATGTGCAACAAAATCAAACTTTTTTTTTTTGTTTGTTTTTCAAATTTTGTTTTCTTCCTGCAGGTTTTCCACCAAATACTGGATGTCCCAGACATGCATAGTATGTGGAAAGGGAATGTTGTTTGGACTAAAATGTAAAAACTGCAAGTACGTATCGTGTTCTGTCTTACTGTTCATCACAGCTGTAGTGAACAAGGTCTGATTCCACATATTCACTGAAGTGCTCATAATTTTGTTAAAGTTTGCCATCGCCCTTATACATTTATATATGCGTCTTTAATCATTTTAAGGTTTAACTATTTGTTTTTCTAATTTTAATAAATTAACAATTTTCATATCATGTCTGTATTTTTCTGTTTATGCTTTTACTGCATAGCTTTGCGTGAATAAACATGAGACAAGAACTTTTCTGTATTTTATTTGCATTTAGGCTGAAGTGCCACAACAAATGCACCAAAGAAGCCCCACCTTGCCATTTACTGATCATACAGCGAGGCGGTCGAGAATCATTCAAAGGTACTTTTTGACATTTTCCAGTCCTATAAAGTCTTGAAAATAATTAGTTTGAAGATTTACGTATAATTTATGTTGCAAAGCAAATTAATTTAAGAGACTACCTAGTTTCACAGAAATTGCAAGTCAAATTCTGCTTTGTGCTCAACCTTTCTAAAGGAAGCTCCCTTCTGTAAAGCCTCAGGATAAATGCTAATCTTTATGGAAGTTGGACCGTTTTCATCTTGCATGGATGCATCTTTACTTTGTCTCACTTGTTTTATGCCAAATGCTCCTCCTGACACAAACTAGGCTCGAACCCACAGCCTCAGGATTTCAAAACCGCGCCGCCGATCACCGAGCTACTGCAGCACATTTTATGGGAGGCACTGCGTTCATAAAATTCAAATTGCTCTATTTTTTCACATTTTCCTAGTTTCAAGTTCAAGTTCAAGAATATTTATTATCCTCAAGTTGCATTGTGTTTCACAGTCAGTAGACACACGAAACATCCATATTAGACAAGACATTAAGACATTAAAATAACAGAAATCATCATTGTTCATAGAGAAGCCTGATCGCTATAGGGATGGATGAGTTTTCAGTCTGTTTGTGCTACATCTGGGCAGGAGATACCTGCGTCTAGATGGAAGCAACCTGAACTCACTATGGGGTGGATGATCAGGATCTGCCAGAATCAGCCTGGTCTTGTTCACTGACCTCACCTTGTGTAGGTCAGTGAGGTTCTGTAGGTCTATGCCAGCAGTTCTGCTGCACATCCTGACAATCCCCGAGAGTTTGTTCCTGTTTTTGCATTTCAAAAATTCAATATTTAATATTTTCATTTTTAAAAATGGCTCTTTTTAAAGTTTCAATAGTTGATATGCTTATTTTGATTAAAATGTAGATTAAGGTTGT
>NC_056505.1:7715430-7729410 GCF_014905685.2 Nematolebias whitei
TATATATATATATATATATATATATATATATATATATATATTTTTTTTTTTTTTTTTACTGGAACATGCTTTGTTTACATTTGTTAAGTCAAGTTGGTATTTATTATTTAAATTTAATGTTATTTTTCTAATCATTTCCATTTCCAAAACTTTCCAAAATTATTACTGGCCTCAATGATTTAGACAAACTCATATCTTAAAATTTGTTTTGTGTCTGAAAACATATCAGTGGATTAAACCCTAAAGAATAACTGATTCCAGCTTGACAGGGTAATCAAGTCCATTTTAATTATTTAATCAAAGAACAATTTGAAATATTATGATTTGTGAGCCTCCGTGTATGTATATGTGCATGAGTGCACATGGACTTATGTTTGTGATGGAGTTGTTAATAGTGAAATAGGTCTGTTCAGAGGATCTTCAGTAACATAAGCTGCTACTTCTTTTACAATGAAGACCCGTTTCAGCAAGACGGCAGCAGCCCACCTGCTGTTCAACCCGCACGGCTCCCAAGTAATAGAGTGCAGATGCCTTCAGCCTGCGCTCGCGTCTATCCACGTTTTATTAATGCATTTATTCCTTTTCCAGTTTCTGAGCTTTCGTAACGAGAGATTTATTTATTTATTTATGTTTTGTTTCCATTTATGAGAATAAAGCAGATTGCTGGTTTAGGCAAACAGAAGGTTACCTGTTGATTAATTAATTGATTTATACTTGACAAATATAATGGTGTGAAACATCAGTTTTACTGACACTGACACCAATAAAAAAAAATCAAAAAATAAAGCATTCCATTTACTGTGAGAATAACATTGTTTTGTCCTATTTTTTCTTTGTTTCTTTCTAAATAAGATAACCAAGGAACGACTCAAGGTAAAAGCCACTAATTAGACTTTTTTTTCTTCTTCACTTTAGTAGGCAAACATGATGGGTTTTTATTATTCTGTTTAAGAAGTGTATTGATAATAACTCTGTATGTGATTGCACACCAGCAGTATTAAAGAAAGGATCATGTGAACAGGTTTTACTTTAGAAGCAGTGCATATACCAAAGTCCCCTTCAGCTATTAGGCACAGTATTGCACAGCACTTTATAAATGCTTTATAGTTTCTTTATCTTTTTTGTCTGTAGTAGCTCGTCTGGTACGGACTGAATCAGTGCCATGTGACATCAACAACCCGCTCAGGTACACAGACCTGCACATCAGTCAGACGCTCCCCAAAACCAACAAAATCAACAAGGTAAGCATGACGGATGAAGCATGGATTATAGTATGTGTGGAACCTGCCTAACGTGTCATATTTTTCTTTTTCCCCCCCAGTGGATAAGAAAATGGTGTGAAAATATCATCAGCAATATTGAAGTTTACACAGACGGATTTGTTTTCATACACTGAATATGTTGCAGGCGGCACACCTCACAGATTAAGCTTTGTTCCTTGGGAGTAAAGATCATTATTAGGATTGCCACTGTGAAACAACAATGTCCACAAAGAGTGTAGTTTTGAACTTAAGCAGATGTATAAAAATACAGTAGTCCCTCACTACTTGGTGGTTCGTTTTTTGCAGACTCACTCTATCGTGAGGATGGATGAGCTGCACGATCGGCATGACATTTTTATTTAAAATAAATTATTTTGAATTATTTAGCACCTGGGGCAGCACGGTGGCGCAACTGGTAGAGCTGCTGCCTCTCAGCAAGCAGGTCCCTGGTTCAAACCCCGGTCCAGGAGCCTTTCTGGATGGAGTTTGCATGTTCTCTCCGTGCATGCGTGGGTTTTCTCCAGGTACTCCGGTTTCCTCCCACAGTCCAAAAACATGCATGTTAGGCTGATTGGTAACTCTAAATTGTCCCTAGGTGTGAGTGAGAGAGTGAATGGTTGTTTGTCTCGTTTGTCTCTATGTGGCCCTGTGATGGACTTGCGACCCGTCCAGGGTGTACCCCGCCCCTCGCACAGTGATTGCTGGACATGGGCACCAGCGACCCCCGTGACCCAAAATGGAATAAGTGGGTAAAGAAAATGGATGGATGGATTTAGCACCTGCTGCACCCACACTGCTGCAGGACAAACTTCCTGCTGCAGCTGATCAGCTGTTCAGCATGCAGAGCGGAGAAGTGGGCGTGGCCAAGAGCGCTTGCAGGTGGCAAAGAGCAGAGGAGGCAGGGAGCTGAAATCATGACATTCTGTCTCTTTTAGAGCTTTAGAGTTTAGAAACATTGTTTAGAATATTGCAAGAGAGTGGAAAGGGTTTAAAATGCCTTTATATATGCACACACACACACACACACATATATTTGTATATATATATATATACACACTTCTATATACTGTAAGTGAGTTTTTATGGTTTTCAGTCAAAAAATAAATAAATAATAAAATCCATTGTGACCTGGATCAAGATGAAAATCATTCTACTGTGAATTTCATGGCTGCCTCTCTATTTAAAATGAATGGTTTTTGTTTGTTAATACAATAAAATAACAGAGAGTTCAGCTTAATTTTAAAAGGAGAGTTTAACACAGGCTGTGATTTTTTGTGAAATATTGAAAAAAGTAATACAAAGGGATTTTAGCAGACCTTGTTTTCTTGGATCCTCATTTGTATAATTGCCATTTTGAGGATCCTCTTTGCTCACAAGCACAGGCAGCACAATAATGTTGCTTTTTCAGGAAAGTATAACGTCAGCATTTAACACATTGTGATGGATTACTACTGTCAGGCAAGTTTAAGTCAGCCCTCTGCTTTTCATATTGAAACAAAGCAATTAAAACTACATTCTGCCTGACAAGTTAAAAATAAAACCAGTAACTTTGTATCAGAGTTGGACCAAAAGCATTATTAATACAGTTTAAAGAGCAAAAGTATTGTTTGTGTAGCTTCCTGGAATCAGCATTGATCTAAGATGCCCTTTTGAATATATAGGCATTGACTTGAATGTCAAAAAACTCCAAAGTTCGCTCTTTTAAAACAATTAAAGTGAATTTATTTATGTCCAAAACATCATCATTTTGACCACAAGAAACCTTTGTTGTGCTCATTCTTATACTTTAATCCTTATTGTGTCTGAAAACAGTAATTACTTGTGCATTTATAAATATCTATGGGAATGGAGCTACTGAAAAAGATAAATATATATTACAAGTGGAAAAATGCTCAGTTAAATATATTTGAGTCTCCAAACAAGTCTTGCATGCCAAAAGATAAGCTCAAAATTAAATTCAACCATTTAAAGAGTTTATTTGATTTAAGAGCGGATACTGTAGCTCGGTAAATGATTTAGCTCTTCCTTAATTTGCTGCTTTGATCCTTAATTTGTTCTTTTTAAATAAGCTTCCTCAGGCAAGACACCAAAGCCCACTTCTTGTGTGTTTCTGACTTGTATGTAAGTCACTCTGAATACAAAATGTCTTTTTTTTTTTTTCACAAAATGTGATGAATGCTGTTAAATGCTATTAAAACTAAAACTATTTGGGGGTTTAGACTATTTTGTTTGTTTATGATCAGGATCACATCCCAGTTCCATACCAGCCAGACTCCAGCAGTAACCCATCGTCCACCACCTCCTCCACTCCGTCCTCCCCAGCTCCTCCCTTGCCCAGCAGCGCCACCCCCCCTTCACCACTGCATCCCTCCCCACAGTCAGCGCGGCAACAAAAACAGTTCAACCTGACAGGTAGGAAACTTTATTTTTTAAATCAAAGACTTTTGTGTGTGAAAACGTAATATCTTGTTCTATGAATGTCACCATTTTATACCAGTCCCATTGCTGAGTGGGTCTATTTATGTATTTATCAAATTAACGAACTGGTAACAACCTTTCTAACTTGTTGATAACTTTTGGTTCATTTTATTTTCTTTAATAGATGCAGATGTTCAGGCTGCTGTTTAATACACCATATTATATTATATTATTGCTGTTTGGCGTATATTTTAGATCCTTGTATTCCGTTTCTTTTTTTATTTTTTATATTCTTGCTATTTTGGGTGTAACTGGGTACACAATTTTGTTCCACCTCATGTGAATGACAATAAAGTCATCTTTAACCCAAAACAATTCTCACAGAGGTTGAAATTTATCAGAAAAATATATTCCTTTACAATTTCCTTGTTAACAAAACTGAGAAAATGTTGATATTTTTTATTTAAGTTTTGACAAATTATGTTTGAAATACATACTTATAGCTTATTATTCAAATTAAATCAGAATTTTCTGGTTTTGTTCCTCAGCTGGTGCAGGCCAGAATTGTTCAGGACTTTCTTAGTTGTTGTGGGACTCCAACATTTTACAGATTAGCATTAAATGCCAAATCAATTATACAGTGAGGGCTTGTTAATCTTAATATATCTATGTTTATGATTACATACTGTCCAGTTTGTATTTGTAAGCAAATTTGATTTTTTTAACGTCTCCATTAAAACCCAATTACAAACAGAAAGTCCAACAAGTTCATATAACTTTAGATAAAACTTCAGCTCTTTTTTTTCTTCTTTTACAGCCTCCAGTTATTTTAAATACAAACAACAGTTCATTTTTCCTGGTAAGTACCTCACGATTAATAATTCCCCATACTTTGCTGCAGCCAGACATGTTTTGATGTCAGTAGCAGTCTTTTTATTTCTCACCTTTGCTGCTGAAAGACTCGCAGTCCCTGCACCCACTCACACTTGTCTTCCTTGGGGTTCCTAATGACTTGTCAGAGCCCAGGCTCCGTGCTTTTTGTCAACACCAGCCCCACTCAGTAGCTGCTCATTTGGCAGCTTATTACAGCCAGGACAATGTGGAGTGGTGTGAGGAAAAGCATGAGGTGTAAACTAACAGAGACCCGGAGAGGCAAGGGCTTGGAAATGTATTAACCTTCTGTGCAGCTGGCAGCAACAAGTTCTTATCACTATGGACACTTTTTTTTGTCTAAGTCTTGGGCTAATAAATCTAAAACTTGCATTTTTTTAAGAAAAAGAGATTAGAAAATAAGCAGTGCAGCATAATATAAAATGTGCTCATAGACAAATTCTAAAGGTGAAATAAATCAATCAGACTTTGATTTGTGTAAGATTCTCATTTTGCTAGAATGTAAAGATTCACAGAAAAAAAAAAAAAAAAGCACTTGAGCCATCTGTGGTACGTCCATTTGGACCAGACTGAGTGCTTTCAGTCCATCCAGCTTGCAGGTTTTTGAAGCAAGTCCATAAAAAACATTCACAATGGTTCCACGTAAAAAAAAAAAAACAACAAGTCCCTGTGGCTGTGAGGTGTCTGTGCCAGTTTCTAATGCAATGCGCTGCAAAGAGACTTTAGCTTGTGTCTTTATGTCACAAACCGTCACAGCGTGCCAACACCAGCAGCATTCAGGGCACGTCGTTCAGAGGCAGACAACACAAACGCTGACCTTACTCCATCTTACCTGTTGAATATTAGTGCTTTCAAAGTACGGCAAGTACTTTTCACTTAGACGTTTCTGTGCTGCTTGAATCTAACATGCAGTGAATATGCTGTTCAGCATATTGTTTTTATGCTATTTAGTTATTTAGTTAATGTATATTTAGTTTATGTTTTTCTTAGTTCATATCTTGGAACTTATTGCTGTTTTTCTTTTGCATTTTATTGTGGGATGTAACAGGGACCCTGTGTACATAATCTCGTTCCACCACATGTACCACACGTGGTGTGTATGACAAATAAAACTCTCTGACTCTGATACGTGAAGTTATTAAAGAGACTGTGTTTAAAAATCCACGTGATTAAAATGGAAAGGTCGTAAAGTTTACCACATCATTAAACGAAAATGTAACAATGAAGCAAATAAAAAAGGGTGATTCTCATTTTAATCCTTAATTCTATTTTACGTTCTGCTAATTAATTTCCATTGTCACGTTTTTTTTATGTTTGTGATGTTAAAGGAGAGAATATTGGAAACACTAAATGTTGATACAAATATACTTTTGTAAGGTCACACTGAGTGTTACAGAAAACATGATGTGTTTATAAGAAAATAAATTAATCTTAAATACAATAGGGTGCCACATACAACAATTAGCACGTAGCTGACAACAAAAAATATTTTTGCATTTTGTTATAATTATTACAAATTGATCTTGATGTTTTAAATTGGAATTTTTTTTCTTTGTTCTGGTAGCAGCTGTTAAAAAAAACACAAATACACAACACTTCTTAAGACTTGGGTGTCCAAAGTGCGGCCCGAGGGCCGTTTGCGGCCCTTATAGTGATTTTTTCGCGGCCCACAGCTGCAGTTTAAGAATGGTATCATTTTGTCCAGCAGGCTTAAGAGGTCGATGCAGACTTTTTGCAAATTCTCTGGTAATCCTTTTTTTATATAATGTTTAGATTTAACAGCAAAACGGATGAAAAACAATCTTCTCAAAATGAGCAATATTAAACAAAATACACATCTTTATTTTCACTTCATGGTACAAAGCACCAAAAAGATGTACTGATTTCTACCAGAAATTAGACTTTTGGGTAAGGATTCATCAAACTTGACTAAATGTTGCAGTTGATAAAATAATCAAGAGGGAAATTGGTCATTTTTAAATGAATATAATGTGGTATCATCTACATACGAGTTGATCAACTTTATCAAACTTTCATGAATCTGTTGTAACGACTGACAGCTGGAAGACTTTTCAGAACCTCAATCAGATTTTGGGTCGTCCAATGGTCCAAAAGGCTTTTAATTAAACAAAAAAAAAAAAAAGTTTATGAGGCTTTTAATGTTTTGGATCTACAACAGTTTAAAACTTTCTCCATGAAAGTTAGTAAACTTTTATCCTTTCTCCAAAATATTAAACGTTGGGGAGTTAAATTCACATTTTTGTGCTCCACAAATCCTTTCATCTGGATAGTTTTGGCCCACTTATGAAAAAGTTTGTACACCCTGTAAGGCATTATAAATGACACCTTTTAATATTTTTTTGAAACTTCACACTTGTTGCACCCATCAGAGTAAAACGAGCCAGTAATGGGGCTTGTTTGTTGAGTCAAGTGAAACTTTAGTTGTGTAGCACTTTCATGTACGACAACCCAATGGGTTTTCCTGAAACAACAAAAATGCATAAAAACAAAACAAAAAAAAAACATTTACATGCAAATCCAGCTCTCATAATCCTCCTTTAAAACAAAGACACATTTGAGCATTTCTGATGGTCCATGTGAGGTTATTGTTCTGGCCCAGAACTATGCATGGCAAACATTTAGCTGCTCTAAAGTATTTCTTGAATAGATAATTTTAAACATTTATTTACCTTTTCTATATATATTTTCCCCAAAACCCAGCTTTAAGTGTATTTTCTGATGAGTTGTAACGGGTGTTTCCAGATGTTACTCCAGAGGCGCCTCCCAGCAGAGCACCGCAGGTCATTCTGCACCCGGTCCTTTCTGAACCCGGGTAAGTAGAATATTACAATGTCATCCATCGCCCCTCTCTATCTGTACCCTCCTGCCTGCCTGACTCCTCTGTCTCCTCCTCGCTCTTCTCTCTCCATCTCTGTGGCTGCTGGTCAGAGGCCAAGTCAAACTTATTGGAGCACAGATATTTGGGTGACGATTTCAATGCGAGAGACGACATGACGGCAACTCAGACTAATGTTAGCATGGCCTTTAGTTCACGCTACACTTGGGATGCCAAGTGGATTTTCAGCCATGCTTTGAGGAAGCCATTGGTCGTGGGAAAGCACCGGAAAAGGAGGATAAGTGATGAGATGTTTTTTGACCCAGATGTTAAGTAGATTAGCATCTCAATTTATCTCAGGAAACAAGACCAGAAAGCCTTCACCTATCAGCTGACGATCATCTGGGATGTTTCATGATCCACACAGATTAATCATTAGTAGTTAGTTTTATTTTCTAAATATCATCACTGTCTCTGAACCAAAGCAAATCAAATTGTGTAACTTTTTTTACTTGATGTGTAGTTGAATGCATAGATTGTGAAATGTTCGTTTAAGAATGAGCTGCGTTTGATATTTTCATGCCATAATTCTGAAACGGCTGCCGGCTTTGAGATAAAACTGAGAAGTAATACTTCAGAACAAAATATAGGTCTGGAAACAATAGTGTTGAAACATCCAACTAAGCTGTGTATGGGTTAGAAAATAACTGGATTGTTTGAGGTTTACTGACACAATTATTACCACAGTCATCATAATGGGACACTGCAGATTATATTCTGCATCTTGGAGCTAAATTCAAACATGGTGATAATGCAGCAGAGGAGCTTCACAGTTCAAAGTGATAAATGATGTTTTTGCGCATTTAAATTTGGACGTTAAACAAAACCTTATATATTTTTTCTTTAGCAGGGATAACTACGATGAAACAGATTAAAACATAATCCCTTATGTGTACTCTGACATTCATTTTACAGTTTATTTACCTTCTTCCCTGTGTCATGTTTAGCTTTCTTTTTTAATTTAAATAAATCTAAAGAAGAAATAATGTCATTTACTGACTAAAAGAATAAAACATTTAGCTCGGGCTGTGTAGCAGAAACCATTTGCAATGAACAATTGCATGAAACAGTTTTGTTAAACAAGCAAAGGATCACAAGTCGACACTTCTTGATGCATATTTTAACATTTCGCAATAAAAATTATTAAATGTTACGTGTAACACATTTTGTTCAGGGATGTATTGTTTCAAAGGCCTAATTTGAATTATTGAAATAAATGATGTTGTACATTAAACTAACTGTCGTGGATAAGAACAACATACTGTATTTTTGGGACTATAAGATGCACTTATAATCCTTTAATTTTCTCAAAAATCGACAGTGAGCCTTATGTATTAATTCTAGTTGTGCTTATTGACCATCGAACCGATTTTATGTGCTACAACTGAACAATGTTGAGAGTTATTGTGAATGAGTTGAATAAAGTTTGACTTATCTGACTGTTTTGTTTCGCTTAATGCGCCTTATAGTCCGAAAAATACGGTATGCCAGATTATTTAAGTTGTAATATGCAGCTAAATAAATCATTAAATGAGCTTGTGGAGGAGATAAATCTATTAAAAAAAGATAACAGAGGCCAGAAAATAGCTTCATTGTAAATTGGTGCCTTTGAATCCCTTTAGATTAATATTTCTCAATGTTTGTACGTTTTGACAAATGTAGCTTTGCTAACCAAGTTTGACAACCCATATTTTATTCTGATTAATGTTATTGTTCCTCCTTACCTGCATCTTTGTATGCTCCTGTGGTAGCAGGTAGAAGATTTCTCTGGCCTTAATGGCCTCATTCCAGGGTTAATGAGGGTCTGTTTCAAACCTCAACGCCCTGCAGGATTCCCTCATTAGAGTAGAGATCGAAGCGCTAGGTAGGAGACCTTGACGCAGCAGGTATCACATTATTTTATGAGTTGTCTCACCTGTAGATAGTATTCAGAGTCCAGGGCTTCTTTGTGAGCAAGTTTTAATGTAGCACAAAGAAATTGTTCGAGGTTACAGGCTAATGTAACAGAGTGAAATGTGTGGACCAAAGTGGGCTGGTTGGAAAAAAGAAGAGGGTTCATTTTAGTTATGTCACTACCACCCACTGTGTATGTAGGTGACAATGTACACGCTGAGGTCAAAAATTAATGGGGCCTCAGGGTGAAAATGCACTTTAAAGTAATAAAATGACAAGAGATTAAAAAAATCAAGGTCAGAAAAGGCTGTTTCTTCCATTTCATTCTCTTCACAGTTTCACCATGAATCTGGTTGATGTCATTGATGTCATTGTTCTTTTAGGCGTCTGTGGGCCACTTCAGATGATTTACTGAAGCTCAGTGCGTCTTCTTACTGTGATCTGAGCAACGCAGTCGTTAGTACTTGATTTGTTCAAAGAAATACCTTTATCCAATTTACACACACACCAAAAAATAGTACCAGTAAATGAAAATAAAGCTTAAGTAGATGAATAAAACTTTTAAATTATCAAATTAAAAGCCCAACATGTATATTGTAAGATGTCACGCTTGGAGCATGTGTTGGGGATCTTAGCTAATATCACAATTATTTTATTATTTTATTTAACCTTCATTTATACAGATAGTCTCATTGAGTCATTAGGACTCCTTTTCAAGGGAGACCTGTTTGGGAGTTGATGGTAGGGGTTAAGGGCCTTGCTCAAGGGCCCAGGGTGGGGCAGGTGAGGACGGAGGCAGGCGAGGGAGTTTCACCTTTTCCACCCACATTTTGACGTTGTCGGTCCGGGGAGTCAAACCGGCGATCTTGCAATCACAGGCCCACCTTATCTAACCACTGCGCCACCACTCCCCAATGAAATTAACTCAATATCTGTGATACTGACTTAGTAACGGCCATTTTAGTTTTTCCTAAAGTTGTTGAGCTGTGTGACCACCTTGAGTGTTTGACTTCAAAGACTATACAGTGGTAAATGTTCATCCAGTGATTACTTTGGGAGTTTTATTAAAATCCATCCAGTGGTTTGAGATACATTTTGCTAACACTACAGACAAACATCGGTATAAAACAATCATTACTAGGGGTTGAACGACTACATAATTTAAACTTGACTTTAACATAATAAAACTCGAGTAGAACTCAAATACTTGATGACATCATAGGATCTAAAGATACAAAAATAAATAAATGAATAAAACTGCGAAAAAGGTCATTATTTACAACAAAAAAAAAAAGACCAACAAAACATTGGGAGTGTATATTTATGCTCCTACCATTTATCATACAGCAAATAAGTCACAGGAAAAACTAAACTATTAAGTTTTTATTATTAAACTGCAAAAGTTAAAGAAATGTGCGGTACGTCAAAAACGAAACTAAAAACAGTGGGGCGGACGACCACCCCGCACCACCGCCAGCTGTGGTGCGCATTAGGTTTAGTTTTAGAGATTAATATGTTTATAGTTTTTTTAAATAGGTTTAGAGATTAATATTTTTTGCTTTTAGTTTGTGAAACAAGGTCATAAGAAAGCTGGTTCTGGTTCGGTCGATTGGACCCGGTGTTACACCATATTCTGTGACCTGCAACAGTGCATACAACACCGCCCCCTACGGTCACAATATACGGTGGTTACAGAATATGTTGCAACACCAGTTCGCACCAAGCTCCAAACAGTCAGGAAGTTGATTCATTTTCTGTTTTCTTACGGTAGTTGAACTGGAATATTCATCTTTAGTGAAATATTTCCAGACTATTGATGCATTTCTACCTGTTTGCCAAGACTGGGCCTGCTCCGCTCCATCTGTCTGCTTGGAGGAATCCATTTTGTAACCCACGCCCAGTGAGGATCACATGACACAATGACGTAACGGCAGCGTAATGACGTCGCCACGAATACTCGACGTGAAATAAAAAAACTCGATAGATGTCCTAGGAATCGATGTGTAGATTACTTGAGTAGTCTGTTAAAGCCATAGTCATTACCCACTTACTGTATTTTTCGGACTACAAGGTGCAATTAAAATCCTTTAATTTTCTCACAAATCGACAGGGATCCTTATAATCCGGTGCACCTTATGTATTAATTCTGGTTGTGCTTACTGATCTCGAACCGATAACTGAATGATGTTGAGAGTTATTGTGAATGAGTTGAATAAAGTTTGACCTATCTGACCGTTCGTTTTGCTTAATGCGCTTTACAATCCGGTGTGCCTTATGTATAAAAACAGGTGCACTTTATAGGCTGAAAAATACGGTGGTCAGCGGGTAATAAACAAAAGGTGCAACTTTAAAGTTCTGTTATTTGTCATGTTGCAGTGCCAGAAAAGACTCATTCTGATGTTGATTTAAATTGCAGAATTAGTCTGAAACTGCAAAAATGTCTCATTTCAAAATCACTGACGTGGCTTCAATAAATGAACCTTGGATTTAACGAAAGGATTTCTATCACTGCGATAGCTGGTCTTTGGTGTCTTTCTAGAAGTAGACTGAAAAGGTTTTTCGCTCAGAGGCAGCTTTAGTCTCGTTCCACTCAGCTCAGATCAAATCTTTCTTTGCAGCATATTTATTTAATTGCATTCTGGTGCACAGAACACATCACTGGAAGTATAACAGCAAATATTTCAGCCTTTCAAACGTTCTTCAACATTAACCGATTCAAAAGTCAGACCTCTTAAGAGTTTATCAGGTGCAGGTGCAATCAATCAGCAATCAGTGCTGGGAGCGGGGTTGATCAGGATAAAACAACAGCACAGATTACATTTCCATACAAAAGCAAAAAAGGCTCTAACATTCATATACATTAATCTAAATAGGTCAAATCTTACTTATTAAAATAAAATAATACAAATGTGTTGATGCTGAAAGTTGTTTTAAAACATCTGTCAGGTAAAGTCCAAATGATTTGAACTCTGGGTGTCAAATTAATAAAAACACTAGCTAAAAAAGTAAAAAAAAAAAAAAAACTAAGCACAGGCTAAAAGAAAAAAGTTAGCTAACTGTAGCAAAATGCTACCTGAAAGCATCAAAAAGTTAGTTAAAGATAAAATTAGACACTCTGTATTTAAAAGTGAGAAGTAGCTAAATGCTAGCTAAAATTAAAAAGATTAGCTAAAAGCACAAGTCAAAAATAAAGCAATAATGTTTTTCAAGGACCTAAAGAGGTTGTGAACCAAACAAATTGCTTTTCTGTGTCTCTCTTGAGATATTGTTTAAAGTTAAATGTTTTCAAAAGTACAAAGGTTATAAAAAACAAAACTAGCAGCATCACCTTCCAAACCCCAGCTGATCAAAGAAGACGGTCACTCGTCCTGAGCCTGGTTCTGTTGGAGGTTTCTTCCTGTTAAAAGGGAGTTTTTCCTTCCCACTGTCTCCTTTGTGCTTGCTCAGGATGGGAGACTGTGAAGAGAAGATTCAACACAATCTGCTGACATCCTTAAATAAATAACTTACTAATTGGTTTTTACAATGTATATGAATGTATTTGTTCAGTGCCCTGAGATGACTTCACTTGTGACTTGGCACTATATAAATAAACAGAATTGAACTGAATGAGCCAAACGCTGGATGTACGAATAGCTAAAATCACACAAAGCATGCAATAATAATAATAATAATAATAATAATAAATAGATTGCAGAGAATGTATGGAAAAAAACCTAAACTAAGCTAAACAGCAAAACAATGTTGTGAACCCTGCATCAACATTCACACAATAATATATGCACTTATGTAAGATTACATTGACATTACTTAAAATGAACTTTACAAAGAGCTGCTGAATAGCTTTTATCTGAAAATTACACATTTGAATCTCAAAAATTTAAGAGTATGAGTGAAACTCTACCATCATTTTTGTTTAAGGTTAGGTTATTGCTGTCTACTACCAGCATGTCACTCCTTTGTTTACTGCCTCTGCTCTCAGAAGGTGTAACAACTGTCAAACTTCCCACCAATACAGCCGATGAGGTCATTTTTACAACAAAAACCACTGCAGTCAGAAAAACCCACACTGTTAGGAATGTCTTGTATGCTCATACTTTCACTCATATTAATTTAGTTTCAATTTTGTTCTTGCTTTTAGGAATGAGGGAAACCCTTTACTTCAAATCGAAGTGGAACCTACATCTGACGTGAGTTTCTTGTGATTTTTTTTGTTGGTTTGAGAATCAGAATCAGAATAAGCTTTATTATCATTGTACCAAAATAAAGTGAGATTATGTTCGTACAGTTGTCCGAAAGATGGGCCGAGTGCACGTTACTGCTGCTCCTTCACAGCGTGGCCCCCTTTTCTTTTTCAGAATACTGTTTAGATAGAAAAGGGGAAAAGACCATGAGGATAGGATAGTGGTATTACAAAAAAGATTTCTTCACACCTTGTCCTTGTCAGAACACTATTTAAGACATTAAAAAACATCTCTACCAGCAAGCACATTTATAAACATGCATTTGATGGCAAGATGGTGAGATTTGTTCACGAAGCACTTCCAGATAGCACCATAGTCCTGAAAAGATGTTGGTGTCAGCCGGTACAGCTCTGATAAGCCTTCACAGAAGTTCTTG
>NC_056505.1:7729510-7730782 GCF_014905685.2 Nematolebias whitei
GGGGGGGGGTGTTGATAGACATAGCTTTGCCTTAGCTTACGCATATCCCAGGAGAAACTTGATGTCGGCCTGCTTCGAGGCCAACCGGGGGAGTCAGATTCAGATAAGCCACAATTATTGATTTTTTTCAGGCCAACTGTTTTATTCTTGTCAGCCTTGAGTCCTGCGTGTGCTTTCAATCCCAAAATGGACAGATTTGTGTGCATTCCACTGATCCATGCTTATGAGCCCCCTTCAAGGTCGTCCCCAAAATGCTGGCGAGTCCCAGAAGCCACAAGTGGCCTGCGATTCTCACAAATCACTTCCATCTTACGGTTTAGCTCATAAATCAGCTGATTTTGAGTACTCGAAGCACGAACCAAACCTTCACACAGACTCTGCATTTTTGCCATGGCCAAAACTGCTGTTGACATCTTCAATAGCCAATAACATAGAAATCCACCGATGCCAAAAAGCAGAAACCTTGCTATCATGGTTCCAATTATACAAACATCTTCAGCGTCCTCCTGAGATAATACGGAAAGACGCATCAGCTCCCAAACTCCCCACGGAACCATGACGTATCCTGCCGTATGTGTCTCAGCGGGGCATGAGGGCTCTCCAGGACCCTGTTGCTTTGTTGTAAAGATTTTATCGATGGCGTTGAAAGTCCAGCTGACCAGATCCATGACAGTAGTTTTAGTTTTGGAAAATGTGTAAAATAAGAGCTCTGATACACAGACAGAGACTTGCATGAGAGTGAGTGAGAAAAAAAAATTGAGTTCATGCGGCTGTGAGTTTTTTCATCATGTTGCTTTACTTTCTTTATGTTTTTGTCAGTCAAGTTAGTGTGAAATTACTGGTGAATATGAATGTCTGGGTGGGGGACAAGACAAAGCTCCCACCATCACTTGTCACAGTCATTTGCGTTGTTCTCTCATTTAGCATAATTTGTCTCATGAAGCCTGCAGGTAAGTTATGCGTCAAAAGCAGTGAGATCGTGGTTCGTCGTTTGTCTCTGTAACAGCGATCGATTGGGAGAAAATATTATGCAGATTGCCTTGAATAATATTCCAGCTGGCATCTTTAAATAGGTCATTTTCACTCTTTCAGTTCATTATGTTTAAAATCAAATCAGTAAATCAGCCAGTTTTTCCCCTCTGGTTGTTTTCTCTTTTCATCTCCATTTCCTTCTGGCAACAACCTAAACAACAGTTTGCATTTCAAACACAGTCAGCCAGAGATGATAATAATAATAATAATAATAATAATAATAATAATAATAATAATAAT
>NC_056505.1:7730792-7736062 GCF_014905685.2 Nematolebias whitei
ATAATAATAATAATAATAATAATAATAATAATAATAATAATAATAATAATAATTTGTTGTGTTTTAACAAAACACTCCATAAAAACACTTAAAAAAATTATTAAACCATATTCAGTGATGTCTGAAAATTTATGGATGAACGTTCTCATAGATATATATTTTTTTCCTGTAGTCCAAATTTAGATGGTTGATTTCAAACAAATCAAAGACCTAACGTTCCTTGAAGGAATGCATACCACCGGCTACCTTTCATGACATCATTTTAAATTGAGATACTTTTAAATTATGTTAAAAGACAGAGTTATTGTCATTTTGGTCATAGCTTATAAACGTTAAAGCTTAAAGGTTCTCGTGCGACCTGGTAGCCATTTTTGTGTTGCTGTTGTTAATTAGTTTTGGTGCCATTTGAGTTTAATTGCCTCTAAAAATAATCAGTTGTAGATGTTCACCCATTGATTACTTTGAGCATTTTGTTAAAATCTATTTCTTAGTTCATGAGATATTTTGCACATGCACACACATATATAGCATTAGTGTCTTTGGGGGAGAACAACAGTACAAAACAGAAGTACCAGATAAACTATTTATAATAGTGCTTTAACACCACCTTATAGGTGCATATAAGGATATTTTACATGTTGTAAACTGCAAATCTGTATATTGCAGATTTAAACAAATGTGTTTGCCTTTACCATAGAATGAAGATGGCAACAATGAGGACTCTGGTGATGAGTTTGAGGAGATGAATTTGTCGCTCCTCTCAGCTCGCAACTTCCCACGCAAAGCCAGCCAGACCAGCATCTTCCTGCAGGAGTGGGACATCCCCTTTGAGCAGCTGGAGATCGGAGAGATGATCGGCAAAGGGCGCTTTGGCAAAGTGTTCCACGGACGATGGCACGGAGAGGTCGCCATCCGTCTGATCGACATCGAGCGTGACAACGAGGATCAGCTGAAGGCCTTCAAACGGGAGGTCATGGCCTACCGCAACACTCGCCACGAGAATGTGGTTTTGTTTATGGGGGTGTGCATGAGTCCGCCACATCTGGCCATCATCACCAGGTAGGAAGAAAGATGTTAAGACTGTGCAAGACCAAAAAACAGCTAAATTGAAGGCCTATCTTTAAAAGGATGGCATACCACCTGCCACCTTTCATTCCAGGGTTTAAGTTAAACATCAAATGTTGAGAAAGATGGAGCGTCAGTGACTGTGTTCAAACAGTGAAATAATTTTTTTTTGATCTCTCATAATCTGTTATTGCTTAGAATATGTGTTGGGAATGGCTGTTGTATACTACCACAACAGAATTTAGCTCTGTATCATTTCTGTAAAGGCTAAGGTGAATTAGCTATTATAGTCATTTTGAATTGGTAAAAAGGCAATTAAAACAAATTTGATGATGAAATAATTAAAACGTCAAATAAAATAAAAACAAAAATACAATTCCTCAACAGGATAACAGTTTATAATCAGTGAAACAGTTGAATTACCACAACTGAAATGGTTCACTAGGACACCCAATTACAAAAATACATAGGTTGTAAAATAGTTACCATCCTGGCACTTTAAAAAAAAAATGTATGTCACCTGCTGCCCTTCATGCCAGAGACTGAGATTGTCTTAGATTGGTAAATGAGAGTGTTGCTTCCATTTGGCAAACCTGGAAAAAACAAACAAAACAAACAACAACAAAAAACCCAAGTGCTATCTAATGAATATGGCAAGCTGCCATGATCAGATTATGTGTTGGAAGGACTCTCGGCTACTACTATGTTTTTTTTAGCACATCTATTAAATTAACTGAGTTACAGTATATATATATATATATATATATATATATATATGTTTTTGTATTGACTTATTAACAGCCACCTGGAATTGTACAACTGCCAAAACATGCATGTTGTAGATACTGTATAATATGTCTGATTATTACTTTCTGTAAGTTTCATTAAAATGGGTCCAGTGGTTCACGAGATATTTTGCTAACAGACACACCGGATCAACTCTAACAGTTACCACTGGAGTTTTAAGCAACTATTTTCCATATTGAATAGCAATCAGAGTATGTATTCTAGCAGGTTTTTCATCTACAACCACCGTAAATCATTTCACAACACATTTTTTACTAAAAAAAATAGAAGTCCATTAAATTGTATCTATAAAATATTACTTACATATAGGTAATTCTGTCATAGTATGAGGGTGATGTGGTTGAACCCAAATCTAGAATAAGTATGCAGCAGGTGGGCGTATTATGGAGTTCAAAAAGTATACTTTATAAAAACTTAACTAAAATGAAACAAACCTAACTGGACTAACATTTCTAACTCCAGGGCAATCTAGACAACAGAATGACAAGAATTTGACGAGGGACTTTACATGCAGAGACAATATGATGACAAAGTTAGGGAAGATGTCTTGCCTGGCAAATTAAAATCAGGACAAAAGGAAGAAAAAACAAGCTTACTAAAAAGGGAAGGAACATGCTGAGGTTATGAAAGCAAACGTAACCAAGATGGCAAGAAAAAAAAACACAGAACCTTCCAAACAGAAGACAAAAGCCCACAAACTCCAACAAATGTATTTTGTATTGATATATTTGGTGTATGAAGACTGTATAACCAACAGTAGAATCTGAAGAAGATAATAAAACTCTTACAGACAACCTTTTTAAGGTCACTAGACTAGTCTGTCTTCTTTGTGGATTAGAGTCAACAAGGCATTGGGAACATTTCTCAGAGACTTTGGTTTGTGTTACCCCGATAGCATCATGAAATTGATGCAGACTGGTCAGCTGCATATCCTTGATTCGAACCTCTTATTCCACCACATCCCAGTGGTGACCAGTTTGATTGAGATCTGGTGACTGTGAAGGTTGTTGGAGTCCAGTTAATCTATGATCTTCAGACCAAGCAATGTTTTTTCCAATCTCTTAACTTCAGGTTATTGTTCTTAGCTGACAGAAGTAGCACCAAGTGCAGTCTCCTGCTGCTGGAGCACATCTGCTTTAAGGTTGGATGTGTAGTGTATTCAGACATGGTATTTTACAGACCTTGGTTGGAACAAGTGGTTATTTGAGGTACTGTTGTTTTTCTAACTCATCATACCAGGCGGGCGGCATGGTGGCACAGTTGGTAGAGCTGCTGCCTCTCAACGAGCAGGTTCAAATCCTGGCTGGGGTCCTTTCTGAATGGAGTTTGCATGTTCTCTCCATACATGCATGGGTTTTCTCTGGGTACTCCAGTTTGCTCCCACAGACCAAAAACATGCATGTTAGTCTAATTGGTAACTCTAAATTGTCCCTAGGTGTGAGTGAATGGTTGTTTGCCTCATTAGTCTCTATATGGCCCTGTGATGGACTTGTGACCTGTCCAGGGTGTCCCCTGCCTTTTTCACAGTGATGGCTGGGTATGGGCACCAGTGACCCCCGTGAACCGAAAAAGGAAGAAGTGGGTAATGATGGATGGATGCATCAATCATATCAGGCTGCCTATTTTCCTCTGATTTCAATAAGACATTTTTGTCCACACATCTGCCATTCACAGATATTTTCTTGTTTTTTAGACCATTTGCCTTAAACCTAAGAGATGGTCATTGTCATTTTCACTATATTTCGCTTGTCTGGATCCAGTCCACAGGGCCAAATGCCTTATCAATTAATCCAAGACGTCTTCTTTCTCAGCCACTTCTACCAGCATTCCAGAGGACCCCATGGCATCCCAGGCCCAGTTGAGAGAATTATCCCTCCAGCATGTCTTGGGTCAACCCCACCTCTACAGGGAGACATCCAGCATCCCAGAAAGATATCCAAACCGCTTGGGGTGGCTCTTCTTAATAAGTAGAAACATCACATTTACTATTAGCCCCTCATGTTTGCTCATGCTTCTCATCCTATCTCTATGGCTGAGCCTGGCCACACTGTGGAGAAGGCTCAATTCAGCCGCCTGTATTTGTGGTTTACTTCTCTCTTTCCTCAACCAAAGATCATGACCACAGATGAGGATTGGAACACAGATCAACCATTAAAAATGAGGATCATCTTCTTAGTTTAGCTCCTTCTTTACCCCACCTGATCAATGTATCACTTGCATCACTGCAGATGCTGCCTCATATGACATGCCAATCTCCCACTCCCTCAACCTTGAACGAGATCCTGAGATATGTAAACTCCTTTACTTGAGGCAAAACATCTCCCAATGGAATGGTCGGTCCACCTTTTTCCAGTTGAAAAACCTGGGTGTAAAAATCTCTAAATACATTGAGTTCTTGCCGTGCAACTGGCTGATCAACTATTCGAGTTGTAGCACAATAGAAGTTTACCTAATAAAGTGATAGGAGAGTGTACATTATGGTTTCCAGTGATATTGTGGTCCTGTGTTTATAACTTGTTTTTTGCTGATTGCATCTGCACTCTGAAATGTTCTTTTTGCTTAGTATCCATCTTTGCTCCCTGGCTTGGCATCTGCGAGGTCTTCAGTGGGTCCCTGTCTCCTGGCACTCCTTTCAGATCAGCCACAGATCCGCTCCTCTGCAAAGTGTCTGACAGTGAAACATGCAGGCGTTATGATTAGAACAGGCTCCCACTGTTGCTGAGTGGACGATCCACCCACACATCACAGCAACAGTGCATTTTTCTTTGACAGTCCGAACAAAGATAACAAACGTATTGCAAAGTGAACTTGAACAAACTGCCTCACGTTTTTCTGCACCTTTAATTATGTCCCAGATTAGTGTTCACAGTTTTGCAGAATAGAAAGACAGGGCTGCAATCTTGTTCAAGAACATCACAAAAAAACTGCCATCTAATTAATTAACTCAGCTAATTACGTTCAAAGGAAAATTGTTTGACTATTAAACGCCCTATCGCTGTTATTTGCACACACCAAAGAGCAAAAACAGTCTTGCAAAGAAAAATCATTAGCTTTTTTTACTGTTTTTTATTTATTTTTATTTTTTTTATTTTCTTTTGACAAAGCAAAAAGGATCTTGGTGGAGTTTTTTTTTGTTTTTCCCCAAGCCAACAAAAGCCATGTTCACTGCATAATAAGTGCAAAAATACAATTGTATGATTGCAGTTGATGCCAGAGGAAATTGGTTTGAGTGCAAGAAAGCTGACAAATGAGTTGACTCATTCTGAGAAATTCTCCTGGGTGCTCGTTGAAAACAACAGCAAATGTCAGGGCAACAGGTGACTTTTTTTTTTTTTGTTCACCTTCTCTTTCTTGCACTCATAACAACGTTTATAGAGTTTTTGTGATGTTATTTTTAT
>NC_056505.1:7736473-7749326 GCF_014905685.2 Nematolebias whitei
AGAGCTTAGTCAAAAACTCTGACCTGTAAAGTGGCAGGTGAGATGCATTCCTTCACATAATGCAAGGCTTTTAATCTCATAATGCATTCCTTATTACATTTCAGTTAGTCTGAGTAATTTATATATATATATATATATATATATGTATATGCAGCCATTTTGGATTTTGATGTAGAAACCCAATTTACAAAAGAAACCTTTCTTAAGTCAAGAAGCAGCCACACACCAAAATGGAAGTCGGTACCTCTCTTATATTTCAAATTATCATGGTCACAACATTCACAGATGGACGAACGGTAAGACAGAGGGTATTTTCTATGCTCCATGTTCACGCCACTACAAGAGACAATAAAGAAAAAATATATATATATTTTTTCAGTTTTATCCCACTCTTTCAGTTCAAACCAATGCCCAACTCTGCCGTAAAATCAATTCAAAGTGAACTGCTACAGTTTCCTCACAAGGAGTATTTCAAGTTTGCATTGGTAAAAAAAATAATATTGATTGCCTTTTTCTTTTTCGACTTTCTTCTTTGTGACTGACTCTGGATTGATCCTGCAGAGCAGAATAGAAAATGTTTCATGCATTTGACGTCACCTGTGACGTAGTTGCAGTGTTTCTATCTTTGCATATGACAAACAAAACAATTACTTTTTTCAAAGCACTGGGAAAAATTTTTAGTGTGCTGAGGTTGCCTTGTTAGGTTTTTCAATTTTACATATATGTGGCACTTCCTTTATGTACATAGGCTGCATCTTTGTGTTTATGTAAAGAAATAAAGTTTAGCTGTTGTCAGCTTGTTGGGAATGAGCATGAGCATGCCTCAGGTCCTTTGCTGGTCATCTGGTGAGGACAGGGTTGAAGTTTTATATGTTGCTGGTTGTGAGGCTCTTTATCTAAACACAGCCATGATGCTACTCCTACAGGAATATGACAGACTAACTGAAATGTAATAATCAGGAATGCATTATGAGCTTAAAGGCCTTGCGTTATATGATGAAATTCATCTCCTTTACAGTTCAGAGTTTTTGACTAAGCTCTTATGTAGAGAAACATTGATCGAATTATAGCAATTTTTTGTGTTGGCTGTTGTTGATTATCTGTTGGACTCATCTTAAATCTGACACATACTTCAGAAAGTTATTCATTTTAGATGCACATCCAATGAATAATTTGTAAAAAAAAAAAAAAAAATCTGTCTGGTAGTTATTTAAATATTTTACTGACTAATAAACAGGGTAGACGCTAAGAGTTTATGCAAAGGCTTCACACAGTGGGTAGCACTTAAAGGAAGCTTTGTAAATTATATTACAACCACACCCTATTTTGGGAAAACATTTGTTAATATTGTCTAAATGACGTGAATATTGTCTAAATTATGGTGATTTTTATGATACTTAAGGTCAGTTTGCTGTCGTGGCCATCGTGAAGTGGCTCCAAACCTCCAGCTCTCGCAAAATCTGTTAGGGCTCAAAATATGTGAGGACCAGTCTCAGCTACTACCACACTAAACACTAGGTCAACATTTTACAAATATAACTTAGTTTCTAACATCTGTTGGCTCTGGCATTCATATTTAAATGAGCTGAATCCAAAAGTAGATTTACATTCAATTTTTTTTTTTTTACTGCATGATGCATTAAAATTCCCACTGTTGCTCATGAGATGTTTTAGTAACAGCCGTACAAACACACAAACAGCAGAATTATTTTGAAATAAAAAGTCTATGAATTTATAGGGTCTGTAAACAGATGTAGACATCCACAAGAGAGTTTGACAAACAGATGAAATGTGATGCTGATGGTAATTTAGCACGTCTTAGCGTCTACTTCAGTGTTTTGTTCCTTGACAAAAGCAGATCTCATAAATCACAGTAATCCTGCCTTGTGTCCCCTGATCTTTACCTCCTCTGTCAGCTTGTGTAAAGGCAGGACACTTTACTCTGTGGTGCGGGATCCCAAGGTTGTCCTGGATGTTAACAAGACACGACAGATTGCACAAGAGATGGTGAAGGTAAAATAAATCAGCATTGATTTCTCCGAGCACGTCAGCAGTGCACATCATATTACAGGGCAGTCACATGTTTCCTCCATTTTTCCTCAGGGGATGGGTTACCTCCACGCTAAGGGGATTTTACACAAAGACATGAAGTCCAAGAACGTGTTTTATGACAACGGCAAAATCATCATCACTGACTTTGGACTTTTTACCATATCAGGAGTTCTGCAGGCTGGAAGGTATGTATGTGTGAAACACATCCGAAATGTGATCAGACATTAATCTTGTAGTAAAAGACTGACACGTTAGCATCAAAATGCTCAATTAATGCAATTTAATTTGCACACATGAACAAAGTGGCCATATCATTTAGAGTTTTTATGTAATTTCAGACATTTTTAGTAATTTATTGCAGATTTTAACACCATAGGCCAAATCAAATCCCTATCTGTTAAATGTTTCAGTATTTTTTATATATTTTATCTGTAGTTGCTGAGCCTTACACCCCTGCTGCTTCTTGCAGTTTTAAACATCTTCACACAAAAATTTGAACAGTTCAGTTGTGAAAAATACTATAAATAACAAAAGATTACTTGCAGATTATGAAAAAAAAGCAGTTTTAATGAGAAAATTGTTGGTTTATTTTGGTAACTATATTTCTAAAACATGGTGAGAACAAGAAAGCCATGTTCCAACACATTGTATTAAAAAGTATTATAACTAATAATTCAAAAGAACATCTGCAACAACAACCTTGTTTTTTTTTTTCTCACATTTTAGCATAAATTGTTTCTAGAATTTAGATCAATACAGGTCCCTATTATGACACAACTAGCTTTGAATTGAAGGTCTTAGGTTTTTAGCAGCACATTTATCTTCAAGCTCAAGTTAAAAAGCACAAAATAAAGGTTGAAAAGGAGATCATCTGTTTTAAGCTCACTAGAAATAGTCTCCTATCTAAAGTCCATCAAAATCCTCCATTAAGCTGACATTTGCCATAGCAATACCAGTAAAAGAGACTAAAGCCAAAGCTGGCTAAAGGAAAGGCTTACAAATGGACAATGTGCTAAAAATGCAATTAAATTGTAATGAATGGTGCCTATAGTAAATGGGGCATACATAAGGATTCATTTTATTATTTTTTATTTGTATTTTTTCCAAAATAATTGAAATAGATTAATTTATCCATCAAATAAAACAGGTTCTAATAAAATAGTTTTTGCACATTATTTTTTCAACTTATCAAAATATAACGCCTAACATCGGTTAAAGTTTTAGAGAACATTTGAAAACTTTCTTCTATCTGTGATGCTTCTATAGCAGACGTTCCTACTTTTATTTTATTTTACTGAAATGGTGGTGAACAGAGGCGTTCAGGAGAGGAAAAAAACAGATCATGGACGAGCAGAGAAATCCATCATTGCTTGTATATATTTGTCAGTACAGACAGTCCAAACAGAAATGTCGCACAAGGAAAACGATGAATCACTGGTGTGATCAAAATGCTGCGAGCTGCCTCTCACAACAGACAGAGGATATTTTCTGTAATTTGCCATGACACGCAGAGCACACCAGTCATCCCGTATTGTGTGCACTCAAGATTGACCTAAAGGGACGTAATCTTTCATCGGCATCCAAGAAAATGTTTGGAGGTTGTGAAATCTGGAAACACACCAGTAGGAAATCCACAGTCTGAAATACCACATCCTGCAAGCACAGGAAAACAAATAAATGGATGTAATTATACCACCGTGTATAATTGGCGGATTATACGCAATAGGTGAATTTACCTTAAATATGCCAGTAATACATCTACTCAAAACATTCAGGTCTTTTCACTGCAGATATTTTAGCATGTTCCACACATGTTACTAATTTATCCTTTTCAAAATGGTCACACTGTTGGTTGTTTTCATTTAAAGCAGGTATAATTATGCACATTTTTAACTAAACGCCAATAAATTGCATCAGTATCACCGAGCAACAAGTCAGTACTTGAAAGGAATTAGGTATGAAACCATTTTATATTTAAGAAATGGCATTTTGTTTCCATGACTGATCTGTCTCCTTGACATCACATGCCATGAAGTCACAGGAGAGGCTGATCTTTAAGCACATCAGATCAGTGGTGGAACCATACCTGGACCTCCTACAGTTTGTATGCCAGCCACGATGCCAGCCATGCATCAGAGTTGATGACGCCATCATCTACCTGCTGCACAGAGCCTACACGCACCTGACCGGGGCAGGCAGCACTGTAAGAGAAATGTGCTTCGACTTTTCCAGTGCTTTTAACACCATGTGACCTGCTCTACTCTGCAGTAATCTCCTGAACATGCAGGTGAATGACTCTCTGCTCACCTGCATCAGAGACTACCTCACAGGTCGACCACAGTATGTGAGGCTGCAGAACACCATCTCAGACACCATACTGAGCAGCACAGGGGTTCCTCAGGGGACGGTCCTCTCACCTTTCTGTTCACCCTCTACACCTCGGACTTCAGGTACAACTCACAATCCTGCCATCTGCAGAAGTTCTCGGATGACTCTGGCATTGTGGGCTGCATCACTGGTGACCAGGAAGCTGAATACAGAGATGGGGTGGACAGCTTTGTGGAGTAGTCTAGACAGAACCACCTGCAGCTCAACGTTGGAAAAACTAAAGAGTTGCAGGTGGACTACAAGAAGAAGACCAGTCCCCCAACCGTATCAACATCAAGGGTACTAAGGTGGACACTTTGGACTGCTACAAGTACCTGGGGGTCCTAGACAATAAACTGGACTGGACAGCTAACACCAATGCCTTCTACAAGAAAGGACAGAGTTGCCTTTATCTTCTGAGGAGACTCGTGTCCTTTAACATCTGCAGGACCATGCTGCAGATCCAGCGTCTTCTTCTATTCTGTGGTGTGCTGGGGCAGCAGGGTGAAGAAAGCTGATGCCAACAAACTTGATAAGCTCATCCAGAGAGCTGGTTCAGTTCTGGAAGTGGACCTGCAGTCTCTGACAGAGGTGTCTGAGCAGAGGATGCTGAGGAAACCACTCCAGATCCTGAACAACACGTCACACCCCCTGCATGACACACTGGACTCTTACCGCAGCACCTTCAGTCGTAGACTGAGACCATTGAGGTGCTCCACAGAACAACACAGGAAGTCCTTCCTCCCTGTGGCTATCAAACTTTCAACTCCTCCCCCTTTCTACACATAGGACAATAAAATTACTCCTGCACCACAATAAACACTTTAATGTTTCTGTCTGCACCTGACCTGTTTTAGACCTTAATTGTTGGTATTTTTATATTCTGTTATTTTTTATATCTTGACTTGATTCCTTGTGTATGTTCCTTTGTATTGTAACTCTGGCACAACAGTTTTGTGCAGGATCAATAAAGCTCTATCTTTATCTTATCCTCTAAACCCCTATTTTATTCTCATTGGAACGTATTAAACATATCAAATGTTGAAAATACGCAATGGAGCAACAAAATGTTGTTAAAGTAAGTGGTACAATTAAAAAGCAGCTGGAGGGGAAGTTGATTGACTAAAGTTCAGTAAGAGAACCGAGTATAAAAAGAAACTGAATCTCTCAAGATTCTGAGGTTTTTTTATTTGTCATTTGCACCACATGTGGTACATGTGGTGGAACAAAATTGTGTAAACAGGGTCCCAGTTGCATCCAACGAATGTATAAAATGTAACAGAGAAACAGTAATAATATTTAAGATATGAAATAAAGAAAAACATTAACTATAAGTATACTAAGCACAGTATCACAAAAACAATACACTGAACAGCAGCACGAACATGAGTCTGTGTGAGCAGATGAGCACGAATGAACACAGCAGCATGAAACAGATCAGCAGCAACATGAAACAGATCAGCAGCAACATGATGTGATTTTTTTTCACAGTGATTATCCTGGTTAGAGATTCATGAGTCTAACAGCCTTAGGGTAGAAGCTGTTCCTCAGTCTAGTCACTAGAACCTCCTGCCTCAGGGGAGCGGGACAAAATAGATGTGTGTGCTGGGTGAGTGGGGTCCTTCATGATGCAGGTGGCCCTCTTCCTGCATCTGGAGGTGTAGAGGTTTGTGATGGTGGGGAGGCTGACTCAGAAGTAAAAATGGGCAGAGGTTCACCAGTCTGCCAAGACCAAACAAAACAAAACAAAACTGCACCCAAACCCCCACCAAATAGCTTTCTTTTTCATTCTGGCTACTCCTAGGACCGAATAACAAAATATGTCCGTAAGGCCAAAACTGTGAATCATGTCTTGTTTTAAAGAACTACAACAGGAGAAATGGACAGATAATAAAGTGTATTTACTTCTCCTTTTCTTCACGTCATATTGTTGCTTTATAATTCAGCGGGCTTTTTTTATACACACTTTATAAACAGTTTACTGTGAACAGCCTAGCACAGAGGGCTCGTACTTTATCTTAACCGTTCCCACAATGACGTGAAACAAACCTTTAACACGCTGGACCTTTTACCTCATGCGTTTAAACAGATTGTGGTAGCTGGACAATATAGGCACTAATACGTCGCATTCTGCTTGTAGGTTTGAGGAATCCTTGTCAAGGCTTTACGGAGTGATGACGGATCAATAGCTAAATGTTGATGGATCCCGGTGAATCATCCTCTTCATATTTTCTCTCCGCAGCCGAAGAGAAGACAAACTGAGAATCCCCAACGGCTGGCTGTGTCACCTGGCCCCAGAAATAATCCAGCAGCTTTCTCCGGACACAGAGGAGGACAAGCTTCCTTTCTCCAAACAGTCAGATGTCTTTGCTTTTGGGTGTGTGTCCTCTAACCAGATGTCCTGCTTTGTTGTTTGTCCTGAAAGTGTTGGAGCCAGGATATTTATAGCAGAGTTTACGAACCCCAAGTATCTGGTTGGCTTAAAGGAGCAGTTTTGTGGGTTTCTCAGAAAATAAAACAACTTGGGCTAGGGGTATTCCAGAAAGTGGGTTATATAAAAACTTTAAATTAACCCTTTATGGAAATGTTTATTTATTTAGTTAGTTTTTTAATACAAAAGTCAAGACCATATTTTCTCACGCCTTTAAGGTGGACACACTGCTTCAGAAAGAAACAATTATATAAAAATAAAGAGAATAATTTCTTGTATTTTTGCAACTCACAACTTTACCTCACCCTGGTGGGTTTCTGTAAATTTCTTCTGCACAGATGGACAAAGGCTGATTTGGTGGGTTTGGTTAACAAAATACTGCTGTGGAAAAAAAGCAATTTCTTCACCTTCATTAAAAAAAAATACATATAAATGATTAGATCAGAAGATTGCTATATATACTAATATACATATCGTTTTTCAGCAATCAAATTATGGGCAGTAACATCCCAAAGAAGCTGATTGAATAAAAAAAGTGCCCATTTTAAATGACAGGCTTCATTTCAGGTTAATGTAAGATAATAATTTGAAAGCAATTTAAAACACATTTCATATCAACAAAAGCAGTTAATGAAGGGGTTAAAAGTTTGAATATTTGTGATAATAAATGTAATCTTTCAATTTGACAAATTACATCCACTTAATAAGTTTCATATTTCCATTAAAAGGATTTACAATTCTTCTTAAAATATGACACTAGTTTGCTCTTTGTCTTTTTAAAATCTATGTGATACATTTTAAGTCAACTTATTCCACACAGATTTATTTTCTGAGTGTCAATTTAGTCTCAGACCAAAGTCTGTCCTATCTCCTCCTTTAATGCCCAATTTTAAACGTGCTCTAAGTTGATTAAAAATCCTTTTGGCTCCAATTCCTCCTCCACATCCATAACAGTTTCATTTGTGGAGGTTGATCCTGCTCTGTCAACTCCTAACACAATTGCATTTTCATACGGTTCTCCATATGGAGACTTTTCATAGTTAGACTATTCCAAAGGGAAGAGAAGTGCAGCACAATGTGCACAATGTCCCGCTGCTCTGTTGGCCTTTGTATTACCTAGAGGTGACACCGTTGGCTGTTATGCATATTCATCAACAATCAGCCGTCAGTTTTTTTTCTTTACTCCTAGCAAAAAGCTATTTTTATTCTACTCAAACTTGACGTGCAGGAGCAGAATGAACGCGGCTTGTTTGCACAGGGGAGGTGCTGTTCACTAATTCAGCATTAACCAAAATGAAGTCTCTAAATGAAGGACAAAAATGTTACAAGAAGAAAAGAAATGTAGACATATTTCTGAATAGATACAGTTGTTGGTTGCTTGTTGCCTGTTTGTGCTAGACTGAGCCTTTACAAAGGTCTTTTAAAGACAGTGAGGCAGTTCGGAGCAATGACCCACTCTACTGTCCTCACAGGACCATCTGGTACGAGCTACATGCACGTGAGTGGCCTTATAAGAATCAGCCTGCAGAGGTGATTATTTGGCAGATCGGCAGTGGAATGAAGCCCAACCTTGCCCAAACTGGCATGGGGAAGGAGATACTGGTAAGGACATTTTATGCTTTTTTTTTTTTAGCACCAATTATGAATTAACGTTTAAGCTCTTAATGAATTCTTTAGTCATTCTGCTCCCATACGGTGTATAAAATTGAAATCTTAGCTTCATATGAGCTGCCTGGCACTAGATTAAAAAAAAAAGAGTAACCTAAGTTTTCAGAATGATTATAAATAATACAAGGCTTTGAAGAATACTCTTAATTTAAATTTTGAGGTAAAACCTCTTTAAAATGACAATTATAAACCACCGTTTTTCTAATTTCGCTGAAACGAACTTCAGTGACCCTTCTGATAAAAAGGCGGGTTAGGTAAAATATATTCTTGCTGCCATATAATTAAAACAGATATTAAATTAGACTAAATTTACGTCAGAGCTGCAAAGTTGATTAAAATTGGACTGTCGAAGGAAAATATCTTAAATGAAAGTTTAATGTTGAGAAAAAAGAAGCGTAACTTTTTTTACGGACAGTTACAAAGTGTCAGGCTGTGCTCATGAGGAGACCGACTCGTACGGCTGCACAACATTAGAAAAACTTGTGATGTGCAATATTATTATTAAATATTGTGATGACAATATCAGTTGTGATAAACCTACAGTTGCCTCTCTCCTTGCGTTTGGTTCTGTCAACACTACCATTTAAACCAGGCATTGGCATCAAGACCAGTGGGAGGCTACTGGATTGACCAATTATGAAAATGTGTAACATAAATGCTTAAAATAAAAGTATAATCAAAAGCCTCTTCACAGACGCATGGCTCAACACAGGAGAGCTACTTCCTCAGGACAAGACTCAGCTGTTCACCTCCACCTCACAGACAAGGGACATTCTTTTGAGGACGAAAATTTTGGACCGAGAACACAGATGGTTTGAGAGGGGGGTGAAGGAAGCAATTTATGTAAAAAGAGAAAAGCCGTCTCTTAACAGAGGACGAGGCCTCATATTTCCACTTTCAAAAACCTATAATGCAACTTTAAAACAGATTCCCAGCCGGTTTTTCACACCTGATGTGAACAGAGGGCCCTCGTCTGTGAATTAGAGGAACAAAGACCTTAAGAAACCCCTACTGTTAAGGTGTTTAGGTGTGAATTGCCAATCTACATATGTGTGTGTGTCTTATCTCACTCAGCCTTATAACCTGAATCTCTCACTCACTGCTGTTTGAATTGAGAAAGCTCCTCGGATGAGGAGCGAAATGTCTCCTGTTGCAAATAAAGTCCAGTTGTTTTTGTATTGAACGCTTTTTGAATTCATCATGTCCTGGATGACTGAGAATCTTCACCAGCATATAATCAAAAACAATAAAAATGTCAAAATGAATAGAAATAATGAATGCTACAGTTGCAAAGTTTTAAAAATGGTGGGTTTGATTCTTGTGATGGAGACGCTCTTAATGCCCTGCTGTCTGCTGATGTTAAATCTTCATCGCAGCTTGGTTCAGTTGGAACCTCGGGCGAGCAGAAAGTAGGAGGGTATTCCCAGTGGAAAGACTGAACCTGTGACGAGTTGACCCGAGTCAAGCCAATGGAAAAAGGCTATAACATGGAGGCCAGGAAGTTTAGCTCAGAGCTCCAGTTTTAAATAACCTGTGCAATAACCTGTCACACAACCCCTGTAGTACATGCTAGTCATGTGCAATATATATAGTGCATTTAAGCTAATATTACTACGGGGGAAATATTTATACTAATTAATCTACTTGCACCACATTATTCTACCACTTTTACTATATTTCTTTTGGATCTGAACAGGTCATTGAATTGTTGACCTTGTGCTAACCTGCATATGACAAATAAACAAACAGAACAACAAATAATTTTTATTTATTTTTAGGCTGTTAAGTGTAAAGTTGTTTATTTGGACCCCTTATTTTATTGTCATGTAAGGTATGAAGGTATAAAAGATACAAAGGTACTTTATTTGCCATCTGTGCACAGACAAACAATCCAGACACTTTGGAATTCTTGTGCAGAGCTCAAGCTTTCAGTCATAAAAAGCACTAAAAAAATAAAATAAGAAGAAGAATAAAGTGGTTTATATTTATACTGTACAGAAAGTAGTCACATGACAAGTGTTGTTTAGTAGTGTTTTATCATCTAAGTGCGGACTGAACTTGGCCTTTTCCTACTCAGCTCCTGCAACCTGGAACATCTTGCAACAGGAACTAAAGTTGTCCTCCTTGATTTCTTTAAAGGGTTTCAAACTTTTGATGATGTCAATGGAAAAATTAAGGCAGATATGTTCTTGTTTTTAGCATTTCACCCTGTTTTACAGTACCCTGATTTATTGCTTTATACACTACTCTTACTTTGTTATTCTTGTTTATTCTTATTGTTGTCTACACTTTATATGTTCAGTCTGGAACAGGTCCCTCTTGTAAATGAGCCCTCGTGGCTCAATGAGACTAACCGATATAAATAAAGGTTGAATGAAAAAAAAAAATCATTGCACCAGATTCAGTGGTTTTGTTTTGCCATCAGTCTGACTGTGGCAGGGGAAAAAAAAAAAAAAACATTACACTATGAGTGATGTGCTATGTAAGGTGTGCCATTAACCACTGCTGCTGAATGAGGTGCAGTTTTAATTACATGAACTACATCAGTTGCGCAACACACGTTCATTCATAAGAAAGCATGGAATAAACCATCTTCCTGTCTGTATTTTGCATCTTGCAGGACATTTTGCTAATGTGCTGGACGAACAAGCAGGAAGAGCGACCCAGTTTCTCCAAGCTGGTAGATTTGCTGGAAAAGTTGCCAAAAAGGAATCGCCGCCTTTCCCACCCAGGCCACTTCTGGAAGTCAGCTGAGTATGTCAAATGAGTTAGGGCCATAAAAAAGCCAAACAAAAAACACAAGAATCCATAAAAAGCAGCCGCCATCATCCCACATAAACAGCGCACCCCCTTAAAGAATGCACTGAACCCAAAAGCCAGCTGAGTGATGAAAACTGCCCACGCTGTGTGTATTTTTTTTGGAACGTCGGCATGTGTGTGTACAGATAAGTTGACTGTCCAGTTTCTCACAGCAGAGTCGTGTTTGTTTGATTTGATTTAAAACACACTATATATTTTTTTTCTTTTAACCTTTTCTGAATGACTTTTCTTCATTATAATTATTTGTTTCTTGAATGTAACTTGCTTGTATCTTTTAGCAGATCATGTCATTTTGAAAAAGT
This sequence comes from Nematolebias whitei, assembly GCF_014905685.2. Taxonomy (NCBI): domain Eukaryota; kingdom Metazoa; phylum Chordata; class Actinopteri; order Cyprinodontiformes; family Rivulidae; genus Nematolebias; species Nematolebias whitei. Next base: position 7,748,114 of record NC_056505.1, read on the forward strand.
TCGAGCAACTGTAAACATTGTTTCCATGTTATTTTCTGTTCAGAATGAATGTACCTGTTGCACATTTTCACAACATTGTCTGGTCACTCCTCGTGTGTCAGTTGTGTAGACATTTTGTCAGCATTACCTCATGTACAATTGTCAACTTCATGTGTTTGCTCATCTTAAAATGTCTTCTTTACAAACAATCGTTTGAATGTGAAGCGGGCAGTGTCCCTGTTTGTGCAGAGTTGTGTTGGCGCAGTGATTTGGTGGGAAATTGAATTCAGATCAGCCTGGGCTCTGAATATTTCCTGTGAAGATCAAGCAGATGTTTGAACAATCGCTGCCTTTGAGCAGTTAAACCAGGATTCACTCGGATCTAAGAAATTTCTGACACTTGAAATGTATAACTCCACAAGTTTCAAACATGCTGTCGCTGAGCCCTGTCCGCCAAGAGTTTTAGACTTTAGCATAGACTAGGCAAATAGTTGAAAATTACAGGTGCTGGTCATAAAATTTTAGTATCATGAAAAAGACTATTTATTTCAGTAATTCCATTCAAAAAGTGAAACTTGTATATTATATTCATTCATTACACACAGACTGATATACAAAGTATTTCAAATGTTTATGTCTTTTAATGTTGATGACTATAACTGACAACTAATGAAAACCCCAATTTCAGTATCGCAGAAAATTAGAATATTACTTAAGACCAACAAAAAAATGATTTTTAGAAATGTTGGCCAACTGCAAAGTATGAACATGAAAAGTATGAGCATGTAGAGCACTCAATACGTAGATGAGGCTCCTTTTGCCTGGATTACTGCATCAATGCAATGTGGCATGGAGTCGATCAGTCTGTGGAACTGCTCAGGCGTTATGAGAGCCCAGGTTGCTCTGATAGAGGCCTTCAGCTCTTCTGAATTGTTGGGTCTGGCATATCACATCTTCCTCTTCACAATACCCTGTAAATTTTTTATGGGGTTAAGGTCAGACGAGTTTGCTGGCCAATTAAGAACAGGGATACCATGGTCCTTAAACCGGGTACTGGTAACTTTGGCACTGTGTGCAGGCGCCAAGTCCTGTTGGAAAATGAAATCTGCATCTCCATAAAGTTGGTCAGCAGTAGGAAGCATGAAGTCTCTAAAACTTCCTGGTAGATGGCTGCGTTGAACTTGGACCTCAGTAAACACAGTGGACCAACACCAGCAGATGACATGCCCCCCCC
>NC_056505.1:7749426-7758873 GCF_014905685.2 Nematolebias whitei
AAAAAAAAAAAAAAAAATCATCACTGACTGTGGAAACTTGACACTGGACCTCAAGCAACGTGTATTCTGTGCCTCTCCTCTCTTCCTCCATACTCTGGGACCTTGATTTCCAGAGGAAATGCAAAATTTACTTTCATCAGAGAACATAACATAGCATAACTCGGCAGCAGTCCAGTCCTTTTTGTCTTTAGCCCAGACGAGACACTTCTGATGCTGTCTCTTGTTCAAGAGTGACTTGACACAAGGACAGCTTGCGATAGCTGTGTCTTGCATAGGTCTCTGTGTGGTGGTTCTTGAAGCACTGACTCCAGCTGTAGTCCACTCCTTTGTGAATCTCACCTATATTTTTGAATGGGTTTTGTTTCACAATCTTCTCCAGGGTGATGGTATCTCTATTGCTTGTACACTTTTTTCTACCACATTGTTTCCTTCCCTTCGCCTCTGTATTAATGTGCTTGGACACAGAGCTCTATGAACAGCCAGCCTTTTTAGCAATGACCTTTTGCATCTTGCCCTCCTTGTGCAAGATATCAGCGGTCGTCTTTTGGACAACTGTCACGTCAGCAGTCTTCTCCATGATTGTGTAGCTACAAAACTAGACAGAGACCATTTAAAGGCCTTTGCAGGTGTTTTGAGTTAATTAGCTGATTAGAGTGTGGCACCAGGTGTCTTCAATATTGAACGTTTTGACAATATTCTAATTTTCTGAGATACTGAATTTGGGGTTTTCCTTAGTTGTCAGTTGTAATCATCAACATTAAAAGAAATAAACATGAAATATATCAGTCTGTGTGTAATGCATGAATATAATATACAAGTTTCACTTTTTGAATGGAATTACTGAAATAAATCAACTCTTTCATGATATTCTACTTTTATGACCAGCGCCTGTATAGTGGATACATAGAATCTAAAACTTTTTATTATGTAGTCATTACAGTAATTTAAGTTATTTTTATTCCAACAATATGAAAACTTCAAATGCACTTTTGTAAATTACAAAACGTTATGAGCTACGTAGGAACATTAAATAATTATTTTTCCGCAACAATGCGAAAATTGAATACATCAAGGAAGAGAAATGATCCAACAGCTGCAAAACAGATGTTTAAAAATGTGGAAAAAAATTATTTATTTTGTGACCTGTGAAAATTGGGTCAGAGTTGTTAAAAAGCAGTGTTGTAGTCACTTAGAAAGGAACAATTTTAAAACCATTGTACCTCATAAAAACAACTTTGATTCAGCACTACAATACTATAAACAATACAACTACAATATGACATGCAAAATTTCAGCTAATGCAGTCTGAAGTGTGGTTTGCCCAGAATTTGTTTCAGTCCTTCTCAATAAAAGTCTCAAACACACACCGAGTGCCTCAAAACTTTAAAGGTAAAAAAAAAAAACCTATCTAATTTGTTGCTTGGTTCTAATACTCTTTCATACACAACTCCAAAAGATATAATGTAATGTAGATGGCACAAGTTAAACCTAGCTGCTGCTGAATTTACTTTTAAAGTGGATAGTTAAGAAAAGTTTAAATTTTCTTCCTCAAAATTGTTACGTAGGCATTACAACATCCAATCATAGACATTTTAGTTAAAATAATCAGAAGGTGATGATGGAAATCTGTGCTAATTAAACTGAGATGGTCTAAAAAGCTTCAATTACGATTCATCAGTTACACTAAAAATCTTTTTCAAAAAAGTCACAAAGTCTGCAACTGTCGGTAATCCCATCTTTGTGTGGCATCAAGCAGAAGCTCGTTTGGTATATTCATACATGTTATCACTAATAATTTCCACGTTTCCTCTGAAGCAGACAGCTGTGCTCATCTTTTCAAACTTTATCTTTATAAAGAATAAAAACGTCAGGTGTGAGGGAAATCATTTTAGCTTTGCGAGTGTCAAAATTTCATCAGTTGATTTAGTCTTTAGGATACAGCATTCTTTTTTTTCCGTGAGTAATGGGACATAAAAATCAAATGTGTCAATGAGTTGAGAAGCAAAATAATAATAATGATGATAATATTAACTTGACTGGCTGATGGAACTGTTTTGTTCAAAACTTTATTTTCACATTTAATCCACTTTGTGTTTAATTTAATGTAAGTTACTCGGTTATTTAGTCTCGACTTAAAATAAACATTTAGGTATTAAGTATTTAGACATCAGGGCTTATTTTAAGGTTATTAATTTGCGATGTATATCTAATAATGTTGACAGGTCCTCTGGATGGATTCTTCTTTGTTGAAACGTTTCGTCTTTTATCAAAAAATATTTCTTCAGTCGTCTGATGGATAACAGACAAAAGATTTTAACAAAGAAGACTCAATCTATCTGGATTATTGAGCATGCATCAGGACAAAATATGATAAAAAAACAAAGACAATAAAAGCAGTCCAACAGGACTTTTAAAAACATGCTTATTATTATTTAAACAAGTGGGCTAAAGTAAAGTGAAAATTATGTGACCGTTACACAATTTGCCTTAGAAACAAACAAAACATGTAGACTTATACGAATGTTAACATAAAGCTAAGTATGGGCCAGTTTGATGACATTGAGTAAAAATATGATTTCAAGGTATTATAGTAATTTAATACAAAAAAATGAAAATGCATCACACGATTGTTTGAAAACAAATGTAAAATTAAATATATTGTGGTGTAAGCGGAAACACCACAGTCAACAGGCTGTTTAATTTATTTTTAACTATAGTATATTCATGATCCTAAAGTACATTCTTGTATGCAAGTTGTACTTATATTACTTTTCTGCTGTTCTGCTTTTTGTAAAGTAACTTTGAGAGCCTGACGAGGTGATTTTAACCAATACCGTACTCTTCGGACTATAAGGCGCACTTAAGATCATTTAATTTTCTCAAAAATCGACAATGAGCCTTATAATCCGGTGCGCCTTATGTATTAATGCTGGTTGTGCTTAATGACCTCGAACCAATTTTATGTGGTACACGGCGCTCAAAAATCTGTCAAAATGAACTTGTTTCGCTTAATGCGCTATAATCCAGTTCGCCTTATTGTCTGAAAAACACTGTACTTAAATTGGCTGTTATTCTCCTTAGTCTATTGTGTATGACGCTAACATGCTAAGTTTTGTAGCTTGTTGCAAACGTTTGTTTCAGACAGAGTTACACTGAAAAGCCAGACGAGTGTTGCTCCTTTGGTAGAGACCCATGGCTCGCCGTGTTATCTGCTGGTCAAAATGCACAACCAACTAACACCGTCTTTTTAAAAAGTATACAGTTTAGGAGGTTTCCTGCCTCGGCTGTTGTATACAGTAGATTTGACAGCTTGCAGCAACTTTTAGGAGGGGGGAAAATAAAATAAAAAACAACACTTTGTCTCTAATGTCTTAATAAAATGTATTTAAAAAATGTAGAAATGACATGAAAACATTTAGTGATTTTGGCACCATGAAAAATGTTCAGCCTGTACTGATTCCCCCTTTAAATGAATCATGTTTAATCTACACAGTAATAAATAATATCCTACTTCATGTCTCATTAGAAATTAAAGGCCAATGGTTTTAAATACTGACTTATTAAAAAAATATTTGTTATTTAATGACTATACTGACTCTCATACAAAGCAGTTTTTTTTTACTCCAATATAATATAAACGTGCAATCAGGTAAAGTGGAAATTATAAAGGTTTCTGTGTTTAACTGCAAAATTATCATCTTTTTAAATTAAGCATGGCAGCTTGTTCTCATTAGCCACTGACCATTCTTTGTGACTACAACACTGCAAGACTTTTGCAGAGCACAAGAGAATCCTAAATGTGCAATTATATCTTATTTACACAAATCTTTTGTACAAATGTTTTACTTTGCAATGGATCCAATTAAACAACATAATAATCTCACTAACCATTTCATTTAGCATATCAGAAAATAATACATATCAAGATTCTTAAGCCCTACCCAGGCCATTTTTCTACATCACGAACAATCAATATCTTACCTGTAAAGTATATTTGATGTGTATGTTTTAGAGCTAGAGCAAAGCGTGTCATATTATTAAATATTATCATAAACTGTGACATCATTTGAGCTGTACACTGCTTTTAATCTCTACATCCACATCAGCTCAGTAGAGAAAATCCAGTCGTGTGAAATATTCATTTTTCCACCTCACGAACACATCTGCCGGTTGTGGAAAATACAATGTTCCTTTTCTTAAAATTTGTCTATTTAAATATTGTTAGTGAGTGGTTTATTTTATTCATTTGTACTGATAATGACTTTCAAGTGCATGAAAAGGACTCAAATATTAATTATTGAATTTAAAACTAGTCTTCACCAATATATAAATATATAAAAGGATGTGAGCATTTTTTTTGGATGACTTGTGCATTAAACAATTTCCTATTTTGCATCAAGCTTTGCAAGACCTTCCACCAGCTTTGTTCGAGAGAATGATTGTCTTTGTTTAAGAATAATATCAAATAAAACGGAAACTGGCATTTAAACAAAAAAGGTTAAAACATTTGTAAACTAGAATGGACAACAACCTGACAGGAAAACAAAGTTATATTTGTGCCAAGTGTACATAACAGATTGTAGAGTATGTTTTATCATCACCTGCAGTAATATTAAATTCCTTGTGTTTTTTTATTTTATTTATATTTTGTTTGGAATGTAAAAATGTGTTTTTGTTTCCTTTGTTTTTTTTTAAATTGGTTCACAATAATTTATTTCTTCCATTTTTCCTTTGTATTGCATAGATTATGTGTTGTCTAGTTTTCTTGATTATGTCACTGTATTGTAGATAAAAGCTACCAAGAAGCTTGTATTTATTGACACCAGATGATCCATGGCTTAGTGATGAGTAGATTTTGATCATGAGCTCTTATTTGCACTCATTCTTTTCAAAGTGTATAAGAATAAAACAATGTTTTCATTTTAAATGTTTTCCATTTCTTTTATGTAGCTCTTCTTTTAGTCAACTTTTATCCATATTTTGCTTTTGTTCTAGTCTCTGTGTGGTAGGGTTCCTTCAAAGTATTTTAGAATTTAAAAAGAAAACAAATATACTACTTTTGAATCACTAGTTGAACATTTTTGAAGAAGAGTTATGTGGAAAATATATGAACAAATAATATCTGACCTGTTGTAGATGGCTCTTTGAATGACCACCATTTGGATAAACAGAATTTAAGCCAGTCTGGATTTATAAGCTAATGGCTACTCCAAATGTGCATATTTTAGCTGTCTTAAAACAGTTTAATATTCTTTCAGCTTTTCCCTCTTCAGGGGTCTCCACAGCGATTCATCCTCCTCCATCTCACTCTGACCTCACTCAAACTACCTCCATGTCCTCTCTAACTGCATCCACATATCTCCTTTTTGTCTTTTTCCTGGCAGCTGCATTTCTAACATCCTTCTACCAGTATACCCACTGTCCCTCCTCTGGACATGTCCAAACCATCTCAGTCTGGCCTCTCACACTTCATCTCCCAGTTGTTCAACCTGTGCTGAACCTCTGATGATCTCATTCCTAATCTTATCCATCCTTGTCTCTCCTAAGGAGAACCTCAACATCTTCATTTCTGCCATTTCCAGTTCTGTCTCCTGTCTTTTTGTCCATGTCTCTGTCTCCAGACATACAGTATAGCTGGTCTCACCACTGTCCTGTAAACTTTTCCTTTGACCTTTGCCGACACCCTTTTGTCACAGATCACCGCTGAAACTTTTCTCCATCCACTCCATCCTGCCTGGACTCTCTTTTTCACCTCTTTACCACACTCCCCATTTCCCTGGACAGTGGACGCCAAGTCCTTGAAGTCCTGCACCTTTGTGACCTCTGCTCCTTGTAGCCTCACTGCTCCACCTGCCTCCCTCTCGTTCACACACATGTACTCTTGTCTTACTACGGCTGACTTTCATTCCTCTTCTTTCAAATGGATACCTCCATCTCTACAAACTCTCTTCCACCTGTTCCCTGTTCTCACCCCAGATCTCAATGTCATCTGCAAACATCATAGTCCATGGGGATTCCTGCATGAACTCATCTGGTAGTCGGTCCATCATCAGAGCAAACAAGAAGGGGCTCAGAGCCGCTCCTTGATGCACTCCCACCTCCACCTTGAAGCTATCTCTCACTCCTACAGCACATCTCACCACTGTCCTGCTGTCCTCATACATGTCCTGTACCAGTCTAACATACTTCTCTGCCACTCCAGATTTCCTCATGCAACACCACACCTCCTCCCTCGGCACTCTGTCAGATGCTTTTTCTAAATCCACAAAGACACAATGGAGTTCTTTATGACCCTCTCTGTACTTCATCAGCATCCTCACCCTCTCTGTACTTCATCAGCATCCTCACCCTCTCTGTACTTCTCCATCAGCATCCTCACCCTCTCTGTACTTCTCCATCAGCATCCTCAACCTCTCTGTACTTCATCAGCATCCTCACCCTCTCTGTACTTCATCAGCATCCTCACCCTCTCTGTACTTCTCCATCAGCATCCTCACCCTCTCTGTACTTCTCCATCAGCATCCTCACCCTCTCTGTACTTCTCCATCAGCATCCTCAAAGCAAAGATGATGTTTGTGGAGATTTTTTTATATTTTATTTTTTTGTCATGAAACCTGTTAAAATTTTCAAGACTGGAGAGGTTTTGAGATGGCAAAAAAAACAAACACTTAATTCATGTTTAATGTAGCATTTCTATTTATGACTGGTGATATATTAATCGTTCCAAACCTTTTTACTAACTACATATTAAAATATCTACTTTTAACAACCAATTTTCAAACATTTTAAAAGATCTATTGTATATAATAATGATAATTAAATAAAAAAAAAAAAAGCAGGCACTCTTAAGTTTTCTGAAATTAGCTTTTCATGTTGAAATCTATTCTGGTAAACATAGAAAAACACATCAAACTGAAATAATCTCAGTTTAAATAATAATAAAAACCTTATAATAAGATTACATAAAAAAATAGCTGATTACTACTAATTACTGTCCATCTAACAGAAGAGTGTTTATGCTGAAAGACATTTGTTGCTGACCTGTAAATATGCTGATTCCATGTTTACTTCTACTTCTTTCTTTTACCTAATTTTTTACATTCTATTATTTATTTTCATTTGCTTTTCTGTTAATGTTAGGCACACCTATTAGCTAGTAAGGTGTAAAATACCATAACTATTTGATCAGGTTTAAGAAAACAAAAATACTCCATGAAAAGGTCATCTTTAATGCTCCATTTTCATCTCTTGGTGCAGGTAGAGCAGCCGACTTGGGAGCAGAAAGTCGCGATTTGACTCCTCGCCATGCCCACATATCTTGGTGTCCCTGAGCAAGACACCCAATCCTTGCTCCCCGGGCACTTACATAACTGCTCACTGCTCCACCTGGGTGCATCTCAGGTGTGCTGGGTTAAATGCTGAGAACTAATTTCATCATTGTATGGGAAGACATACTCATAGCACTTAAATCTGGTATTTTAATGCAAATGAATGGTAGACATGAAAATGACAACATTTTTACACCTGACATCTTAGAATCACGGTGTGATTTTTAAGAGATAGAGCTAAAGTTCAATAACAGTAACTGAGAAAACATTTTTAACGTGTCTTTAACTGCCTCCATGCTCCCAATTTACACGGAACTTAGCTTTAAATAAATGAAATAAATGTGACTTAAAAGTTAACATCAAATGTCCAACAGGTATACAATTAATTTCTACATTGTCAACCCATCCTTGCTCATTTTTGTGTTCATGCAACTTATTTTTTTTATCATTTAAAATGAATAGAACATTGCCCAAGTGGCAGTAGTTGAGCTGGTTCTTCCAGCTCACGTTGAGTTTTACCTTTTTCCATTTACACCTGGCTGGAATCCAGAGACCTCTTGAACTCATTACGTTTAACTAAATGCAAATGGGGTATTAGAAATGAGCAACGCCCTTTCATTTTCCCACAACGTTCTCTGTTATTTAGCTTAAAGCTCATAATGTTCGTTTTTCAGAGAAGCACCAAGAATGTGCATCGTTTACATTTGAAGGTTAGTTTAATGCTCTAAAAGCCAACTGGAATTAGCGTCAGTGAAGCGGTTCAGCCAGTATAGAGCCTGAGATTTTTATCTTCCATTTGATTCAGCTCTTCTGTGAACAAGCTGGCATGTTGATGAACGTGTGGGCCTGCTTGTGTGTGCGTTTGTGTCGCTGTGTGTGTGTATTTCATCCACTGTCAGAAGCGTGACTCCCTGGTTGAAGAGACAGGGAGCTGGTGAGGGCAAGAAGCGGGAAAATGGAATGATAGATAAATAGATAGATAGAGCTCCAAATCTCTGCACGAGCCAGTCCTCCTGCTTCTTCTTCACCTTCACTTCTGAAGTTCAGCTTTAGCTACCGAAGCGTGAAAAATCCACACGAAGCCAATCTTTAACGGGCTGAAGCCCACCAGAGCATGAATGCTTGGATTTATGGGGACATACTTTGAGGTGTTAGGACCCGACGTGGTTCAGTGAACTTTGTTTTACACAACATAAAGGCTTAATAAACTATAAATAACATTATCTGCAATGCCATAATTGTTTATTGGCAAAATATGCCGAGCCTCTGCCATGAAAAATCTAAATTTAGTTGTAAAGATGTGCAACCTCTGAATAAATCACATGAAAACAAGCAGCTGTCGTTTCTAATGGCATCAAAACTGATGCTTGTACCAGCAAGTAATACATATTTCAGTTCTTAACCACTAGAAATACAGTTGCAAATGGCATCATAAGTGAAGTCAAATAAATTTTAAATGTTATTTGAAAAATGATAATTGGATTAAAAAGCAACAAAGAAACATTTAAGTAGAGTACAAAAACATTTTCATGGGATTTTATAAAGGTAAAAAAGTCATGCTTGTTTTATTCCAGCTTATTTTTAAACCACTGTATTGTCAGAGCTGATTATAGAAATAATATTCTTGAGAAACAGCAAGGCTGCATGTCCTAAAAGTCATATTTTAAATTTTTTATATGACAGATGAACATGTTCCAAAATAGCATATTTCTTTTCACACAAACAAATACAATTTTAAACCAATATAACCAAATAAAACAAAACTTCATCACCGTTACTCATGAAACAAAATTATTCATTGAAGTTGCAAAAGTTTGCACCGCTAAGACGGACTCCTGTCAACTGCAGCCTCAACGAAATGGAAAGTAGACAGATGTGTTCCTCTGACCTTCACAAGATGTTCACGGAGAAGTTTCAAAACTGAATAGAAAGTAGATGATTTTTAGAAAAAAATACTTCTTGTTGGCTTTAAAATTGAAAATATTACAAAAGTATTGTGAAACTGACCAATCCACAGTCAGGGGCGATGAGTACAGATTAAGGACATTTATGCCATAGTTACCTTTTTCTGGTTGACCAACACAAGTAACAGGAAATTGCAATAAATATATATATATAT
>NC_056505.1:7759273-7778929 GCF_014905685.2 Nematolebias whitei
ACGACGCTCTATATATATATATTAATAAAAACGGAGTTTATATAGTCCTAAACAGCAAATTTAGAGAAAGTTTAGCTATTCTGCATGACCTTCAAGGACTGTGTTCTATTTTTTTTTATTTTAAGGCACCCACATGTTATGCTCGAGATGCGTTTTGTTTGACCAGAGGTTTGGAAGGCAAACAGAGAAACTCAGGAACATTGCATAGTGGGCCAGTAACAAAAATGTCTTCAAGGTTCTGCCTTGCTGAGCCCAAAGTCGTGCCAGTTAGGAGATGCTTGGAAAGCCCTGGAGCCAAGAAACATATCGACAGCACCTGCATATTCATCACAATGAATCCCACGCAGCTGTTGGCCTCATTCAGTGAGCAAAAAAAAATTAACATTAAACGCTAATGCCATAAATATTCGTCTTGTTTAATCTAATGCAAACGTCATAGTGACAGAACAACCAGATGCAGCCTGTCATATAGATATTTTGGGGGTGGGGGTGTTTGTGGTGATGGAGCTGTGGCGATTTCACATGACGAGCAAGAATCTGAGAGTGGTGGAGTCTCACAACTATTTGACAAACCTCACTAATTTAAACTGTACGTGACAAAAATACATTTTACATCATCCGAGAAGATGGAGAATGTGACCTGTTCCCCCCCCAACAGGCCTCATGCTGGCCCATCTGGCAGACAATGAACAGGAAGTGTGAAATTCAGACTTACTAAGGACTATTAATATTTTCATGGTAGCAAAATTTAGAATTCCAGTCTCCACAGTAAGTAGAAATAAATACAGTTCATGTTTTAAACGGATTAAAAATGAGAACTTTTCAAGTTTTGGCAGTTAACGGAGCTGCTAATTCTTGGAATTTGGATGGTTATAATATTTTATAATTATATATTTAAACAAGATGTTTTGCATCTTATTTAAACTACATAATCTTAATTTTTCAACTTTAATTTAAGGGCAGCAAGGTGGTGCAGTTGGTAGAGCTGCTGCCTCTCAGTGAGCTGGTTGCCCCGGTTCAAATCCCGATCCAGGGGCCTTTCTGGGTGGAGTTTGCATGTTCTCTCCGTGCATGCGGGGGTTTTCTCTGGGTACTCTGGTTTCCTCCCACAGACCAAAAACATGCATGTTAGGCTGATTGGTGACTTTAAATTGTCCCTAGGTGAGAGTGTGAATAGTTATTTATCTCATTTGTCTCTATATGTCCCTGTGATGGACTGGAGACCTGTCCAGGGTGTCCCCCAACCCCCGCACAGTGATAGCTGGACATAGGCACCAGTGACTCTACGACCCGAAAAGGAGGAAGTGGGTAAAGATAATGGATGGATGGATGGATGGATGGATGGATGGATGGATGGATGGATGGAACTTTAATAAAAACAAAAAATACTAAATACTCCAAATACAGTACAGTAGATTTGGGGGAAAGAAGAATGCTGCAGTTTGACAAATGGATAGATGGATGGATGGATGGATGGATGGATGGATGGATGGATGTACACATATTCCAACAACAGTTATATAATCCATTTCCAAAATTATGGATAATATTCAGCATTTTGTAAGTTCCAATAAAAATATTTTTATCAATTATTTATTTTTATGATTTTGTCCATAGAAATAAAAAGTAATCACACTTAAAGAATACTAACTTTGATGGGTCTTGTAGAATCTTACAATATTGTAGAACAAGACAATTTTTTTTTTTTACCAGCATGTTTTTTGCGCACATGCGCACCTCCAGGGGTTGACATCTGCATTGAACCCATCAAACTCTGTGCATTAAGCAATTAAAACTCTCACTAAAGCAATATAACATGCAGTTTAGGTAGAGTTTCAAATATGTATGTTGTTAATCAGAACTTGTTTGTTTGAGCTTAGACTGCTGACTGTGGTGTCCCACAGGGCTGCGTGTTAAGACAACTTTCAATTTAACATTTTTTCTGTTTTCCCTCCTTTCCTCTTCCTGCTTTAGGCTGTAATGGAGGCATCGACAGGACTATGTCTTTGCGTGAAGCTCATCCTCTGCTCTGCTTAAATCTGTTTCATCGCCCACCTGCCTGCTCTGCCACCCGCTCTGTCTTGCCCCACCTTGCTTCCACAACCTCCACTTTTCCTGCTGCTCCTTGCCACAGTTCTCAAACACACACATGCCTACGTATGTTTCTCTCCATGCCTGACTGGACCCTTTAGCGGTCAGTATTGGCCCACTTTGCCAGAGTGGGTGACAAACAAAGCCGCAGACTTTCATACAGAGAGGCCTTTCTCCACTCTATGCCTGAAGATAATTGTGATGATTGTGAAGCTTAGATCCCAAGAGACACATTCTCAACTGTTCACCAACAAACCTTCAATTAAAACATTTTGTTTTGCACCTGTGTTATGTTGACAAATTTCAAAATAAATTTATCACTTTTTAAAGATCTCCACAGCAGTCACCACAATAATATTCATGTTCTGAGTTTATTCCAGTGCATTTTTCAGTGTTATCGCTGTTTTATTGAGAATTTATTACCTTAATCTTTAAGATTGTCTTTCCACTCTGAAATAATCTTTTCTGCTTTTGGTACCTCAAAGTAAAAAAAACTTGAAAATTCAAAGTTTGCATTGGATTGTTACGCATGGCAACTGGATTAAAATGGTTTAATTTTTCTTCTATTAACTTCTGTGGGACTACAGTATCACAACAACATTACATTTAAGGAAGTCTGGTGTTAATGTTACAAAAACAATCATTAGAATGTGGTGCAAACAAATTATTTGGCCAAAGAGTACTGATCAATTTTTGTTTTTGTTAGGCCTTGAAAACTAAGTGAAGAGATTTAGTAAATAAAACCATGTTATTGGTTCTCAATATTTAATACTTTATCACACTTATATGCAGAAAAGCACTGATATTGGGGTCCATGGAAGATGTGTACAGTCACTAGTCTTAGGACACCTCAGCACACTAGATTTAAGCAACAATATTTTTTATCGTTAAGACGTAAAACTCTGATTTTAAAAAAAAGATTGCAATTTGGCATACCGTATTTTCCACCGTACACGTCACACCACCGTATAAGTCGCATCAGTCCAAATATGTCTAATAAAGTGGAAAAAACATAAATACGTCGATTCACCGTATAGGTCGCATCTATTATGCGTCACTGCTGACGCGTCACGTTTGTTACGCGTTACCATTGACAACCCGGAAATGTGGACCGATGTTGTGCCAAAAACTGATTGGCTGCCAAATGGTGGCCGCAGGAGTGTGCACGGGAGGACTTTAACAAGAATTTAACAAAATTAACACTTTAAAACAACTATTTGTTTGCTCAAAATTATAACAAAGGTGTGTCTCAGCCAACTTTTCCTTAATAAACGCACTTTGATGGTCAAATCAGCTGCATTTCAAAAATCCATTTATGGAAGAGGGAGGGCGCAGAGGGACAAATCGCTGTGCATTTCTTCGAAATTTAACAAGATAAGCACCTAAAACAATTGTTTGTTTGCTCAACATTATAGCAGGGGTGTGTCTCAGCCTAACTTTTCCTTAATAAATGCACTTTGATGGTCAAATTAGCTGCATTTCACCGGGGTGGCGCAGCAAAATGAAGCTGATTAACGGTTGCTCCAGGCGTGAGCCCAGAGCTGGACCACGGTCATAGACTACGTCAAGCCAATTGTGTCATTAATAGCCACTTTTACCAATTACATGACATAACAGCATGCCATACTACTTGAGTGCCAATTGGGTAATAAATATGGGGAAAAAAACATAAATAAGTCGCTTTGGTGTATAAGTCGCAGGGTATGCAAGTTAGGCACAAAGGTGCGACTTGTAGGCTGGAAAATACGGTAAATTATATTTCTGCATGATCCTAATTCTGTCGTGGCACATGCAAGGTTTGTAGAAAAACAATTGTTCTGCCAACATGGCTGCATTTAAATTTGATCAAGCACTACACTGTTCTATACATCAGAAAAAACGGAGCAATGAAACAAGCTCGGCAATGATTTTGTTTCTAATTGCAATCAGGAAACAAAGAACTGCGTGAAAGCATCTTCATAGAGTCAATAATGTACCGTTCCTATGATTTTTAAAACTGTCTAGCTGCGTGAGAGAGTAACACCTGGCTGTAAATACATTTATTTCCTACTGGTGGCCACTAAATGGCTACATCTGCGCTGTCGAAGGTTAAGTGCCTTGTTTGGGGGCATCTCAGTTACAGGGGTTACAACATCTTTTCCTTGTTAGTGCCAATTTTCACAGGTTTTCATTAAATACGTGCATGATGAGAACTTTACTGGATGCAGAATAGGAAACCAACAGGTCAGTTTTATACCATCTTTAAACACTAAACATCTCTTTCAGTCAAATGCTTTGAATTGCACTGACAGAAAGCTATAAATTCTAAACTTTGTTTATCATTAGGCAAGGATAAGCAACTTACTGCTTGTTAAAACTACAAAATAAAAAAGATAAAGAGTGGCAGAGGAGGAGATCAGACAATGACAACGACAGTATCTCCTTTAAACGGATCTATTACATGGTCTGCTAACTTGGAAATCAGCACACGCATTTGTCTGAAGAGGGAAATTAATCTATTCCAAGTGAGTGAGAAAGACAAGAATGAATTCCAAAAATCCAATACCAACCACAAGAATGTTAAATACCTCTATTGATATTCACCGCCAGTGGAAGAAATATGTTGTCTTTCCTGAGAAGAATGCACTGCTGAAGCATTGAATTGCTAAGGGATGGGTGTGTTTTTATTCACGTGTATTGACACAGAAATACAGAAACCCAGACAGAGCATTTATAGTTGTTTCTGGTAAAGACAATGAGCTAATTGAATATTCAAACTCTTCCCTCACACACACATAGGTGTGTCACGATCTCAAGGCTATGCAATAAAGAAACAACAGAACACACAGTTCAGTATTTTACTAAAGTGATGATGTAATGTTACTCATTGACTATTCTTTTTACGGATGCAGATAAATTGCTTTCCGCCCATTTGTTAAAGACAGCAAATAAAACCCCACAATGGCCACTGAAAACAATTAACAACTGACAAAAACTAATGAATAAAACTGGCCCTGACAAAAAGGGTGGTGCCCTTAATCATTTTGCACAACCTTTTGAGGCAATTAAGATAGCTTTTTGCAACCTATATGTCCACAGGTGTTTGGCTCACTCCTCATGTGCAAACTGCTTCATCTTTCTCCGGTTTGAAGGGTTTATTTCTCCACACTGCATGTTTCAGATCCTTGCACAGAGATGTTCAGCAGATTTTAGATCGGGTGCATTTAAGGGCACATAACAGTATTTTAATCTCAGTCATTATTGGCTGTGTTTAGCTGTGCTTTGGGTCATTGTCTTGTTGGACAACCCATGACCTGAGACTCAGACTGAGCTCAAGCTTTTGGACACTTCCTCATTTGTCCACAGGTATTTTGTTTCACTGCTCATGATCAAACTACAATACTCCAGCTGCTTCTGGTTTGGAGGTTGTCTTCTCCAGACTGGACATTTCAGCTCCTTTCACAGATGCATATTAGGATTTAGATCAGGGCTACTTCAGAAGAGTCTCACATGTTGTTCTCAACCATTTTTGGCTTCTTGTTTTTAGGTTGTGTCCTGTGTCATTATCTTGTTAGTGGACCATTGACCTGTGACCAAGCTTTCAGATACAGGGCAGAATGTTTTGATTGTCTTGAGATGTTTTTGTACCTTACATCAATTCAAGACACCCGGTTCCAGATGCAGCAAAGTAATCTCAGAGCAGAACTAAGCCTCCTCCATGTTTCACTTTTATTTTATATTTTTTGATGCTTCATGTAGGGGGTCTGTGGACATAAAGTTGATGAGACTTATTGCCAAAAAACTGCCAGTTTTCATTTATCTGTCCAAAGGATATTTTCCAAGAAGGTTTGTGGCTTATTCATATGTGTTTTACTTAATTCCAGTCTCACTTTTTTTTTTTTTTTTTTTGTTGCTTCAACAGTCCTTTGTGGTAGTTTAACAAATGATGGTAAAATCTGACAATGATGTACCTTGACCTTGGAATTGACCTGTAATCCCTTTCAAAGTTGTTCTAGGTTATGTGGTTACCATTTGTATTATTTATCTCTTCAGTTTGTCATCAACTTTTCTCTCGTGGACACATCCTGGAGGGTCGTCTACAGTCCGTGGACCTTAAACTTCATACTAATCTGTGCAGCTGTAGTCACAGGAGCTGATTGGACATGCTCTTGTAGCATCTAACATGAAGCCCATAAGACAACTCTCCTTAGCTTTCTGTGATCCATGTTTAATGTGTTACACACAATGATATGAAACAGCACATTGATTACTTTTTACCCTTTAAATGGCCAGACTGGGGCCCTGTGATGGACTTGCGACCCATCCAGGGTGTACCCCGCCCCTCGCACAGTGATTGCTGGACATGGGCACCGGCGACCCCCGTGACCCAAAATGGAACAAGCGGGTAAAGATAATGGATGGATGGATAGCCAGACTGGTTGATTACAAGATTAAAGACACCTGCAAAGCTAATGACATGTTACTATGGTCAAAATATTTTCAGTCTTTTCAATTAGTGCCCTTTTTTTTTGTCAAGGCCAATTTTTTCAGTGACTTTAGTAAAATGTTTCTGTTGAAACAACAACAGTTATTTCAGTGACCATTGTGGGGTTTCTTTTCTTTAAAGAAAGGTTACAAAGAAGCTTATCCACGTCTGTATTTCTTCATTTATTTTCAAAGTTCGCTTACTTTTTGAAACATGTGCAGCTTCTGCAAACAACCAAGCCTTGGTGTTATTTGTTGCAATTTGAGTTTCCAGAGGTGTTTTTGTGCAGTTTACAAGAACACAAAGATATTTTCAACGTCACTTTATTAATCTGGAGGTTTCTCCTCTAAACCAATTTTTTTTCCAACTCGGTGTTGAGCGGTCAGTCCACTGTTACAGTAGATATGCTGCAAGGAAAACGCCATCCTTTGCAAAAAGTCAAATATGAACATGCAAGTTTTTGGAAAAAAAATCAATTGGAAATGCTTAATTTTTTCATCACTAGTTGCACTTATTTGTTTGAAAAGCTGTTTCTGCATGCATATAAGAATGATCATTCCTATAACATAAACAAAGCAAGAGCCTGGGAAGACCTTTGGCATGGTTGCACACTGTGACAATATCAGCACAATTTTCATAACTGATGTTTTATGTTTGTTTTGTGGACTGTCAGGTTGAATTATGGCGGGACATGAAAAGTACAAGACCTGGCTTTTACCATGATCCATGGTGAAAAGGCTCAGAGGAGCGAAATAAACACCATGGAAGCCCTTTGCGTTGTGTGAAAGCTCTCCATTAGAATTTTAACAAAAATGAAAAATGGAATCAAAACTTAATATTTGCAAAAGTTTTGAAAGTTCTAACAGGGTCCTGTGGATTTTATGAGCAGGTTATTATTATTTTTTTCTGACAATGAACTTCTGCCTCATCAAGTATGATGGTTCAAACTGTGGCCAGAACAGAAGTAGTTCAGTTTCTCCACTTCTTAACCTTCCTAGAAAAGTGTTGCTAAGTGGGGCGTGTGAAGATCAAACACAGCGGCAAGACCAAAAAAAAAATGAAGTGTGGAAATGTTATTTACAGATGAAGAAAGAAAGCATCAGACTGCAAAATGAGGTATTCTCAGCTCTCTTGCTTGTCTAATTCCTCATATTAAAACAATATTTACAGAATCCAGGCAGTGTGAGAAACCAGCTTTCCATGACAAACTCAGATGAGTTCATGCAGCTGAATAGATGCAAAAAAAATGTTTATTTTCCAAATAACCTTTGCTTGCAGCTCATTATGGATTGCAACAACATGGGATTCATTGAAAGAACTGGATACATATGAGCGTATTGCATTCAAGTTCATCAAAGGTTATGATTTTAACAAAGAATATCCGTGCAAACAGAAAAAAACAAAACAGAAAACACCATAACATTGTCTCAGTGTGACTGTTTTGTGGTACAAGGTGCACTGAAAGGGCTTCATATAATCTTGTCATTTTATTCCCCACAGTTTTTTTTTTTAATGTTTAAAAAATGTTTTTGTCATCAAAACTCAAGAATGTACAGGCTGATGTCAAACACGGGCAGCTTTTTCCCAAAAGGAAAAGCTATTCCAAAAGAAGAAAGTCTATCCTGAACATATGGAGTAATCTCCTTAATGATTGCAATTTGTGAAACTGCTGATATAAATGTGCTTTTAAATTTTTTTTTTCTTTGAATTGATACAGTTTGCTGTAAAAGAGAATTATTTTTGGTGGGAGCTCATGCCCCCATACAGTAAACCATGTCAGTTCCTTATAATTTTGTGTTTTTGAAATGCTTCGTGGCAAAAGTCATAATGCAAACCCATCACGCTTCCCGTGGCTGTGGTTATGACGAATCACATCTGCAACCTTATGCTCATCCTGCAATCATTTGTTCATCATTCTCACATCAGCCACACACAATGCAGTCCTCACTCAAAAGAGCATATCTGTCATTCAAGCTTGTAATGAATCTTCATTTGTATAATTTGTACAGAAAAGTTTATAAAAAAAAAGTTTTATACCCTTCCAGAAATTATATAGTTTCTGCTGTTTAACTGAATGTCAATTAATCCAAATTTGCAGGCCTTGTTATAAAGTTTGTGTTTTTTGTGCAACATTTGAATATGTCCTGTCCAGAAGAAGAAAAGAAATAAATTAAAATTTAGGTGATAACTTTTTGTGTTGTGTGCATTTTGTGCCGATTACAAGACTTTTTTTTTTTTTTTTTTACAAAAAACCTGCAAAGTACCAACATTGCAACAACTTTTTAAAATGTCTTTGACTTCACTAAAATCATCCACATTAAGTTTAATAAGATTTTACCCCATTGCATCTGTCCCACAAGATGAGACTGTTGATTGTAAAATGCAAACAGCATGACTCCCACTGTGCCCTGAGACATCATTAATGCTGCCATTAATGCACCTTATGTTGCTTTGACATATAATGAAAACAGTTAATTTATTATTCTCTTGATATTGACCAAGGAGAAAACTCAATTTCCTTTTATGTTTCTTTGTATTGCTCATGGCAGAAATGAAAACTGCAAACTTTTAATAACGACCCAGCCAGGACAAGTCTTTGCAACATTTATTGTTAGTAGGATATTGTGTTGGCAATTAGGTACAAAATAGTATCCATTTCATCAGAAGTAGTTTATTTTTTTGATTGAATAGAGTATACACATGCAGGTAATTTATGCAAAAACAAATTGTTCATGTTATTCCAATTTTAGTTCACCTACACTGGAGAAAACTCCATTTACATTATGATTTAACAAAGAAAAGCAGTCATGCTACTGCTTTCAAAAAAAAAAAAAACTTTCAGCGTTTTCCTACTTTAACAAGTTTGACTCAGGACCTTTGATTCTTCTTTGTTGAAACATTTAATAATTTATCCAAAAGACTTCTTCAGTGCGAGGAGCTGCAACAAACAAAGTCTTATAAACAGCACATTCTCATGGTAGCTCAACCAGTTTGCTGCTGACAGCCAGAACTAGCTGTTCGCATGCAAAAGGAGAACCATCAGCAATGACTGATAGTTAGTGTCCTGATGGCCACTTGCTATTCACAGAGGGCCGAGTGATAACAGCATTGTAAGAGGGGGACAGTTGAACTCGGAGCCCTCCACCCCTGTTTAACGATGGACGCATTCTCTTCACTCTCTCAAACCAACGTTCCTCTCTGTCAAGCATGTGAACATCTTCATCCCTGAAAGTGTGACCGCTGACTGCAGATGAGTGTCGACCGCAGAGTCCTGGCCTGATGATGTTGCTCTTGCGGCATACACGAGCGATTGGAGGAAGAAGAGTGACACTTGTTCCTCACTTTATGTGTTTGTTTTGCACTCGTTAAAGCGGGGCACCAGCAGGTTAGTTCACTGACCAGCAACAGCTTCATTAATGTATTCACACTTTAATAATCAGAACTCAGACACAGACGTAGAATCCGTTAATTACAGGGAATTTTATACAATAACAAATGAATATTCATCCAAATGACAGACCGATTCGTTTTTGAAATGTTATTACCAAAAAGAATAATCAACAATAATAAACAAATTGAACAACACAAATGATAAAAGGATAATAATTTGGACAAAAACTTGTTTGCAAAACAATAAAAAAAACTATTTAAATAATAATCAGACAAGCATTAATTCTCTTATCAAGGCTAAATTAATAATTTGAGCAGGAATTACTTTGGCTTTTATTCACACATAAATGTAATCAGTGTTTAACTATTTAGTAGGTAGTTTGGAATTTGGTTGACAGAAGTTATTTAATGTGACCAGATCAAGTCATTTGTCATCACTGCAAGCCAGGAAATGATTTATAAAGATGTATCAGTGGTGGAAAGGTGACTCGGTAGAACTGTTGCTGCTCAGGAAGAAGATCGCTGGATCTAATCCCAGCCGGGGGCCTTTCTTTCTGTGCATGCGTGGATTTTCTCCAGGTACTCCAGTGTCCTCCCGCAGACTAAAAACATACATGTTGGGGTGCTTGGTAACTCTAAATTGTCCCTAGGTGTGAGTGAGAGAGTGAATGGTTTGTCTCTGTGTCCCGGTGATGGACCGGAAACCTGCCCAAAGTGTCCCCGCCTCACACACAGTGACTAATGATACGTTCACCAGTGATCCCCCACGACCAAAAGGAAGAAGCAGATACAGATAATGGATTGAAAGATGGAAGCTGTATCAGCTAAAATGGCATAACCAGACCCCAGTTACATTCATGTCACCAGGCTTCTGCTCCTTACCAGGTCAGTATCGAGTGTTCGAGTTCACTGGTCTTTCCGAGGTTTTGCTGGCTGATCAGACCAGGAAACACCACGAGGAGAGGACTAGCCAGGCCAGGCACCACTCAAGGTAGCTGGATGAATTCTTCTGGCTTAACCTTGTTGGATTTTTTTATTTTTTTTACCTGGATTATTGAGCATGCATCAGGACATTTAAAGAAAAAACAGTTCATGGTGAGTCTGATAGATAATCCAAGGGTCAGAGGTCAGAGTCAGAGCGCAGCTTCATGCTACACTCTTCTGTGCTGGATCATCCTTTTGGCCAGTGGCTGTTTAGTTTCCCCGATGTATGACTGATCACAGCCCTCCTGGAACTGAACATAATACACAACTTTACTCTGTTTGTTCCGGCAGAGCAGATCTTTGGGATGAACCAGTATTTGTAGTAATGTATTTTAGGGTGTGAAAGCCACTGGAACGTCATGTTTATAAAATAAACGTCAGTTTCTCTGAAATTCCCGCAACATACGGAATGACTTTCAACAAAGAAGAACCCATCCAGAGGACCTGATTCGATTGTTAAATTTATCTGCTTGGATTGTCAGGACACCTTTCAGAGTTTGTGTTATTCAGTCAGAAGTTCATTCAACTGAAATAAACAAAACCTGTTCATCCTATTAAGGAAACCAAAACCAAAGACAGCATTTCAGATTGCAGAGGAGATAATAAAAAATGTAAAATTAAAAAAATCATAAACTTCTGTTAGACTATTCACATTATGATTAGAACACTGATTTGCTTATGAACGTCCATAAATGATTGAGTGGATTTTATGTGGCAACAGGTATAGATGGACTTATAGACCATCTTTTTTTTTTTTTTTTTTTTTTTTTGATAAAGTGAATGGAAATGAAGTAAAATAACAAAAAAGTGTGCTTGTGCTCCTAACTTATTTTAAACTTATTTTACTAATCAGTGATTTTAACCAAATCCAGGATTCTGTGTCAGCTTCCACTTAATGCCTGCTTTTCTTGATTAACTCAAACTGCTGTGCCAAAAAAAAAAAAAAATCATTATTTGAATGAACACTACGTGTATATATATATATATATATATATATATATATATATATATATATATATATATATATATATATATAAAACACACACAAACAATACTCTCAAGTCAAAGTGACCCAGGGTGGAAAACCCATACGACAAAAGTATGCAAACATTTGATACCATCCTGTTAATGTTTGAACAGCAGCTAGCTTGATTGGCTTATCATTTCCTATTTTTAAACAAATATTGTGCTGATTACAAACTTTCTGTTAGATCCTCATATCACATAAAATGTTGCTACTATATTCCTGACAAAGAAGTAAACTGATATAGATTCATTCAACCTTTATTCAAACAGGTGAGTCTCATTGAGTTACGAGGATTCATTTACAACAAAGAACACAGATGAGGTACAGACAACAATAAACATGCAGTTAAAATAAAAAAAAAAAGTAGTGTTATAAAACAATAAAATCAAGGTGCCTTATAAAACAAGGTAAAATACTAAAAACAAAAACATATTAACTTGATTTTTCTATTGACCTTATCAATTGTTTAAAATCCCATGAAGGTATCAAAGTGGACAGCTTCAGATCTTTTTGCAATGTGTTCAGGTTCCAGGAGCAGAATCAGAAAAGCACTTTTGCTGAGTTCAGTCTAGGGGACGCTGCAGGTAATTAATCCCGAGAGTGCACGCCGTAATTGCACTGACCACGTGACATGTGGGAGGAGATATAAGAAGGCTCTCTTGAAGATAAAGATGCTCTCTAGTATGTATTTTAAATGACTACACATTAAAATATTGAGCAAAATAATGTCTGAAACCCAAGAGTCAGAAGTTGGTGGATTGGACCAAATGCAGGTAAACGTGATGCAAATTTTACAATTAAGCTCAAAGGAACAGGTGAACAGTAAACTCAGTGTAGGGAAACAGGCAGCCTGATACAGAATGGAGAAGAACCAGGAATATCCGTACTCACGAGGATGATTGCTGAAAAATGACAGGTGAGCTGATTACATATGAATGACAGGTGTGTGTTGAGCTGGAACTAAAGAAAAACTAGCTTAATAGGCTTTCACACAAACACAAATTAACATCCATCCATTATCTTTTACCCGCTTCTTCCTTTTCGGGTCACGGGGGTGGGGGGGTCACTGGTGCCCATATCATCAGTCACTGTGTGAGAGGCGGGGACACCCTGGACAGGTCCATCGCAGGTCCACAAAATAACGTATCCAAAATAAATCTAAATTATTCTTAAAAATATAAAACAAGAATAAACCCAATTACGAAAGTTAGCCTAAAAGTTTGACTTAAATGATACTTTAAAGTCACAAATATGAAACAAAAACTTATTTTTGCTTGTTTCAGATTTAGTGCTGCTCTTACTGTCAAGACTGACGGTGCAAACCAGCTACTCCTAATTCTGCCACTGATTAATGCTGGTTTTCTATCCTATCACACACTTGATTATAGTTAATTACAGCTAATTGCAGTTATTTGGCTTCACATTGCCTTCACCTTGTGTTTATCAGTCCCTTGAAGAGATGGCTTCAGTGAAAACCAGCGAGATTTCCAAGTCAGAAGATCATGTCAGAAAACTTAAAAATACAAATCTAAAACTGTAAATACAGTTTTCAAAAACTATTTAAACTTAATAATATGATGAAGAGATAAATGGTGAGGTTGCACCCAAATGCAGGCAGGCACGAAGAGCTCAAATTAAAATAAAACTTAACAACTTGCAAAATAACTCATGAGGGGAGGCAGGCGCCAGGGAGCACGAGGAGGACCATGGCTTCTGAAAGGATTTCAGAATAATTAACGGCTGGTGGGATAGAAACAAGAGACCGTTTAAATACAAAACTGAGTGAGAATGAAAGTGGAAACACCTGGGCTGAATATTGATTGGGGACAGGTGAGGGTGGCAGGCTGACTGGAAGAACACAGAGGAGACTTACTGAGGGTAAATGGAAGATGGAACAAGAACCACAAAACACCAAAGATCAAAACTGAACAGGAAAACAACAGAACCCAAAGAACAAAAATAAAATCTAAAAAAAACAAAAACATATATGTAACCCAAAATGTGTGTATTATTTAGATGCCAGTAATCTATATTCTATGGTAAAGGGAGCTTTGGCAACATTTTTGAAAGCCTAAATTAGAATATGTTCAAGTTCAAGAATCTTTATTATCCTCAAAGGCCAATTAGTTTCACAGTCAGTACGCACATAAAACATCCGAACTAGACAAGACAGAAATCATCATTGTTCGTTGAGAAGCCTGATCTCTGCAGAGATGAATGAGTTTTTCAGTCTGTTCGTGCTACATCTGCAGCAGATACCTGCATGCAGATGGAAGCAAGCTGAACTCACCATGGAGTGGTGATCAAGATCTGCCAGAATCAGCCTGATCTTGTTTGCTGACCTCACCTTGTGGAGGTCATTGAGGTTCTGTAGGGCTATGCAGTTCTGCTGCACATTCTGACAATCCCCGAGAGTTTGTTCCTGTTTTTGCACGTTAAAAATACAAACCAACAGATGAAGGTAAAAGCTTAACTGGACTCAATAAAACATGAATAAAACATCCATCCATCCATTATCTTTACTCGCTTCTTCCATTTTGGGTCATGGGGGTCCTCAATGCCTATGTCCAGCAATCACAGTGCAAGGGGCGGGGTACACTCTGGACAGGTCGCAAGTCCATCACAGATGAATAAAACCTTCTCATAAAAGTAGAATCAACATTAAAACAACAGAGCTTCTGATAAAAAATACATTCTCTGGTGGGCCTTCTTACAAAGTGAGTAAGTGAGTGAGGGTCAAAGGTCAGTTTGCTATCAAGAAAAGTTCCCAGAGATTTATAATGATGCACCACCTCAACGGCTCCACCGTTAATGACCAGAGGAGCAGCAACTGAAGAGTCTTCTCTAAAATCATTGACCATCTCCTTTGTCTTAGAAACATTTAACTTTTAAAAGGACGACAGATCATTCTGTGAAGTCCCCGACCACAGGCCCAGGGTCTGGGTCATCACTGCTGAGAAGGGACAGGATGACAGAGTCATCAGCGAACTTTAAAATGTGACACTGTGCGCACTGGCTGTGATAATCGTTTGTATACGAAATGATTAAAAGGGCGAAAGAACCTCAGGTTGTTCATGGCAATTTTTTTTTTCTTTAGTTATGTAACAAGGTTGAGTCAGGTCCTCTGGACGGATTCTTCTAGGTTGTGTCACACCGCCCTGAGACGACTTCTGTTGTGATTTGGCGCTATACAAATGAACTAAATTGAAATGTTTCATCTTTTATCCAATAGCAAGTGGTCAGGGCTCTAATGATCAGGTGCCTGATGGTCCTGCTTTTGTATGTGAACAACTAGTTCTAGATATCTCCAGCAAACTGGTTGATCCACTATTAATGTGCAGTTTATGACTGTTTGTAGCAGCTCTTCAGACTGAAGAAGTCCTTAGGATAAAAGACAAAACGTTTCAACAAATAAGAATCTGTCTTGGACTGGACTTGACTCAGCCTTGTTAGATTTATCTACCTGGATTATTGAGCATGCATCAGGATCTTTATTAGTCTGAATTTCGAAAGAATAAAGGGGCTAAATGTACCCAGTGGTTTCCATTAGGATAAAAATGTGAGCATCGCAGTGGGCTTTCTTCTTATCTCACTAATGTAGTAAATGTGCAAAAAAAGATGCAGACATGCGCGTGCACTAAAGAAATGAGACTCAAATTATGATAGGCTCACAAAAAACGACATAACATTCATTGCTGTTTTCCCTCAGAGATTACAAGACATTTATGAATGCAGGAGCCATTATGGCCATTTGCAGTGTCCATATAAAAAGTTTGGGACCTCTTCAACGCAACAAATTCATGCCCTTTTGGAATTTAATTAATTTAAAGTTGCAGAGATCAATAGCTCTGGTGGGCTCATCGTCTCACTTATAGATTATGAATCTGAAATAGCCTGATACACAGAGTCCATTATTGTGCTGCGCTCAAGTCATTTCAACATCTATTGAAGTTATGTTCTGAAATTCTTATCTGTCCTTGCAGCCTCGTCTGGATTATAATCTATCTGCCTATATCCGTCTCCAGAGGATGATCTGCGAGAAGTCAGAGAAGCAACTTGATCTCACCAATCAGGGACACCATTGAAAGGTTTTAGTCAAGAGAAAAACTATACGTCTTTCTGCTCAACCAGTTCTCTTTTAGTTCTCAAGAGGCTACGGGAGTCATAGAAGGACCCTTCATGTATTAAAGTGTTTATATGAAAACGCATGAACAATTCTTCTGGTTTTATAAATTTCCTTTAAATTTATATCTGCAAGTGACTCTTTTATTATGCTAAGATTCATTGCATGGACCAGGTGTGCAGGAGGTGTTTCCATACAAAGCATTATGGGTACTGCATTTAAGTCTTTCATGATAGTGTTTAGCAGCGGTAATTCCTGATTTTTATTTGCAAGCAGGACTAAAAACACACGACCACAGACAATGTTTTAAACAGTTTCTTGAACAAAATGCTCCAGGGTCATTATTAAATCAGTTGGACATTTTTATATGGTTCTTGTCTAATTGTTATAGAGTGCCGTTTTTAAAGTTACACAGTCATAAATTAACAGTAATATTTTGGTTTATTTTGCCTTTCATTAGAAAATAATATTTTTTTTCAAAGTAATATTTTCAACATAATTCATACATTTATAAATCTGCTAATTCCAAACTAAACATTTAATTTACAAGCTAAATATTTATTTTCAAAACTAAAATGTTAAGTTCCAAGCTAAACATTTAATTTCCAAAATACATATTTCATTTGCTAACTAAATATTTAGTTCAGACCTAAATATTTATTTTTCAAACTAAACATTTAATTTCCAAAATAAATATTTAATTTGCTAACTAAACATTTATTTTGTAAACTAAATATTTAGTGTGGAACTAGCTTGATAACTAAATATTTAACATGCAAGTTAAGTGTTTAGTTTGTAAACTAAATATTTAGCTTGTAAATTAAATATTTACTTTGGAACTATGAGATGTGTAAATGTATGACTAACATGGTAAAAATATGACTTTGAAAAAAAAAATTCTTATGAAAGGCAAAATATTGCTGTTAATTTTTGACTGTGTAACTTTACAAATGGCACTCCATATATTGTACAATGCATGCTACAAATCTCAGTCTAATAAAATATTTGGAAATGTCAAAAGGAGTAGAGTGAAATGTGACGTGGTTGGAATAAAATACTTCCCACATCCAGAATACATATATACAAGCTTTTGCATTCCACCCACAAGCGTTTTGGACCTAAAACCTTATACTGTTATCACCCTCAACAGCCTGTTGGAAACCTAAAAGGCAAGAATAATTGAGGCGCTCTGCTGTGTAGATAATGATTTTGCCCGATGACATCAGCAAAGTGCAAACAATCTGTTTCTATGTGAAGCATTACCCATGAATCTTTGTAATCCTTGGTTACAACATTGGCCCTTTTAGCTGTTCAGTTTGTAGAAACAGGATGATCTCACTGCCAACACAGAGTGGGTGTTTTCTTCTCAAGTGAAAGATTCACACAGAATAAATTCACACATATTTCACACAGTTACATTTGCAGGAAACATCTGGGGGGAGTTCCTGCCACCCCTCTGCCCCACAGGTCTTTTACAGATTTTCAGCCTCAGCTGTGCAGCTCCAGCTCTGAATTTGTGGCTCTCATAAGAAAATTCTCTCAATCTCACAATCAGCAGGAAACCACTTGCATCTTAAACATATTCATTTTCTTATCACTTTTTTTTTTTTTTTTTTTTTGCTGTGCTGCCCACTTAATTTTAACCTTTCCAGCAATGCTAAAAAGAAAAAAGTGACAGTTTCTGAGCTTTAAATGTTCATACTGAGCAGAAAACAATTTAAGTATCAAGACAAAAATCTGCTCTTTCTGTGCCAACAGGGAACTTCATTTAAAACAAATGGAAGTGTATTTCAATTCAATTCAAATTCAATTCAATTCAAAAATACTTTATTAATCCCAGAGGGAAATTATTTTGCTGTTGTAACTCGTGATCCTCATTTCATTAAGAGATGT
Organism: Nematolebias whitei; assembly: GCF_014905685.2. Classification (NCBI taxonomy): domain Eukaryota; kingdom Metazoa; phylum Chordata; class Actinopteri; order Cyprinodontiformes; family Rivulidae; genus Nematolebias; species Nematolebias whitei. The sequence goes on from NC_056505.1 coordinate 7,777,247, forward strand.
TATAGATGCTGATGGCTGTAGACAGGAAGGATCTCTTGTAAAGGTCCATCCCACAGTGGATCCTAAGAAACTGGCTGCAGATGCCGTCCGATCCATCCACCCAGACTCAGCTGGCCTCCTGGTTCCCCTGGACTGTAGGACCGTTTGAATGCTGGGCAGAACTCCTCCCAGAGCGATGGCCACTCCTCCCAGAAGTCTGACGAGCTTATATTTGGGAGGTGACTCTCAATTAAACATAAAAAGTCCACTATGCTAGAACAACTTTTAGATTTATTGATCAGCTCAAGAGTGTTTAAAAAGATGGATCAGACTTTTTGATGTGAGGCTGAACATAGTTATGAGTAGTCAGTGTCTTATTCGAAGTAAACAGCTATCAGATCAATATTAGGAGTAAACAGAGAAATTCTCAAGAAGGATATAACTACTGAGAGTGAAAACTGTTCAAGGGTGAAATTCTGCCATTTAAAATGACTTTTAATCCAAAACTTTTCAAGCAGCTTGAGTGAATGTTGTATTTATTGGTGATGGGAACGGTAGAATCAGTTCTTTAAAATGTTACGATCGAAAAGTTCGTTCCATGAATCCTTCGATTCAATTCAATGAACGATTCACTCCTCAGTGGGGGGACGGTACAGGTCAACCTACACACTCAGCCACCTCCACGTCGCTGCTGCAGCTTGCCCTGCTGTGAGTCTCACTCGCTTTTCTTCTGTCTCCTCTCCTCATTACGTGTGCCTTAAGATATTATGGATGGGGGTGTGCATGTGTTTTCATGTGGCTTGACTCTACATTAGCCATTAGCTTGGAGAAACAGATGCCTTTGCAATTGGCACGAGCACCACTGTTCACATGTAGTTTATTTGCATTGAACAAATCACAAGTCACGTTCGCTCAGGCATCAAGAACAGAAGCTCAACGCTCGCACGGCTCACGGTGTCACAGAACGTGAAAGTGCCACTCCCGACCGGCACGCTCACACTGAGCTACACTGAAATGAGAAAAGAACGAATCAGTTAAAAAAGTGATTCGTTTCAATTTGTTCACTGGAAAGATTTGATCCTTTGAAAGAATCGTTGGTGAATGACACAACACTGATATTTATGCACTTTTGCACAAGACAGATTGTCACGCTGTTGCTATTTCTGGCTCACACCAAATATTACTATCTAACTGTCTGTCTAAGACATGCTGTCGTTGCTTTCATAGCAACAAACACTGAATCTACTTTCTAGTTTTTTGTTTTGTTTTCAGATCAGTGGAACTTCAACTCAGCTGATTTGTTGCAAGATTCAGAGCTAACTCAAAGAGCAACACAGACATGATCCAGGTGGGAAAATACTGACAGTGGAGGTGCAGGGGGTAAATTGCAGGCATACTTTAGGTCCAGTTCTCTGCTAAAATAGAGGTGTCAGTGACAGTTACTGACAGCATTCTATTGAGCTTGTAATGAGATGTTCCTCAAAGGTGTGGTCTCCGTCTGAATGACTGACATATTTACTTTTCTTTTCTTTTTATCTTCAGGGCAGAGGTTAACTCTATTTGAAATGATTTTAAAACGGTGCAACTTACACCCAAAGGCTTTCAAACTCTATTTTTTGTTGCTAATTGTTTTACCCTTTTTTGTTTAGTACAGTTACTACATACTCTGGTTTGCTTCTATTCCTAAAGGGCTAGGCTAATGGA
>NC_056505.1:7779329-7801411 GCF_014905685.2 Nematolebias whitei
TATATATATACATACATACATATATACTGTATGTATGTGTGTATATAGCTAATCTTGAAAGGTTTTCTTGTCATGAATATATATATTCATGGAAGAATTTGTTTAAAAATTTTACAAATCCTGAACGTGGTATGTTCTAAGCTATTATGTCATTATGTTATGTAAAAAAAAAATTCCATATGCCTTTTATAACTGTCTATTGTTGTCGCTGTTGTCCGTTGTTGTCATCATTCTTTGTTGAAATCAGGTCTCTCTTGTAAATGAGTCCTCGAGGCTCAGTGGGATTAACCCGTCTAAATAAAAGTTGAATGAACGAATGTCACTTGGCTGCAGACTGTTTAGAGACTAACTGGTGATTTAAAACATCAAGACAATTGTGAGAAAAAGTTTTCTTGCAGTCTTACTGAATTCTGAGTATTTGCAACCAAGTAACAGTTGAACCTTGCAAGCAATTTTCAAAAAACACAATCTGTTTTCGTCTGCATCGCTTCTTAAGCTGCATTCTAGATTATACACATTATTTTATTGCACACCACCGTGGCATGGTACTCACATCGGCAGCTACCCACATTTATAATTTTTTTCGACAGTAGTACACTTTAGAAATAAAAGCAAAGACCTTTAGACCAGTTTTCTTTTAATTAATATTACAGGGTTTGATGTTCTAAATGTTTTCTGAATGCCTCCAGATCTCAAGAGAGGAAGAATGTGAAAACCCTGTTCAAATCAGGCATTACGCCTGGTTACCTAAAAACACAAGCAGGTTAGACCTGGCTTTCAATGCAAGCAGCATTTGCTTCAATACATCTGCATTGACCGCCTGTGGCTTGTGTGTATTTATACACCCCTGGCAAGAGTTGGAGAAAATATACAGGCCAGCAATTTGCGTAGTGTGCATCAAAGACCTGTTATTGCTCAAGTGGCTGTGTAAAAATGGTACTAGTTTTATAATTTTTCTTTTCACCTTTTGCTGGGAGGTGAGGTCTTTTAGTGGCATCAGGCAGTGTGACCTAGCTGCAGGGACAGAAGCAGGTGGGGGGTTGTCAAACAGTTGTACAGGTGTCACAAGGAGAGCTCAGAGGAAACCTCTGAAGCTGAAGGAAAGCTCTGCACTGTGGAAAAGCGATTACAGGACTTGCCCCCCCCCTCACCACAATCACTTTAAAACACTTTATATTTGCAAGTGCAAACAACACAAACTGTTGATACAAATGCATTTATGTTTCTATGCAGTAGAAAAGAGATAAACTAGGCAATTCAGTAAATAAAGAAATTGAGATATTGTTAAAAGTCATGACAACGATCCCTTCAAACACAGTTGGCCTAATTATCTGTAAATTTGCTTCTGATGCAAATAATAATAATTTACCTGATCATTTTATTGTAAGTGCATTTTATTAAATGGTTATTTTGGTGTAAAGTGTATACTGGATGCCTTCTGTTTTAAAAACAAAAAAGTCAGTTTAATTTATTACATCTTGTGAAATATACTGACGCAATGCTGCATGTTCCCCCTGTTGTTTACCACAAACAATTCAGCTTCTGACCCACCAAACAGTGGTAGAAACATGACTGTTAATCAAAAACTTTCACAAAGTTTTCTTCAGAACAAGTGCTCTAATTTAAAAGAGCTTAGAAATACTTTTAGTAATCCTACAATCCATTTTTTTATTATTTAAATTAACAAAAGCCTTTAAAATTTTTAGATCATGGTGACTAAACGTTCTTGAATTTACTGAACATTGTGAACATTTTTAACTCGTAAAATATTTTCAATACTCTTATGGTGCTTTTTTTTGCCATATTTTTTGCCATAAATCTTTCAGCAAGTAAGCCACTGCCTTATTCAGTGGTTAGGATAAATGTTCATAAATGCATTATTAGTTTTCTATAATTAACCGTTAGTGAGATAATTAAGTTTGTTAATTTATTATCAGGTCCCATGCTAGCTCGGTTGGTAGAGCTGCCTCCTCTCAGCGAGAAAAAGAAGAATAAAAACATGCATGTTAGGCTGCCTTCAGGCCCAGGCCTCCCTTGCAAAAGAGATCTGTGATCTCAGTGGGGTTTGCCTGGTTAAATAAAGTTAATAAATAAAAAAGGTCACCAGATCAAATCCCAGCCTTGGACCTTTCTGGATGGAGTTTCCATGTTCTCTCCGTGCATGCGTGGGTTTTCTCTGGGTTCTCCAGTTTCCTCCCACTGATCAAAAACATGCATGTTGGGCTTATTGGTAACTTTAAACTGTCCCTAGGTGTGAGTGAGAGCGAAAATGGTTGTTTGTCTCATTTGTGTCCTTGTGATGAACTGGAGACCTGTCCAGAATGTCCCCCACTTCTCACACAGTGACTGCTGGACATGGGCACCAGCGATCCCCATGACCCGAAAAGGAAGAAGAGGGTAAAGATGATGGATGGATGGATGGATGGATGGATGGAAGGATTATCATTGAAGGCACCTTATACATGACATTACATTTTCTGTGGCTGGAAAAGGATGTTGTAATTCATCAAATCTGCTGATTTTTAGAATATAGGTAATTTAAATCATGAGATATCAGTTTATTCATGCAGCCTTTATTTATACAGGCTGGTTTCATTGAGCCACGAGGACTCGTTTACAAGTGGGACCTGTTCCAGACCGAACATATAAAGTACAGACAACAATAAACTATAATAACAATAAACTACAGTAAAAATGCAGTTAATATAAGAGTAGTGTATAAAACAATAAATCAGGGTGCCGTAAAAACAGGGTGAAATACGCAAAACAAGAACATATCTGCCTTAATTTTCCATTGACATTATCAAATGTTTGAAACCCCTTAAAGAAATTAGGGTGGACAACTTCAGTTCATGTTGCAAGGTGCTCCAGAGTAGGACAAAGCCTTTTTTACCAAGTTCAGTCCGCAATTAGGGAACGCTGCAGGTAATGATGGCCTGAGAGCGCACGTTGTAACTGCACTGACGGCGTGACGTGTGGGAGGAGATATAAGAAGGCAGCAAACCAAGGAGGGATTTATAGATGAAGATGAACCAGTGTGAGAGCCTACGTGTAGATAATGATGACCAGCTGACAAGGAGTACAAGGTGCAGTGATGGTACGGTAGTTACAACCAGTTATGAATCTTAGCGTGCCTTCTAATTTATTTAGAAAAATTATTTGGTCTTACTATAAAAAGAAGCATGCTTATGGCAGACCAGAAATATTATTTTGTAGCTATCTTGCAAATAAGAATTAAAAATATTATATAATGTATTGAATTCTGGATGTCCTTTTATTTTGTGTGTCATCAATGCAGACACACAAAATTTAAACTATCTAGCAAATAGAAACTTTGTGTGTGTGTGTGTGTGTGTAAATGATTCAGTAGGGCCCTGAATCCAGTTCTATACACCACTGGTCTATAGGAATTACCCTCACAGTCTATACAAACAATCAAACTGAACTGGCTTTAAACACAGACACTATAACATACAATCAGTTCATAAAGGTTTCAAAATTGAAAGTAGGATTTACAATGTTTTAGTGTTATTTATTTGGTAGCTTATAACATTATTTGGTTGATGTATACAATAAAGAGCAAGGAAACAATGAAAACATTTTTTTTACAGTGTTGAAATGAGTGTTTTTTTCATTGTTTTTCTTTGATATTTGTTACTTATTTTTCTGCACCACAAAATAAAGGTATTCGTATGTGAAAGGGTTAAAAAGCTAGGTCGCTGGTTCACCATGGGGATTTTGATGCCATACCAATTCAGCGGCTTTGCACATCACAACAAAATCAACTGTCAGGATTCATTAAAAATCTGACCCAAAGACCAACGAGTGCAGACACTCGGACTTGGGGACTCGAATCAAACAAATGCATTTACAGAAACTAAAGGCTGACATGACAGCAGGCGAATACAAAACTGAAACTGTAAAACAAAAGCACATAAAAAGGATGGATGAGACGAGTGGTAACAGCTGAGACCAACGCTCGACGAGGGACGAGCGAGCAATGAGGAAAAGTTTAAAGAATTGTAATGATGAAAGACACAAAGGACATACAGATCAACAAGCTGTTAAAAACAACACAAAGAACATAATGATAAACCACAACACCAGAACAAACCAAGCACAAAGTCCAGACAGCAACGCTGTTCTTCATTCATGTTCTTCCAATGCTTTTAGCATTAAAACTTAAGAGCTGCTTGTTCCCCCTCTGAGCTATTTCTGGCTGTTCCCCGCAGAATGTTTTCAGGAAAGAAGCTTGAGGCTAAATCGTCCGATTAGTTCAAAAGCAGATATATGTAAAAGAGACCATCTGCCCTTCCAGACGCTTAAGTTTGTAATGCAATTTTAACGCTGTGCATCAGCTCTCACTCTGACTGCAAAACGCTACCACTCAGGTCTTTTTAGCAAATATTCAATCCTATTCAAAAGTTACAAAAATATGAGGTCAAACAGGCTGTTCAATACTTCTGGTGAGGCATGCAGCTCCATGCACACTTGGGTTTTGTGTTGTTGTTGTTCTGTTAGCAGAAAAAGCAAGTTATTGAGTTTAATTTGATTCTTTATTTTTTTTATTCAAGTATTAAAGCATAATTGTGATTATTGCATTTCTACTGGTTGCTGAAAATGAAGAAAGAAAGAAAAAAGAATTTAAAGGGATCCTGGACCCAAATAAAGTCACCAAACTACCATGGATAGTTACTTTTTTGATTTTACAAGTTTAATCATTAACAAGCGTACTTTTTTTTTTACTATGTTCTGGTTATTCATTGGAGTCACCAAAACACATTGTTTGTTGTTTTGTTTTGAAACTGTTTTCAAAGGGTCTAAGGACACTGGAATGGAAATAATTACCTGGCTGTTTTGTTTTAAATGGTGCATCAGCTGAAGCCTCTCGCTGCTTTGGAGGCGATCCAAACCCACCATTTGGCTGATATGCAGGCCTCATCAATCAGTGGAGCGCACCTGGGCCTGGTGCTCGTGTTTAACATTTCACTCACACCAACTTGGCCAAAACAGCCATTCATTCAATGCTTTCACTATTTATTTTTGTGTGTGTTGATAAATCCAATATCGGATCAGTTTTCTAAAAAAATTTAAATAAGGACCTGATTCAGACCTGATGAAATGTATATAATTTAATAATGATTTGTATAATATATTCTTATGTGCATCAGCCAGCCAACACTAAAGCATATTTTTACAAAGCCATCCATCCATCCGAGTCCTGATTGCAGGGGCAGCAGTCTGAGCTGAAATCCTCAGAATGACTCGTCTCCCCAGCAGCCTCCTCTTCCTCTCCCATTTGGACCCCTTAAGTCAGCCTTGAGATACTGTCTGATTTCTTCAAGTCCTAGGTCTGCCCCAGGGCCTTCTCCTTGTGGGACATATCTGAAAAATCTTCCCTGGATGATGTCCAGAAGGCAGCCTCACCAATGAGCTTTCTCTCATCAATATTTGAGCTCCTTACCCTTAGCAAATAAAATAAATCAATATATTATTTATTTATTTAATGACACATTCATTGTTCAGGCATTTTAAAACCACGAGTCCAATAGATTGTTCAAAGACAGAGAATCACTACTTGCAAGTCCAGTAAGCCATTAAAAGACTATCAGATAAATTGGCTGAGCAAGTTGAGAACATAATCATAAGATCAGATGTGAATTATGAATAAGCTTAATTTTGTGTTGTTTTATTATGACTTCAATGAAGACACGAACATATACGACTGCAAAGAAATTAACAGAAACATACGCAGAGCAATTACATTTTATTTCTGTTTTCTTCATTTGGACAGAATTTGAAAATATAACTAAAGATCTAGAGACAAACAGGATGAGAAGAGGGTGTATTAAAGCATCTCTTAATGACATAAAAACCTGGATGAGCCTTAATTTTCTGCTTTGACTCTCAGACAAGACTGAGGTTTTGGTTTTGGGACCTAAGCATTTTAGGAATAAACTTTGATGTCTTTCACTTTCTATGGATGGCAATAATCTGGCCTTCAGCTCTAAAGTTAAAAACTTTGTTATTTTTGATCAGGTCATGTCTTTTAACCCCCACATTAAAAACGTTACTAGAACCGTCTTCTTCCACCTGCGTAATATCAATAAGATTTGAAACATTTCATCTAAAAATGACGAAGAAAAACTGGTTCATGCATTTATAATGACTAGGCTAAACTACTGCAATTATTATCAGGGTGTCAACGTCTTCAGTTAATCCAAAATGCTGCTGCCAGAGTCTTAACTGGAGTTAGTGGGAGAGATCATATCTCTCCAGTTTTAGCTTCTCTCCACTGGCTCCCTGTCAAGTCCAGAATTGAATTCAAAATCTTCTAACCTACAAAGCTCTCAACAACCTAGCTCCATGTTATTTTAGAGAACGTATTGTTCCATATTTTCCTAACGGAGCACTTCACTCTCAGACTGCAGGTTTACTTGCAGTTCCTAGAGTTTCCAAAACTAGAATGGGAGGCAGAACTTTCAGTTATCAGGCTCCTCTCTTGTGGAACCAACATCCAGTTTCTGTCCGTGAGGATGACACATTGTCCACTTTTAAGATTAGGGTTAAGTCTTTCATTTTTGATAAATCCTATAGCTAAGGTTGGCTAAGGTTTCCTTAACTATCCCTTAGTTATACTGCTATAGTCTTAGATTGTTGGAGGACAAATCGACCGCATTTCCTCACTCTGCTGCTCTCTTTGCTTACTCTTCTCTACCTGTTTGTGTTTGTAATTATTTTTTATCCTTAACATGTTTTTTGTCTTTCCTCCTATAGAAAGTACACCTGGACATGACATTCTGTTTATTTTTTTTCTCCTTCCTGTCCTCTTAAAACCAGTTGGTCGAAGCAGATGGACACTTTTCCTGAGCCTGGTTCTGCTGGAGGTTTCTTCCTGTTCAAAGGAAGTTTTTCCTTTCCACTGTCTCCTTTGTGCTTGCTCAGGATGGGAGACTGCGACAATGTAAAGATTCAACAAAATCTGCTGGTTTTCCCTAGATAACTTTTGCTAACTGGCTTTCATAATGCATGTGAATGTTTTTGTACAGTGCCCTCAGATGACTTCTGTTGTGACTTGGCACTTTAGAAATAAACTGAATTGAACTGAATTATTAAAAAGAAATAAATGTAATGTTTAACCAGGGAGTTTTATCTCCAGGCAGTGTAACAGTGCTAACAAGGAGCTTAGCACACTGATCCACGTGGTGGGGATTTATGAAAGGGCAGATGGTACCACTCGAGCAGGAAGTGATTGACTTAATGACATGGCCGATCATGGAAGGTGGGTGTATGTGTGACTGTGTTTCTAAAGATACACCCTACAAGTGGATACAGATCATTTCTCTTGTTTTCTACTAAACACAATTTGTTCTCTGTGTATTTTGGTGCACTGTGCGTTAACCATCAACTGGTTCCTATCACATCTGTGTGATTTTTTAAAATTATTATTCTGATTTAACTAACAACACTATTAAGATTGACCTTGGTGGTAATACATGAAGCTAGTCATCAATCTGACGAGTGAAGGTATTCAGACCATGGATAGGCGCTTGCTTATGTAAAATAGAAGTTGGAATAAAACAAACAAAAAAAAAGAATCACAATCATGTTGAAAAAAAATATAATGAATGCATGAATTATGGAATCAAAAATGGTTAATTTACAAGTTCTTATGTGCTGCAGGCACCATTACCCCTTCAAGCTTGTCCAGAGTAAATTGTGAGATTTTAGTTCAACTTTCAAAGCATTTTGTAAAGTGGAGGTACATAAATGGATGTGCACTGTATCAAGCAGGCTGTGATACACAGTAACCCCCCCCCCACACACACACACACACACACACACACTCACACACTCACACAATTGTCATTAACTAATGATGAGGAATAGGCAATTTTGTAAAAAAACATATGTGTTGACTTTAGCGAGTAACAGGAACCAACTTTAGAGGAAGCACTTCAGATCACATAGGTTATTTTGAGACATTTTTATAAACATGTTTAAGAAAAAAAAAGATAAAAGTCAAATGAAATTATGTAATTGGCAAAAGGTCGTGAGAGGGGTTTCTCAACGTTCCTGGTGCATTTTTAATATGGGTTTGCATGAGTTGTAAACATAATAGATCCATGTGAAGTAGGTTAGTCAGTCATGTCAGATTAACTAAATCTGAGAACTGATAAGCTAAAACTTCTAAGAATTTTTTTGTTTGATTCATTTCAGAATCAGCTTTATTGTCATTGCACCGAAACACAACAAAATTACGTTTCAGTACAGCCTGTCTGAGAAAACTTAAACAAACAGACATGGGGAGACAGAGGTGTCTGAGGCCGCCGGCCTCGGGAGGTGCTGCCTTTTTCATTTAAATTAGGAGAAGAGAAATATGAGGAGAGGGGAAGTATAAAAAAATCATGCCTCACACCGTGTCCTGGATGGGACACAGTGTGAAAGTTACAAAAAAAAAGAAGACCTCAGCACAGAAATACCAACATGCAGATGACATTATAATATATCATGAGGAAGGCCGACGAAGGCGGTGAGTTGTCTGTGGACACTGCCAGATCCTGATAAGACATGGTGCAGTGTCTATCAGCTGGCTCAGCTCTGACACAGGTCCACAGATGTCCTTGGGAAGGGAGCGGGTAGGAGAGGGGGGGAGCAGAGCGTCTTGTTCACATAACATCCAGGAGTTTGAGATAGTTGAGCAATTCAAGGCCAAGCGGGGAAACCAGATTCAGATAACAATTTTTGGTGTTGCGCAAATACATAAATATAATAACTCCATTGGTGTTACATATACATGTCCATTTAATCTAGGAAAAAGACAACAAACGATTTTTGAACTACATTTTTAAAGACTCAATTTCATATTTGGCTAAAACTATTTTGGGGTTTTATAACCAGGTTTTTACGTGAAAGATTACATATATTGTTGCTGTCGCAGAGTAGAAAATAAGAAGATAAGTTTGAAAACAACAAGGAACGGGTCGATGCAAAGAATGTTGCCAGACTTTGTTCTTCCAATGAACACACAGTGCACCGTGGACATTAAGAGACTTTATTGTTAAGTGAAATTAAATGCTTTAAATAACAACTGGCCAGTGCAAGAATGGTAAGCTTTTCAGTCAACCTTTGCTATTTTTATTTATTTATTTTTATCAAAATACCATCACTCTTTGCCCTGATTTAACTCACAGCCAGTTTGAAGTACTGTACTGGTAATTCTTTTCTGAGAATCCAATTTGCTCAGTATGTCATTTCCGCTTTATATCCCACACTTAGCCAAGAACGGAGAACTGAAAGACCGTTTGTTAACTTGGGGTTGTCCCTCATTTATAAGTGAATTTAACAATAGCGTCAAGCATGACAAATTATAAATGCGACAAATGTAGAATAAATGAGATGTTTAGTTCAGTGTGCACCATGCCATGTTGTGTGTTCATCACAATATAACTCTTATTTTGACTTTCTTTGTTTTTTTCCTTCAAACTGAACATTTTTTCTGACTATTAAAGTTAACACAACACTCGGAAAGTCTTTGTTGTTGGTACCGTAAAGCAAATAACAACACTGGCTGAATGTCTGTACACTTAAAGCTAAAATAATGAGAGGATATAACCCTTTGCATGACTGAACAATTCAAAACCAAACAAGTCACGCAAAGAAGGTGTTAAGTTTCACAAATCTTCCCAGTTCTGCTTCAGGCAACTAAGGCTGTGTAGCCATAATTACATGTCAAAACTGATTGGACTGCCTTATCTGAGAAGGCCATATCTGATGGTTTTTTTTTATAATAATAAACAAAAAGTTATTCAGATTATCTGTTTGACCTATTAAAGATGTGCGTATTTGTCCATGTGAAATTTCTACTGGATTTGAGTTCAAAGTGTGACTTTAATTTAAATAATAAGGTTTTCCAAACCTAATCAACCAGTTTATGAACTTTTTCTGAAACTGACTTTTTGTATTCAACTAGTGCCGTCTTGTTTGTCAAAAACAGTTTTATTAATATGGGACACACAAAATCTCTGCACTTGCCTGTACATGTGGGCAGATTTACCTTGGGTCCTCAGAGGCCTTGAAGTTTTAAAGGTTCTCAATATCAGATGTTCCTAGGACTGTGCTCTTCTGGTCACAGACCTCCAGGGTCATTTCTTGGGTCTGTTTGATTTGCTCTACCGTTGGGAATCCATAACTCTATTGGCACCACAGAGGCCTTGACTTTTCACAACTTTTTCATTTCCTCTTTTAGCCCTTGGCATTTCTCAACGTTCTGGTGTTCTCTCTTCTGCAAAGTCTTCTAATTTGTGCTTTAAACATCTAAAAGAAAGTATTTTCAGCAGATGATTATCTGAAAGGGATATATTTAAGAAATGGGGAAAAAAATACCTCTGACACAGAACCTGAGAGATGCATCATCTATAATGGGAGTAAATTATATCTTAATGACAAGCTTTCTGTAGATTCAATTTAAGCTAATTGGTTCCTTCCTGAGTTTTATTTTATGCGTATAAAAATTACAGTTTCTGTCTATGAGTTTTTGGAGTTTTTTCATGTCTAATTTAAAGGTCAAAGTTATGTAACTGTCCGAACAAAAACAGTCCAGTTAAAATGGTCAACTAATGGAATGAAAATGAATGGAACAATCAGCTTTAGCCCAAAGAAAAGCTTTGAAACGTTTTCAAAAATTCTTAAGAAATGTTGACCACTTCAAAAAATTACTAGCAAGTCTGGCACCTTGAAAAAAGGAATAAGAAAGGAGAGATTATCGTGGTGGCCGTGAGGTGTAAATGAACAACATTTGACAAAACAGAATTACGTTTCAAAAAACAACATTAAATTTGAAAAACAACAAAAACACAACAACATTTGAAAAAAACTGAATTAAATGTGAAAAAACAGAATCACATTTGAAAAAAATGGAATTACATTTGTAAAAAACGGAATTACATTTGGCCAAAGCGAAAGTGGCCAAAGTGGAAGTGGCTGGAATCACATCTTTAAAAAATGGAATTACATTTGAATAAAAAATAAAACGGAATTACATTTGGCCAAAGCGGAAGTGGCCATAATCACAAACCAATAATTTTCAGTCAGGTCATCTGGACAGTTTCTTTTTTTGTGCTGAAACGTTTCACCTTCCATCCAGAAGGCTTCATCAGTCAAGGAAACACACAACAGGCCGTCTCCCTCGTCGACACTCATGTCTGGTTCAAAACTCATGAAGCCTTCTGGATGGAAGGTGAAACGTTCAGCACAAAAAAAGAAACTGTCCAGATGACCTGACTGAAAAATGTTGGATTGTATACCTGGATTATTGAGCATGGACTTTGTTGGTTATGAACCAGTTTGACATGACTGTTTATGAGGGAGAGGGCCGGCACTGGAGGAGGGGGAGTGCCAAAGAAACCATCTTAGTACCAACATAACTGGTTTGTTCCACTTTGGAATAAGCTGTTGGGGGAAGAATCAGTTTTATGTTGTGTTTCCTTGACTGATGAAGCCTTCTGGATGGAAGGTGAAACATCTCAGCCAAAAAAAAAAAAAAAAAGAAACTGTCCAGATGACCTGACTGAAAATTGTTGGATTGTATACCTGGATTACTGAGCATGGACTTTGATGGACGGAATCATGTCTGAAAAAATGGAATTACATTAAAAAAATGGAATTAAAAGCCAAACTGTAAGTGTGTGTGTGGGTGTGTGGGGGTGGGGCAGGGGGGGTGTCCGTGTACCATTTGTTCAGTTGTTTTTTTAATTGAGAATCAAAAAAAAATTTTTTTTAATTAAAAAATGACATTTCATTATTCATTTTCATGAAGGATTAAAAAAAAGTTGGTATTTACTTTTTTTTGTCTCTATCTCTGATAGCATTGATTAGGTTTCTTTACTACATATGCATCTATATTTTTCTTCAAACCTTCAGACATTACTTTGGTTAAACTTTATTTAAATGATATTTCAGACTTCACCAAAGCAATCAGCATATCTTGCGTAACAAACATCTCTATAATAATCACTCAGGCGTACACCTGGACATGGCAAGAAGCTCACTTTACAGCAGGAAATAAAAAATCTTCTCGGAAAATCGTGAACTGTTTTTTCCCAAGGAGAACTGGTTTCTATCACATCTGTAATCTGATCATTTTTAATTATTGAGATTTAACTAACAAAATGATCAAAAGCATTATCGCCATCCTTCAAGTATTTTGTTTTATCAACTGAAAATTCTTAAGTTTTGTGATTTGGTGGATTACAATATTCTATTATTTATGTACAAGGCTCAGAACCAAAATTTACCATCAAACATACAAGTGTATTTCGTTAAAAGGAATAGTTGTTATAATTTAAAGGGAACAGATATTTTTGTAAAGATGAAATATAGAACAAGTTTTAAGGGTAGGTCTACTTCGATCAAGGGAATTAGTTTATGGAATGGTTTGGATAATGATATCAAAAAGGAGAATTCATTAGTTGTATTTAAAAAAAAGATTAAGAATGTATTGATGATGAAATATATTTAAGTTGGATAATGGTAATTATAATGAATTGTGATAAGTTTTATGGCTGGTTGTATTATGTATTGTTTGAATAGATTGTTTTGAATTGATATTGTTTAGAAGGGGCAGAAATGATAAGAATTAGTTCTTCTTCTGCTGCCTTTCATTTTATATGCATCTTATTTTATTGTATGGAATAAGTCTTGTTTTAACTGAAATGAAATGAATAAATAAATAAATAAATAAATAAATAAATCAAGACTGCCCTCAGTTGTAATGTACAAATAGTTATCTTCGATCTGATGAGTGAAGGTTCTCAGACCATGGATATGCACTTGATTGGTCAGTCATGTCTGTTTAACCCAACTTATCTTACTAAGAAGCAGTCCTGATCACTGATGAGCAAAAACTTCCAGGAAATCCTTAGTTTGATCTTTTAGTGATATGTAAATACATGAATACAATAACTTTGTTGGCGTTACGTACATGTGTCTCTTTATTCCTAAAACAAACCCAACAAACAATTTTTGAACTACATTTTTAAAGACTCGGTTTCATGTTTGGCCAAAACTAGTTTGGGGTTTTATAACCAGTTGTTTGTGCAAATGATTGCATCTTTTCCCGGCGCAAATTTCGGGCTGGGCCAAAATAATGTCCTGGATGGGCGGGCCTCGTCAGTGTCTGGCTTTTGATTGCGTCAGCGGGCAGGCGTGGCCGACGATCCAATTTGGATCACCAGCCGCGTGCGTCCGCTGACTGTTAATAACTATAATAACTATAATAATCTGCTGACTCTTGTTAATAAACAAGAAATTGTATATCTTCCTTTATTTGAAATACGTTTGTAAATCATGTCAAACTGATGTGCTTACAAAAGCAGTAAAAGCTTAATTTAAAAAAAGTATTTTTTGGGGGGGGTCAGGCCTGTAATCACGGTTAATTGGTCGGTTTCAGGTCAGGCTATGAAAAAATTATACATGTTCGGGCCGGGTCGGATTTTTTAGGCCTGAATGCAACTCTACCACAGAGAAGGAAATGGGGAAAGTACGTTCTTCGAAACCAACAAGGAGCAGCTCGACGCAAAGAATGTTGCCTGACTTTGTCTTCCAACGAACAGAAAGGGCACCGTGAACATTGAGCTACTTTACCGTGAAGTAAAAAGATTAATAAAGATTAATAATATAGTGTTTGACCCTGTGTATGTGTCTATGCAGGAGTCCACGCACACTTACACATTACTTGAAAATCTTTGAGAAGTGACCTGTATGTACAAAAAAGTCCTCAAATGTCTAGGTAGTAAAAAAGTCTAAATATTTTTTCTGCTTTAACGCCTGCCTTGAATGTGCTGTGAGTGCCTGTCTTGTAAAGTCTAATGAGGAGGAAGAAGATGAGGAGGAGAACGAGGAAGTTCCACTCGAGCAGCTCCTGAAAGACACTGACATTCAGCAGCTTGGAAATTCCAAGCAGTCCACAAGATGGCTGCCAGAGAACATTTGTATACAGTAAACTTTGTATTTAATGCAATATACTTATTAAATTACATTTTTCTTTAGATGTTTTACCTTCTTTATTGTAAAGGTTGCAGACAACCCAACATTTTGGAGGACAACCAGATTCTGTTGAGGTTGTCTGCTGGACAACCTGAAAAATGTCCTCATGTCTTCCCATGTTATGTCTGTAAATATATTTTATCTCCTCGTTGGCTCTGCATGGCAAGCTGTCCAAGGTGCACCCCACCACACTGACTTCTGTGAGAAGTAACGGAAAATGCACACCAGTTCAATATGCATTTCCTGAATTTCATTAAAAACGAATGTTTCAGCCCTCAGATTTATCTCAAGGTCATAAAACCATAAAAATAGTCACTATCTTGGTTTTTAGTGTGGGTTTGGAGGGTTTTAGTTTGTGTAGTTTATCATTTCCTGTAGAAATTTCTCTGGTCCTTGTTTATCATCGTTTCCATACAATTTTACTGCTGCATTAAACTTTTCAGTTTGGTCTGTTTTCGAGTATATTCGTGAAAATTATTTATTTATTTGCTTGTTGGTTCTACAGTCACTGTCTCCTCAGTTTCGTCCTTCATTCTGTCAGTCAGCCCAGCTGTTATCATTACCTCATACCAAAAAATAAAATAAATGTTATTTCTCAGTATCAGTTTTCTGGTTTTAAGTTGTTACTTGTTTTGTTCTTGGAGTTAGACCGACTGTTGTTTTGTCTAATACTAGAAAAGTTACAGTCAGTTGAGGCTGATGGCCACATATTCTGAGTCTGATTCTGCTAAGGCAGGGGGCCCACACTTTTTCAGCATGTGAGCTACATTAAAGTTATCCATCTACTATAAAAATACAAAACATACTTATTTGCTGTGTCACTCATGTCTGTAGACTCATCCAATTGCAGTGGAAACACTCACAGCCCGAGTCAAAACCTTGGACATGGCTCCACAGCGCCCTGTAACCATATTTCTTGATACCTGGAGCACTTTGATCAAAGATAATACTTCTGGTTTGTTTTTAAAATCTTGGAACAACGAGTCAGCTGCTTCAACGAATGCCCCTTTTACCCTCTCTCCATCTTGGAAGGACTTCTTTTGTTTAACAATTAAATGACTCATCCAGAATGATGCTTCAGCAGCTGCCTTAGCTTTTGTGGTCAGCTGTAAGAAACATGACTGCTGTCCGGATAACTGGAATTTTAGTTCCTTCAACTTTTTCTTTTGCAGCTCGCTTTTTAGAAGGAAGTCAGTGTTGTAGTTTTTGTGAACAGTCCGAAAATGCCGCTCCTCATTTCTCTACTTCGGAATAGTGATGGTAGACTGACAGATGAACTTTCTTGAGTTTGGATTAGAAGAAATAAACTGGAGGCTATTACTAGACAACTCAGTAGCTAGCTAGTTTTTGGCACAGTTATATGCGCATGCGTGGTGGCCTATGTGTCAGAAAGGTCTGGTCTCAGATCGGCTGTAGAGTTGCATTTGGGCCCAAAAATCTGATCTGACCCGGCCCCAGCCCGCAGGAGCCAGTTGAGGTGGTTTGGGCATCTAGTAAGGATGCCCCCTGGGTGCCTCCCTAGGGGGGTGCTTTGGGCATGTCCAACTGGGAGGAGACCCCGGGGAAGACCCAGGACACGCTGGGGAGAATATGTACCTTGTTTGGCCTGGGAACGCCTTAGGGTCCTCCCGGAGGGGCTGGAAGAGGTGTCTGTGGAAAGAGATGTCTGGACCTCCCTGCTCAAGCTGCTGCCCCCGCGACCCGACTTCGGAATAAGCGGAAGATAATGGATGGATGGATGAACCCCACTCGACTCGACAAATTAACAGTAATTACAGGTCTGAACCCAGAAAAAATACATTTTTTATTAGTTATTAACGGGGCAGAAGATTCAGATGGGGTGTTTGTATTTTCATCGCCATAAAAAAAGCATTTAAACCCTGTTTCTACCTGCATTCTTCTGAATTACTGAGACACGCGGACAGCTCTGACACACGAGCCTGCTTTGGGAAGCACCTGTCATCGGGGACGTGCAGCTTAATAAGGTGCAGATTTGGAGCTGAGGGGGTGTTTGTCCTTTCATGGCCGTAAAAGAACATTTAAACCCTGCTTCTGCCTGCAATCTAATTTATTCACAGACCCTGCTCTGACATACATCTGCTTTGGGATCTCACCTGTTCGGGTCGTAGGCCGCGTGCGTCCGCTGAGTGCAGTGGCTGAATGAACGTCCATTTGGGCGATGGATCGCTGCCAGGCAGTACAGTCCCATCTGAAGCTGAACTGAACTTTTTACCTCTTTCAAGGCCAGTCAGCTCGCGGTGAAATGGCCGCGTGCGGCTGGTGAAAGTATGGCAAGCCATGTCATCATACAATTGGATCACAGCTGATCCTGACCTAATTAAAAGCCCGAGACCGGCCTGGTTCGCCCATTATTCATATTATAACGGGTTTCGGGTTCGGGTTAAAAATGACAGCTCTAATTGGCTGCCCTGTATGTCAGTCAAGTGACAAATTTCATATTAAGGATGGATGATAGGCTGGCATCTGTTTTTTAATGCCATGCAGCCTACTCTTTGTGATCAATCAGTAGATTTTGATCAACAAGTTGGGTACTCCTGAGCTAAAGTTACATTCAGGCCCAAAAAATCTGATCCAACCTGGCCCCAGCCCGAAGTCATCATTTCCGAACCACACCCTACCCGACGAATTAACAGTAATTACAGGTCCTAACCCGACCTGCCCCCCGCGACCTTTTTAACTGGGCTTTGACTGCTTATATAGTTATTAATGGTTGGCAGATGTGCACAGCTGAATAAAAGGGGCAGAATATTGGAGCTGAGGGGGTGATTGTCCTTTCATGGCCGTCAAGGCGCATTAAATCCCTGCTTCTGCCTGCATTCTGCATTATTCAGACACGGATCCTGCTTTGGGATCTCACCTGTTTGGGTAGTCGGCCATGTGTGTCGCTGAGTGCAGCGGCTGAACTTGCATTTGGGTGATGGATCGCTTCCTGGCAGTACCCGTAGTCCCATCTGAAGCTTAACTGAACTTTATTTTACCTCTTTCAAGGCTGGTCAGCTCACGATCAAATGGTCGTGTGCGGCTGGTGAAAGTATGGCAAGCCATGTTGCCATATAATTGGATCATGGCTGATCAGTTGAAGCAGTCAAAAGCCCGACACCAACCCGGCCCACCCATCCAGTGCATTATTATGGCCCAGCTTAGCTCAAATTCAGGTCGGGCCGGGTCAGGCTTCGGGCCCAGGTTAGAAGCTACAGCTCTACTTCTTATTATTGCTTTCGCTAGACTTTCTACAAATTTTGGGTACATTGTCACCTCAAATGTGTCTTCTTTTTTTTTAAGTGGTTTTAAATAATAGATGTTTTTTAATGCATAAATGTTGAAGAATTTTAGTGTCGGTTTCCTCCTCATCATTGCGCATATTGTGCAGGTCAGCAATGTAGTGTAGGATATACAAGGTTACACAGAACATTCTTACTTGTTTCAGTCATCCTTGAGTAGATGTCCCCCTCTTTATGTTGAGGTTCATTCCATATCTAACAGTTATTTGGTGTGTAAAACAAAAATGAAACCAAAACTCTAAAATATTCAGTGTACTAAATTCATAACATTTGACTGACAGCCTAAAAATTGTTTATGATGATAACATCTCTACTCATGAGTTTGCTGAATACTCTGTTTTAAATGTTTAGGTTGATGAATGACTCATCACTTGTTGTCTCACTCATGTTTATATGTTAGACCGGTCAAACAGCTCATACTTGTTGGCTGTTCTCATTTTTGAAAAACAGAGAAACTTAAAGTGCATACATTGTTAACTTATGGGGTTGTGTTAACACAAGACTGAGCCTGAAAACAGTACCTACTTAGCTTTACCTGAATAAAGTGTTTAAAACGTCCACAAAAATAAATAAATAACCTACTGCAGTGACGTATCTACTTTGAGTGACAACAATTTTCACCTAAACTGATGCAATAAGCAACATTCCATTTGTTGTTATAAAAGAGACGGTTCAGCTGTGGACCAGATGTTACAGTTTAAAATGAGTCAGCATATTGGACTGTATGATGTAAACATAAAAAAAAAAAAAAAAAATAATAAATAAAATAAAAAAAATAAAACAAAAAGGAAATTTCTTACGTCAGGTTAAAAACTGTCCAACACAACAATTACAGTATGTATGAGTAGTATAGAATATGAATCTTTAATAAATAAATAAATAAATAAAAAAGAGGTCTCCAAATGTAGTGAACAAAAATAAAGGCAGGTGGATAAAATTATTGAATTAAAGTTTGAGAAAGAATTCTACAGTAGTATTCCCAATTTTAAATAATAATAATAATAACTAACAATAATAATAAATGAAATTGTGTACTGAAGGTCCCAGTTACACACAAAAATAGCATAATATTAAGTATAAAACAGAAATAGTATACAAGGATCTAAGACATACGCTAAACAACAATAATATAATATGAAAGACTGTATTAATATCAGCATGGCGGCTCAGTGGTTAGCACTGTTGCCTCACAGCAAGAAGATCCGGAGTTCAATCCCCGGTTGGACCAGGGGTCTTTCTGTGTGGAGTTTGCATGTTCTTCTCGTGCATGCGTGGGTTTTCTCCGGTACTCCGGTTTCCTCCCACAGACCAAAAAATAAATAAAATGCATGTTAGGCTTCCTTCAGGCCCAGGCTTCCCTTACAAAAGAGATCTGTGATCTCAATGGGATTTGCCTGGTTAAATAAATTAAACAGCAGCCTGAACATGAGTCTGTTGTGAGCAGATGGTATGAATATAGCAGCTTATGGGTAAGAATCATCAGCATGGACACTCTGCAGCACAGATAAAGTGTCATTACAATGATATTCCTTGTTAGGGATTTATGAGTCGAACAGCTTCAGGGTAGAAGCTGTTCCTCAGTTTAGTGGTTCTACACTTAATGCTCCGCAACCTCCTGCCCGAGGGGAGAGTGGCAAAAAAGTGTGTGTGCTGGGTGAGGGTCCTTCATGATGCAGGTGGCCTTCTTCCTGCATCTGGAGGTGTAGACGTCTGTGATGGTGGAGAGTCTGACTCCAAAAGTCTTCTGTGCAGCCTTCACTACTCTCTGCAAAGCTTTTCTTTCTGCAGCTGTGCAGCCTCCATGCCACACGTTGATGCTGGAGCACAGGATGCTCTCCACTGCACACCTGTAGAAGGAGGTGAGGACTGAGCTTCCCAGACCAGCTCATCTCATTCGCCTGAGGAATCAGAGTCTCTGGTGTGCCTTTTTAATCAGACTTTTAGTGTTGTTGCCCCAGCTTAGGTTGTTATTCAGGTGCACACCCAAGTGCTTGTAGCTGGAGACTGCTTCCACCGCAGATCCTCCTGTGTGTGGGGGGGCGGGGGGATGTCAAGGTTCTTCTTCCTGCACTAGCTCTCCAGGTGTTCCACCCTCTGCCTGTTGCCAGACTCATTGTTGTTTGTGATGCATCCCACCACCGCTGTATCATCTGCAAACTTTACAATATGACAGCCTGGATGAGAAGGTGTGCAGTCATATGTGAGAAGAGTGACCAGGGGTGGGCTCAACACAGCCTTGAGGAGAGCTAATGCTTAGGGTTATGGTGGAGGAGGAGAAGTTGTGGATCCTCACAGACTGTGGTCTCTTTGTTAAGAAGTCTAGGACCCAGTTGCATAGGGAGGGGCTTAGTCCTAGTGTGACTAGTTTGTCCATCAGGGTCTGGGGAATCATGTTGTTGAAGGCAGATGCAAGTCCACAAAGAGCGTACGGCCATCGGAGTCCTTCTGCTCCAGGTGGGTGAGAGCACCTGGAGCAGAAGGTGCTTTCTTGAACTGTTTCTGTTTATGATTGTGGACCACAGAGGAGATGGCGTGTGCTGTTGATTGATTTTTGTGGTATGCATACTGGTGTGGGTCCTCGCTGATGTCGATGGTAGCTTTGATGTGGGTCATAACCAGTCTATCAAAGAATTTAGCGACTATTGGGGTGAGGGCTACTGGACGGTAGTCATTCAGACCAGTTGCTGCAGAGCTCTTAGAAACTGGGATGATAGTGGTGGTCTTCAGGCAGGTGGGAACAGTTGTCAGGGTGAAGGAGGAGTAAAAGATATCGGCCAGCAAGCAGAGCTGATCGGCACAGTCCCTCAGCACCCTCTCTGGGATGTTGTCTGGGACAGTGACTTTGTGAGGCTTAATCCTCCTGAAGGTCCTCCTTACTTTTGCTGAGGTCACACTGAGGAACTCCTCTACAGATGGTGAGGTGAGTCTGGTGCTGGGTGGTCTATTTGGGTCTTCTAAGTGGGCCTAGAAACGTCTACTTTACTTTGCTTCTAACAAAAATTGTTACTGATCAAACCAGTTTCTTTGCTCAGGAATAAATGAAGACGGACAACAGACGAACACATTAGGATGGGGAAACGGACAAACTAAAGAAGTGGCACACAAAGAAACTTTGTGAGAACTCTCAGCTCTCTGAATTATTTTGGCAAACTCTGGAATTTTAGGACTCCCCTCTGACATAAACAGATTCCAGCACAAAAACACTTACACACAGGTGTCTCTCAATGAAGGTATTTTCTGAAAAACAGAACAGAGAAGTATGATAAAACAAATTTAAAAATGTGAATGATTTTATTATAATCATTCCGTCCATCCATCCATTATATTTCACCAACTTCTTCCTTTTCAGGTTGAGGCGGTCACTGGTGCCCATGACCAGCCATCACTGGGCAAGAGAACACAGAAAATAATAACAGGAATACTGTAATCCTTTACAGAAACAGTTCAAGGAAACAATAATCTACCTGTTGATGTCATCCAAACACTGCGTTCTCGGAGTGGTCTACAGAAGCTGTAAGGAGGAAAATCCCACAATAACATTGTTTATTCTGATCTGGAGCTAAGAGAAAGTGTGTTCAATCAGTTTTGCCTGAACATTTTCTGTTTGTTTGTTAGAACTCAGAGTTAGATCACATTTTAAGAGCAGTTGTGAAAGAACAAACAGGTCATTTATGTTTTTTTTTCTCCCCAATTTTTCCATAGCGTTTGTTTACCATCTTAAAAATAAGGGAACAAACTGGAACTAATGTCTTATTTTCAACTCGTTAAAAAAATTGAAATAAAAATGCATATATATTTACAGAAAACCCTGAAGAATTGCTAAACAATAACAAACAAATCAATTATTAGCGAAATCAAAAGAGGCTGCAATGTTCAGAATGTTGCTTGTATGACATTAAGTGTAAGTGACATAATGGGAGGGACGCCAAGCTTGAAACAGCTATTATTACTTGGTGATGATGCCAAGAGGACGTTTTAACAATAAGGAAGTAATTCTGCAACAATGATGTCACATATTTGAGACCTAAAATAGACAAAAAGTGCTCATCAAGGTACAATGCTGAGAGTGTGTGAGAAGAGGTGATGCAACCCGGAAGAAAACAAAGCATACTTTTCTATTTTATTTTCTCCTTTAACTTCACCAATTTTTTTTATTTATTTTTTAGACATGATAAAACTGATTAAAAATAATAGCCCCTCAATAATCGCAGGGGTTACGTTCCAAACACCCCTGCGATAGGTGAAAAACTGCAAAATAGTAACACTGTATTTATTTTAGTATTTATATATACAGTGTTTTAAGGTTTTATAAACCCTTCCCACAATCTTGCAATGTTCTAAACTCTTAATTTTAACAGCATATGCACTGCAAAGCAGCTGCTGTAAAATTGTATATGGGTACTCTCCAGTTCTGCAGAAGCTACGTTCTGGTCAGGCTCGGCTAACCTGCAGCATGACGAAGCCCATCACCCTGTCCAGGTTGATGTGCACATGCTGCCGCTCCAGGAAGGACACTCTGCGTGCGCAAGATGTGCCAGGATGTAGTCCACCACCTCGTGTGACATACATATATACTTATATATATATCCATCCATCCATCCATCCATTATCTTTACCCGCTTATTCCATTTTGGGTCACGGGGGTCGCTGGTGCCCATGTCCAGCAATCACTGTGCGAGGGGCGGGGTACACCCTGGACGGGTCGCAAGTCCATCACAGGGCCACATAGAGACA
>NC_056505.1:7801811-7848273 GCF_014905685.2 Nematolebias whitei
TTATTATACTTTTTTTCATTCAACCTTTATTTATGCAGGCTATCTTCATTGAGCCACGGGGACTCATTCACAAGAGGGACCTGTTCCAGACAGAACATATAAAGTACAGACATCAATAACAATAAACTACAGTAAAAATGCAGTTAAAATAAGAGAAGTGTACAAAACAATAAGTCAGGGTGCCGTAAAAAAGGGTGAAATAATAAAAACAAGAACATATTTGCTTTGATTTTTCTATTGACATTATCAAATGTTTGAAACCCCTTAATGAAATCAAGGTGGACAGTTTCAGTTCCTGTTGCAAGGTATTCCAGGTTGCAGGAGCTGAGTAGGAAAGGCCTTTTTGCCAAGTTCAGACTGCACTGAGGGAACGCTGCAGGTGATGATGGCCTGAGAGTGCATGTTGTAACTGCACTGACAGCGTGACACGTGGGAGGAGATATGAGAAGGCAGCAGACCAAGGAGGGATTTATAGATGAAGACGAACCTGTGCGAGAGTCTACATGTAGATAATGACCATCTGACCAATGAGTACAAGGTGCAGTGATGGTACGGTAGTTACAACCAGTTATGAATCTTAGCGCACCGTGGTAGAGAGCATCCAACATCTGTAGGGAGCTTGTAGGAGAGTTCATGTAGATAATGTCACCAGTCAATGGCCGGTAGGAAGTTAGCGGTTACAAGACATTTTCTGGCATTCAGAGTTAAGCAAGATCTATTTCTAAAAAAGAAACCCAATTTAATTAAAAATATATAGCTTACTATATACTGTAGTTTCACCAAACAATCACATAGAAATGACTTTTATGTTTCTTTATTGTCATCAACTTTCCATTTTTTTGATGTTTGGAAAAACACTCGGAGGAGAAATACCAACGCAGTTTTAGTTTTGAAGTTGAGTCCGTTTCTTTTTTTTCTGATTTTTAGTAACTTAAGTGGTTTTATTTAAAACTGCCACCAACCTAATGTTTTAGTGAGCGACAGATCCGATTGTTCCCATAAGTGCAGAATCAGGCTTAAGATGGTCTCCGAGAGATTAGAAAGCCCTTCTGTGTGAGAGACATGATCTGGTTGGAAGATAGCACATTTTGATCCAAAACATGTTTTTATGGCTGAGAGTTATTGATGTTTTTATAGACGAGTGCGTGCTACAAGCAATAAAACAACTTGGAAGTAAGGGCTGATTAAAAGTCAGACGGCCCCTGAGCTCTTAAGCCTGGAGGACCAGGACCTGTAAGGGTGCGCTCTAATCATCTTCAAGCATCCTTAGTGCAGAATTTGTAAAAAAAAAAAAATGCTAAAAATGTGTACCAACTTTTTTTTCCACATACCGTTAGTTCGTAAACAACCCAATACTTACATTTTTCTATTTGTGCTTAGTTTGCAACAATGAAAGCTCCCTGCAGACATACGCCTGAGCTTAAAGACGCGTCTGCACAATTATATGTTTTTTAATTCAATTCAGTTTATTTATATAACGTCAAGTCACAACAGAAGTCGTCTCAGGGCACTGAACAGAAACATTCATATATACAAATAATTTAACAATATTTATCTGAGGAGCAGACTGCTTTGAGTTTAACTCCATCGCAGACTCATATTGAGCAAGCATGAAGGTGACAGTGGAAAGGAAAAACTCCCTCATGAGGAAGAAACCTTTAGCAGAACCAGGCTCAGGACAAGTGGCCATCTGCTTCAACTGGCTGAGTTTGAGAGGAACAGATACACAATGGCAGGTCAAGAATCACATGTTAAGATAGAAATAGTATCAAATGAAAACCATTAATTTTAGCAAATCTTTCAAGGACATGAGATCAATTAGTCTAATCTTAAAACAGCATAACAAGTCAACCCTAATTATGGGATTTATCAAAAAAGAAAGTCTTAAGTCCAGTCTTGAAACTGGGCAATGTGTCAGCCTCACGGACAGAAACTGGAGGTTGGTTCCACAAGAGCGTAGCCTGATAACTGAAAGATCTTCCTCCCATTCTGACTTTGGAAACTCTTTATGCACCATTAAATTATGAACCATTCTTAATGCAATAATACCTCATGGCTCCAAGATTATGTTTTGTTTTTTGTGTGCTGAGAATCCTTCAGATTATCCTATTAAAACAAAGTAAATATGTAGAAAACAAATAATTAAAAAGTCTGTTACAGAATAAAGATGCTTCTCAATCTTTACAAATGTCTCATTCTTTTTAAAATGTTCCTTCATTTCTTGACAATGCACAAACAATTAATTAAAAACAAGCCAAAACCTCTTGAAATGTGTCTTCTCACCTTTTAGAATTGCACAGCTATTACCATTACTTTTAAATTGTAGTACTTTGATTGACCTCTTGAACCTTTCCTTATGTCTCACCATGGTCCTGTACACTGAGACCACACTCATGTGTCAGCTGTTTCTGCTGATCTGCTTCTTCAAGTCTTTGTGTTCGCTCTGCAAACAGAACTGAGGAGACTCCCATCCTGTTGGAAGCTCTCAATGCAACTAATTACAGGGGATCACTTTGGAAAACACCAGAAAGGTAAAAAGCTTTGCCTTTACCACAGCAACACTCATCTCAGGTTAGATTCTTTCATCTGCTCTTGGTGTTTTTTTGAAAGGAGACCATGCTTCCCTGGTGTTTGACACTCAAAGCGTCTTGATTTTTGTTCAGAGTTGTTTATGTGTTGCTCAAAATGTGTTTTTTTTTTGTTTTTTTTTTGCTGTTTTTTTTTTTGTTTGTTTGTTTGTTTTGGTTTTTTTTTAAGAAAAAGAATGTGTTTTTCCTGTTATAAAACCAAACTTTGCTGCAACCCTCCAAACTCCAAAATATAGGTTAGCGTTGTAAGAATTAGTCACAAAATGACAAGGAGTGGAGACCCAAATACAAAGTTCCTTTTCTCCCCCAAGGCGCAAATCAGATGCTGAAAACGATCCTGTGACTGTAAAGTGTGGAATGCGAGAGTCGGCTGTTGCATGCTGAGTGATGACGGCGACTGAACCACCTGCAGTTTATTTAAATACCCCCCCCGCGTCACAGAGCCTCCCTCCGCTCTGTATTTATAACGCGCCCCTGCGCGCTGAAAGGCGCACAAGCATGCCTCGTCTCTAGAGGCAGAGCGCGTCGCAGAGGTTTGGACACGCAGCTTTTTTTTTTTTTTTTTTTGGTTGTTATTTGTTTGTTTATTTTTGGGGGTGTTGTCGGAGATGTGCAGCCGCTGCTGAGGCAGGAGCACAGGAGTTTGGGTCCAACTCCCTCCCCCCCATCCCCCCCCCGCCCCCTGCTGCGGCTCGGCGTGACTGCGACCTGCTTCAGGGGTGAGTTGGTGGATTTTCTGTTTTTATGAGACGCGCGTTCCGCCGGTGCGCGCTGCTGCCGAGCTCCATGGACCGTTACCAAAGTCAACTACAGAGTCGCTTTCTTTAGGACAAAAGATGTTTGGAGCAGAGAAACGTGTGACTTGAAGGTCTTATTGGGGGCGTTTTTACTTTCTGCTCGCAAAG
The DNA here is from genome assembly GCF_014905685.2 of Nematolebias whitei. Lineage (NCBI taxonomy): Eukaryota > Metazoa > Chordata > Actinopteri > Cyprinodontiformes > Rivulidae > Nematolebias > Nematolebias whitei. The sequence continues at coordinate 7,805,305 of NC_056505.1, forward strand.
TGTCACCAGAACTTGTTGCTGAGGAAAATCAACACAGCCCGCGCGCGTTTCTATGAAACATGACCGTGCAGAAAGAAAGCCAACCAAAGATTTGTACTTGGCCTTGGATTTTTAAGTTAAATATTTTTTTTATAAGTTGGTTTATATCAGCAGGGAAAATGTGACTGCTTTGTTCACACGTGAATATTCTTTTTTCTTTTGCTTTGACTCGATAAATAATGTTGCTTTAAATGTGATCGATTGGAGATCTAGAACTTTGCGTTGCTTGATTAGTCAACCAAACCAGAAATACCTCACCTTACTGACGCGCGTGACACAATCAGCCTGAAAACCTGAGAGAAATGTTCGTTTCTCATCAGTGTGTGGATTATTTATGCATCCCCGACCTTCACTTAATTCATCTTGCTCTCCATGAGTACACAATAAAACTTAAACACAGACGCTAAAAAACAGGGTTTGACAAAGAATCTCTAAACTTCTGACTTGTAAGCTGCAATTTTAATCATTTTCGCTGCGAACTGAAGAAGTGCTGCACAAAATGAAACATTCAATATGCATATGATCTTAATGTAATATATATATATATATGAGATAATCTTCATAAATACTGTTTTTTAAAAACTAAAATTTGCAGTCATAATTTTTTGAGCAGCTGCAATAAAATGTTCAAGACTTTAGATGCAACAAACCGCCAGTAAACTGTAATGGCTTTATGTTGGAATAAAATAAAAATAAAAATCTAATTAAATGCATCCATTCTGTTTTTCGGTTTTATTAATCATCTGTCCGGTTTGAAAGGTTCTACAAAAACTATATGCTAATTTTAGGTTATATTAATATCAAACAAATCCAAAGCCAATCACTTCATCATTCCCAGAAAAAAAAAAAAAAAAAGGAAGGAATAAATTCTTAATCTCCATATTCAGAGCACATGTTCCTTTGATTTGCACATCCCATCTCGGTCATTCCTGAACTCGGTGGGGAGCAGCTGAGAAGTAAAGAACCGCCTGAAGAAGTTACTCCTGCAGCACAGTTTGTGGTATTTATGAATAAGCACCACCAGTTTCTGATCTGAGGTCAGGACACTCTGATGTGGGATTTTACTGATAGATTGTTTTAAAAAAAACTGGCTAAACTGGTTGCAGGGCCTCTTTTGTTTCTCTGAGGAAGTTTTCTTCGAAGCTGCAGAATCTATTTTCCTGACTCCTTGTGCTGAGTCAAACTTCTCCCTCTGAACAGTTTGGAAAGCGGTGAAATGAGGAGCACAGGACGCAGCATTCAGCTGTGAAGGCTGGGCTGAACGCTGTCCATGGTGCTGAAACCCCACGCCCTGCTGCCCCCCCCACATCCACTGTGCTCCGAGAGCTCCTGTTCTCTGACACTCTGCACATTCCCGGCGACGCCACCGTCCCTCAAGGCGAAAAAAGCAACGACTTTTAGCAGAGACTGACTTATTTTAATGTGGCTTTTACATTAAAGACAGCAAAGCGTCTGACACAGGCTGTTGCTGTTGGGTTCACTTGCACAGACAATGAAAGTGGAGAAAATAAAAGACTCGAGCAGCAGAAGCAGCGGGGGAGGATCTGCTCGAGTCTCATGCATTTTGTGTGATCGTGCAAAGACAACGCGCTCGCATGAAAACATTCAGACACTTGCAGAAAACGTTTGCTTTTTCCTCGGAGCGGAGCGGAAACCGGCTTCTCTGAACTCTGTTTGGGATATTTTTGAACATCAAATCAACAAGTCTTTGACCTCGGAGGCTGGAGTCTCTTTCAACCAGATGATTTGTTCAAACTTGAACTGAGTGGAAATAAAATGAATCATAAAACAAAACAGCCTTTCTGTTGCGGATAGAGAGTATTAAGTAAATATTCTAAAACCAGCAGTTGAACCTCTAAATTACAGCACAAATACATCTGAATTACTGTTCTGAATGCTCCCTCGCAGTGATTTTACCCCATGCGATTAGGCTGCCTGAGTTTTTAATCTAAAAGTATTGTAGAAACTCATAAAAACGTTGTTTTATATATAAAATAAAGCTCTGTACATGTCGGTGACAGACAAAAAATAAAAGTAGTTTGAAGTCCACTCCAAAATGCACAAACCACTTGAAAAATCTCCTACTCAAATGGAATGAAATGCAGTTCTCGAACCCTTTGGAGGAAATCTAAAAGCTTATTCTTTCTGTAAAGGTAACACTCTGAGTTTTTTACTTCAGCAGCGGTAAATATTGTAACTGTAACTAGTTAATGAAGTTGAAGCACACAACAATCAAAAGGACTTTTTCTCACCTAAAAAAACAATTTAATGATTGATTTATAACGGGAAGGAGGTATGGACTGGCAATTAAATGAGGCTATAGCAACATATATTAGCTATTACCAGTTCAAATCTGGTCATAACAACCAAAAGAATTATTCTGGACATCATTTTATGAGAGTATGTCCATGCGTTTGTCTTAGTGTCCACATGGAGTCCAGCATGTCCCCACATTTAGACATCATAAAGCTGTAACTCCAGAATGCTTCTACATACAGTCATCAGTGAGGGCTCTAATAAAAGGTAAGCACTACAGGAATCATATCCTATAACCAGATTTACTGTCAGCATGATTTAGATACAGTAATTTATGAATAAACAGTAAGGAGGCGCACAGCAATACGCAAGCAACATACGCAGCTGAAAACACATCAAAAAGCGCATGATTTCCTTTTCCCCAAAGTCTTTGCATCTAAATGAACAAACAGCAGCAGTTTATAAAAAAATTTCACTTATATTTGAAGTATGTTCTCATATATGACCCAAATCATAGTCTACCCTGTCCGAGATGCTCCCAGAGATGATTCGCTGCTCGTCTTTATCCGTTTCCTCGTCGTAAAAATCCCTCTTCCTTCTCCAACACCACTCAGCCACCTTGTAAAAGCTATTGCCATCTTGTAGTTGAAAATAACTTGCAAAACAAGGTATTTATTGCCTTTAAAAAAGAGAGAACATGCATGTTGATGCAGGCTGAAAAATAATTTTACAGTTTGTTTCCCCATTTCCATTTTAGATTTTCCCTGCAAACGTTGTAGATCCACGTGGCAGGAATTTGATTGGCTGTACGTCAGTAGCGTGAGAACAGGTGTCAAAGCTGACGGGTCAGAACTGTATACGGAGGTCTCCCGTCAGGACACACGACTCTCAGTCGATATTACTGGCTCTGGAGAGACCATAAATCAACCCAATTGGTCCAAACAGGTGTCAATCAAAAGAGGAGGGCCTACATTGCCATTTAGACTTCCTGATATTTAAATTAGAAGCACCTGGTAAAGCGTAGCAGCTTTTTGAAGCAGAACTTTGAAGCCCACCTGTGGACCATTGTGACGCTTTTTTAATTAATTCATGACATATTTTGTTGGCAGACAAACACCTTAAAATGACAGAGGCCAAAACTGAGGAAAAATTCAAATACAAATAGACACAAATATGGATATTTACTTTGCAGTGTTGTAGAAAACACATGCTAGCAGCAACAGTGTAGCCATTAGTCTGATTTGTATATTATAGAGCAGATCTTGCTAACTACCGAGATAAAAACAGGTTGTAGATTTGAAACACATGTACCATGTTTTTATTTCTGTATCTTCAGCTCAACAGGATGTAATGATGTGTAAAACGACCTCTTGAAAACTCACTTGCTTTATTGTCTTTTCTACCCCGTTTGACTGATGTTAAATCAACACACACCGATTCCTTCTCTAATAGCCCTTGTGTTTTCCCTTTTCAGAAAAATCCCTGGGGGCAAACACACGCACACGCACACACACACCGACGCTAGCACCTGCGCTGACACACAGGCACGATGCAGGAGTCAGAGCCCACGGTGTGCCAGCTGCAGCCCAACATCATCTCAGTGCGTCTTTTCAAGAGGAAGGTTGGTGGTCTGGGCTTCCTGGTGAAGCAGAGGGTGTCCAAGCCCCCTGTCATTGTGTCAGACCTGATTCGTGGCGGAGCAGCAGAAGAGTGCGGCCTGGTGCAGGTGGGCGACATCGTGCTGGCTGTCAACAACAAGCCCCTGGTGGACCTGTCTTATGAACGGGCTCTGGAGACGCTGAAGAACGTGTCGCCGGAGAGTCACGCCGTGCTCATCCTGCGTGGGCCCGAGGGATACACCACCCACCTGGAAACCACCATCACCCGAGACGGGCGTCAGCGCACGGTGAGGGTCACACGGCCCACCTTCCCTCTCTCGAAATCCTATGATCAGTGGTCCCCTCTGAGCGCACAAAGCCCAGGGCAGCAGCAGGTCAACAAGGAGGCCCAGCTCAGGGCCATTGAGAACCTCTCCTCTCCCTCCATCACCCAGACCCTCCTGCAGAGAGGAGGCGTGCAGGGTCAGGACGGGGACCGCAGTGCCCTCCTGTTCAACGGGCTGGAAGAGAACAACGACCTGCTCAAGGAGATCGAACCAGTGCTGCGTCTGATCAAGAACAGCAAGAAGGAGATCAATGGAGAAGGCCAGCACAACGGTGCAAGGAGAGATGAGGAGATTCAAGTAGGAAGGTAATCTATGCCTCAGCAGTCCTTTACCTGTCTTTGTCCTCGACCCCCACTGCAGTGAACGCTGCAGATAGAATTTAAATCAAGACCCTCAAAAGTAAAGTTACTGGTTTATAGAAAAACTTGCACCTAATTCAGTTACTGAAAGAATTCCTGCTCAGTTCTCCACCCTGTGCTCTCTGAACAACCAGACACATCGTGACATCTGTGTTGCATTAGCTCTTACACACACACTGTCATTACCATGACTCAGTGTACAGTAGTGAATAATTGCCGTCTGCATGCTGGCCTCAAGAAAACCTCACTTAAAAGGATATTATTTGCAACATTAGGCAGCTGCGGTTCTTAAATGATTAGAACAGCAGCGAGGACTGGGTTAAATGTCTTACAACAAATGAGCAGTTTTCACACACTTATGATCGCTGTCATATTCGTTAATAATTTCATCAAGATCCATTTTTTAAAGACTGATACATGTCGTGCTTACTGTAGATTATTTGTCTAAGTATTCATCTGGAAGATTCTCGGTGAGAAGCAATACTTCATTGTTGCTTTGGTCTATAAATGGTCGACACAGGGTTCTGTTGTTATTGGCGTCTCCGTTATCTACCGTTGTCCTCCCACGACCAATTGAAATCAGATTGAGGCTACACTCTGCTTGGATCAATATCTCATTCTCGGCTCACCCAGGCACATCCTTGTCTCTTTCATAAATATGCTTTTGAGTGATTCATTGCTTTCCAGGGATGCACAAAACAAGGAAGGCTTGCTCAAGTGGTAACACTTTAGTGCAGGTTGTGGTATGTTTGCCTGTGGTGTGTTGTGGAATTAGAAAAAAATCATCAGTCCAAGCTCTGATGTCTTCTGAGGTTCATTGCATGTGAAGGATCTTATTTAGGGGAGTTGAGCAAGTTTGCATTGCTGTCGTATTGATACAAACGTTGTTACCGTGATTTACAGTGTAAAATGTTTTTTTGGAGGCCTACAGAACAACAAATAGGTTTTCAAAATAAAAGTTTAATGTTTGCACAACACATTTTTTCTTATTCTATTTGTGTTGTTGCATTGATTTTCAAATACCTCAGCCTTTCAGTAGCCATTATTATGTTGTGTGTGATGTCATACACACTGCTGATTTGCATTGAAATATTAAAACAATCAATGATGTATGATGGGAGATGTTAGTATGGGTGTGGAAAAGAATTATGAGTGATAAAAGGACTGGACCACAAACACACCTAGAATTGCAATTGCTTATAAATGACACCAGTTAGTCGTACTCTGGACTTCCTGTAAAGTTATGTCAGTGTTGTTGTTTTTGCAAACAAAACATTAGAACTTACATCAAAATTCATAATAATCCAGATAAAATAATCCAACAAAGTTAAGTCAGGTCATCTGGATGGTTTCTTTGTGTTGAAACAATTCATCTTTCATCCAAAGGACTTCATCAGTCCGATGAGCTGCAACAAACTCAGTCCTATAAGAAGCACACTCGCATAGTGGGTCAACCAGTTTGATGGTGCTCAAATGATTTCTGGAGTCCGCCCTCTCCCCCGTCGACTCATCGGAGGCAGCCAAAGTTGTTCAAAACATCAAAGACCTCAGAAATATTTAAAAAATGGAACTTACAGTTTTTTAATGTAAATGTAGACTCTACTACTGTTAAGACCTGCACACGTCTTATGCAACTGGACTCACTACACACGAGTGGATTTGAAATGCGCGAGATTAATCAAGTTTTTACTTAAAATTGTGATGTCTGTGCTTCTGTTTTCTTTCATTTTTCCTAGTCTGATGTCTGAATCTATATCTTAGATCGTTATTTATGGTTTATTTTTACACTTTATATCTTTGCTATTTTGGGTGTAAATGGGACCCTGAGTACACGGTTTTGTTCCACCTCATGTAGCACATGTGATGAACTTGAACTTGAAACTCCAAATCCCTAGTTGTCATCAAACGCAACCAAAGGTGCGTGACAGTTTTTCTTTAGTTCCACAACTCAAACTATATATAAGGCTCACAAATAAAGTATTTGTACATTTTTTGTACTCGTCTGCTTTTTTAATTACCGTATATATGTTGAACTAAATTTGACCCCTCCCACATTTTTTATTCTACCACAAAAGAAGTGCAATTAAGCTGATTTTTTTATTATTTAAATAACTTCGCATTAAGGTTTACTTATAAGCAGTAAATCATAAAGTCTACGTTCAAGTTCACAGCACAGACTTCTTTTTTTAGTCCATTGGAAGCCCCGCCCTCTGTTTGAAAACAGGCCAAGCACATAATTTTGTAATAACAAAACAAACAAACAAACAAACAAACAAACAAAAAAACTTTGTCATTTTAACCAACACTTTTAAATAAGACTGCAAACCAAACAGTCAACATAAAAAGTTTAGTTGTTTTTTTGTTTCAAAGCATGCATATATGACCAAATTCTATTTGTGGATCCGCCTACTTTTCAAACAGCAAAACAAGATGGCCTCCACAGGGACACACCCAACAGGTGACGCCTGAAGTGGATTTTTCTATATTAAACAACAAATCTTTCTCCGTTTGCTCCACACGGTTCAGTTTCTCCATTTCTTTTGACTCTGCAAAGCAAGTAATTTCAAAACAACACAATGAAATGATGTGCTTATGATCCATTTTCCTACACAAGAAGCTTTAAGAAGCAGCCAAGGTGGACGCTCGTGATTCCTAACAGTCGGCATGAATATGCTCTTGCAAATTGTGGCAAAAAAAAAGAGATCCAATATGACAGGGAGTGTGAAAGGGAGAAATGATGCCTGGAAGGATTTACAATTTGCATAGACACGTGCTCACAGAGATGGAGGTGGGGAGGGGTGTGTGAAAGAAAGTAGGAGGTGAAATGTGTGTGGGTGTTTTCCATTGCAGGGATACAATCTTCAACTGTGACATGAGTTTGTGTTTGTTTGCCACAGAAACAGCTCATGGATCTCTCCTCCCCCTTTTTATTCAATATCTTAATATATTATTTGTGACTAATATTGTGCACTGTTCTATATTAAATAACTTTCGTCTTACTTTGTTAGCTGGATTCACCATAACGCCTGTTTTAAATGTGATTAAAGACATGACTTTGAACAGTTTTGGCTAAAGTGTCCAAAGAGATACAGTCATTCTTGCTGCAGCACCAACATGCACCCGTTAAATCTTGAACAGAAAATTATTCGTGGGTGTGCAGATCCTTTAAACATCTTGCAGGGTTTCCTTATCCAGCAGCATAATGTAGCACACACAGCTCTTTACAAAAACTGAAGGACAAAGGTTTGTTTGCTCTGTGAGTTTTTCTGAAGTTTTAAATTGTAAAAGAAACAGGAAATTTTATGAAAACCTGACGTGAACTTGTTTGTGACTTCCAGGGATAATGAGAAAGTGCGGGACAACAAAATGGTGGCCGACCACAACGCTGACACAGATGAGGTAAAAATCACAAAAACTAAACAAAAAAAAAAATTAGAGCATAAAATATGTATGAATCTTTTCCCGTGTAGCTCATCAACCTTGTTTAATGATGTACACTGTAGGTGTATTTTCTGCTTAGCTGAACATTCTATCCACCCACTAAAGCTTTTGATACTGTAGACCATGACATCTTATGCCATAAGCTCTCAGTCATTGGTTTCTCAGATCACGCTATGGGTTGGTTTTCTAATTATCTCTCAGATAATATACAATGGTACTTTTTCCAGTTATTTAACTGTCAACAATGGTGTACCACAAGGCTCGGTCTTAGGAACCACTCTCTTTACAATCTGTGTAAGTAATGTAGGCCAGTTCATTCCTGGTGCAGCCTTATATTTCTATACCGACGATACAGTTGTTTATTGTCGAGCTAAACCAGGTGCTAAGGATTTCCAGCTCTTACAGTCTGAATTCGACATCATCCAGTCAGATTTGTTCCATCTCAAACTAGTGCTAAATGCTGATAAAACCAAAGGGATGTTGTTTTCAAACAGGAAGTTGGTACCAGCAGTTCTTCCTTCTATCTTATCTATGAATGGTGTTCCTATTGATTTTGTTGATTCTTACAAATAGTTGGGGATCTTGGTCGATGCACATCTCTCTTTTAAGCCTCGTGTTTAAAACTTGATAACCGTTACTTTCCTTCCCTCCATTGACTACGGTGACATTATTTACATGAATGCTCCAGCAAGCCCCTTGCAGATGTTGGTTGCTATCTATCGTGGTGCGTTAAGATTCATAACTTGTTGTAACATACCCATCACTGCACTCTATTCACTGGTTAACTGGACATCATTAACTTCACGCAGACTCTCTCACTGGTACATTTTCATCTTTAAATCACTTCTTGGTCTGCTGCCTTCATACATCTCCTCCTACATGTCACTGTGTGAGTGCAGCTACAGCGTGCGCTCTCAGGACATCATTACCTGCAGTGCCCCCTCAGTGCAGACTGAATTCGGCAAAAGGGCCTTCTACTCTGCTGGAACACCTTGAAAAAAGATCTGAAGCTGTCGACTTTGACCTCTCTAAGGGATTTTAAACTGTTATGTTCAATGCAAAAATTATGCAGACCTCTTCCTGTTATTAATATTTTACCCCGTTTCATAATGTAGCTCGTTTTATTTATATCACTACTTTGATTTACTTTTCATTTTACATGCTTTTTATGACTGTTTATTGTTGTGTGTACCTCATCGGCTTTTTTTTTTTTTTTTTTTTTTTTTTTTTTTTAAACAGGTCTCTCTTGAAAGTGAATCATTGAGACTAACCTGTATAAATAAAGTTTGAATGAATTAATGCATGTTGCAGCTTTGCACGTTGACTCTTTGCTTAGCATCTTATCACCTCAGCTTTAAATCCTTCCGGTCTCAAGGAGGTAGATGTTGCTTGATTTTGGTCACAGGTCTGAGTGTCTGCACCGTGTCAAAATCTGCACATGCTCTGCATCATCCATCCACTTCTGACATTGCTTGAAGGCTTGATAAATGAATCCGGATGGGGTGAAATAATCCTAGAAGGCCTAATGAATGCATGCAGCTGCTTATCCCATTCTCTCCATCTAATGTGGCCCCACTCATCTGGATCCAGCCTCTCAGACCTGCACAGAAGAACGAGCTGCATAGAATATTTGTTACATGAGTTAAAAAAGAGGGAGGGAGAGATTGAGGTGACGCATGTTTTGGGTCAGTTCAAGCAGATTTGTTCTGTTGCTGTGGGCCTAGCCCTAGACCAGAAGAGGCTTCCCGCTTGTTAAAAGGTGTGTTAAAAGTGTCAGAACTGTATAAAAACACACGCTGCAAAGATTTCCTCTGCAGGTTTGTTGACTGACACTAATTCCAGCTTTGATCACGTAGAGTCAGGTGGTACGTCAGGCAAATTGCAAAACGTTTCCAGATAATGTCATCTGAATTTCATCAGGAACATGAATTTCAGGCACTTGGATGATCTGGGCATTATTTTCTTTTACTCTGTGGAAAGGCTTGTCCATGTTGCTGCAACCTGAGCAGACACACTGCAAAGGAACTGTGACGGACTGTTCAGGAAAATTTCACCTGCTGCTGTCTTCACTAACAGTCTGATGATGACACAGAAGCAGAAAATAGGCCTCAGGTCATATTTTGCTTCATGCCAACATCAACACTGAATAGTGTTCGTTGTCAAACCATTTAAAATCTACTGTATTTTTTGGACTATAAGACGCATTAAGCGAAACAAAACAGTCAGATAAGTCAAACTTTATTCAACTCATTCACAATAACCACATAAAATCAGTTTGAGGTCAGTAATCAATCAACCTTTATTTATACAGGTAAATCCCATTGAGCCTCGAGGACTCATTTACAAGAGAGACCTGATCCAACCAGAATTAATACATAAGGCTCACTGTCGATTTTTGAGAAAATTAAAGGATTTTAAGTGCGCCTTATAGTCCAGAAAATACGGTACTTGACTACAGATCTATATCAATATTTTACAAATGGCGTCTCTGTTCCCTCCACCTGTCAGTTTCATTTACCTTTCATTATCTGGATTTTGTTCATCTACCCCCATCCTGCTCTCAATCATCTCAGTTTCCCATCAGAAGTTTTAATTGATGGGTGCAGGAGGAATTTTACTGTACAACCCGTTTGCTGGGAAGACTTTGGTAATTACATTTCATTATGCAATTATCTTCGTCAGATTAGCTTCTGTTATATTCAGTTCTTGCAGAATAAATCCTTCTTTTTTTAACATTGGTACATTTTTTCCTGACACTGATGTCTTTTGGTTTGCATGTGCATGAATTAACAGTTTAAACAGACGTCAGACACACCGTCAAGCCGTTTCCGTAAAAAAAAAAAAAAAAAGTGAGGTCACGGTTTTTATTGCACTAGTCTGTACGAAGGCTTATACAAACTAATGCAATATGCTTAATTGATTTATTATAGATTTTTAAGTTAGTGCAGGACATTTTCTTTTACCTGACCAAAAAAAAATCAAAAATCAAAATTGAAATGTGATTATTTAATGATCTTGTGTTTGTGACGCTTTTGTTGGTTGAATTGATTTGTTCTGTTCAGTTTTGTAAATAGATCAAAACCAATACCACTCTTTGAATGCTTGGAGTCGCATGGTGGAACAGTCACTGTTGTGTTGCACCACAAAGGTCGTGAGTTCAACTCCTGGCTGGGACGTTTCTGCTTGGCCCTAAATTGACCACAGCTGCTCACTGGTGCCCATATCCAGTAGTCACTGTGTGTGAGGCGGGGACACCCTGGACAGGTCTCCAGTCCATCACATGGACACACAGAGACAAATTAGACAAACAACCATTCACTCTCTCACTCACACCTAGGGACAATTTAGAGTTACCAATCAGCCTAACATGCATGTTTTTGGTCTGTGGGAGGAAACTGGAGTACCTGGAGAAAACCCACGCATGCACGGAGAGAACATGCAAACTCCACCCAGAATGGCTCCCCCGACCGGGAATCGATCCGGCGACCTTCTCGCTGAGAGGCAACAGCTCTACGAACTGTGACACCGTGGGGTGCAACATCTATTCATTAAAAATGTTTGATGACAAAGATCCAAGAGTCACTTTGCCTGAAAGCTTATTGATGAGGGTGAGGAAACTTTGCAACAATTCAGTCAACAAAAGTCAGGCCAAGGTTATATTTCATTAGCTGCATGGCCCTAAAATGATGTTTTAAAAACACAAAAGTTAAAATCTTACCTGATTTCATTTTGTTTTGTTGTTTTTATTTTAGGCCTTAAAACTTGAAAAGGTGAACAATGCAGTCGAGTCGATGTCATTTGAGCCAAGTCATAAGACTTGGTGGGTCGTTCTTGATTTTACCCTCAAGCAAATTGTATTACTAGATCATTGTAGAGGATGTTTGTCTTATCTTGTTTCAATGAGCAAAAACTGTTAGTCAGTTTTCATTACAAAATGCTAAGAACAAACAAAACAAAAATGTTGTTTTGGAATTTTATTTTCATTATTTTGGCCTTGAACAAAAAATAAGCTGGTTCTTTTTTTTTTTATTATTAAAAAAATATTTCCCAGATTCTAAATGTGTTCTATTGTATCATTTAATAAAATAAAATAAAAAACAATGTTTTGAAAAAGAAAGGGGGAAAAAAAAAAGTTTTTGTGCCATTTAAAACATGCAGGAGTGCCAACATACATATTTTTAAAAGTACACTGCCCTTCAGAAGTCGTGTAAAAATAATTTTCCAGCATTAACGAAAGTATCTTTTTTTTTTTAATGTAAATGCCAAAGTTGTTCTCCAGTCAAACAGAAAGCCATATGTTTTTACGCACGCCAAACTTCATATTTCTTCACATCCGACTCTTTTTGTTTGCATCAAATGTCTTTATGGTACAATGATCTTGCTCACAGCTTTCATAACAATCCTGAGCAACACGGTGGGCTTTTCTGCCATTTGAACATAAATACACGAGAAATAAAATCTTTATTTTTGTGTGTAAAATCACATTCAGTCGAAAAACCCTCGATTCCAGCCAGAGAACACCGTTGGTATTCTCTGCAGCGCGCACGATGATTGTGTTCCTGTTGTTCACAAGCTGTTCCACAGTGTAATTAACAATGCTGAGGGAGATTATGAAAAAGCTTCCAAAGTGTGCCATTGATTACTCTGATCTCTGACAATCACTCGCTGCTTTTCCCAAGAAACATTTACGGTGAGCTATGGGGTTAAATTGCAGTCATTGATCAGTCAATAGCTACTTACTGAGAACCCCAGGAACAAACGTTGGCTTACCTTCAAACCTACTGTTCAGAGCTGATTGCTTTTATCTTGGAGTGAAAAATGAAACAGAAACGGAGCGATGGCTCCTGTTATGTTTCCGGTTTCCTAAGTTTGTGTGAGGAAAAAGTTAAGCAGAAGGACTTTGCTTTCCCGTGAGAAGCCGTGCACCAAGATGAAAGCAAACTAAAAAGCTTCCAGATGACGTTTGTTTTCATCCTAAACTTTTCTGTCGATCTCCAGTTGCTTCACTCAAATCCACTTCCTGGTAGTGGGAGGGTTGCGTCACAATTCCGCTTTTCCCAGTTGGACTTCTTGTCAGAAATGCTATGAGCAGCTTGCAACATATGTCACCAGGGTCAGACCTTCTTAATCTAGTTACAGTAGTCATGATCAAATGACTCATACGTGTGTGTGCTCTTTCCAGGCCCAGGACATGACCTCACCCATAAAGTCTGTGCAGAATGGCAGCCCCTCTAAATGCCCCCGCTTCATGAAGGTTAGGAACTGGGAGACTGGCACCATCTACAATGATGTTCTCCACCATGGCTCTGGCAAGGTAATGCAAAGAAACCAATTCATTTTTTAACATTTGCTGTAATGTTCACTTTGGTCACTATAGCAACCATTGTGGAAAGTCTAAGGACAATTCTGATGGCATCATTTATATAATTTGACATGATCATGTCATACTATCACTTTCTTAAAAACGTAATTAAATAAAACTGAGGGGATTACCGTATTTTCCAGATTATAAGTTGCATCAGTTTAAAAAAAAGCATCATGAAAAGGAAAAAAACACAAGACGCTCCGGTGTATAAATCGCATTTATTATGTGTCACTGCTGACTCGTCGCGTTTATTTATTGGTCAAAACGGCTTCATTTCTCCTGGGCAGTGCAGCGCCATCCATCCATCCATCCATCCATCCATCATCCATCCATCGTGGCAGGAGCTGCTAGCTCTCCAGCGTTCCTCCGCCTGCACCAGCTGGGTGAAGCGAGCAAGCATGGGAGGACTCGCTATTGCAGTTCTTCGAAATTTAAAGTGTCAGTCAAAAATTGCGTAATGAATATGCAAAAAAATAACATATGCAAGTCGCTTTGGCGTACAAGTCACAGGACTGACAAATTTATGCAAAAAACTGCGACCTATACACCAGAAAATACGGTATATAGAGGTGGCATGGTTGCAGCGACAGGTTTCAGGTTCACCGCCGGCATTTCTGTGTGCAGTTTGTTGGTTCTCCCTGCTCACGCAAGTTTTTTCTCCTCCCACAAACCAAAAACATGGTCGTTAGGATAATTGGTACCTCAAAATAGTGTCACTAGGTGTGAGAGTGTGGATGCGTGTTGGTCTCTGCGAGTCCCTGTGATGGACTTGTTACCCGTCCTCGTGCACAATGACCGCCAGAACAATATAAATACTTCTGGATGAAAGTAGTATTTAAAATTAAGCAGTATGGATCAATGAAAATTAGGAAAAAATAAATTAAATGAGCTGGATTATAAAAGTATTGATACAACAATAAAACTATTTAGTTTTAGAACTGCATTTCACTATATAAAATATACAGACATTTTTTTCAGGAAAGCTGCAAATATAGCCTCATAAAACTGAAACTAAAGCTGAATAAGAGTAATTTTAATAGACTAATTGTGCTGAATTGGAAAACAATGGGCTTCTATTGTTGTTGTGACTATTAGAAAATTAACAAAAAAGGTATCTAAGCAACAGGTTTTTTTTTTCCCAATATTGAGCAAGTTTTTATTATTAATTGGTTTTTATTTTTAAATTACTCCAATTATTTCAACAACAATTACAAATGAAACACTAATTCCTGAACCTTTATTGCATTGTCTGATATGTTTGGATTGTCTTTTTGTAATTTGATGTACTATACAAGGCATACTTTTGTCAGAAAAACAATACATACATTTAAAATGTAATTCTTGTATCCATAAACAATGATTAATTGCTGTAGATGTGTCTACATCAGGAAACAAAGAAAACTAATCAGACTTACCAGTAGATAGGCAACAGTACTCGTCAGATTCAAGAGTTTAATGAAATCTTTGTGGAAACATCTCAGAATGAACAGCTGACTCTGAAACGATACAGCAAAATGTTCAGAGCACAACAACATTAAAATGCAGTGACAGCTGTTAATTATAGGATAATACATTTATAAATTTGACGTTGCTTTAAAAACTACTAAACAAGCTTGAATAAATTGATTCAGTGATTATTTCAGTTCTTTTGAACAGCAGCTCAAAACTAAAACTACTGAGATAATCACTTTTAGTGGCAATTCCTCCTAAATTTGCCATCGCAAGACCCACAGTCACCACCACTACCATTAAACATGTTTAATTTGTCACTGAATCAACAAATAGGGTAGCTCAAGTGTTCACCTGATGAAAAACTGAGCTGTTAAAATAAATATAAATGTATTTCAACACCTGGTTTTCAAATCTGTGCTTCACAGTAGAGCAAACATCACAACTACAGTATGTCAAGCACAAAGGGCCGTCCATACCTGTACATAACTGAACATTTCATTCTAAATTGTGATCATAAAACCAAATAAATCAGTTGAGATGTTCTTTTTTCACCTATCCATCCATTAATCTTATTTTATTTCCGGGTTATGGTGGAGCTGCAGTGCCTGGCTCCAGCGGTCACTGTGTAAAGCCCCCTGTATACTCCCGCGTACATCCATTCACGCGTACGTATGTGTGTACTGTACGTAGAGGGTTCAGACTTCATATTCGAGCGTACACCCTGAGCAGCTTCAGAGCAGCTTCACAGACGAGGGGCGTTTACCTTCGGGACAAACCGAGTTCGCCGACTGGTCATTTGCTGACACGCCTACTGGATTGATTGACAAGTGGGGGAAAAAAAAAAAGAGTGCTGTCAGCCTCAGCCGCAGCGGTGTTCTGTGTTTATATGAATTTAATAAAGATCTTTAAAAAAAAAAAAAAAACAGGGAGCGCTGGTCCTGCAGCCCACACATCAGACCAGCCCACCAGGAAATCTCCAGACCCTCCAGCAGCCATGCTGGACCAGAGTTTAATTCACTCGTGACAAATTCTTTCATTTCTCACCATTTCAGTCATGGCATCAACGGAGGAGGAACAGATCGCTTACCTCTTGAAAAAAAAAAAAAAAGAAAATGCCAGATCAGGGATGAAGAAGGGGAATTTAATACATTGCTGTCACATACAAAACAGTCCGTCGCTGGGCAGTTTATTGTGCGACACCACGTACGCGTTCGTAAAAACTGAACTTTGCATGGACATGCCATGAGGGATACGCTCGTACCTCCGCGTATAGACGTACGCAGGAGTATACTGGGGGCTTAAGAGGCTGGGGACACCCTAAACATGTTGCAAGTCCATCAGAGAGCCACAAAGAGACAAACAAGAACTATTCATACCTTCACTAACAACTAGGGACAATTTAATATTATCAATTAATCCAATGTGCATGTTTTTAGTCTGTGGAAACTGGATTACCTGGAGAAAACCCACCTGTGCAGGGGGAGAACATGTAAACTCCACCTAGAAAAGCTCCAGGCCAGGAGGCGATTCTGCAACTTTCTTGATGAGAGGCAACATATCTAACCCACTGTGCTGATCACGTTTAGTGGAAAATCAGAATCTATGTGCAAAAATCAAAACTCTGAGAGCTCAAAGGTAATATAAAGAAACTGAATACTTAACAAAAGCAGAAACAAAAGGCTGACATGACTGCAAGAAAACTCAGTAACCAAAAGACTGGAAGACTCAGGAAAACTAGAAGAAAAATCCATGAATGGCTTATCAGTGCAATGCACAGCCATAAATGAGGAAAAAAGACACAAGCTTTAAAGAAAAACTAATGAGGAAGAAATGACAACACCTGGGGAGATACAACGAGGATCAGGTGAGAGTGGGAGGGGCAGGAGCTGAACTACATGAGTGGAAAACACTGGAGAAGCAGGAAACACAAGTTAAACAAAATACCAGAATCACAGGAATACTAAACAATCACACAAAAGACCCGGATCATGACAGCGCAACCCCTTTTCTTCAACTCTTGTAAACTCTTCACATTGGAAGAATTTCTATCAAATGCAGTTGCAACATTTTTCAGGTGCTAAAATTCACTTTTCTCGTTCTCAAGTACTGACTTACCACTGCACCTCTTACGTAAGACCATGCAGTAAGCCACAAATGCCAAAGGAGCCTGCAAAAAGTCACAAATAAATTTTAATGGTGGTGTTTGAACCCACTGTTACAGCAGGGCAGGAGGCCAGCTAAGACAATTTCCAAGAACTTGGAAGACAAAATACTGTAATTTTCATTGTATAAGTCACATTTTTTTTTTGTATAAATTAGCATGCCTGCAACTAATAAAGTGAAGCAACGTATTTGTTTTGTTTTTGTTTATTTTCGCCATATTTATAGTTCAATTTTTGGCTGAGATCTGACGATTTCATTCATTATGACATGGAAAATATTGAACACTACCATTTTCAGCCACTAGAGGGCCTTCGACTAATATGACAAGCCAAGTGTCTCATTATTAGGTAAAAGTGGCTATTAATGAGACACTTGGCTTGCCATACCAAGCCACCTTCGTCTCGCTCCTGAACTCCTGGAGCAAACGTCAAATCAGCTGCATTTTGCTGCGCCGCCCAGGCGAAATGCAGCTGATTTGACCATTAAAGTGCATTTTTTAAGGAAAAATTCAACTGAGACACATCTCTGATATAATGTCGAGCAAACAAATAATTGTTTTTAGGTGGTTATCTTGTTACATTTCGAAGAAATGCACAGCGAGTCGTCCCTCTGCACACTCCCGCAACCGCAAATCGGCGTTTGAAATGCAGCTGATTTGACCATCAAAGTGCATTTATTAAGGAAAAGTTAAACTGAGACACACCTTTACTATCATTTCAAGCAAACAAATAATTGTTTTTAAGTGTTAATCTTGTTA
The DNA here is from genome assembly GCF_014905685.2 of Nematolebias whitei. Classification (NCBI taxonomy): domain Eukaryota; kingdom Metazoa; phylum Chordata; class Actinopteri; order Cyprinodontiformes; family Rivulidae; genus Nematolebias; species Nematolebias whitei. The sequence goes on from NC_056505.1 coordinate 7,823,082, forward strand.
AATTATTTTTAAAGTCCTCCCGTGCATGCTCCCGTGGCCACCATTTGGCAGCCAATTGATTTTTGACACAACACCGGCCCACATTCCTGGGTGGTCAGCGGTGATGCATGATAGATGTGACTTATACTGTGAAGCGACATATTTATGTTTTTTTTTACTTTATTAGACATATTTGGACTGATGCAACTTATACGGCAGTGCGACGTGTACGGTGGCAAGTACGGTACCAAAAAGCTTCTTTTCTTTGGTGCTGCATCCTGTAGATTCATCAACTGATTCGTGTTCTGTTTGTTGACCGCACCTTTTATCATTCAGCCAGAGTCTCTTCCTCTGGTTAGTAAGCCATACCAAGGCCAAGGTCAACCCCGCTGCTTTTAAGTATTCACCCACTGAAACCCTGCAGCCATTTGTAAGCTGTAAACCAGAGTCTAATTGCTTTGACTTATCGAACAGGCTGTCGTGTGCATCTCGATGAATGGCCTGTACTAGCATCTTCAGAGTTCTTATTATATCATGAATGATCCATCTTTCCCCCAAAAGGACAGCTGGCTGGCATGAATGCCCAGAGCAGTATGACAAGCAGACGTGCCGGAGCACGAGTTATTCCTTTGTTTGATTTTTAACATGCCGCTCATTCATTTTCCCCTCTTTACTCCTTCACCTCTTTCTGTTTCATTGTTCTTTCTTGTATTTATTATCACCCCTTAGGTTTTAACTTCATTTTAAACTTTTGACTCACCCGCATCATGTTGCTCTGCCGAGCTGCTTTAGTTTAGTTCTTTTCTAGAGCAGGGACGGGACATGGATGGAAATGTTTGAACAATGGAAGTGGGTGGTTCAGTGTAAAGAGACAATTTTAGAATCGCTGGAATCGTTTCCAAATTTGTCTTCAATTGTCTGTGTTGCAGTTTTAGATAAACCCATTTGGGGCGGGGTTTATTTGTTTGTCGTCTTCGTTCTAAGCAAATCTAACTGGACTCCACCTCCAGCAGTTTTAAACCGAACACACAAAGTCAAGCTTAGCTTTTTATGTTTTTATTAATGTTTACATCTTTTCTTTCTGTCATCAAGTCGTTATGTAATAGAAGGAAACAAATCTGACTCAGACTTACTCTTTCATAAACAAGACATTCGTGTTAAACATTTAGTGCACACGCTCAAAACCCTTAGATACATCAGGTGTTCTGTACTAAATAACATGTTTTGTTTTATTCAAGTGGAAAAGAGAAGAATAATATGATTAGACTGCACCTGTTGAAATATATAAAAATCTTTAATTGAATATCATTTTGATTTTCTATAATGAAATTTAAAATAAAGTGTCAGAGCTTGTTTTTCTTTTAATAGTAGCAGATATAACAAGTAATTTGTTTGAAAAGCAAATGATTTTTGGTAAAATTGGCACTAGTGTTCCAGAGAGACTGTGGTTGGAGTCAGAACATCTACTGATGTGACAAAAATGTGCTTATTGGTGAAGAAAATGATTAGTTGTGGATTTATTGAGTTAACACTATAGAGTTTAATGGAACAAGGGTGTCAGCTGATGAATTACTAGTGAAAAAATTAATGTATGAATTAGGAAAGTGTGTCTTAAGAGAAAATATGAATCAAATAAGGTAAAAATCACTGTATACTGCATCTCTGTGTCTTTTCCTCTAATCTCTCATCCTTTAATGCCACATGCAGTGATTTGTCAATCAAATGAGGTGGCATCTGGGGTGGCCAGTCAGGTAACAAGTGCCACCGTGGTCACCCCTCTGGCTCCGTCTCTGTGAGTGTGTACATTAGTAGTTTCATGAGAAATTATGTTGACAAAGTTTTAAACAAGTATGTCAGCAATCTGTTAGCACTCAGAGTGTGCGTTAGGGATCATTCAGTTACTGACACGCCACATTTTAAGTTTGCGTTTGTAAAAATGGGCAATTTTCAGAACATATTTGCCTTTGTGGCTTGTTTGTTTATTTATTTATTTTTTGTGTGTTTTGTTTTTGTTTTCAGTTGCCAATTTGCAGTGAAAATGTGTGCATTGGCTCCGTGATGGTCCCCACTGTTCGCAAACCAGACGAGGTTCGAGGCAAAGAGGAGCTTCTGTCACTGGCCACAGACTTCATAGACCAGTACTACACCTCCATCAAAAGGTAAGCCCAGCCTGTGATGCCTGGTGAAGGGTTCAATTTATGGATTTGTTTTATGAAAGGAGCTCTTTGGTTTCAGTGTTAACACATTTTCTCATTTCTAAACCTCAATGATTTTTCAGCCTCGTGAAATTGACTCACCACTTTTCTTAACCTTGAAATCTCTTCTAAAATATGAATATGGTAACAATTTTTACAGCATGTTTCATTCCTTTTTCAAAGAAACCTCTTTAGTTTACTCATAGTTAGTCATAAAATGATGAAGAAAGAAATATTAAGTATTTTTTATCAGTATAAAAATGAAAAATGGAAGCACAAAACAGACAAAGCCTGCAGGCTGTTTATTTGCTTTTACCTGCTACAGAAATAGTTTGATTTGCACAGATCGTACAGTTATGAACTTTTTTTTTTTTTGTTCTGCACAGTACTTTACTGATGTTGCTGATGGAGTTCAAGCTTGTTGTAAAAGTTTATTTTAAGCTTTATAGTTTTAAATTTAATAAAAGTCAGTTTATTGAAATAGTGTAGATTCATGACAAAAGTAATCTCAGGACACAATACAAAAAAAAAGCATGAAACCAATTCTGATCCAGATTCAAATCCAATCATTCAATTTAATCACAAATTATAATATAAAAGACTCACATACAATACATTATGAAACGCCATATTTTTCGCTGTATAAGTCGCATTCTTTTGCATAAATTAGCCTGCCTGCGACGTATACAGCAAAGTTTTTCCCCCATATTTAAAACCCAATTATTGGCTGAGATCTGACGATTTCCTTCACTCCGACATGGAAAATATTGAACACTACCATTTTCAGTCACTAGAGGTTGACATCTCGACCAATATGGCAAGCTAAGTGCCTCATTAATAGGTAAAAGTGGCTATTAATGAGACGCTTGGCTTGCCTTACCAAACCACCTTCGTCTCGCTCCAGAACTCCTGAAGCAAACATCAAATCAGCTGCATTTTGATGCACCGCCCAGGCGAGATGCAGCTGATTTGACCGTCAATGTGCATTTATTAAAGAAAAGTTAAACTGAGACACACATTTGCTATGATTTTGAGCAAACAAATAATTGTTTTTATGTGTTAATCTTGTTAAATTCTTGTTAGGGTCCTCTCGTGCATGCTCCCGCGGCCGCCATTTGGCAGCCAGTCGATTTTTGGCACACCGGCCCACTTTTCTGATTTGTCAGAGCTGACGTGTAACCAACGTGACGCGCCAGCGGTGATGCATAATAGATGCAACTTATATGGCGAAGCAACGTATTTATGTTTTTTCCACTTTATTAGACATATTAGGACTGATGCAACTTATACGGGGGTGCAACGTGTACAGCGGCAAGTACGGTAATTATTAAAAGCTATCCGTCTAGGGAAACCATTAAACAGACAAGTGTATATCTGCAACCAACCATAAATACTGTCAATTCCTATTCTTTTAGAACACCATAGTTTTCCTCCGTATCTTTCCATGTATGTCACAAAAAGCTATTTCTTGTATTTTTGAAAAGCCAAAAAGTTATTTTGCGTACTTTGAATTGTAATCACTATCATTAAGTTGGGGTCATGAGATCATATTTCTCTTTTAAATATAAACAGTTTTATTTCAACTGACATAATTGCTTGGACAGCATGGCAGTATTTAACAGTCAGTAAACAAATATACAGTTTACTGTAGATTTTTAGTTTAGTTGTTTTAATAGTTCTTGTAAAGTTTCTACCACTGATTTGAGTTTGTGAACAGAACACACACATACTGTATGTAGGAGCACCTGGCCTCAATGTGTCAACAAGTTTACTTTCTGCTTTGCAACAGGACTTTTTTTTTTTTTTTTAGTGTGGCAATTCCACATATCCATCCAGATGTTGATATGTGGAGTTCTGCTCAGAGTTGTCAGCTGTTATGTTGTATCCCTGGACTTGTCCTGCCTCACAGGAATGGATCCAAGGCTCACGTGGACAGGCTCGAGGAGGTAACTAAGGAGATTGAAGCTTCAGGATCTTATCAACTAAGGGATACTGAACTGATTTATGGAGCCAAGCACGCCTGGAGGAACGCTGCCAGATGTGTGGGAAGGATCCAGTGGTCCAAACTACAGGTTGAACCAAATATTTAATTAAACTCCCCGTTTTCGTCTAAAGAGCCAAACAGTCTTCATTGTGCTAATAATTTAGTTTAACTGCTTTTAAATATGATAAAAGCGCGTCTTTAATTTTTTTTTCTCAGGTTTTCGATGCCAGAGACTGCACAACCGCACATGGAATGTACAACTACATCTGCAACCACATCAAGTATGCCACCAACAAAGGCAATCTTAGGTAAAAACACTTGAATTTTCAGAGTGTTATCTGATGCTTGTGTTATTTTTCCTGTTTTGCTTCAACACTGCTCGTGTTCTTCCTGTCCTTCTGTCCATCTGTCACTCAATGTAGCTCATCACCCCTTATCCATCTCTGACCACCCCGACTTGACCCGCTGTCCCATCTGTCAGTGTGCTCTCTGTCTCTTAGCGCTGTTATCTGACACTATCTGCTGCCTGTCTATTTATCCGTCGGTGTCTCAGCACCACTCATTGCCCGGCTGGCAAGGCGGCAGACCTCGCTAACAAGCAGTCATTTGTCAGACCTGCGCTGCACTCACACTCTTTCTGCCAAGTCCTAATCACATGTGACATGTCGCATTTACTTCATGGGAGATGGATGGATTCTGACTCATTACTACACTTAGCCCGGCCTTCTGAAGCCAGCTCGGATGCATACGCTGAAAAGAAAAGGCTCACAAATGAGACTGTGGTTTGGTTTGTTCTATAAGCACATTTGGCCCATCAAGTTTCCTCTTATTATTTTTATTTTTTTTTAAATAAGATTATTTAAGCCCCTGACATTTGGTTTGCAGCTGTGAAGCAATGAATCATACGTCAATCATTCCAATAAATTGTTTAATTAGGAATCAATAGGTCATGGTCCACGTTTTTGTTTGTTTTTAAAAACGCAATCATGTCTGAGCACTTATAGGTTTTTATTTTTTTTAATTTCTCTAAATGTCTCGTTTTGTTCTAGACATTCAGTGTATCCAGTGAAAAGGACATGGGACCATGCTTCTTATGTGTTCTTAAATGAATCTAAGTTGCTATTCTGGTAGGATCTTGCATAATAGAATTGTTTGCAGTAATGTGATTATTAGTTTGTGACAAATGTGACAAAATCTGGGACTGGATAAGCTTCCACTGATCAAATAACCTGTTGCCAGGAATAGAAGTGTTTGCATGTAAAGTCTTATTGTTGATGATCTGCTGCACTTCACTGGGGATTAGAAGACTGTTTCTTTTAGATTCAGCTGTGTGCACAACTGGCCCAGATTCAGACCAGCTGCTCAGCCATGCCGTCACACCCTCCACAGTTACTTTCAGCCGGCTTAGCCATAATAACACTTTTACCCAGTGGAAGCATTAAAACACCACTGGGATGCAGATCAGACCAAAAGGTAGCCAAGCTGTACTCTGTCTTTCCAGGAGACGTAATTAAGATGCATTATGGTAGATTAATTGGCACAATTTAATCAGTCACTGTCTCATTCATGGTTATATATTTTTATTAAGTTAATGGTTATAAAAATAAAATAGTCTCTGTAGAGACCAACAACTCGTTTAGAATATTACTATGGCTCTACTGGGACATTTGATTCGTTTTTTTGGTGTTTTACATGTCATGATTATAAATGCAGTCATCTCTAATTGAATTGTAAATCAATGACAAGTTATATACTGGCAGTTCATTCTGGTTTATTTATAACAAAATGGTAAAACACATTGGAAAAAATGATTAAAAGCTACTTATTTCTGGTGTAAATTTCAAAAGGTTTGCAGCAACCAAAAAAAGCAATGCATAAAACAAAGATTTAAAGAAATGGTACAATTTGTTTAAAGGTGTGAGATCAAACATGAAAGTGTATTGCGATATATCACGTGGTGCAGTTTGAAATTGTTTACTCCAGTAGTTTCCCATATACAATTCTGAAATGCAGGCACACTCTTAAACAAAGATAGCAGCTGAAAACCATTGAAAACTTGAGTTATATGATTGACCTACTTCAGACAGGCCATAGGTAAACAAATATGGTGGAATAAGACAAATGTAGAATCATAAGGAAGATGTTTAGGTGGAAATACAAAAGTGAATTTATAACATTTTTGCAAAAGCCGTAGGAGTTTGAATGCAGAGCTCTGTCTTTATGATGCCCGACTGCCCTGGTTGAGCCCTGATATTTCTTATTGAATGTTTTTGTACACAACCTTTCTCGTTTTGTTTGCATTTTTGTCTGCCAGACCGATTCGGCCTATTTTCAATTGTTTTAAGTTGTTTAGATAAACACGTGCATAAGGTAGTTGGCATTGGGCCTAAAATTTAGCTTTTTTTTTAAATTTTTTTTATTTAAGGACATTAATCATCACTATGAGGAAAAATGTGTGGCTTAAATGAACAATATGAAACTATATTCAATAAGAATTTACATAGGAATAAAGTATGCTTTCATGTTGTATTTACCAGAATTTAGCAGAAATTTTAGCTCCTTTTTACAGAGAGGTTGTCTGGGTAAAATATGTTTTACAAAATGTTACTTTAACAGTACATGATGCAGCAGCTCTAAGAGATCTGCTTTAGTTGTAAAGTTTATTGTGTCCACAGAAAGCTAAATTAATACAGCCCTGTATATACACCTGTTACCTGTGGGGACCAGATTGTATTATGATGCGTCTTGTTACCCTCTACTTATAGAACACCAGATATATTCCTGGTATTTACCTGGTCTGCATCAAGTATGTATTGGAATTGGTAGTTTTAGAATATTTAAAGATTTGGTGGTAAAGAGTCTCCAGATTTTGTAATTGGCTGCTCTGATGTGTGCAGTTAAATCCCAAGACCTGTTTTTGAACTATCTTGAAACATAAAATTATTTGTATGTTCTGTTGTTTTTTTCTGCATTCAAGGTCAGCTATTACTATTTTTCCTCAAAGAACAGACGGAAAGCATGATTTCCGCGTGTGGAACAGTCAGCTGATTCGTTACGCAGGTTACAAACAGCCTGATGCAAGTATTCTTGGAGACCCTGCTAATGTGGAGTTCACAGAGGTATGTGAGGGTTCATTCAGTATTTTTAACATCAGTGAAGTAAAGCTGATGAATCTTTATAATATGATGGTTTTTGGTCACTAGATCTGCATGCAGCTGGGATGGAAAGCTCCGAAGGGTCGATTTGATGTCCTTCCACTTCTCCTGCAAGCCAACGGGAATGACCCTGAGCTTTTTGAGATCCCTGAAGACCTTGTCCTGGAGGTGCCAATCACACATCCAAAGTGAGACCTACTTTTGTCTTTTAGAATGCAGAAAATGTAACAAACTAAGAACTGAGGAGGCTGTTCAAAAACCTATCCACCCACTTGCACATCTTTTTACAACACTTTCCAAACAATGGGGAACTTTTATGCCAAAAAATCTTTTTTTTTTTTTTTTTTTTTTTTTTTTCACAATCCAACTGAGCTGATTTTTCCCAGAAAACACAACTAGCCATCTTTTGTATCTTGGTATACCAGCATTTATGGTAGCCATGGGGCTTGTTAGTAAGATTTCAAGCATTGTATTCCCACAACAAAACTTTTCCAGTTACAAAAGCAGAGCCCAAACAGCCTCCCTAGCAGCTACTCTAACATTCACAAACACACACATAGAGCTCTGTTACATGCTTCAGAGAGTGCTGCAGGATTGCTTGACACACAGATCTCCCCACCAGACCCTCCCCAAAATTGCCAGCTCCTACTCCATAGCCGGCATCAGCTGGTCTTCAGTGCTAGAAGCCACTTGGCACAGGCTCTGCCTTCACATAAAAGTGTCTCATCATTACACAAGATTAAACCCAGCTCGACAAATAACACACTGAAAGCAATGTTATCCATCCCCCTGAAGGTTGCAATGGACCCAGCTTGCTTTGCCCAGTACTAAAAGCCCTTAAAAATATTTGTGTGTGTGCTAATGTTTGTTTTAGCCACATTCATTTCTTTTTGCATAATGTGTGTCTGTAGAAGTTATGCATACTCCTAAAGGTGCCATTGATCGGGCATATTGCTAACTTGGCAAGGAATGATTTTCGGACCTCAAAGGGACAAACAATAATTTGAATTATCTGACATAGCTATAGTCCTTAGATACCATCTCTCTGTCTCCTCACCTCAGATTTGAGTGGTTCAAAGACCTGGAGCTTAAGTGGTACGGTCTCCCGGCAGTTTCGAGCATGCTGCTGGAGATTGGAGGTCTGGAGTTCCCTGGATGCCCCTTCAGTGGCTGGTACATGGGCACAGAGATTGGCGTGAGGGACTTCTGTGACACCTCACGCTACAACATTCTGGAGGTAGTATTCTGTGCCAAAGAGAATTATTATCGTGCATGTAGAGAAAGAAAAAAAAAAATGCAAGCACAGATTGACTGCAGCCTTGTGACAAGAGGAGCATGTGTTGTGTCACCAAAGGATCCAGTCAGAACGCTGTTCTCAGGCTGACTGTGCATGCTGGAGAGAAAACCGGTTTACAAGTTTTGAAACGAAAGAAATTCTTAGTGTGATAAATCTATACTTAAAATCTCCAAATCCTCTGAGACTGCAGTAAAAATGCATTTGTGATATGGCATAAAATGCTGACAAGACTGGCAGCTATTTTAGCACGTGCCATGTAACAGTGTTCAGACAAGTGAGATGGAGGGTTTCCTGTCCAAATAATTCAGAGCAAACCAGAGTGGCCCAATTATGGAGAGCACTTCAAGGCACACGGGTGCCAGCGTTGACAGATTTGTCTTATGACCGACATTTTAAAAAATCTACTTGCTGTGCAGAAGTAACACACTGGTTTTTGTTTATTCTCTAATATACAACATCAGACAAACTAATTTGAATTAGTTAGAAATTACAAATGTTACGTCTTGTCACAACCATCCTTTTGTCACTCCTCGTCTCTCTCTCTACTCTATTTTGTTTGTAGGATGTTGCTGAAAAAATGGGCTTGGACACCAGGAAGACGTCTTCGCTTTGGAAAGACCAAGCACTCGTGGAGATTAACATTGCTGTTCTGTACAGCTTCCAGGTGGATTCATCATTCAGTAAAATAATTCAATACCAACAGCAAATGTTACTATTTGTAGGTTTATTGACTGCCAACAAGAGTGGCTAGTCATACTGGATTTGCAGCCTTTCGTGATAATTGTAATATTTCCACAAGCAGTCTTCTCAACAACGTGCTTAAGATATATCTGCATAGCATAGAAATAGCTTAATAGAAATATTGATATCTTTATGACTGTGCTACAAAGTCATATTGAGGAAGATTTAGCCCAAAATTGGAACATTTTTCAATATAAAGATGCAACAAAAACATGTTTATGTAAAACTTGCTTTAGTGGAGCACCTTTAGCACCAACCTTTTCTAGATGTTCATAATTTGTCTACTACTTTTTGTTGTAAACAATCACAACTATGGGCTGTACAGTGGTTTAGTGGCTACCACTGTTGCCTCACAGTAAGATGGTCCTGAGTTCAGTCCCCAGTTTGGACCTGGTTTTCTGTGTGGAGTTTGCATGGGTTTGTTCTGGGTACTTCAGTTTCCTCCCACAGCCCATTTGTTTTATACAAGCAGCTCTTTGTTTGTGATTCCTGTTTCAGACCTGCAAGGTGACCATAGTTGACCATCACTCAGCCACAGAGTCCTTCATGAAGCACATGGAAAATGAGTATCGAGTGAGAGGAGGCTGTCCTGGAGACTGGGTGTGGATTGTGCCTCCAATGTCAGGAAGTGTCACGCCGGTTTTTCACCAAGAAATGCTCAACTACCACCTCACTCCGTCCTTTGAGTACCAGGTTAGGGGGATGGGCGCTTCTGATTTGAACGCTTCCGTCTTAAAACGATAACTCTGAGAAATATTCAATGAAATGCCACTTTCTTGTTTGTCCCATTTACAAAAGCCTGATCCTTGGAACACCCATGTGTGGAAAGGAGTCAACGGGACACCAACAAAGAGAAGAGCCATCGGCTTTAAGAAGCTTGCCAAGTACGCTTGCTTTATTAAATTAAGAGTCGTTCAGTCTTCCTTGGATTAAAAAGCCAAGGGTGTAAAGCAACTCCAAATGTTACCGATGATAAATTATGTGTATATGTTAATTTAAACAAGTAATGACTTTCTTGACAAAAGTTAAACCCATGAGAGGTAAGCTAATGTACTCAGCGGTGGAATCCATCCAATCAACCCCTCTGGGAGCAATCAGAGTTCTGTCAATGTTTTATTTTTTTTCCTGTGTATGCATGCACTCGTGTGCTTGTATGATCTGCTATTAATATAAATTCCCCAAGGTTATTACAAGCTAGGTAATCAGAATTGTCATCCATCCGTAGCTGCCTGCAACAACAGCTCAATAACAAATGTTTAGTGATAGTAGCAGGAGACGTAAAGATTGCAAACTCAAATCACTTTGTCTTGAATGATCCAGCTGCTTGGACTGTGTCTCTCTCTTCACTTCCACAGGGCCGTAAAGTTTTCTGCAAAGCTCATGGGCCAAGCCATGGCCAAGAGGGTTAAAGCCACCATCCTGTTTGCTACAGAAACGGGCAAATCACAAGATTATGCCAAAACTCTCTGTGAAATCTTCAAGCACGCTTTTGACGCTAAGGTACGCTTGCCCCTATCTTGCATCATTGTTGCCAAAAGTCAAGCAAGAGCTCATATCCAATGACAATTTAACCAGCATCTCATTGAAAAAAGGACAAACTCAAACTTTCCCTCCTGGCTGATGGCAGCTGAGTTCAGATGATGAAAGGATTGAAGAAAGTGATTTTTTATATTAAGTTTTCTTTCCCACTCGTGCAGTAAAGTGCCACAGGTCAGAAGCAAGATTTTAACCACTGAAGCGTTGAGCAGTGCACTTGTTCAAGAGCATCCTGAGGCACCCCTTGCTTTGCCAATCTGTTAACAGAAAAGCTTTCCCTCTAGGTTGCATCCTAATTTTCCTTTCTCTTTTCGCCTTGCGATCAATCACAAGAAGAAGCTCATGCATGCAAGTGTGCTACCGGGAGTGGGAGTGTAAATGGAGGGCAGAAGTCAATGCCTGGGGCAAATCCTTTTTGTTGTAGGGCTAATCCCCGTTTTCTCTTCACGCCTTTGCTTGTGTGCATCCAAGTGTGACTCGTGGCAGACACGCACCAAACTGAGTGGTACATATCATGGCAGCAGCATGTTATCATCTCGTTAGGGGCGAGGACAGAGTGGTCATTACAACCTCCACTGCCAAGGCTGTGCGTTCAGCCTTAATTTACACGCTCGATGCATCTGTTGTGGGAAGTCTGTGGAAAGGAGAGGAAAAAGAAGCAGGATTATAAATGAGACCTTGACTTAGACTCTTTCTGCATCGTGATCTTTTTTTTTTTTTTTTTTTACCTGCAGGTCATGTCTATGGATGAATATGATGTGGTACACTTAGAGCATGAGACACTTGTTTTAGTGGTGACCAGCACATTTGGCAACGGTGACCCACCTGAAAATGGAGAGGTACACAGATAATATTCATGAAGTCTTGCTGATTTAATACAGCAGAGATTGTTGATCTTCTTTCATGTGTTGACTTAGAAATTTGGAGCTGCCATAATGGAAATGCGCCACCCCACCTCCAACACAGAAGACAGAAAGTGAGCCGTTTGTTCGCTGAGGTTTTAAATCCATCTCATTTACGTGATTTCGATTTATATATTTTTTTTTTTTTGCGTCACACACAGGAGCTACAAGGTCCGTTTCAACAGCGTTTCCTCTCACTCCGACACTCGGAAGTCGTCCAGCGACGAGCCAGAGGCCAGGATCAACTTTGAGAGCACTGGACCTCTGGCTAATGTTAGGTGAACTATGACAAAACATTAAATGATTGTGACAGTAAAATGTTTTAGTGAGCATTTATTCTAAGCAATGCTTTGTAAGAGTACAAAAAAATTGTGACATTAAGATCAAGTGAAAGTTTGGACTTGCTTCACAATAAAATGGTACTTGGAGAAACTCTTCTAAAGGAACTGCTCTAATAACGGTAATGAGAAGGTTTTCTATAAAATTTGGCTTTCTTGAAGCAGAAACAAAACTTTCTTTAGGAAGAATGGGTCTTACTCCGTTTTCTACCGTTATTATGAGCCATTCCTGCAGGTCTTATATATTTCCTTCTGCTTTTCCAAGCTGTCAAAATACTGCTGCTTTTGATGAAACAAGTGTGAAGTTGGATATGTGTCATTTTCTACCGCTGTGCTTTTGATGGAAAAAGGGACAAAACAAATATGTCACCCTCTGGGATGGCTTTTTTTGTTTTGTTAAAAACAAAATCCCAGTGGTAATAAATTTTACATATCTTGGGGGTAAAGAAAAGCTAAATTGATAAAAAATAATTCTGTTTTTTTTTTTTTTTCTGGGGGAGGGGGGAAGAGAGAGAATGATGTTAAATTTGCGGTTGACCATCTGAGCCAAGGCCCTGGCATGGAAATCAGATTCTGGTGGCATTTTCTTTCATTTATCCACCAATCCAAAGTCTACATCCCCCGACTTGTTATCATATTCAGCATTATTTTACTCTAAAATTACGTGTCACCACTTTCATCCAACAATTTCTCTTTCAGTTAGCCTGTTGCCATCCTTCCACTCCACTGACGCACTCCTTCAGGTTTGGAAGTCTGCCTGCTGTGCACCCTTCATTCTCGTGCTCTCCCACTGTACTCTGACACCTCTTATCTGGCCTCAGCACTTATTCTACCATATAACTAATTCTTTTAAACTGCTAGCCGATTTCTTAAACTTTCCTCTGGATCTTTAAAGTTGGTCTTTTAGCTTTTGACCTTTTTACCAAGTGATGGTTAGATGATCTGTGCAATGCTGAGTGTAAAAAATCCAGCACGCACACTGTTTCACTGGTAACAGGCTCCTATACTGGTGCTTTTAAGTAATCTATTTCATGGCAACACCCATGTCCTGTTATACTAATAAAGTTTAAGTTAAGATTTTAGTTAGCACTTAAAAAAATCCTTGTATTTTCTACACATTGCCTGTTTTTTATTAAAATAAATACCCCTAGCTGACTTCATTTCTGTCACGGTTGCAGGAAAAGACGACTCATCTGCAGGCAAGTGAGCAGGCAGGCTGATGGTGGAGACTAAACTCTTTAAACCAACAGAAAAGAACATGAGCAAATCCCAGGAACAACAGAAGACAACGGATTCTGACCAAAAACTGTCTAAATGAATAGAGATGTGGCAATCAGGACCAAGTGTGACAGGAGAGGAGAAAAAGTGGCCAAGACAAAACATCATCACACATTTTGTTTGCAAATCTAGTCTTCACATTCGACTCTACTTCAGCCCTTCGTCTACAAAAAAGCTAATACGTCACGAAGTTTTGGCCATTCTGCAGGAATTTTAACGAAGAGGCAACAAAAACATTTATGATCATCTTTCATCTTGTTGTTCAAGTTTGGGCACATCATTGCTGTGTTGTTTCACTGTGACGCAACACGGGGGGTGATGTGTGCACCCTCAGAAAAATGATTTATTTCATGTTTACATCCATCTAAACACTGATAGGATTTTTATCAATCCTGGATATTAACATTATAAACCCATTACATTTATAAATCCAGGACATTTAAGAATCCAGTTTGCTGTATTTTGTTCCAAACAAGGCCTCAGTGGTCATGGTTTGCACTTGTATGCATTAGATTTTTGTTAACTGTCTGTTTTCTCTATATGACTGTGCCTGTGTTCAGGTTCTCAGTGTTTGGCCTTGGCTCCAGGGCCTACCCACACTTCTGCGCCTTTGCCCACGCTGTGGACACATTATTTGAAGAGCTGGGGGGTGAGCGCATCCTACGCATGGGAGAGGGAGATGAGCTGTGTGGCCAGGAGGAATCATTCAGAACATGGGCCAAGAAAGTTTTTAAGGTTGGTTCATTGGGCTAACCCTTAAGGCTGGTGTTAGAAAAGGATGCATTGAGCAGAAAATTTGTATGTTGGTTACTTGTCAAGGTTATGTCCAAATCGATTTGTTTTTTCTGTTTCTCTTGTGACTGTAACACCATCAAAGAGCCATTTTGCTCCTTTAAAGTCATCCAGTCAAGGCAGAACTTGAAGTTGTTGAGTTGTACATCACCTTGGTGGATGCCGTTGTTTCCGTCTGATTTTTAAAGTGCTAAAATTATTCTTTGAGTACCTCAGTTGTCTGCACTGAACTCAAACAAAGCATTTGAAAAGATGCATTTCCTAATGGGTTCAGTTGTTCCCATTCACCTGTGTTGCTGCACTTCAAGGCTGCCTGCGATGTGTTCTGTGTCGGCGACGATGTGAGCATTGAGAAGGCCAACAACTCCTTGATCAGTAACGACCGCAGCTGGAAGCAAAGCAAGTTCCGCCTGACGTACACAGCTGAGGCCCCGGCCCTCACAGAAGGTAAGTAAACCTGTGATAACTCCGAAACGAGCTGCTGCTGGTGGCAGTATGCGCCGAGTATCACAGCAGAAAATAACTGTAATTACCTGTGATTCAGTCATTATATCACCAGGAAGAGTGGTCTGCAACTTGGCTGAGGAAAGGATACTGCAGCTTTGAGGCATTGTGCAAAATATCAGCTTACATTTGTGTTGGGAGATAAGAATTGGGACATACACCATAAAACACATCTATAGATTTGCAACTGTAGTCCTTTGTCTTCTAAAGCTATTTAAAATTACTCTTAACATTTTCCCACATTATACAGATTTACAGGTGTTTAAGCAATGCTAGTAGATAACTATAATTTTTCAACATAAAACCATTTTCTGACAGGCAACCACCCAGGCAGCCCTTAAAATGGACTAAAGGTTTTGAACCTGCAGTTGTGCAAGTATTGAAAGTTTGTATTTTGGTGTAACAGAGCCCTTAATTAAAATATAAAGGAAGTTGTATGTGGTGAAGTTCTCCGTTTGGTCCATTATGTTCAGAACAGCTGTTCAGGTTGAACATTTGATAATATACCATTAATTACAATAGAGGAGCCTCATAATTGAAAACTCTGCCTATTTTACTTTTAGAAACTCTAGGAACCACACGTAAACTAGTTCTGACAGTGAAGTGCTCTGTTAGGAAAATGTGGAACAATAGGATCTTTAATAAAAAGATAATATTAAAGGTTTGGAGCAAATTTAAAAATTCTGGATTAGACAGTGAACCAAATGGAGAGAAGCTAAAAATGGATAAATATGTCTTTATTTTCCATCAGAACTCTGGTTGGGACATTTTGGATCATCTGACAAAATTTTAATACTTTTATTTTGGAAACCCAATGTCAATGTCAATTTATTTCTATAGCACATAAAACAACAAAAGCTGACCAAAGGGCTTTACAGTTAAGTCAGATAAAAAAAAGTAAAAAATAATACATATTGAGCCACTCAGAAAACATATGAAAGTTAATACAAACACAACAACAATAAAAAAATCAGCTCTAACTTGTTCTCCGACTCTGGATGGATCAGATCAAGGAAAAAAGAAAAAACATTTAATTAAGGATCACAATAGTTCAACTTAGGTGTGATAAATGCATGGGCTTGTTTTTCTCCGTCATTTTAGGACAAGATGTTTCTAATTTTAATTATAATTTTTGGAAATGGAAAAAAAATAACAAAAGGTAACATTTTCGATGTGGAAGTTAAAAAAATATCTTGATCAAAAAGAAGAAGTCTGAATGGGCTGACGGACGAAACATCTCAGCAACAAAAGAAACCATCCAGATGACCTGACTGAACACTGTTAGATTTATACCTGGATTAATGAGCATGAACTTTGGTGCTTGATCAAAAACACCAGCGTTCTTAGAGCTTGAGACCAGCAACATTCAGGGAGAAGCGTGTGAGCCTCATTCAATTACAATAAAAGATATGGCAACAATGTACGTGGATGGATGCTCATTCCACCACGAGACAATCTGCAAAGCAGGTGTTGGAGGAGTACTCCTCCAGGACCAAGAACAGGTCACATTTGCATTCAATTACAATAAATAATGTTCTCTACACAGTAACCTTAAGTGTTCAACTTGGAATCAAACCAAAGTCATTTTTTGTGAATGAAACAAAACAAACAAAAAAAGCAGAATGTATTCAGATGCTCTCTTGCTGTGTGTTAGAATATCATGGAAAAGTTGTTTAACTTCCATAATTCCATTCAAAAAGTCGATCTTTAATAGATGATAGATTTAGGGCCCAAAATTTAATTGATTTCAAGTGTTTATTTGTTTATTTTTACATAATTTGGGCTTCCAGTTCATGAAATTCACGAAAACAGGATTTAAAAAAATTAGAATACTGTGGAGAAATCAGCCCAAATTTTTCAGGACATGAATGTTTAAACTGAGTGTGACACACTGATCAGCTACTAAACTCAAAGCACCTGCACAGGTTTCCCCAGGTGTCATTAAATTGATTCAGTTTGGCTCAGTTCGGTTCAGGGAAGACAGCAGACATAACTGGCCAGAAGACCATCATTGATATCCTCCATAGGATGGGTAAGCCACAAAGGCTCATAGCTAAGGAGGCTGGCTGTTCACAGAGTGCTGTGTCCAAGCACATCAATGGAAAGTCTAGTGGAAGGGCAAAATGTGGCAGGAGAAGATGCACCAGCAAAAGAGATGACCGTGGGCTTCAGTGGATCATCAAACACAGAAGATTCCAGAATCTGACAGAGATCCAGAAAGAGTGGAATGAGGCGGGAGTCACAGCTTCAAAAACCACCACATTCAGACACATCCAGGAGATGGACTACAACTGTTGGGTTCCTCAGTCCTCTTTTCCGATGAAAGTAAAGTGTGCCTTTTCATTCGGAAATCAAGGTTCAAGGGTTTGGAGGAAGAAGGGTGAGGAACAGAGCCCATACTGGTTGAGGTCCAGTGTGAAATATCCACAGTCATGATTTGGGGTGCAATGTCCAGCGCAGGTGTTGGTAAACTCTGCTTTCTTAAATCCAAGGTCACCACAACAGTCTACCAGAATGTTTTACAGGACTTCATGATTCTTTCTGCTGAGGATCTGTATGGAGATGCAGATTTCATCTTCCAGCAGGACCTGGTCCCTGCCCATGCCGCCAGAAGCACCAAAACCTGGTTTGATGCCCATGCCACAGTGCTTGACTGGCCAGCCAACTCTCTGGACCTAAACCCCACTGAGAATCTATGGAGTGTTCTCAAGAGGAACATGAGGGACGCCAGCCCCAACAACAAAGAAGAGCTGACCACAAGCATCAAGGAAATCTGAGCTTCCATAACTCCCAGTCAATGCCACAGGATGATTGTCTCAATGTCACATCACATTGAGGCAGTGATTAAGGCAAAGGGATTCACAACCAAGTATTGAAGACTGACTTATCGTTTTGAAAGTACCATATTTTGATTGATTTGTTGTGATCCTAATTTCTCTTTTTTTTCCTGCAAAAACTGAGAAGTAGTGTGGACTGATGTCTTCACAGTATTCTAATTTTTTGAACTCCTGTTTTCGTGGGTTTCATAAGCTGGAAGCCCAAAGTATGTAAAAATAAACAAATACTTGAAATTGTTTAAATTGTGGGCCCTGAATCTATCATCAATTAAATATTAACATTTTAAATGCAGTTATGGAAGTTAAACAACTTTCCCATGATATTCTAATTGTTTGGAAAGGGTCTGTATATCTGTGTTATGCATAAAGCAAGTGCCAGGACCCAACCTATAAAGTTTATGTGCAATAAAAAAAAAAAAAAAAGCAAGAAACAGGAAAAAGACAGTTTACTTAAAAAGGATTTGTTTTTAATTTGTAATATGGACACCTTTTGTGTGTTTGTTGTTGCTAATAACAAGCTCTGAAAAGGTTACAATTAGTATAATTGTGCTTGTAAAGCGCCCCCACACAAATTACTTATGCTGTATTGTATATCTGTGCAGCAGCACTTTGAAATTGGTTCTGCCCATTGTTGTTTGATAAAATATACAATAGTTACACTCTGTTACACCATCAAAACTATTCCACTCTTCATGCTAATCTACATTTGGGTCTTGTTTTAAAATTGACATTTGGTCTTGATGTTTTTGTCCAACTCACTGAGGAAAAGGTAGATTAGGTTGACATTTTGAATATATAAATTATGTCAATGTTTGTTTTTTTGTAAATTGCTTGTTTTCTGTCTGCCTTATAGCGTTATGCAGCATCCACAAGAAGAAAGTTTATGGAGCAAAGATGATAGAAGCCCAAAACTTACAAAGCCCCAAATCCAAGTATGTCGGCACAGAAATAAAAACTTTTTCACAAAGAAATAGTAACAAATTTTGTTTACATGCACATCCTTCATACGGCTAATTCATTCATTTTGTTTACATTGATGTGACGCGTGGTCTGAAGAAAACAGACTGGAAAACGCGTTTTCTTTTTCCTCGTCTTTTCTCATAAATCTCTGATCTCGTTTTTCAGCCGCTCCACCATATTAGTGCGGCTTCACTCAAACAACCACGACAGCCTGAGCTACAAGCCTGGCGACCATCTGGGCATCTTCCCTGGCAACCACGAGGACCTGGTAACGGCGCTCATAGACAAACTGGAGGATGCTTCACCCGTCAATCAAATCATCAAAGTGGAATTCCTGGAAGAGAGGAGCACTGCCCTGGGTGGGTGATGTTATTAACAATGTCGCGTCACTGTGAATGCAGTAGGCGTGTAGTCGGGAGGGCTGCTGTTCGAAAGCTGGGCACAGCGTCAAAACAAAAATGTCAATAAGATACAGTTTCTCCAGTCTCAGCAGATAACACAAAGTCACACGTAGCCAGAGATTTGTTTTCAATGTAGCTGCTTATTGGCAGATGTGGTGCACTGGATGGTGCAACCATGATGTTCATTGGGACTGTGAAGAACGTGGTTTTATTCATTTTTCTCCCTAACGCTGTGCTTGATCAGAATTTATCCTAACAAGTAAAGCCAATCTTGATAGAGGTTTACTGCCTTCTTCTACAAAAGGCTTTTTCCTGTTTCCAACGGCAACCACCCTGGTGTTAAAAACAACAGGATCATTTTTAGTTTAGCATTTATACAAACTGTAAAGATACTTGAGTGAGGTTTTTATCCCCACATACAAATTATAGCTGAGGCGTTTTCAATATTCTACGTGCAAAGTCCATGAAATATAGCCTTTCAATTGAACTTATCAGTCCTTGAGTAAATGTGTATTGCTTGTCACTTTTCGTGCCTGATTTTTAAGATGAGATCAATTTATCTTGAATTTTGACGTCGTGTTCAGTTGCACATAATATCACAAGATCTCATAGGACGGGTAATGCTTGAAGTTTAGGTTTGGAATGACCGTCAGCTACTATGACACTAAGTTTTTGCTTAACATATAAAATTAGCTTCATTATATGTTTGCTAAGGTTCATCAGTAGAGTCAGCCATCTTTAATTAGATTTGCTTCAAACATTAATCAGGTGTAGGTACATTAAAATATCATTTTCTAAGAGATTCCTTAAAAACTGTCCATTGATTAATGAGATATTTTGCTAACAGCATACACACATGCATGTGCTGTATATTATCAGGCATGTGGTGATGATAAATATTTGATTCAGAAACTACAGATGTTGACCAATACATGACAGACGCTATATTTTATTCTAAACTAATTAATAAAATCATACATGGCAAAGTTTTTTTTTTTTTAGTTTTTTTTTACATTGTCTGGTTAGTGGTTTAAATAGAAGGATAAATGGATCATACACATTCCATGTTGACAAAAAAAAAAAAAAATCCCTAAACTGGAGAAGTTTACATCAGACTCAACAGAAATATGTGAGATGGGCACATTTGTCCACATGTTCAAATGTCCATGGTGTCACAAATCATGGTTACCAATTATGAGATGTCAAAGATTTGTTAAACTGTTTGTTTATTTGGAGGAGGGGTTGTATAGTGCAGAGTATATGTCACAGGATGATAATTGTAATTTGAGCTGACATTACAATGTAATAATCATCACAATGTGTAGTTTTTTTAACCTTAACAATGAAAATTCTTACATCTATGATTAATCAAGTGCATAAAACCCTAAACAAACTTTAATCACTTGGCCATGACTATGACTGAGTTATTAAAATGTCAGATGAGACATGAAATAATGGAAAGCAGACAAACGGAAGAAAAAAAACTTTGTGCAGGACATTGAAGGAATCGTTTAAATTTAGGATTTAAACAAGTTATCTGTTGCATGCACGTTTTTGACTGAAACGTTTTATTACCTGCTTCTTGCTTTTATAGTCTTTGTGAATAAACGACATCAGTTAAATGAATTGTGTAGCAAAAGTCAGTATCTTTCTGTTATTCACACAGAGACTGCACCTCAGTAAAGAATATATATATATATATATATATATATATATATATATATATATATATATATATATATATATATATTTAAATTATACAATGTTAGAGCCTTTTTACCTGAAAAAAAAATGCAACACTTTCTTCTTGCAGCTTATTGTATAAACTGCACTGAGTTGCTGATATTTCAAGTTGCATCTTGCATTTCTGCTTTTAGCTAATATGACAACTGTTGTTGAACATGCAAACTCATATTATATTAAACTAAATTTATTGTGTCTTTTGGAGTCAGCCAACCAGATTTACTTGACAGTATTGTGCAGAACAATATCGCATTTTGTTTTCATGTATTTCAGACCATCTGACATGGCCTTGACTTAGATGTTTTTTTGCCCTAAATATTTCCAAAAAATGTAAATGATCAAAACATGAAACCAATGCTTAAATAAACACTTTTATAGCCAACATAAACCAAAAATAGGCTAAACGAGCAATAACGTGGCTGCAGAAATTTGATCATGTGTTGACGTGTAGCGTAAACTGAGCAGCTTTTCCCTCTTCTTTGTCTACAGGAGTTATCAGTAACTGGACAAATGAGACTCGGATCCCTCCTTGCACCATTTATCAAGCGTTCCAGTACTTCCTGGACATCACCACACCACCGACCCCGGTGCTGCTGCAGCAGTTTGCCGCTCTGGCAACCGACGAGCAACAGAAAAAGAAATTAGAGCTCCTCAGCAAGGTAAAAACATTTAGTTTTTGAGTTGTTTGCTCCTAATTTGACCTGTACTGAGCTGCTGCAGCACTGATCACTTACCTCGTTTGTATAGACATGAAGGGTTTGCTTTCCACCCACACAAGTTATTTCTAAAAATGTGCACTAGACAACCGCAAGTTTTCACTTTTAAGTAAAGCGTTTTGAATGCACGCATTTAGGCTGAATCAGTAAACACATTTATTGTTGTTGCTAAAATATGGGAGACACTTAAGTCTGAAATTAGATTTGATGCACCGTTATAAATGTGTACAGTAGGAGTCAGCTGGCGCCAAATTAAATCCGGAAACCGCACTAACCAAGAGCCATACCCCCATTACTGTGCCTCCCACAATTCCCTCTTAATTTTTGTCAACGTGCAGAAAAGGCTGAATGAGTCCAAACGGTGACTCACACACAGAATCACTGTCACCAAAGCAAAAGGAAAAGACTGAGGGCTTCCGAATTCAGGAAATAAACAATAGTGCAATAAAATCAGCACCACAGATGAATTTGTTGAAAGGCTATAACTAAAAACTGAAAAGACAAAAACACATAAAGATTTGCTTAAACAAATCTGTTATCTTTTGGTGTGTGCAAAGTCCCTGAATTCCATCTGTTTTCTCAAGGCTGAAAAGCCCGGGCCTCTACGTGCTTTTGATGTGCATTTTTTTTTTTTGCTAATTGCATTTGAGGTGCTTCTAACTGTGTTAAGAAACAGAATGAAGACGACACCAGGCCTTTTAACGGCCATTGTGTTGCTCATTAGCGGCCTGAGAACAAAGCGACATTTCATGGGGGGGGGTTTAAGCCTGGTGGCAGCATTCTAAATTCATCTCATCTAAATGTCACTGATGACACACAAAACAGTTGGGCTTTGAATGGCGAACGCTCCGCTTGTGGCCACCTCCGGCTCCTGAGTCGAAACGTTGACAGAGCGAGAGAGAAATAAAAGATACTTTATACTGTTTTTGTTTGTTTCTGTAATTATTAGTTTGGATTTTTTTTTATTTAAAAAATGTTGGCACAGTTGGTAGAGCTGCTGTTTCTCAGCAAGAAGGTTGCCGGATCAAATCCCGGCCTGGGGGCCATTCTGGGTGGAGATTGCATGTTCTATCCGTGCATGTGTGGGTTTTCTCCAGGTACAGTAGTCCTTCGATTATCGTGAGGGTTACATTCCAGACACCCTCAAAAAACCGTGAAGTAGAAACTCTATATTTATTTTAGTATTTACACATATATTAAAGCTTTATAAACCCTTCCCACACTCTTGCAATGTTCTGAACTCTTAAACCTATGTAATTTTAACAACATGCATATATGTACTGTACTATGTGCTGCTGCAAAATTTTATGAAGAACTCCCCAGCCTTGGTCCGGTTCTGGTCGGGTTCTGATCAGCTCTCTGCAGCTGTTGAGCACCAGATACTTCTGAGAGAGCCGGACCTTCGGAGAGCCAGCAGCAAACCACACAATGGTCCTGATCGAGTCCAAGTAATCCAGAGGAATTCAGATGAAAAAGTCTGGGTGATCTCCGGAGAAGTGGACCTCCACGCTCGAGAGACTTCATGGGCCGGCAAGCAGCACTCAGATTGACCGACCGATGAGGCTGGAAATAGTTTTTGTCCAGTTCTGATCTGTTCTCTGCATCTGCTGAGTGCAGAAGTCACTATGAATATGAATAAGTACCGGACTTTTTAGTCAGGCTCGGATCGGATCAAAACTTTTCCTCCATTTCGGCAGAAAGCAGCGGACAGAAGCACTGTTGGCTTCTGGGTAGTGTAGTTCTTTTGGACTGGCATTACAGTACAGGCTTATTGAAAGAAAACTACAAAATGGAGGCACCTGTCCGAAGTATTTTTTCTTTAACTTTTTTATCTGTATCATCCCAATTGCACGAGTAATATTAA
Organism: Nematolebias whitei; assembly: GCF_014905685.2. NCBI lineage: Eukaryota > Metazoa > Chordata > Actinopteri > Cyprinodontiformes > Rivulidae > Nematolebias > Nematolebias whitei. The sequence continues at coordinate 7,846,304 of NC_056505.1, forward strand.
AGTTGACAATAATTGAAAAACCGTGAAAGAGTGAGTCCGCGAAAGTCAAACTGCGAAGTAGTGAGGGACTACTGTACTCCAGTTTCCCCCCACAGACCAAAAACATGCATGTTAGGCTGATTGGTAACTCTAAATTGCTCCTAGGTGTGAGTGAGAGAGTGAATGGTTGTTTGTATGTGTCCCTGTGATGGACTTGCGACCTGTCCAGGGTGTCCCCCGCCTCTCCTACAGTGACACTAGTGACCCCCGCAACCCGAAAATGAAGAATCGTGTAAAATTCAATGAATGGACGGATGAAATTAAACAACTTCCAGTGTGAAAAAATTGCAACCCCCGTGTCTTTTTTTACTTGACCTGATCTTTTCATTGTGACACCACAGGGCTTGCAGGAGTATGAGGAGTGGAAGTGGTACAATAACTCCACACTGGTGGAGGTGCTGGAGGAGTTCCCCTCCATCCAGATGCCTTCAACTCTGCTGCTCACCCAGCTGCCCCTGCTGCAGCCTCGCTACTACTCCATCAGCTCCTCCCCTGATCTGTACCCAGGAGAGATCCATCTCACAGTGGCCGTGGTCAATTATTGGGCCAGAGGTGAGGACCCACTATTCAATTTGTAGTTAAATGTGACTTGAAATAAAAAAGTTTAGATTATATTTTTAAGCTTCCTGGAATGGTAATTAACGCCCATTGCCATGAACAGTTGAGTAATTTTGTAACGTGTCTGTTTTTCTGTCAGCAAAAAAATCTTGTGAACTACTGGAAAGATTTTACTGAAATAATTATCGGATGTACATCTACTGTACAACAGATTATTTTTGAAGTCAACCTGTTTCAAGTTGTATTCCTTCATAGCAAGCTACATTTTAAACTTTAGGGTTTCTGTAGGTTTGACATTTTCAATGGGTCAGTGTAACATTACATAAACGATCACAGAAAGGACAATCTAACTTTTGAAAGTGCATCGACTCGAGTTCGGTTTGTATCATACATTAGCTCGAAACAGTCTAATGACTCAGCGTCGGTGAAAAGCCTTCATTGTCTCTAATAAAACTGATGGAAAGTTAACTTGAAAAGCCAGCCTGCTTTCCAGGTCAGCTAGACCACAGCTGTAATTACATTGCAGGTTCTGTTCAAGTCTTTGAGCCCAAACGCAAATAGAAAAAGCCTATTAAATCTATATTTATGTAAAATAAAATGTTCAGGTTTCAACTGTGATGTCAGGTTTAGTGAGGATACAAAGACTCCTGCAGCCCTACTGCTGCAGTTAGCATCTATAAACTCAAGAAGTTGGTGTTTCTGTTATTTTCTCTCATGTACTCTGTGAGCAGATGTCTGATTGTTTACCCGATGACTTGTATCACAGTAATTTCCCTTTTAGCAATGTGCAAGAGAAATGGCTTTAGCCTTGTGGGTGTGTTAGGGCCACCCTTTCCCTGTTCGTTTGTACACTTTAAAAGAGTAGGAGGAAGAACTGTGAGGAAAGAGGTAAAGTGATTGCTTGGTAATCATCCCTTTCAGGTGGAGAGGGACCCATTCACCATGGAGTGTGTTCATCGTGGCTCAACAGGATAGAGAAGGGGGAGATGGTGCCATGCTTTGTTCGAAGGTAATGATCAAAATGAAAAGCTTTCTCGTCAAACCTCAATAAAAAGATCTGAGCGGATCTTTTCTGTGTATTTAAATAAACCTTTACCCTTGGTCTAATCATTTACAGTTTTTAATAGTTTGATTCAGTTTGCTTTATGGGAATTCATTGTGTACACCGTAATTTGTTGTGTAGTTTCTGCAATTTTGTTTACAAACAGAGAGTTAAGAAGATTTTGGTTGGTTTAACTCAGATGGCTCTGAAAAAAACAGTAGCTAACAAACAAACAAACAGCAAACAAGTCTGCATAATATCCAGTACTCTCTGTGTGTATATATATATATATATATATATATATATATATATATATATATATATATATATA
>NC_056505.1:7848283-7881896 GCF_014905685.2 Nematolebias whitei
ATATATATATATATATATATATATATATATATATATATATATATATACAGTAGGCCCTTATTTATTGTGGGTGTTAGGTTCCAGCCACCCCACCCCTGCGATAATTGAAAAACCACGAAGTAAAGAAGGTACACTATTTATGAGTGTTAATACTGTATATATTTTAAGGCTTTATAAACCCTTCCCACACTCTTGCAATGTTCTAAACTCAAACCTATGTCATTTTAACAACATACATATATATGTAGCTACAAAATTTTACTCAGCAGCTCTGCAGAACACAGCAACAGCTCTTGGTTCTGGTCGACTCGGTTTGTTTCTGCAGAATACTCTGCAGCATAAAAGCCCACAATCAGTCCTCTAAACTCTTAAACATACTAATTTTAACAACAAACTTATATGTAGCTAATAAATTTTACTTACAAGTGCATCCCCGCAGCTCTTGGGTTCACCGCTGAGTCTGCAGAGCCGGTTCTGGTCCAGTTGCAGCTCTTGAGCACCGAAGCGTATTTGTGGGGAGGGCAGATATTCTGTTGACCGGCGTGGGACCGTAGGTGTTTGAATTGAGTTCAAGTCTAGACAAAAAATGTCCCGATGGGCTACGAAAACAGCTTTGGACCTTCAGTACGTCCGTGCTTAGAAGTCCTCGTGGGCCAACTACCAGCTCTCAAAATTCACTGATGGGTCTGGAGGTCTGATTCGGGTCCAGTTCTGGTTCGGTTCAGTGGGTTCAGTGCGGCTTCTCTGCATCCGCTGGGCACCGATAAGATCAAAACTTTATCTTCGTTTTTTTCAGCAGAAGGAAATGGGGCTTCTGAGTGGGGCCCTGTTGCCTTCTGGGAAATGTGGTCGTTATAAGTGGGAATAAAGTGGAGGCTTACTGAGAGAAAACTACAAAATGGCAGCACCTGACCAAAGTATTGTTTTTTTTGTCCAACTTTTTCACAACCACATAACACATAGGCACTAGAGTTAATGCAATCAAAGAGGTAGTGTTTGTTTTTCAGTAAATGATTAAAATAATTTCACTAACAGTATTTTTTTTTTCTTTTAGTGCACCATCTTTCCAACTTCCAAAAGACAACAAAGCACCGTGTATCTTGGTGGGCCCGGGAACCGGCATTGCTCCATTCAGAAGCTTCTGGCAACAGAGACTGTTCGACTTTGAACAAAATGGTTCAGCATACTTTTAGTTTCATTTCACGCAAACATATTTGTGACTAACTCATAGAGAAGCCCAGCACATGAACCACTAGTAAAAGTTCTCAAACATATCCAGGACAGGCTGATAGATTTAGTCTTCAAAATAAGTGCGTATCATAGTTCAAATAGAACTATTCCTTTGTGATGCACAAACCTGCAGACTGCATCTTTTCTCTAAGAAGAAAAGTAACTCCACTTGTCTTGTTTAAGGGATCAAGTCGTGCCCCATGATCCTGGTGTTCGGTTGTCGACAGTCAGAGATGGACCACATATACAAGGAAGAGACTATCCAGGCCAGGAACAAAGATGTGTTTTCAGAGGTCTATGCGGCTTTTTCTCGAGAACCTGGCAAACCAAAGGTACAAACACTAAGCTACTTATATCTGTGAACTAAACAGTCACAACTTACCTTGGCTGACTGAATGAGACCAATAAAATATCGTTTTAAATTATATTCTTGACACTAATGTTTTGCTTTTTAGTTTAAATATTATTAATGCATTTTATCCTATGCTATATGCATGAACATTGTTACTTGTTTTTGGCACATTTAGTGTCTTCATGCACACTGACCATTTCTTCACTCCTCTTATGTGTTAGAAATACGTTCAAGATATTATGCGTGAACATCTGGCAGAGAAGGTGTACCAGTGCCTGAGGAAGGATGGCGGACACATCTATGTGTGTGGGGACGTTACGATGGCTGGAGATGTCCTCAAGACTGTTCAGCAAATCATCAAGCAGCAGGGCAACATGACTCTAGAAGACGCTGGCTTCTACGTCAGCAAACTTCGAGTAAGACATAAGACTTTTTTTTTTTCCTGCAGCATTACAATCATCAGTGTGTGCCTTTTGAGATTGTTGTTGTCTCACTGCAGACTTGTTAGAATAATAGAAAATTCTTAGTTAAAGGTGCCTTTTATCAATTTTTTAAAAGTTATTTTTTGTCAGCATATCAAAAAGAAAATGGATACACTGCCTGGCCAAAATAAAAATCGCCACAAAAAAAAAAAAAAGAAGGTCACACTAATATTTTGTTGGCTCGCCTTTAGCTTTGATTGTGGCATGCATTCACTGTGGCATTGTTTCATTCATTCATTCAACTTTTATTTAGACAGGTCTCTCTTGTAAATGAGTCCTCGAGGTTTAGTGGGATTTACCTGATTTCAACTAAATTTGATAAGTTTCGATAAGCTTTCTTTGACAAGAAAATTTCGATAAGCTTCTGCAATGTCACAAGATCTATTTCCATCCAGTGTTGCATTAATTTTTCACCAAGATCTTGCATTGATGACTAGGCTCTAGTCATGATGGTTGCATCACTTCACCTGCCTTTCTTCTTATCCTGATGCGCCCATCACTCTGGAACAGAGTAAATCTGGACTCATCAGACCACATGACTTTCTTCCATTGCTCCAGAGTCCGATCTTTATGCTCCCTATCAAACTGAAGCCTTTTTTTTTCTCCAGTTAGCCTCACTGTTTAGTGGTTTTCTTAAGGCTACACAGCTGTTCAGTCCCAATTCCTTGAGTTCACTTCACATTGTGCGTGTGGAAATGCTCTTACTTCACTATTAAACATAGTCCTGAGTGCTACTGTTGTTTTTCTTCCATTTCATTTCACCAAATATTTAAGTGATCGCCGATCACGATCATTCAGGATATTTTTCCGGCCACATTTCTTCCTCGAAGACGATGGGTCCCCACTATCCGTCCAGTTTTTAATAATGTGTTGGACAGTTTTTAACCCAATTTTAATAGTTTCTGCAATCTCCTTAAATGTTTTCTCTGCTTGATGACTGCCAATGATTTGACCCTTCTCAAACAGACCAAGATCTTTTCCACATGATGTGTCTTTCAACATGGTTGTTTAAGAAATGAGAAGCAACTCATTGCACCAGTTGAGGTTAAATAACTTGTTGCCAGCTGAAAGATCATCACCCATGCAGTAATTATCCAATAGGAGGCTCGTACCTATTTGCTTAGTTAAATCCAGGTGGCAACTTTTTTTTGGCCAGGCAGGATAGATAGATTAGATAGACTAGACAGAAAAGACAGACAGACAGACACTGTGGATAGATATGATAGATAGATACCTACTTAATCAATCCAGGGGGGGAAATTCGAGGCATCGGGTAGCATTTTCTAATTATACAGAAAACAAAACACATGACATAATCTAAAACAAAGCAGAATACACAAATTTGAAGAAAAAAAAAGATCATATGCACAAGGTGGTAGGAAGTACTATATTCATGAACAACCTATACAAACACATCTAAGCATACACATATACATGTATATACATATGCATATGTACATGTATATATACATACATACACATACCCTAAATAAGTGTCTGGGGTGCTGTAGATTTACAAGGCTCTATTTTTACTGTACCAGGAGAAGTTGAACAGTCTGATGGTTTGAGGGACAAAGAACTTCCTGAATCTTACCGTCGTTCTTCTTTTTTTTTTCTTTAATTTGTAGTGGAAGTAAACACCATGCAGAGATGCACATTACCACAACTGTTGCTGAAAATTTAAGCTTGTGATAAAGAAATGATGTTGGGTTTAGCAGCACTGCTTAGCGATGTAATCATTTTCTTTCAAAACGGTACATTTCCAACAATTTCTCACTCTTGACATTCTGTTTCTCTACTCTCATTGCTCTGTTTTTACCAGGATGAGAACCGCTACCATGAGGACATCTTTGGCGTCACTTTGCGCACCTATGAGGTCACCAATCGGATTCGCTCAGAGTCCATCGCCTACATTGAGGAGAACAAAAAAGACTCTGATGAGTAAGTGCGTTGAGTGCTCGGTTATGGGCGCTTTTGGTGAAAATGATGACAAAAATGTTCTCTGAAATGTAAATAATTGACTAAAAGGAATTTTATTGCTTTTAAATCAATTGGGTTTAAAGGAAATGTTTCATAAATGTCAGCTTTCTTTCCAATAAATTGTCATAATCACTAAGTCTTGATTTGCACAGCTTTTTTTTTTAACTGCTGATTTGCATGTCAGTTTCAGTGTGCAACTTGTAGTTGTTGGCAACAGAATATCTCCTCCACTTTCACATGAAAACAGAACGGGTTACCACGGAAACCAGCGGAGCGCAGGGCCTCTAAACTAACAGGATTAGAGCAAAAGCGAATGGCTCCGTTCCATTTCTGTTTTTGTTTCTGATATTATTTGTGCATATTGAAGATATACACTTCGTGTACCCTTGCCATGAGAGTAAAACAAGAGCCCTTCACAGCCACTATGGCTCATTAGAGACTAACATAATGCACCGCAGATGATGGTTCCTGTGTCGATTGTCACTTGAATTTCACATTTGGTCATCAAAGCTCCTGCTCGCTGGATGAGTAATGGCTGTAACATCTCTGTTTTTATGTCTCTATTTTTCTGTGTCCGTCTGTCTTTTTCTGTCTCCATTTGTCTTTCCTCTCAGGGTTTTCTGCTCGTAGGTTGATGAATCGAGAGCTTTCTGAAAACAACCAATCTGAAGGACACAGCTACGCTGATTAAAGAATACTGTGCCAATTTTTGTACTGTAAAAAATGAGTTTCTTTTTTTTTATATATACAACGTTAATGTTTTTGTTGGGCTCTGCAACTTTGTCTGTAGCAAGCTGGAAATGTTTTGTTGGTTATGTTTTGCTTGTCAATGATACTTCCAAAATTGACTAATTGATCTTGATAATTCATAATGTGTGCACCTAGTGTAATGACCTGCCTCATTGTGAATGCATGACAAAAATAAGACTATAATCAAAAAGTATAATATACTCTGTGTTATTGTTACAGTTAAAATGCTTTATTGAGGTTATATATTTGCAAGGAAATGTGTGGCATTGATTAAAAAAAAAAACACATCTGTAATAATGGGTCAACTTTACTTGATGGAAACATTTAGGGACCATTAAAATGCATTTGGGCTTTTTGTAATTAATGATGACTGCAGTTCCAGGAAAGGTGGCATACAGACAGGAAATAAAGAAAAAGCAACATATGTTTTGAGAACAGATTCAACAATTTGTGAAAAAGGCGGTTCTGATAAATAAACACATTGTTTAGCTCACCAGTGACGATCTATCAGGATGCATCGGCCTCGGTGCAAGTGCTCTTTAGTGGTTGGTTTGTTCTGTCATAATATCAGCTTCCGTCTCTCGGCTGGTGCTTACCAGCTGCTCCAATATGAGCTTTAGTCAGTCCTTAAATTCATTTATATCTGCAGGAAAAAAAAAAAGATCTCTTCAGTTTTGACAGTATGTGCACAGTGGTAACCATGTTTTGTTCAATTCTATAATGTTGGTAAAAGGAGGATATTTTACAAGCTACGTTTGGGATTTAAAATGAAGAAATCCGTAGTAGAATTTAAGTTTTTTTATTTGTTTTATTATGCAACAAAAGCCCCCCCCCCCCTTTTTTTTTTATTTTTTTTTATAAAAAGCATATCGTTATATTGTTAAAACCCAAAATGTCCCAGAGGGATGCTGAAACCCAGAGATCTTTAGGGTCAGAGCAAGTTAAACTAAACAAGGTTCCCTAAAAATATAATTTATAGGTGGAAGTAAAATAAGTATAAGCTGTGTTTTTGCCTTTCCAGTATTGATTTTCCAATGTTCTTCCCTTGTTTATTTAATTATCAAAACTACTTCCTCCATATATGGCAACACAATTTCCTGTTTAGTTTTTTTTCATAAAAAGTAGTGTATATTTAGGAAACGTTCAAACCTGAAAAGCCCAAAAATTAACCAATTGACAAGTTGGGACAGCTGCGCAGAAGTTAATGATTCTGTTATGAATCATCCTTATGGTCACTAAAGAATCACATAGTTTTATCATTTTAATGCCAAACTAAGGCCAGTTTAAATATGATGTACACGAAAGACCTAAAATTTGTTAAATTAGACTCAAAATGCGAAGGAGTTTTTCGAAATGCTAAACTCTTCTTAGAATAAGTACGTATAATAAGTACATAAATACAATAGTTGTTAAATGGGAAATAGTGAGATGATCACTTTTTTCCCCACAAACAGGAAGTCCCTTCTCAACATCAGGATGTGAGTGAACAAAGCACCGTGCCACAGCTTAAAGACTATAACCAAACCATAAATCTAGCTACACACAAAAAAAGAGGTTTATTTTTAACTCCACAAGATGTAAAACGATAAGCTTTAAATGTACTTTTCCACTCCATGCGTTCAGTCTTTTTGTTAAGCTGATTGCCTCCTGGCTGTAGCATTTTGTTCTCTCCTCCAGTTTTAGCAAGTCAGTAAGTATTTCCTCTTCTAAATGGAACATCTCACTGCAAAAACATTAAGGAAGGCAAATGATGCTGCACGCCTGACAGCTTCACCTTGTACATTCATCGCCAACTTTTACAATTTGCATTTGCAGCTTCCGAGCTCTCTGCCTCTTGCCTTACATTAACTCTTTGCCAACATTTGGTACATGAAGTCTGTCTGTTTGCATGGGTTGTGCTATACCTTGTGGCTAAACAACACTTTATCACTGTAAACTGCCTAGTGGCATTAGTGTGTGTGTGTGCCCAAGAAATCATCCTCAAAATGCACATCTCTGTATGAGTGGACGTAAACAAGCATGATCTCAGGTATGTGTTTTGTTTATTCTGTGTATGGGGTGCCATTTGTAAAGTTACACAGTCAAAAATTAAGATCAGTATTTTGGCTTATATAGCCTTTAATTATTTTATTTTATTTTTTCAAAGTTGTATTTTCACACATTTATAAAGGTCATAGTTCCAAACTAAATATTTAATTTACAAGCTAAATATTTAGTTTACAAACTAAATATTTAATTTACAAGCTAAATATTTAGTTTACAAACTAAATACTTAACTTGCAAGTTAAATATACAGTTAGTAAACTAAATATTTAGGTGTAACTTAGATATTTAATTTCAAAACTTAACATTTAAATTTCCAAACTAAACATTTAATTTCTACGCTTAACATTTGCCATACCACTTTACTATACCAATTTATTTATAAAGCACTTAAAACAGCTACAAGGCCAACCAAAGTGCTGATTTAATTTAATTCCATTTAATTCCTAGACTAAATATTTAATTTGCTAACTAAATATTTAACTCAGACATAAATATTTAACTTGCAAGTTAAATATTTAGCTTACAAGTTAAATATTTAAGTGAGAGTTAAATATTTAGTTAGCAAATTAAATATTTTGAAAATTAAATGTTTAGCTTAGCCATTAAATGTTTAGTTTGGAAATTAAATATTTAGCTTGGACAATATTTAGTTTTGAAATTAAATGTTTAGTTTTACCATACAATACCAATTTATTCATAGAGCACTAAACAACAACAAGGCCAACCAAAGTGCTGTACAATAGAAACAAACAAACACAGCGGACAGGAAAACATAAAATAAAAATATAGATACAAATAGCAGTGGATAATAACTAAATGGCCAACACTGTAGAATATAGACAGGATCAAAACAAATTGCACCGTGTCAAAGGCAAGGGAATAAAAGTGGGTTTCAGGCGAGACTTAAAGACTGCGAGTGTGGGAGCTTGCCTGACACGCAGTGGCAACTCATTCCACAGTCTTGGACCTGCAACAGAGAAATCCCTGTCATCTCTGAGCTTGCGACGGGTTTCTGGAACTGAAAGGAGCATCTGGTCTGCTGACCTCAGAGAGCGCGGTGGGACATATGGCTGTAGAAGATCAGTGAGATAAGATGGGGCAGAACTGTTCAGTGATTTAAAAACATACAAGAGTATTTTGAACTGGATCCGAAGGTGAATGGGTAGCCAGCGCAGGGAGGCCAAAACTGGAGTAATGTTTTCTCTATGGCCTGTACCAGTTAAAAATTGGGCTGCAGCATTTTGGACCAATTGTAGACGTGCAATGAAGGATTGATTGATTCCAAACAGAAGTGCATTGCAGTAATCGAGCCTGGATGTTATGAACACATGGATCACTGTCTCAAGATTCTTTTTGGACAATATGGGCTTCAGCTTAGACAGCTGCCTCAGCTGAAAAAAACAGGCTTTAACAATCATGTTTACAAGACTTAAGTTTTAAGGAAGGGTCCATTATCACTCCCAAATTGGTGACTCTTTGTTTCTTTAACGAAGCTAGAGAGGAAAGGTCAATGCAGTGATTCATGGCCGTGCCATTGGGATGGAACAAGATGACTTCAGACTTCTTCTTGTTGAAACTTAAGAAGTTTAAAGCCATCCAGTCCCGGATGTCAGCCAGGCAATCAAGAAAAGGTTGAATAGAGCGTGTGCCTCTGTGCTTCAGGGGGAAGTAAATTTGACAGTCATCAGCATAGAAATGAAAGGGTATGTTGTGATTGCGGAAAATAGCACCTAGTGGCAGCAGGTATAATGAAAAGTGAAGGGGACTGAGGATGGACCCCTGCGGTACCCCCACTGAAGTGCTGCTGATGCTGAACTGAATTTTTTGATACTGACACAAAAGGTTCTATCAGAGAGGTAGGACCTAAACCAAATGAGGGCAGACCATGTGATGCCCACCCACTGCTCTAGCCTAGAAATGAGGATCCCATGGTCGATGGTGTCAAAAGCAGATGTAAAGTCCAATAGGACAAGCAGCACAGAATCACCTGCATCAGTGGCTAGGAAAATGTCCTTAAAAACCCTCAGTAGAGCAGTTTCAATGCTGTGGAGAGATTTGAAGCCAGATTGGAATAACTTTTGAAAATAAATATTTAATTTACACCTAAATATTTAGTTTACTAACTAAATATTTAACTTGCAAGTTAAGTATTTAATTTGTAAACTAAATATTTAGCTTGAAAATTAAATATTTAGTTTGGAACTATGACATTTATAAATGAATGAATAACATGGTGAAATATAACTTTGAAAAAAAAAAAACCTATATTTTCCTTATTAAAAGCTAAATAAGCCAAAAATATTGATGTTGATTTTTGACTGTAACTTTACAAACGGCACCCCATATCTGTGTGTTGTCTTTGACCTTGTAAGATAAAAGACAAAAAATGCATGACTATTTTTCCGAGTCACACAAACATGCAGATTTGATGTTGCAGATGGTCTTTTGCTCACAGGAAACCGCACACATGGCTTTTTAGCAATGATCTCATCCCTTCAGTCCTATTGTATATTTCACAGAAGTTTTCCTCATCTTAAGAAAACGGACTCAACTGCTGAGGTTTTCTGCTGCTGCTTTGTCAGTCAGGGTTGTAATTTGTAAATATTCTATTTTATTTTTTTAAATCACCCATTCTGCATCGACTTGTGACTTTCTCTTGTCAACTTCTGAGTCTTGTTCATTTTTTTGTGTGTGCTTTCATTCAAATAAAAAATGCATGATTTAAAAGATTTTAATGTGGCTTTTAAATGGAAATGTGTGTTTTGTATATTATTCCCTTCAAAATCAGCTATCTTGTTACGGCGGGGTAATTTATTGATTCCCACGTTTCATTTTGGATGAATGTCTCCTTTTTGTCTACATTTAGTTTTAGTTTAAAATTAAATGAAATTAAAGCGGTCCAAAATGATTGATGTAAAATGTGCAACAGTAAAACAAGACAAAGTTTAAACGCGTCACTTCAGTATTTTCTAAGAATGTATTTTATGTCAAATGAACACCGTGATCCTGCTCGATTCCAATAAAGAAGTGCTTTTCCTGTACGTCGTCTCTCATGTCCTTCAGGAATGAGGGTAAAACAGCAGCAGTGAAGAAATGCATGGTGAGCTTTAGTTTCCTGTTTGAGTATTTCAAAACGCTGTGCGTTTACCAGCTCTGTGTCAGTCAGTGAGGCAGCGCTACTGGTTTTTGCCTGGATAAAACAAACATTCTTGGTGGGTTTCTTTCCGTGTTTGTGCGTTGCTACTGCTCTGATCCAATCAGCCTCTGCTTTATTGACCTTTTGTTGTGCACTTGATTGAGCAGAATTCCATTTCGTTGCATCAACTGCAAGGACTTTGCATTTACTTACAAATAAAGAGACGCATTTACAGAATATGTCGACACATTTGCTTGTTTTTTTTTTCTATAAAAGAACTGAAAAGTTTCTTGGAGAAGAAGAAGCTTTAAGATTAAAGCATTTTAGTTTAAAGGTCAAACTTTAAGTTTTCGAAGAATTTTCTCTTGAACAAGCCTTTACCTCTCCTCCTGCCTGTTCTGGTTGTCACGGCTCAGAGAGCTGGTATTCGAAGTAGAAAAGATATTACGTGGCACCATAGCAACCTGTCAACAAAACAAGCTGTCCAAACTTTACACAAGCACTTGGATTCGTGCTGACCCTGGAGGACTGAGGTAGCTGAAGTATAGACTACCTGAGAACATAAATGCACCAGGTTCTGCTCAAATCCACTCAAATTATTGACCTTTTTTCTGCTTGGCTGAAAGCAAGAACAACAGGAAACTTCCACAAATCACAGATTTTTGTCTCAGGATGGCAAATGATCGGTATTAAAGTCATGGTTCATGAGACGAAGTTGGAGTTGCTGCTGCCTTTGGTTCTGAAAGACGAGACAAAAATGGAAGAAGAGGAACTGCTGCTGGGGCAGGTAAGAAGCTGATCAAAGTGTGATCAACCAGGTAGGCAGACAAAATGTTTCCAAAACTTTTAGGAGCAGAATTATTAAAACGTCACCAAGACAATGTGAAGAGACTGTGTGAGAACTGAAGGCATGTTAAAGACCTGCTCAAGCATGATAGGCTGTAAAAATGGAGGCCATAACAACCTTCTCAGTGCAGCTGCTTTCTTGCCAAAGACAAAGAACTATAAGCTCATGTGGGTGCGCATGTTTACTCATCGAGAGATCTCACCAGCTCGCGCCCAAGATCCTTTAATTGCCTGCCAGCTGAGAAAAGGTTGGAGTGGAAGTACCCGAGAGTGATTCACAACTTATGCTCTAATTCCTAGTCAAGGTTCTTCATTGTCCTTTGCATCACATGCGGTACATGAGGTGGAACGAAATTGTGTACACAGGGTCCCATCAGTTGAATCCAACAATACAAAAAATATAAAGTGTAAAAAGAAAAAATAAATAAGGATCTAAGATATAAACTAAGATATAGGCTAGTCATTAATAGTGCAAAACAATACACCGAACAACAGCAGCACGATCCTCATGAGTTCGGTTCGGCTATACCAAAGCATGCTACAAAAATAGAAAAACAAGGCACCAGAAGTGAAAAAGAAATACATCTACAGCAGCATGGTCCTATTGGCGGAGTGGTTCTGATGACAGTGAGGTTATCTTAGCAACATGGTCCAGTTAGCAGCATGATACTGTTAGCGGTGTGGCTCGGTTAGCGGCGTGGTCTTGTTAGCAGTGTTAAAACTAAAAAGGGCATGCAAGATCACACATAATGTTACTTTCAAAACAGCTCTTAATGTGATTGCTCGACACAAGATGCTCTCCATCTAAAACTTTTGCATGAAAGACAGCCGGCAAGATGCATTTAAATATGCTTTAATGTCTGCAAGTCCCATGACTGCTTCTGGATAATATGGAAAATATTATCCAGAAGTAACTTTCTCTGAAATATAAAACTTATGCACAAATCAAGTTCTGTTAAAAAAAAAGTACAGTACCAGTACAATGTTAAATGGTACCATTAGTACTGTAGATTAGTGAAACAGTCTGTGGTTGTGTCAGGAAGGTCATCTGGTGTAAACAAAAATAACTGCCATGTCTTCGTGCGAGTTAGTTCACTGTGGCAACCCCTGATGAAGGGAGCAGCCGAAAGAAGAAGAAAAAAATATTGAAACAATATTTTACTTTGTGATACCAATAATTTGGCACAAATGTGTACGTATATTTCCAAAAATCATTGTATGCACATAAAAAAAGCCTCTTTTTATTTATTTTTTTAAAGATGGCTGCCTTTGGAAGTTGTTTTGACACTAGATTAAATAAAACTTTTCAGCGTTAAACTATATTATTAACATAAATGAGTGACTTGAATGTCTACAAAGGTTACCATTTGAAAACAGCTTTATTGCTCAAAATATTGTACGGATCTTGACCGATTTAACAAAGTCTGCCATTAAAATTTGACAATGACACGTAAGGACCATGCTCTACTCATCATATTTGCACAAAGTTGTGTGCATCTGCCACTTCATTCAGTTTTGCAAGAACGCCTGAATCATATAAATTTTACAGGGAAAAGCAGTTTTTCTTATATTAATGGTGGCCATCTTGAAAAATAGCCTTTATCTTTGTTTTTCAGCTTTTATGAAAAAGTGTCCTAGGTGTTTTTCATGCCAGACTTGGTGCCTGTACACAAGTGGAAAATGCTTATGGCATCCTGATGCATTCTGCAGCACTTAAAACATGGGCCAATAAAAACTGTGTGAAGTTTGAGACAATGTGAAAAAGATAACTCTAGCTCAGAAAAAAAAAGTAGTGAAAACCAAAAAAGTTTAAGTTCAAAAGATTAAAAACATAAAAAGGAATGGTAGGAAAGAGTTTTAAAGAAAACCTGAGTGAAAATGATCGATGCAGGATGATGAACAGGGATCAGTGTTTGCTCTACTGGAGGAAATTCCACCATGTTTGTTCACACAGGCTGCCAGCCACGGTGACGGTTAAAGAGTCATGACACGTTAGGTTCTCCTTCTGCACCCAGAAAGTTTGGATCCAGACAGAAGTTGGTGTGCAAGGGCCAAAAGACCAACGCTCGGGTCAGAGCATGGACGAAGGAGGTGAAACGACTAAAGAGCAGCAAGAAGGAAGGGAATGTCAAGGAGAGGAGTCTGATGAGGACTGGGACACCGATTTAGAGCTTGGAGGTAGAGTTAATTTTTATTTTTTATAAAAATAAGAGCAGATTTTGTAATAAGATGTGTATTTTATTTTTTTTCCATTGGAACCAAACATGTTTTTTATCATTTATTTTGACTGTGTTTATTGATCAGAGCATGCACTGAAAAGGAAAAACCCTCCTTTCTCCCCATCTGTTGCATATTTTCCTCATCTGTCTAATATTCTCAAATTTGAAATGTTTTCAGGGGAAAAAATAATATGACAGAAAACCCTCCATGTGCTCACCCACATACAGAGTCCTGTTCTGCATGTTAATGACTTCATCTCAGTCTTTGTGTCAGGCTTCCCTTTCAGTCAGAATTGAAAACTGTCTGATTTGAATGAGATGAATGTGCTTTTGGGCAAAATCAGCCACAAAATTATTTTCAATATGGAACTCAAAAAGCCCTCCATCGGGCCGAGAGTGCCTCATCTTCATGTTTCTGTCGGAGACACGTTGGCCGCTTCTAGTGTGCACGCTACTGTCTTTGTTTACGATGCAGATCAGGAAGAAGCAGATGCTCTGATGGAAAAGATGAACTACAGGAAGACTTGTGAGAGGTTACACGTGGCGCCTGCCTCTCGTTTCCTGGAAAACATGCAAAAGAGCGATTTGAGCATGAAGCATTATGGACTTGGACCTCAGGTACTGAAATAAAGTTAGGGGCTGTGGGAAAATTACTGTATTGGCAACAAAATGGAGCATTTACTCTATAATTGATGCTTTTTTTTGTTTTTCATATTTTATGGAAAGCGGGAACAAATTTAGCCCAGATGCATATTTTATCAACTTTTTATTACAGTTTGTTATTAAACTGTTGGACACAAGCAAGTGTGACTTAAAGGATCAACTCTTTAAATTGGGGTTGTGTGGAAATAAGAACAATTATTGTTTTACCTGTTGTAGATAACAGTTTTAATTGTCTCATTCCAGAGAAATATATTTGAGTTCAGTGGTGCTAAGAAGAAAAGTGAACTGTTGCCACTTTAAACTCTTTTTACAGTATATGAACACGTTTATAAACCTTTTACATCACCTTCAGTTTTGCATTATATGTTTACTTTGTGGGGGAATATTGGGCATAAATGCTATGCAATCCATTTTCAAACTCTTTAAGATTAGCAATTAGTTTGTTAATTTTATCTGAATAAATAATTTATCTCAAAATGGAGTTTGGTATAACGTTAGTGTGGATTCTCAGTCATCCAGGATATGATGGACCTGATCATTTAGTTACAAAAGTTAACAGGACTTTCTTTCTTTCGTTATTTTTGAATATATTTCACTTCCCATTTGAGAATAATTTTGCTTTTTAACAAACTCCAATTTGAGGTTGTTCAAAGAGCTATCTACAATTGTTCACGGCGCTCACACAGAACCTCACTTTAAAAGATTTGAACTACCCCTTTGTGTTGGTGTTTTATAGGTCGTATAACTTTAACCAGCTTTAAAGCAAAGGAACGTCTATTTCTGACGTTCCTCTTCCAGGGGAGTTACTCAAATGAAACACGTCTTTCTTGAAACACGTCAATGAATATTTTAAGCTTTTTGTGGAAACCTGTATTTGATTTGAAAATCTTAAGCTAAAGAAAGATTTCACAGATGAGTCCTTGCCTTCACTCTGTGAATTTCAAAGTCACGTTCTCCTGCAGGGACTGCACTGATAATGAGAAATTCTGGAGAGTATTACATTGTGAGCTATGCGAGTGAACTTTGAAGACTTTTACAAATTTTTTTTTTTATAAGAAACAGAGTCTGTGTAGTTCAGATTAAATATTAAATGGATTCATTTGTATGTGTTTATGTCTATTACACCATTTTCCTATAATTTAAACAGCACATTTTCTATTAGAAGTCGTTTTGAGGATTTAGCTTAAGTAAAAGTTAATTGAACAAATGAATATAACCAAAAACTAATCATTAATATTTTGTAATTCTGTAAAGCAATGGCTGATTTAAATGTTTAACTAGTAAACATTCTTTATTGAAGTTTTACCGGACCGTTACTGCAGCCTGTTTTTAGTTGCATATTTGTGAGATTTGCTGCATTAGTCTACAGGTAAAGTACCGGATTTTGAGTTCCCCGGTGATTGCACACAGATGTCTCAGATTATTCAACTTTCTGCTTTCAGAATCTTTTCAGTTGCTTTCGTCGTATTCTTTGGATCATTGTCTGTCTGAACAGTAAAATAGCGTCTAGTCTCTTGTTTTAACTGAGCAGTTTGTCCATGTGACTAACTAAACCTCTTCTTTGGGTTTCTATGATTGATTTAACCATATTTGGTTATCAACATCCAGTTTAATGCAGGTCATTCAAATGACAAGCTTCCACACTGTTTTTGGCCGATACAGCCGAGTGATTTGTTTACGCGAAGTGCGTACCTGCATTTCAGAAATGCATGTAATTATATCTTAA
This sequence comes from Nematolebias whitei, assembly GCF_014905685.2. NCBI lineage: Eukaryota > Metazoa > Chordata > Actinopteri > Cyprinodontiformes > Rivulidae > Nematolebias > Nematolebias whitei. The sequence continues at coordinate 7,863,714 of NC_056505.1, forward strand.
CAATTGGAGTAAAATCTTTCTAGCTGCACTGTTAGATGTAGTTAATGATAACTTTTTAATGTTTGATTTCATAGTTTACAATGATTAACTTCACATGAAAACAGTAAAAGGGACAGCTAGCTTTAAACAACGCTAAAGTCAATTGTTGGACAAATAATTAAATGTACCACTAAAAAAGAAAAAGAATTAAGAAGGCATCAACTAATTGTAGTTTATAAACATCCTTAGATTTAATGGGATTAAACTAAACTGAAGAAAAAATGGAACAAATCTAGAGCAATTTTCTGAGAAAATGTGAAAATAGAAGCTATAAAAACATTAAAAAAAACTATTTTGAACATTATTCTGACATATTAAGATTTAGTGTAAAACCAAATGGTACCATTCCATTCTTTTGCAGACTGACTGGTTTTCAAATCCTGCAAAATTATATGTATTCAGACGAATTTATGATGTTGCTTCTGCACATTTATCAAGGCAGGTCAACATTAAAACTTGAGCATTCAACTTTGAAGTCTGCTAGAAAGTATAAATTCTATGTACAGTGAGCTTCATTTCTGACCCCCACCTCCACATGGCTCCCTTCTATTTAATGTATCTTGCACAGGTTATAATACTTCCTTTTCTGTTTCTCTGCCCACCTGCATCCACTCCTTTAACTGGAATAAAGATAATAAAAAAGAAACACACTGAGCAGAAGAATTTCATTTTGATGGTGACAGTGGGGTTGGTTGCGTGTTTGCAGGGCACCAAAGCTCTGGCGGTTTCCCTGGTAACCAACACTTCAATACGGCGGGTGAACCTGCGAGATAATTGGATGGAAGGAATGGGTGGAGCTGCTATCGCCAAGATGTTACAGAAAAATTGTTACATCACAGGTAGTTGTTCTGGACACTCAAAACACACAGTTTGCGTTGTTCATGGTGTCACCATCACTTTTCATACGAGTTACATGATCAACACATGTTAACATCTAGGTCAGTGTTCTTAGTGGAAAACATTTTGTTAAAGATTTTGTTCAGAAACTCAGAATCTATGCAGGATGGCTCCTACAATTAACTGGCAATTTGTTGTTAATGTGCTTTACTATACAACACTGTTTAACTTTAAGTGGTAATCCAATTATATGCATTCACAATTGAACGAATTAGTGACCGTTTAATTGACGCGCATGCAGAAACCTGAATGGCTTCATTAAAAAAGAGAAATAAAACGTTAAAGGAAAGATCGCGGTGTCTTTATGCAAGTGCTATTTAACCAAAGGAACAAATTTAGCTCAGACCACTTGCAGAACAATGTTTACATTAAAGTAGGAAGTAGGGATGCAGGGGTGCTGTAGCACTCCTCGATCGTGTCAGATGGGAAACATGATTGATGAATTCATGAAAATATAAATAAATAAATAAATAAATTTCTGTAGTGCTGCACACATTTAAATACCAATATTTTAATATTACTGAGTTTTGAAAATCTGAAATATTAACCAACTCTGGTATTGTTTATTTGTGTGAACATTTTTACAACTATTTAAAACTCACTAAAGATGGGTGGTCCATCTTCCAGCAATTTTATTAATATTATCTCTTTAAAACTATATTATAAGATTTATTTAAAAAAATTTCTGCTGCCTTTCATTTTATTTGTAATTGTATCTCTTATTGTATATTGAATTGTTTTGTTTTTAAAAACGTAATAAACTTAAAAAAAAAACAGCACATTTCCAAAGACCTATGTCAGGTCAGATAAAATGTACTGCCAGTTTGCATTTAACCGCATATATTTGTTGTACGATGTTCTTCATATGGGTGAGTTGTACAAGTTCATGCATGCCTTCAGCAGCCCTCTATTAAAACATGTTTCCACAGTTAGTGTGGCTACAACCATTCAACCAGTAGTCATTTAAATTAAATGTTAATTGCAGCATGCCACTGTAATCAAATTGATGGTGCTTAGATGCTTATGTGGACAAGTTGTCAGCAATCACAAAAGTAATTGAAAATAAACAATAAATTATTTTAGGTTAGCAATCAAAAGGCCAAAAGAAAATCAATCCAATCATGGTTTTAAGCAATATTTATATTTTTGCTCTTCTTAATTGGCAATAAAACTACATAGTTCTAATGTTTCACTGATCTCCGTAAGTAAAAACAGACTACTGCCACACTTTACAAACGATGTCAGCATAAGGCACATGTGAAAGTCTGCTTTGGGTACAACAGACAGTGAATAAATGTCTGTACCATTTATAGTTATGAATGCATCATCAAATAAGCTGTGAAACTGTACCCCCAGCCATGTATTTTTCAAATTTTGGATAATTCATTTTTTGAACCCTTGTTCCAAACAAAATTGTAATGCTTTTGGCACGGTCCTCTTCTAATGGTTCCATTTGCGTTTTAATTTTCAGAAGTGGACCTGTCTGACAACAATCTCAGGGATTTTGGTGCCAGAGCCATATCTAATATGCTGAAGGTAAACAACACCCTGGTGAGCCTGCATCTGTCAGGAAACCATTTCACAGACCAGTCTGCTGAAAATCTCGTCCCAGCACTGATTTCCAACACCACGCTGCAGCACCTCGACCTGAGCTGCAATGCTCTGGGAGACCATGCAGGTAGAAAAATAAATGTGTTTTGCATTATAACTGTCTTGTGTTTTCTGTTAGGCATAGCCTTTCAGAAACTAAAACGTTACCCATGACTCAAAAGTTCATAAAACCACAACTTTGTGCCATGAATATATTTTACAGTCATTCTCTTTAAATAAAATTGTGCATTTCATCCACAAACAGCATCAATAAGTGTCTCAAATAATATCTAAATAAGTCTCCTAATGTTTATCATTTAATTTCATCTGTTTTGTGGAATGATAGTTATGTTGAAAACTACTTCCGATCTCTAAAATTTCTCCCATTCCACTTCAAGTGCAAACTTTCTGGTTAAGCCACTTTTATCTCTGCAGGAGTCCAATGTTTTCTGTAACCACTTCCTTGCAGACTCTCTGAGAGACAAGGTCAAGCCATACCATGACAGCTGATCCAGTCCCTAACGGATGAGCTTCTGGTGTACTTAAGGACCTTTGGATCCGTTCTCCTCCACTGGAACATTATGCTACTTTCTAAGATAAGATAAACCAACCTGTGTATTCCATTGTGCTTTCTAGTCCTGGTTCTGTGGTTCTTCCTTGTGGACATCCAGTCTCCTTAAGTAGAACCCCTTGATGGAACCTCCTCCTGGACCTCACCAGTTTGGGATCCTTCACCCTCCTCCCCAGGTCTGCCACACAAATAGGAGAAAGTAAGAGATTCATCTTGGACTGTGGAAAATTACTTTTACTACAAGTATACTTACCTGCCCTCCATTCCCTTCCAGATCCTACCTAAACCCTTTGAGCACTAAATAAAATCACTTGCGCATTACTTGGATGTGTCCGTCTCTCTCAGTCAGCCCACAATACTCTGGGTACTAAGATATACCTTAATCCTAAATTTATTTTGAGCTACCACCGGCTAAAGAGACATAATTTGGTAATCAATTGGGCAGAAAATAGAATAGAGAGAAGGAATAAAAAATGTTCTCAAAAGTGTTTATGATCAGCTATTACGTGATCAGTCAAGATCCCTGAAAATGCTGAAAAAAATCCCATTGAAATTCCTCCCAGTTACGATTTGGCTCCAGTGTTTAGTAAATGGAAGGCTCTCTCACTACCACCTCATAGGCCTTATGACCGTGCCATTGATCTCCTTATTCTCTCTTTATTTTTGAGAATGTGCAGGTATGGATGGACCCAAAAAGGTAAAGTCAGTGGCAGAATGGCCAGTACCTGAGAATGGCATGCAATTACATTGCTTCCTGGGGTTTGACAACTTATACGTCACTTCATGTCACTTCATCAGAGACCGCAGCTTAGTGGCAGCCCCTCTCACACAACTTACCTCTACTCTTTGGATGTTCAACTGCACTCTGGAGGCCAACTCAGCTTTTCATAAGTAAAAAGAGTAATATACTTCTGCACCCATTTTGTCACACCCCAATATCAAACTCCAATTTGTTTTGGAAGTTGATGAAACGGATTTTGAAATGAGAGTCATCCTGTCCCAAAAGTTTTCTAGTAATGAAAGACTCCACCCCTGTGCCCTTTTCTCTCTACGATCATCTAGGCAGACATAAGCTACGATGTGGGCAATCATAAACTTTTAGCCATTAAACTAGCTCTCGAAGAGTGGAGACATTTGGACTGTTTACAAGAACCCGGCCTACATTCAAAATGCTAAGAGATTAAACTCTTGTCCAGCTTGTGGGTCATTTTTCTTTGCCAGATTCAATTTTACCATAACCTATAGACCCGGTTCAAGAAATGTATAACCTGATGCACTCTCATAAGTTCTTTTCTTCAGATCTCCCTAAGACTGAAGAAAATATTCTTCCTTCTTTATGCACAATTGAAGTTGTGACCTGGGCCATTGATAAGGACACCAGGGAGGCCCAAATAAAGTAGCTGATCCCAGCACTGGTCCTCCTGGAAGGAGCATGTGTGCTCATCTTCTCACACAGACTCATGTTTGTGCTGCTGTTGGACGTAATGTTTTTATGCTGCTAGTGCTTAGTGTATATTTAGTTGATGCTTTTCTTAGTTCATAGCTTAGATCATATTACTGTTTTTGTTTTACATTTTATTGTTGGACATAATGGGCAGCACGGTGGCGCAACTGGTAGAGCTGCTGCCTCTCAGCGAGCAGGTCCTTGGTTCAAACCCCGGTCCAGGGGCCTTTCTGGGTGGAGTTTGCATGTTCTCTCCGTGCATGCGTGGGTTTTCTCCAGGTGCTCCGGTTTCCTCCCACAGACCAAAAACATGCATGTTAGGCTGATTGGTAACTCTAAATTGTCCCTAGGTGTGAGTGAGAGAGTGAATGGTTGTTTGTCTCGTGTGTCTCTATGTGGCCCTGTGATGGACTTGCGACCTGTCCAGGGTGTACCCCGCCCCTCGCACAGTGATTGCTGGACATGGGCACCAGCGACCCCCGTGACCCAAACTGGAATAAACAGGTAAAGATAATGGATGGATGGATGGATGGATGGATGGATGTTGGACGTAACTGGGACCCTGTGTACACAATTTCATTCCACCACATGTACCACATGGGGTGCGAATGACAAGAACCTTGAATCTTTGAATCCTTGAACAAGCAGATCAGACGGCATATTGCTTGTTTGTGCGTTATTAATTTTAGGTGTGACGGAAGAGGGTAGCTTATTGCGCCTGAACTTTATCCATTTGTTTTACACAAGCCAAAATATCTCTAAATTTAAAAAGTAAACTACCGATATATCTGTACCAGGTTTTATTTTTTTTTTTTGTTTGTCTATTTATTTTTTTTTTAATAATCCATCCAAATTTTGGGGCCTAATTTCAAAGATTAAAAAAAAGTAATGCATTTGTTTAATGATGAAAAATCCTTCTTTATCTGTCTTCAAATGACCACATATAATCAAGTAGTCATTGAAAGCATCAATGAACATTTCAGCCCTCTGTCTTCCTAAAGGATAATTGAATACACAATAGCGCCCTATAAACCGAACAATTATGGTGGAAAATGTGGAGATGACAATATTCGAGGTTTGCTATTATTAGCTTCTTCGAAGGCCATTCCCATGAAAGAATTTGCCACATTAGTGGAGCCTTATCTTCAAGTATGGGCAGGACTGTGGCATTCAAAGGTCAGGAACATCTTGCTTTCATTAAAACCTCTTCCAATTATCATGTGGATGAGCTTTTTGATTGGCGTCCTCTGGGAGAATGGCAGAGCGGGACAACGAGGATCTCGTATTGATAATTGAAAACGAGTCTGTGGGAAAACTGGATGTCGTGGTGTCTTTTTGTCAAACCTACAGGCATGATTCACTCTCAAATATTCGATGCAGCTTTTGCTTCTGCTGAAAAATCTGATTTTTTTTTTTGAGTTCTCTTCACAGTGAGGGGAAAAAAATCAAACATGTTTCATGCTTTATGGTTTTATATCCAACTGCAGTCATTTGTCAAGTGCACACTTTGTGTTGGTGAAAGGGATGATGAAAATACTTTTCATTTTCTCCACTCTCCACTCAATACCAAAACACACACACACACAAAAAAAAACTAGAAGATAAAAAAAAAAGAAGTGTGGAAGTGACTAACTCATTTAAATAAACATCAAATTTTTCTGTTTTCAGAAATGTGTTAAAGTCATGGAAATCAGGCTTACCGGTGAATCTGAAGAAAAACAGGGTGACGTTTTATTCATTCAACCTTTATTTATACAGGTTAATCCCATTGAGCCTCCGGGACTCATTTACAAGAGAGACCTGATTTTAACAATCATATTGTGCTGTTATTTGTTCATGTTTTATTCATTTGTTTCCTATCTTGAGGTCAAACCCTGGGCAACTATCTGTCAGAAAACATGGGGCTGAGATCTCTGTGTCTTGCCTGGAATTGCTTTCGAGGGAGAGGAGCGGTCACGTTGGCTAATGGCCTTGGGGTAATATTGCAAATTTATGTTTGATCAGTTGTTTTTTTCCCCTAATGCAAGAAAAATACAATCATCACTGAGAGCTTTTAAAATATAATGACAAAAATGATAAAATTTGTATATTTTGATTCTATTTAGAACAGAACACTGACATTCATTGTAAACCACATACATTTTGTATAATTATCTTCTCAAGTAATTATACAAACTATTGCAGCCAACTTTGAAGTGTGTAAACCAGCAGTTACGATGTAATGATTGTAATATAATATTAACAATTTTATATGACGCCATCTTTGCTCATTTTATTTGTCTATTAGTATTATGTGAAACTGTATTTTTTTCCAGGTTTTCTTTAAAAAAAAAATTACAATACTCGTTAAAAAAATGGGCAAAAGTTCAAACTTGGTCTAAAGCACATATGTCAATCTCAAGGCCCAGGGGCCAAATGTGGCCTTTGTTGACATCTTTTCTGGCCCACAAGATTATATTTTAAAAGTAAAATATTTTTTTCACTTGAATTTTTTCAATAATCTTTGATTATGATGTCAAAAGTGCATGAGAATACATCAAATGAGACCAATCAAACCCTTTTTGAGGAACCTGCAACCAAGACAAGATGTTGGGTATCTAACTTGAGTTAATGTAGATTCTGAAACTGGCCCTTAGTTTAAAAAAGGTTTTAATTTTGGCCCCCTTTTAATAAGTGAGTTTGACAACCCTGGTCTAAAGTTAAGAAAATTCTTATACAAGTGTTTGTGTTTATTTTGGAACTCAGTAAAGCTTTATTAAAAATACATTTCTAATTTATAAATTGCCAAAAACAATCTTTATTTTTCAAGTTCTTACCCCAAAACCTAAAAACTATTCAAGTTTAGTGTTTTTTTTTTTTTTTTTCTAAAATAAATAAATATTTCATACATCCAAGAGATGTTGCTTTACCACATTTATTGACTGGGTACAGATCACTTTGAGAAAACTTAGTCAAACATTTTACAAAAAAAAAATTCCCACAATTGTATGATTTTTTTTTTTTTTTTTTTTTTAAGAAAAACACCTGAAACATGACGATCCAGGTTCAAATCCATAAATTATAGCATAAAAGATGAATTAGAAGCTCATGAAATGAATGTGCTTTACATTCCGTTTACTAAAAGCAACAACTTTTTTGTTTAAATGTTCAAAATCTGTTAGAAAACATCAATGTGCCTCTACTTTTCTTCAACAAAAGTTTCTTGTTCTCGTGTGTTTTAGGGAAATGTTTATCTCAGATCAGTGGATCTGTCAAATAATGACTTTGGTAAAGAAGGAGCCGTTGCTTTAGGACAAGCTCTCAAAGACAACGATGTTTTGGAGGAGCTGAACGTGAGGTATGAGATTTTCTTCTAATCAAATGATGAGAAACAATAACTGAACATTTTATTTAACCATTCATTCAGATCAAATTTACACATATGACACGTTTCAGCAAATTCTATCTAATTAAAATCACAAAAATTACAGCTTTTCATTAATTTAAAGACTTTCATCACCATAAATACTTAAACTTTACTTTTGTAGTGAAACCAGGTTTTCCTTTCAAATGTTTTTTGTTTGCTGCTTGAACTATTACCACAGTTTAAAAAAAAAAAAAGCTTTACAATTACCTCCATTACGCTTCAACACCTTTTTTCTTTTCTGCATTTATTTTCCCACCACAGTAACAACCGAATCCCCCCTGAGGGAGCCATCCATCTCGCCATGGGCCTCAAAGAAAACAAGACAATCAGATTCCTGAATGTAAGCTGCTGAAAAGAAATTGGTTCTAGCTTTACAAGCAATGGGGGGAATCCGAGGACAAAATAGGATAAATAAATGGATCACTGTACTTTGCTTTTGTGTCAGTAATGCAGGTGAATCATCCTGGTCATGATGTTATACGAGTAAAAAAAAAAAAAAGTTCTATTCAACAATGAATTCAGTTAAAAGCATAAAGATGGTGTGGGTTTAGGAAGAATTTATTTTATTTACTAATGCGTTTAAAACTTGGATCTACAAATATTTGATTGATTCTAATTTGAAAAATCCATCGCAGCACAGAAAAATAATAGAGAAATTTAGCTGTGAAAAAGATATGATTTCAGCAAAACACATCAGTAAAATTAAAACTTTAGTTTGCTTAACTAAGTGTGCGAAGTACAAACGATTTTGGAATCCTTTAATGAAATGTGTGTTCAATTCACTTTAATATAACTTACATAAAAAGAAATGTTCTCTCCTTTAAGCATGCATTTTATGACTGAGGAGCAGAAATTGCCTTTAAGAGGAGCACACCTCCATCAAACTGATCTTATACCTCCTGCGGTAAGCAAAAACAATAGCAGTACTATGGCTCAAGTACATCTAAACTAGCAAACATTGGGCGTTTTTCAATGTATAATAAAAATAATCAATTTGGTACAGAGGCAGAAATTTTAATTTATTGTAGTTCTACCCAAGGAAAATGTTATAATCATCCACATTGCAAGCAGGCAACCTTGTGGTCTTTCTCAGCGGTATAAATCAATAACTCTCCAGCAGGATTTCTGAGTGTCTTTTAAAGTTCTCTTTATATTTTAGCAGCTTTTTCACGTTTTCTGTTCAGTCCCTGTCAGTGACCATGGCAGCCTATTGTACAGTGTATGCTCGAAAACTGAATAAAGTGAGCAAAAGGAGTACAAATGAAGAGGTGCCAAGCCGTTATCCATTTTTCTTTACCTGCCGTTCCTTTCCAGATCACCGGGTAAGCTGGTACCTACCTCAACAGTCATTGTGCATGAGGTTACACCCTGGACAGGTTGTAGGTCCATCACAAGACAAGTGCCAGGCCTAAAGACAGAACTATCTATAGCAGAAATAACCAGTACCTTAAAGTAAAGCATTTAAGAAATGGCAAAACATCCAAAATAGATCTAACACAAGGCCTAAGAGATGAATCACCCTCCATTTAATCACTGAATGTATATAGAGTTTTCAAGTAATAGTTCTTTGGGATTCACCTTGCTAAAGCTAAAAAGCTTTTTTATATGTTTGTCAGGCTGTTATCTTTGCTATTTATCATCAACTCAAAAATTGTGAATTGAATTGGGTCTTTGTGATAGCCTGGTAATAAAGTACCTGGCTCCGTGTCTTGCCACAAACCTGGCTTTTCATTTGAGAGCTTATCCAAGGAGATTCATGTGTCCAGCAGACTCATAAATCAGAGTTAATTTATCTATTTATTTATTTACCCATCCATTTTTGTCCACTTGTCTGTGATTGGGTCAACAAGTCAAGAAAGGAAACCCAAACATCTCTCTCCTCCGAAGCACTTCTACCTTGGGATCCCCAGGCTAGAGGGGATATAAGATCCCTAAAGTAAGTTTTAGGTCTATTAGTCTTTTCTCAGTGGAAAAATTTCCAGAGGGAGCTGTCCTAATCAGATGCCTGAACCACCTCATCCAACTCCCTTCACGAGCAACAGCTCTTCTCCATAATACACCCAAATAATTTAGCTTCTCACCCTATCCACAAGGCTTAGCCTTATCATCTTATGAAGGAAGTTTGTTTCAACGAGTCATATTCAGGATCTTGTTTGGTCCAGTATGATCCATAGGTGAGTGAGGGCTGGTGCCAAGACAAACCAGTAAATTAAGAAGTTTATCTTTCATCTTAGTTCTTACCATCTTAACAACTCAACCAGGGTGAAGATCTGGTCCACTGGTTCATGAACAGTCAAGAGTCAAGTCAAAAACAAACCTCTGACAATGTTCACAGAATGAATGGAGGACATGTGAAAAAGCAGTCGAAGTCTACAGAAAAATGTTGAAAGACTGAAGAAATACAGTACAAAACCACTTGAAAAATATTAAACAGGTTTGCACTTTCAGAACAAACAGAAACGAGGAATGAATGTTTGCATGTTGTGTATTTCTTGTCAGGTCGGTAGGAATCCTATCCAGAACATTGGATGTTCCAAGATCCTTCAGTCTCTTCAAGAAAACCCAGATTCATCAATAGAGACTTTAGACTTTTCAGTAAGTGAAACATTCCTCTAGAAAAACAGATCCTCTCAATGCAGGAGTCAAACCTTTTACCTGCGTCTCTCTCCCTCCAGGACATCACAGTCAACGAGGATTTTGAAGACTTGTATACGGCAGTGAAAAAAACGTTTTCTGCACTCAGAGTGAAACATGGAGGCACAATTGGCCCACTCAGAAAAGCCAAATCCTGGAAAGTGTTAGAGTAACTGCTGCACTTACATTCCAGCAAAGAGCTCTGAAATCTTGTGAAGCCCTGAAATTTTATTTCCCTAATCGACGAAGGAATCAAAGGCTGGATGCTTGCAGAAATCATTTCCGTACATTTTTTCTTTTACTTTTCGAGGAGCTACAATAACATACCACTTTAAATAAACTATACTTATAAAAACTTGTTAAATACCCAATCAGTTCAATATAAAATTACTTTAGAGGGGATCCACTGGTTTAACGTTTATTTACAAAAAAGACACTTCGACATCGCCTGAAGAGAATTGTCAAATAAGTCAGTAAAAATGGGCACTCAGTTCATGTACCGAATGTGATTCTTTTTCGATATGATAAGATTTGATGTTATATGAATCCGTGGGTAGAATGGTGAAGAGCAGCTGAGAGCACTGCATTGTGTATGAAAAGAAGTCAAAGTGGGCTGCACAAAATAATTTAAGTGTTGCGTGACTAGTTGAACAGAAAAACCAGCTGTGAAAGAACAGTCGGCAGTTAGATAACAATCCTGCTCACTGCAGCAAGACGACCCTAACTGTGTTAGGTACAGTAAGATGTCACTTTGGATGTATGTGGTTCAAGGTTGCCTTTTCAAAAATAAAAAAAAAGGAAATAAATTCAATAGGTGTGACAATTAAAATTACTTTTCTTGTGACTGACTTATCCAGTTTATTTGAATGAATGTGTTTTTAACAGAAGCAAGAAAAAGAAAACCAAAGAGACAAAAAATTACTATTGGTGAAAAACACAAAATATAATTTTGTAATTGATTGGTTTTATTAATTATTTAAATGATTGTCATACATAAACTAGAAAAGTATGACCCTTGTATCACCATCTTATCGTGATAAAGGACTTTGTGTGCCTGAATGATGCTAGGAGCTACTGTATGCCCCTGGTAGGGTATCCCAAGGTAAAAATTGTTCTTAGGTGACAGGCCAGACAAAGAGTGGTTGCAAAGACTCATATGGAAATAAAACAGGAAGGAGCTCAGTGTACCTTGACCTGACATGGATTACCAGGGTTCCACCTTGGAGCCAGGCTAGGGGGAGGGGCTCATCAGCATGTGCCTGGTGACCAGGTTTCTACCCATGGGTCCCAGTTGGGCTCAGCCTAAATGAGCAACATGGGTTTGCCTTTCTGTGAGTCCACCTGCAGGAGGGGCCATACTAGCCAGGAGCATGACTCCATGGACAGCGGGCGAAGGCAGGGGCCTTGGCGCTCTGACCCTGGCTTACCAAATCTGGCTCTTGGGATATGGAACGTAACCACTCTGGTGTGAAAGGAGCCTGAGCTTGTGAATGAGGTTGAGAGGTACCGACTAGATATAGTTGGGCTCACCTCTATGCACAGCATGGGCTCTGGAACTAAACTTCTTGAGAGATGCTGGACCTTATTCCGCTCTGGAGTTGCCCATGACGAGAGGTGCCAAACTGGTGTGGGTCTACTTTTAGCCACCTGATTTGATTTCTGTATGTTGGAGTTTTCCCCGGTAGATGAGAGGGTAGCTTCCCTGCACTTTCAAGTGGGGGGACGAGCTCCGACTGTTGTTTTGCCTATGTGCCAAATGGCAGTTCAGAGTTTCCAGCCTTCTTAGAGTCGTTGGTAGGGGGTGCTAGAAGGTGCACGAGCTGGGGACTCCTTTATTCTGCTAGGAGACTTCAATGCCCACATGAGTACTGACAGTGTGGCCTGGAGGGGTGTTATTGGGAGGCCTCTCTGATCTGAACCTGAGTGGTGTCCTGTTATTGGACTTCTGTGCTAGTCATGGTTTGTCCATAACAAATACCATGTTTGAACACAAGGGTGTCCATAAGCGCACTTGGCACCAGGACACCTTTAGATCGATGACTGACTCTGTAGTTGGGTCATCTGATTGCACCACTGGACTGGCAGACTGGGATGGTGGTTCCCCTCTTCAAAAAAGGAGACTGAAGGGTGTGCTCAAATTATAAGGGCATCACTCTCCTTAGCCTCCCTAGTAAAGTCTATTCAGGAGTACAGAAGAAGCAAGTGCAATCGTTGGTTGAACTTCAGATCCAGGGGAAACAATAAGAGTTCCATCCTGGCATTGGAGCATTGGGCGAGCTCTTTACCCTCACTAGGGTCCTCGAGGGGTAATGAGAGATTGCCCATCCAGTCTACATGTGTTTTGTGGACTTGGAGAAGGCGTTTGACCGTGTTCCTATAGGTACACTGTGTGGGGTGCTCTGTATGGGATTGGGAACTTGTTGCTATGGGATGTTTGGACCTTTTACAAGCAGTGCGATAGTTTGGTTCACATTGCTGGTAGGAAGTCAGATCACTTTAGAGTGGAAGTTGAACTCCACCAAGGCCGCCCGTTGTCACAGATTCTGTTCATAACTTATGAGCAGAATTTCTTGGTGCAGCCAGGGGACGGAGAAAGTCTGGGTCGGTGGCCTCAAGATTCCATCTCTGCTATATGCAAATGATGTGGTCCTGTTAGTGTCATCATGCAGTGATCTTCAGCTCTCAGTGAAGCAGTTTGCAGCAGAGTGTGAAGCGGCTTGGATGAGAATCAGAACCTCCAAATCTGGTCAATGGTCCTCAGTCAGAAAAGAGAGGATTACTCTCGTGTGGATTTTTACTTACCATTGTGGTGAAAGGGAACTGAGCTGTAAGGCGAAGCTCTCCGTTTACCAGTCGGTCTATGTATCTACCCTCATCTATAGCCACAAACTCTTAAGTAGTTACAAAAAGAATGAGATCATGTAAAGTATACTGGTGGTTGAAGTTGAGTTTCCTCTGCAAAGTAGCTGGACGCTTCCTTAGAAATAGGGTGAGAAGTTCAGTTATCTGGGAGAGACTGAGTAGAATCATATCAAGAGGAGCCAGTTGAGGTGGTTCAGGCCTCTAGGGCACCTTCTTGGGGAGGTGCCCAGGGAATGTCCAACGGGTAGGAGACCCGGGGAAGACCCAGGACACACTGGAGAGACTATGTGTTTCGGTTGGCCTGGGAACACCTTGGAATCCTCCTTGAAGAGCTGGAAGATGTGGCTGTGGAAAGAGATGTCTGGGCCTCCCTACTCAAGCTCTTGCCCCCATGACCCGACTTTGGAACAATTGGAAGATAATGGATGGATGGATATGACCCAGTGTATTGTTTAGCCTGGATTAGTGTACAGTACAATGAAAATATATAAAGAAATCAGAATGTATTTGCAACCCCTCAGGAGTGGCTCATCTAAAAGCAGAGCTGTAGAGAGATTTAAAGGGTATGGCTTGCAGATTTTAAATTGTTTATGTGACAGAAGCAGCTAAAATGTGAAGGAAGTATCCTTGAAGTTCTCAGAGTTGAAGATGCCTCTCTATTTCTCTCTCTCTCAGGGAAACAACACTGCACTACTGATCAGTACATTTGTTGCACAATTTACTTCACATCAGGGTCACAGCAGTTCCTGAAAAGCAAAGGTTCACAATCACATGACTGACCCAGATTATTTCCCTTACAAAAATGTGCATTTAAAAAACATTCCTTGATAAATTAAACTGGTTTTAACTCTTTGTGGCAAAAAACAAACAAAAAAAAAAAAAAACTGATTATGTTTTAGGACTTGTTTACTGAATGATCAAATAAAAATAATTCTGTATGTCACTTCTGCCATACATAAAATAGAACAGCCCAGTCCTGATGAATGATGGTTCTAGTAAATCATTTACTTCATGTTCATTTTACACACTGTGCCAGGCAATCAGTGGCGGGAGCAATCAGTCACTCAAACATGATCTATTCTGCACGTTGGCACTCAGATCACGTGTTTTTCAAACTCTCATGGGTTTGACCATATGATTACCTGTCAAATTACATCACAGAAGGAGGTGGGGGGAGGGAGTAAACATTAACTAGCAAGTAATGTCTGCGTGTCAAACAACCACTTTACTTTACAGAAGAACATGGCAACAAGTTCTGTGAGGAGTTTGGAACACGTTCTGTCCATGTCTTCTGTCTACCTGCACCAAACCTCCAGGTAAATATGAGATTAGATTAGATTAGTTATAAAACAATGACTGAGAAGGAAGCCGTTTAGATTGATCGATTGATATCATTGATATCAGCAGGATTGTGTGTCAAACTTCATCTTGAGGAGGGAAATAGGAGATAAATGTTACTTAATATCACAGTTCATAGCAGTTAATGAGGTGTTTGTTCAGCATTCAATAAAACGTCAAATCAGAGAATATTAGGCTTTAGGGTCTTTTCAGCAGCATTGTGTATAATACCTCATTTCAATACCACAATTTTGACTATTTATTTCTAAATTCTTCATTATGTGTGTGTTGCGTTAAAAAGAATTTCACTTAAGTCTTATGTAAGAGAGTCGGTAAAAAGCAAGCCTGCTTTAATCATTTGCCAGACCTCTGAACCTTGTACTGTAACATTTACACAACATTTAGGACCTCTGGCTGCACCGAGTTCCCTCTATACCTCACTCCAACATTACTCTGAAACAAGTTTTGACTTATTATACATGCTTTTTTTTTTACAAAGTGCCGTGGGAAATTCATGATTGATCACAGTTTCTCATTAAAGCCAGTGGCCCATGATGTTATTATAAATAAGGAAAGTTTCACTGACCTTGACGGTTTGAGGATTTTTCGAACGCATAAAGCCTATAAAAGTGTTTGCGAACTAACAGATGGCTTTCAAAGTACAGATTAGGACACTGACGCTTCCTAATCTATAAAAATGGGGGATAAAGCATTTAACATTTTGTGCAAAATCCTGAAATTGAGGTTAATTGAAGCAGCTTTCGGGGGATTTAAAAATCAGAGTTTATAAAAAGCAACTAAAGTAACAGAATCAGATGTCTGGCCGAGTGTGGCAGCGCTCTTCCATATTACATGCAAACTCTTCGACTTTGTGAGATGCAACATCTGTTACAACAATCCTTCTGACTTTATTCAGCTTTCATTTTAGTGTTTTGCCTTTGTACAGCATGTCTGTTTTTAATCAAACCGCTAACAGTTTAATTTAACATCAGCATTTCTTGTGTGTATTTTGCAATACTTGGCATTTGCATGTGCCATTTTCACCCGCCATTGAATGTAAAGCAGCAATAATGTGTGTGTTCATTTATCTGTTGGGAAAAAAATCCCATGAACCACTGGTTGGATTTTAATGAAACTCTTTAAAAACTAATCACTGGCTCTATAACCGATTAACTTTTGGAGTTCACAGCTAATGGACCTTAGCCTACACCAACATGACTAAACATCAGTGAATATTACAAATACCGAGCTAAAATTCGGCATGGTATTGGTTGACAGTCATTTGCAACCCATACTTCAAGCTTAATTCATAATAACAATAATAATAATAATCCATGTCTATGCAAGACATTGCATGAGATTGTGCATATTGTTATTTTCGAGGTTTGACCAAAACAGCCACAAAATATTTCATTTATCAAAATAAGATCATGTTTAAAACGGTCATGAAAGGCAGCCATCAATATGTAGTTATTTAAGGATTGCTATTATCATTAAAAAGTCAAATTTCCCCTAAAAAAATACAACTTAAACATCTAAATGTTCAATCAGGTCATCTGGACAGTTTCTTTTTTGTGCCGAGATGCTTCGTCCGTCATCCGACGGACTTCTTCGGTCGGTTTGATGACTGGCAACTTAAACATGTTGGATGGAAATCTTTGTTTTCTGTGAGACCATTTGAGCTGCTAATGTACAAAATCCAACTGAAGTCTCAGAGATTTGTACTGCTTCTCTTGAAGTGAAAGATATTTGCTTAATATCTGCTCCAGGGTGGGTTTAATGGTGAAGTCCCTCACTGATGCTCTCATCCCACTCACTCATATCAAAAGATATTATAAATGTCTTTTAGCCCCATTAAATCATCCACATCTCCCCATTATTTTTAAAGATTTCCTTCCATGTATCGACAGCTTCTCTGGTTAATGGATTTGGTTTGAGCTGTCGTTTCTGTCGTTCATCTGGTCTCTGTGTAGGAGGTTCTCAGAAAGCAGCGACAAAGGCTGGTTCCAGTCCTTACTTGCGCACAGAGTCGATAACAGGAAGGACGCTCACTCCAACCTGCTGTCAAAGAAGGAGACCAGCAACCTGTATAAAATCCAGTGTGAGTTTTTACTACAAATAAAGATTCATTGTCTTTAGTCACAGAGGGTGAAACATACGATTTATTTTAATATAAAGGATTTCTGTTTTGTCTCAGCAGTTTATTTTTTTATTCCAACATAAGGCAGCAAAATGAATCAGGTTCATTAAATCCAGTCTGCACTGACCGTAGTGACCTTAGAGAAAACTACGTTTCATTACACATGCATTGCAAGCAAGCCAACATTATGAACTCTAACATTTTCTGACATCAGAACAAGTCGTGTGGTTTTCATTTGAGTCTGATGTGATAACCGCCTCTGAAGAAGTTTACCTTTCTGCACACACTTTGATCTTTTCTGCGGTGTACATCACACCATGCAGAGATTTCAATTTGGAGCATTCTATCAGCCATAGCCTACAACCTTTGTGCAAGTGAATCGGTTTTGTGTGAATTTGCTGAACTGGGGTGTGAAATTACTTTGTTGAAGGTTTTGGTTTTGTGCTTTAAAATAAAAATGCTAATTTCTGATCAGTCTGTCTGTCTTCTTCTTCTTTTTTTTTTTGTAGTTCACAACGTCAAACCGGAGTGCCTGGATGCATACAACAGTCTAGAGTGAAGCATTTTTCTTCTTCTTCTAAATACGGCTTTTATGAAATCGTGTTCTCTTTCTGATTTTGTTTTAAGTGAGTTATAGAAAACGTTGTAATGTGTACATTTAACAAAAGTTTGTCAGGAAGATGAAATGAATAATAAAATAAGAAACAAGTGCAACTATGGGACAAATGGAAGTCAATTACAAAAGTAGACATTTGATGGAGATTTGGCTCCTGCATAATGTTTACTAAGCTTTCAGACCTTTTAGTTAGGATGGTGGTTAGTTTGATGTCATTACTGGGAAAGGATGCAATTTTTGCAGCTTTATAAATATTTCGGCTCCTTTAACTCAGCAGTCTGGAAGTCTGGCTCCTATACTCAGCTGCTGAGCTCTGAGGAAATTAAAGTAATTTAAGTCCTCAAAGCTTAAAAAGTTTATAACATTCAACTAAACCACTCAGGGGGCACAGTTTCTGAAAGCCAGCAGCTCAGGGGCTGGACATCCAGCAATTAAAATCACTATGTAAATAAACCAAGTTTTACTTTTTAAATTTGTTTTATTAAAATGGATTATAAATGCAATTAACAGAAACCAAAACCCCAACCCAAAACCCCTGATTTATTTATTGTTTTATGGGCTGGCACTTCCAGCCCATGGGGCGCCAGTTAAATAGCCCTGGTATATAAAGAGCAAAGTGTGTGTGTGTATATATATATATATATAT
>NC_056505.1:7882296-7887449 GCF_014905685.2 Nematolebias whitei
GCCTGCTTCCACAAATCAAATTATTATTAATAATAATAATGTCATCACTGCATGTTTCCATATAATGGTGAAATTAGTCTCTGCATTTAACCCATCCACCACCAGGTGGTGCAGTGGGCAGCTATTGAAAGCACCCCGGGGGCATTTGGGGATGAGGTGTGCTGCCCAGAGACCACGTGGTGTCTCTGGGCAGCACACCTCATCCCCAAATTCCCCCCCGGGTGCTTTTTTGTTTGATTTATAATACAAATAGAACAGATAAATGGACAAACCCCTATTCAGAGAAATTAAGGAGGATTAACGAGGTAGTTCTGGAGTGATGAGGTAAGGGGGCGGGGCAGAAGTTAGAGAAAGTAAGCCTGTGATGGAGGTCACCTGCTCAAATCCCCTGACTGTTACATTAAAAATGTGGGATTGTCTTGAGCAAGGCCCTTAACACCCCCCAACCCCAGCTGCTCCTCGAGGAACTCTTAATAGCAGCCCTCAACTCCACAAAGAGGGCTGTGGTAGCTCGGTAATAAGCAGTTACGTCATGAAGAGCATCCGGCGTGAAAACGTTTGCTAAACTTCTGTGCGTTTGGTGGCTGTGGCGACCCCTGAAGGAGGGAGCAACAAAAGAAAGAAAGAAAAATGTGGCTTTTTCTGCTTTGCTGCGGTGATGGCAGAAAAACTTCACCTCCATGAAATGATCATCAGCAAATTCACTGCATCTTCAATGCTTAGCATCAAAAGTATATAAATTAAAATGCAGGAAACACAATTTTATAAAAATATTTTCAGAAAATAAGCCTGGCCCTTGGGTTAGTCTAGCTTTACTAAAGTGGCACAAAAACTAATTCTGTTGTAGAGGAAACATAAATTCAATTAGATACCTGTTAATTATCTGTTTTGTTTGGTTTTGATTTTAGTTGAAGGGACGAACTGCGCTAACATCCTCAAAAAAAAAAAAAAAAAAAAAAAAAAGACTGGAAAGACATTTAATGAACGGCAGTAAGAAATGATATATTGTGATAATTTAAAATAAAATAAGCTTTAACGGTGTATAGCTTGAAATGAACTTCTGTATTTTGTTAAGATCTGACTCAAATGAAAGGAAATTTGCTTTGGAAGACTCATTTATCACCAGGACGAAACTACACCATTAAAACAGCATTTTCTTTAGAATTAAAAGATTAACAGAGCATTTAGCTGACAAAATGCTAATAAAATGGAGTGTGTGGTCAAGGTAGATTAGGGTTTTTACGACCAGCTGCGTCACCTCAGAGCCCTCTCGTCGGCCGTTGTGCTGAAATGACAGCATGTGTTGCAAGTGCAAGCACCTTTATTGGTTGTGTGTTTAGAGTTGTGCGCTTTTGTTCATTTATTTTATGCTGACTTCAGGGCTGAAGTACAAAACAAGCTCCATCAGGACAGGGAATATCCATGTGAAGTGGTCGGGAGCTGGAATACGTGGTACGGGGAGCAGGATCAAGCTGGTAAGCAGCAGTTTAACCACAGACAGTGATAGAAACATTCAAACAGACATATTGACACATTCAATGAGATTCAGTTCTGTGTCTGAAATCCTCATTTTCAAGTGGCAGCGCTTTAGCTTTAGTTTGTTTGGGAGAAAATTTTAAACAGAAATTGACTCACAAGCAATCTTCATCCTTCTGGATACAATCATTTACAGTTTTGGATGCATTAGGGTTATACTATGAAGTTTTGGAAGCCATGTTTGAGTGGGTGGCTGTTTCTGTAAAGTGCTGCAGTGACATCTGCTGTTCTCTTCTCTCAGTTCATCTGTGGAGATACAGAGGAGGCTTTCCAGCTCTGACCCAATGTCTGCACAAACTGAGAGCCAATAAGGTCACTTGCACAATGTTTGCTTTGAATAGTTCCTATAAGACAGTAACAACTACCCTTAGAAAATCCATCCTATGTGTAAAGTTGTGTGTGCTTCAGATAAATACTTTAAAACCACCTTTATTGTTAATGTGTTAATATTTTCTAGGTTGAGAAGATTATATCTTGAGTTAAAATTGTGCTAATTTATGTTTTATTACAATTTTACGGTTTAATTGCGCACATTTTAAAAGCACATTTAATGCATCGTATGTGCATGCAGTTTTATTTATTATTTTTTTAATTTTGACAACTTTTAAACCTTTCAGGAGTATTTGGATTTTCAGAAGGAGAGAGCAAAAATGTTGTTATCGAGACAAAACCAGCTTCTTCTGGAGTTCAGTTTCTGGAATGAACCTCTGCCAAGACAAGGACCAAACATCTACGAGCTGCGCACCTACAACCTCAAGGTCATTAACATTATTCTGTACATTTATTTGCAGAAGACCCATGTAATATTTTAACATTGTCTGGAAAACATTAGACGCTTATTTTATCTTATGGAGACAGAATATTTATGAAGTCCATTGAATGTGCTGTATTCCTACATCTTGGTTACTCTCAAAACTCTCATATTAGTGCATATTTTTTTAAAGCATCTTTCCTTTCTAATAAGATGTGTCGTAGTCTAAAGATGAACCAGTTATAAGATAAATGTTGCTAAATTATCAGAATCACAGTAATGGAAAGTGGACTGCTGTGTGGAAAATGTGCTTTTCATCAATAAGCTCTATTCCACTTTAAAATCTTCACATGCAATTTTAAACTACCCAAATCACTCAGCGCCACAACTTAACAAATTTAAAAGAATAGAAGCAAATCTAAGAAAATCTGTGTGCAGTCTGTTCACTTGTGTGTGGGTTTCTTGGTTTATTTAAAACCAACAGGCTAGGAGCAAATAAACAAAAACTGTGATGAAATTGCTGCTTGTGTTGCCATGTTTGTTGCCTCAGTGTGTTCTGTCTTTCAGCCGGGAACCATGATTGAATGGGGCAACCACTGGTAAGATGAGCTTCACCTACTTGACGTATAAATACAATCAGTGTTGTAGCCTTTATTTTATCTGATTTTTAATAGAAGTGTGAATTATACTCCTGAAAACAGCATCTCTTTCTTCAGGGCAAGGGCAATCAAACACAGGCAAGAAAACAACGAAGCAGTGGGCGGCTTTTTCGCCCAGATCGGTGACCTGTATGTGGTTCATCACTTGTGGGGTGAGTAAACGCGGCTTTCTCTGAAGAAAATTGTAATCAAGCCTTGGTTTGTGGAAGCTATCAGCTCACTATCACAATCGGTGTAGAGTTGAACCCAGATGCAAACAGAAATCAGGGAAACATATTTATTAAACTTAAAATACAAAAATGAAAGAGCTGACGTGGACACGGTGCGAGGACTGAGCCTGACAGCTATGGGAAGCACAATCCACGGACGAGGGACAAACACGAGACATTATTTAAAGACCAAAAGTAACGAGAGGGAATAAACAGCTGGGGAGGATAATCAGGAGCAGGTGAGAGTGGGAGGAGCAGGAGCCGCCCAACATGAAGAGAAAAATACCGGAGAAGCTGGAAACACCGGAAAACTGACTCAAAGAAAGAACTAAATAAAAATAAACACAAGTTCACAAAAACACCACAAAACACAGAGATTATGAAACACGCTCATCTTCCTGCAGTTTGTTTGTTTGCTTGATAACAGGTGGACTTTTTACACATCAGACCAAAGTATCAACTTGTTTCATCTGGGATTTTATGATCAGTACATGCCATTCAATGAAATATTTGCCTAAACTTTATCTCAAATAAAACCTTTTTCACAGATAAACCTTTTCTACATGTCACAGATTATTCAGATATTCCTTAGCTCCATTTTGTGCAGGTTGGATTTCTCTAGGCCTTATTTTGCAACTCCTCCTGCACACTTTGTTCTGTTTATCTTATTCATAGGTCAAAACATTCAGCTTATCCAGGAGATGGGTGCAAAAAGTTTTGATTGGTGTGATTTAATTTTTGTTCTTCTTTCGGCTGCTCCCTTCTTCAGGGGTCGCCACAGCGAACTTTTCCATAGCTCCTCTTCAGCGCGACTCGACTCGGTTCGGTTTCGAGTCCTTTTCCACTGTTACTTTTTTGTGGAACCGGCAACTTTTTTGGTTCCTTCTTCTCAAGGGTACCAAGCGATTTGAGCCGGCACCAAAACGTGATGTCAGAACACTGTTGGTCACTGATTGGTCAGAAGCTGTTTGAGAAACTTTTCACATCAACAAGAGCCGCCATTTGTAATTACCGGTGTTCGAACTCGAGGAGCGACTGGACCCATTTTAAAGATTAAAAAAAAAAATAATGACAACACCATGGTCTAATCCTGAAGTGCAAGCGTTTTTTGTGCTTGGTGGCCGACGACAAAATCCAGAGCCAGCTAGATGGAGCTCCACCGGTCCCTGACTCTCTCCGGTCCTGTCCACTGGATCCCCCTCAGGCCATGCCGGGCGTCATCTCCTCTGTTCCGAGCTCCGCCGGTCACCGCGGAAGATCCTCCATGCTGCCGACTCAGGGCTCGGGCTCAGGATCCCGCCCTTGCGTGCTCTGTGGGGTCCGAGCTCCGCTGGTTACCACCAAGGATCATACGAGTTGCTGACTCGCAGAAGGCCGGTGCCCAGACCCCAGCCTTGCGTACTCATGAAGGACGAACCCCGATCCCAGCAGAAGGGTGGACCGGGACGGGTCTGGGGCGGAGGGTGGAAACAATTTTTACAAACATTTTATGTATTAAAAAAAAAAAGGTTTTTTTTTTTTTATTAGCAAAGATTAAAAAATAAATAAATAAACGGTGCCGGCTTTATCATGAAATCCTGTTTTCACTTTAATGATTATTAAATAATCTGTTAAAGTTAACTGAGCTGAAAAATCACAAAGACACAAAATTATTGGATCTCTCAGGAATATTTCCCTCAAATATATGTTTAAAGAAGAGATACGGCCTTTAGTTCAACTTTATTCAAACCCACTGATGTACAAATCACTAAACAAGAATTCAACTTTAAAGTAAAGCTAAAAAATAATAAAATATCCGTGAACAAGAAACAAAACCACACATCTAATTGAACAATAAAAGTAGACACAATGAGTGCAAATACATCCAATGATGAAGAAAACCTATACAATTTTAAATGTTTTTGTAGAATCTGGTTCAGAGATTTAATGGCGAACTAAAGTTCATTAAAAATTAACAGATGATATCTATCTATCTATCTATCTATCTATCTATCTATC
>NC_056505.1:7887549-8001091 GCF_014905685.2 Nematolebias whitei
TATATATATATATATATATATATATTGTTTAATTCAATCATTTTAATAATATGTATTCTTTTTAATTTACCAGAAACTTCAAAATAAATTCTCACCCTGTACTGAAACCTGTTTCAACGTCTTACCA
Source organism: Nematolebias whitei (assembly GCF_014905685.2). Classification (NCBI taxonomy): domain Eukaryota; kingdom Metazoa; phylum Chordata; class Actinopteri; order Cyprinodontiformes; family Rivulidae; genus Nematolebias; species Nematolebias whitei. The sequence continues at coordinate 7,887,677 of NC_056505.1, forward strand.
CCACCAACTGGTAAGGCATGCGACGTCAATTTGAACCCCGCCCACTGGAACCAGTACTGAAAGCATAATGAAAGGGACTATGGAAACACAACCTGTACCGTACCGAGTCGAACCGTGCTGTACCGGTACTAAAAAAAGGTACTTTGGAAAGGGGCATAAGTTGCACAAAGAGTTGGCAATTATATTTATGCCGGATGCTCTTCCTGACACAACCTCCGACCACAGCCCTCTGTGTGGAGCAGAGAGCAGCTGTCTAGGGTGACCAGGGGAGCAGATGGTGGGGGTTAAGGGCCTTGCTCAAGGGCACAGAGTGGGGCAAATGAGGATGGAGACAGGTGTGGCTGCTTCACCTATTCCACACACATTTTGATGTTGTCAGTACCAGAAGTTGAACCAGCGATCTTCCGATCACAGGCTCACCTTCTCTAATGTCTGCGCCACTGCTCCTAATATTTAACTTTATTCACAACTGTTTTGTCCGGGGGCAACACATCGAGATCTCTTCCGTTTCCTCAAAAGCATTCTCTTTGAAAGCTGCTTCACTATAGTTCCTCTGTTTTTGTCCTTTTATGCCACTTTTAGTTTTTAGCCAGCCTTTTTCTACTTTTAGCTTTTTTGTATTGTTTTGCTACAGTTAGCTAATGTTTTGATTTTTTTTATTAGTGGACTATACTTATATAGCAACTTTGTAGCCAACCAGGTCACTGGAAGTATTTTACAACACAATCTGTGCCCTCATTGTAATGGCCTGGTGGTGGTTTGAACCCAGTATGCAGGGAGAACTCAGGTTAAAAGTAAAAATTATTTAATAAAAAAAAAATAAAAAAAATTAACAAAAGGGCTGACGTGGCAGCAGAAACCTATAAGGGGACATGAAGGAAGACAAAAACCAGGACGTTGTGCAGAACATGTCGCACGAGCAAAGAGTCTTCATGAGAAAGTGCCAAGATACAAGAGAACAGGAAGCGCAGATTAAAATACACAAACACTAATGAGACAAATGACAAACAGCTGGGGGAGACAACAGGTGGTGGCAGAAGCTAATTACATGAGGGACAGACCACAAGAGGGAGACACACACTGACAGAAGAAAAGCACAAAGAACAAACAAAAGGACAGATTATGACACTTATTTACCTCTACACACTTTCATACAGCACTCTGCTGCATCTCTAAAAGTTTATCTGAATAAATCTTTATATAGAAACTAATCAGTGCTTTTAGGTTTTGTAATGGGGCAGGTAGAGAATGAGGGGTTCAGTGTCTTGCCCAAGGGTACTTCGTCATGTTGCCTTCAATCGAACCGCCGACTCTGGTTCGATTCGATTGATGGCTGCTCCAACCGCTGAGCTGCAGCCGCCCTATTTTAGCTTTTAGCTAAAGTTTTGCTTCCACTGGCTTTTAGTTCAGTGCAAACTAACCTGTATAAATAAAGGTTGAATGAATGAATGAATGAATGAATGAATGAATGAATGAATGCATTCATCTCAGGGATGTGAATAATTTTAAATTACAGCAAAGGTGCAACAGAAACGTAATATTCTGTTTCAGAAATTAAGTTATGTGCGTGTTGTGCTAAAAAGCAGTGCAAGTTAAAAAAGGGAGATCCATGAATTTTAAAAGTTTGAGAGAAAACACAAAAATAAAAAATATATATATTACATAAAAGACAGCTGCATCACATCGAGAGTAAAGTTAGTTTTAAGCAAACTGAATAGCAATTTTTTTTTCAGACTTTAGAATTATTTTGTTCTGTTCAGTTCAATTTTTTATAAATTTTTCTTGATGAAGCAGGTGTTTTGTTAAACTACACAGTGTTTGCTTGTATGTTTATGTATTTATTTGTTTATTTGGTAGCTTATGAAAACCTCCAGGCTCGAGAAGAGACAAGAAACGCTGCCTGGCAGAAGGACGGGTGGGCTGTAAATGTATATAACACAGGTAAGACATCTACTCTCAGCCCTCCATCCACCTATCCCCAAGAAAGACAATTCTAACAATAGCAAAGTTATTGTATAATTTATTAGATTTCTTTATTAAACAAGCATGCAATTTACAGAATAATGTTTTCTGTGTTGATTAAAGACATAATCATAAATTCTTCTGGTTGAATTAGAATCTATTTCTGCACCATAAGGCTCATTTAAACTTATTTTACTTTCTATTAACAAACTGTAAAGTGTTGACACTGAGACATTTAGGATATTAATAGTAATTTGATTCATAGCATTTCCTGTAATTATGATCAAACCGTCTAAGAGTATAAAGTTTAAACGCAACAAACACAACATTTAAAAGAAAGACAGCCTTGCTGCACTGTAAAGGTTGTCTCACAGACTTTGACCTAATAAAAGTGAAGTAACGTTTCAGGATTTGATTAAGAATACGTCTAAGTTGTGTTTGTTTTTATAGGTAATTTAATGAACATGCACTATGCAGAAGTTTTTGTAATTTGTGTCTGTCTGTCCTCAGTGCCTTTGGTCCAAACGATGAAGTCTAGGCTGATGATTCCCACAAAGTGTTCACCTTTACAATGACAGGATGACTCGAAACACCTCAACAAGCAAAGCTCATGGACATGTTGGTCCTGACTGACTGTAAACATTTTATTTGTTGTTTTGTTTTTGTGCTCATTCTGCTGGATGAAGTGTATTACGTTGATATCTGGTGTTATATTTTCACTCCAGGCATTAATTGTAATTATATACTGTGCGCTTTATGTCTGAAAATAAAATATGTGTTTTTGCACTTTTAGGTCAAATATGCGGCGATAAAGAATATAAACAGAAATTCAGATTGTAGTATGTAAAATGGTGTATTTACAATATGTGTAAGTAGAACTGAGTACAGACGTTTTCTTTTATAAAGCACGATTTTGTTCTGAATATTTGTCCTTTTGCATCAGTGAAATTTTAACTTCCACCCATTTTTTTTATCTTATCTTTTTTATAGTTACAATAAGATCAAGCTCAGCTTCACAACAGTGAGTGTGAAAAAGAAGCTCATGGAATACTGTAAACCCATCCCTCATTTCTATTCCACATTATTAAACACACTTGACAGTCTGAGCATTAAACTTTGTTATTAAAGCAGTTACCATTTCTGGAATGAAGTTCTCATCATTTTCTAAATAAAGACTGACTTATACACCATTGTGAACACTGTAATATTTACAATCAAATTATGTATAAATTAATTATTTCTCTACCTTCAGAAGCAGGTCTTCTAAATACACATCTTCCCTCCACTGTTGCCCACCATCCTGTCCATGCCACCATGCTATTTATCCATCCATCCATCCATTTTCTTCCGCTTATCCGGGGTCGGGTCGCGGGGGTAGCAGCCTAAGTAGGGAGGCCCAGACTTCCCTCTCCCCAGCCACTTGGGCCAGCTCTTCCGGGGTAATCCCGAGGCGTTCCCAGGCCAGCCGAGAAACGTAGTCCCTCCAGCGTGTCCTGGGTCTTCCTCTGGGCCTCCTTCCGGTGGGACGTGTCCGGAACACCTCACCAGGGAGGCATCCAGAAGGCATCCTAAACAGATGCCCAAGCCACCTCAACTGGCTCCTCTCTACGTGGAGAAGCAGCGGCTCTACTCCGAGTCCCTCCCGGATGATCGAGCTTCTCACCCTGTCTCTAAGGGAGAGCCCAGACACTCTGCGGAGAAAACTCATTTCGGCCGCTTGTATCCGAGATCTCATTCTTTCGGTCACAACCCAAAGCTCGTGACCATAGATGAGGGTAGGACCTCCTCCCTGACCCGGAGAGGGCACTCTACCCTTTTACGGCTCAAGACCATGGCCTCGGATTTGGAGGAACTAATCTTCATCCCGGCCGCATCGCATTCGGCTGCAAACCGCTCCAGCGAAAGCTGTAGATCACGATCTGATGAAGCCAATAAGACCACATCATCTGCAAAAAGCAGAGATGCAATCCTAAGGCCACCAAAACGGATCCCCTCAACACCTTGGCTGCGCCTAGAAATTCTGTCCATAAAAGTTATGAACAGAATCGGTGACAAAAGGCAACCTTGGCGGAGTCCAACTCTCACCGGGAACAAGCCCGACTTACTGCCGGCGATGCGGACCAGGCTCTGACACCGGTCATACAGGGACCTAACAGCCCGTATCAAAGGGCCTGGTACCCCATACTCCCAGAGTACCCCCCACAGGGCCCCCCGAGGGACGCGGTCGAACGCCTTCTCCAAGTCCACAAAGCACATGTAGACTGGATGGGCAAACTCCCACGCACCCTCCAGGACCCTGCTGAGAGTGTAGAGCTGGTCCAGTGTTCCACGGCCAGGACGAAAACCGCACTGTTCCTCCTGAATCCGAGGTTCGACTATCCGACGGACCCTCCTCTCCAGAACCCCCGAATAGACCTTACCATGGAGGCTTAAGAGCGTGATTCCCCTGTAGTTGGAACACACTCTACGGTCCCCCTTTTTGAATAGGGGGACCACCACCCCGGTCTGCCAATCCAGGGGAACTTCCCCCGATGTCCACGCAATATTGCAGAGTCACGTAAGCCAACACAACCCTACAACATCCAGAGCCTTAAGGAACTCTGGGCGGATCTCATCCACCCCTGGGGCCCTGCCACCGAGGAGCTTTTTAACCACCTCGGTGACCTCAGCACCAGAGATTGGAGGGCCCAACCCAGAGTCCCCAGGCTCCGCTTCCTCAGTGGAAGACGTGCCGGTGGGATTGAGGAGGTCTTCAAAGTATTCCGCCCACCGACCCACAATATCCCGAGTTGAGGTCAGCAGCACACCACTCCCACTATAAACAGTGTTGGTGGCGTACCGCTTTCCCCCCCTGAGACGCCGGATGGTGGACCAGAATCGTCTCGAAGCCGTGCGGAAGTCGTTCTCCATGGCCTCTCCGAACTCCTCTCATGCCCGAGTTTTTGCCTCAGCAACACCCGAGCCGCATGTCGCTTGGACTGCTGGTACCCATCAGCTGCTTCCGGGGTCCCACAGGCCAAAAAGGCCCGATAGGACTCCTTCTTCAGCCTGACAGCATCCCTCACCGACGGTGTCCACCATCGGGTTCGAGGGTTGCTGCCGCGACAGGCACCGACAACCTTGCGGCCGCAGCTCTGGTAAGCCGCATCGACAATAGAGGCACGAAACATGGTCCACTCAGACTCAATGTCCCCCACCTCCCTTGGAACATGTTCAAAGTTCTCCCGGAGGTGGGAGTTGAAACTCCGTCTCACAGGAGACTCTGCCAGATGTTCCCAGCAAACCCTCACAATACGTTTGGGCCTGCCAGGTCTGACCGGCATCCTCCCCCACCATCGGAGCCAACTCACCACCAGGTAGTGATCAGTTGACAGCTCCGCCCCTCTCTTCACCCGAGTGTCCAAGACATGTGGCCGCAGATCAGATGAGACAATGACAAAGTCGATCATCGAACTGCGGCCTAGGGTGTCCTGGTGCCAAGAGCACATATGGACACCCTTATGCTTGAACAAGGTGTTCGTTATTGACAATCCATGACGAGCACAGAAGTCCAACAACAGAACACCACTCTGGTTCAGATCAGGGGGCCGTTCCTCCCAACCACACCCCTCCAGGTCTCACTGTCATTGCCCACATGAACATTGAAGTCCCCCAGCAGAACAAGGGAGTCCCCAGAAGGTGCACTTTCCAGTACCCCCTCTAAGGACTCCAGAAAGGGTGGATAATCTGGACTGCCGTTTGGTGCATAAGCACAAACGACAGTCAGAACCCATCCCCCCACACTTAGGCGGAGGGAGGCCACCCTCTCATTCACCGGGGTGAACCCCAATACACAGGCACCAAGTTGGGGGGCAATAAGTACGCCCACGCCTGCTCGGCGCCTCTCACCAGGGGCAACTCCAGAGTGGAAGAGTGTCCAGCCCCTCTCAAGGAAACTGGTTCCAGAGCCCGAGCCATGCGTAGAGGTGAGTCCGACCATTTCTAGCCGGAACCTCTCAGCCTCACACACCAGCTCAGGCTCCTTCCCCACCAGTGAGGTGACATTCCACGTCCCAATAGCCAGCTTCTGTAGCCGAGGATCAGACCGGCAGGGTCCCCGCCCTCGGCCACCACCCATCCCACATTGCACCCAACCCCTTTGGCCCCTCCCACAGGTGGTGAGCCCATGGGAAGGGGGACCCACGTCTCCTCTTCGGGCTGTGCCCGGCCGAGCTCCATGGGTAAAAGCCCGGCCACCAGGCGCTTGCCCACGTGCCCCACCTCCAGGCCTGGCTCCAGAGTGGGGCCCCGGTGACCCACGTCTGGGCAAGGGAACACTAGGTCCATTTGTGTTTCTCATCATAGGGGTGTTTGGGCTGCACTTTGTCTGGTTCCTCACCTAGGACCTGTCTGCCATGGGTGACCCTACTAGGGGCATAAAGCCCCTGACAGCATAGCTCCTAGGATCATTGGGACACTCAAACCCCTCCACCACGGTAAGGTGGCAGCCCAGGGAGGGGCCATGCTATATAGCTATATATCTGTCTATATATATTGATATATAGATACCATACCATACCAATTTATTTATATAGCACTTAAAACAGCAACAAGGCCAACCAAAGTGCTGTACAAAAGAACCAAACATGCACAGCAGACAGTAAAACATAAAATAGAAATACAGATACAAATAGCAGCAGAAGCTAACTAAAATGGCCAACAGAGTAGAGAACAGACCGGACCAAAACAAATCACACCGTGTTAAAGGCAAGCGAATAGAAGTGGGTCTTCAAGCGAGACTTAAAGACTGAGAGTGTGGGAGCCTGCCGGACACTCAGTGGCAACTCATTCCACAATCGTGGACCTGCAACAGAGAAAGCCCTGTCACCTCTGAGCTTACGACGGGTTTCTGGGACTGAGAGAAGCATCTGGTCTGCTGACCTCAGAGAGCGCGGTGGGACATATGGCTGCAGAAGATCAGTGAGATAGGATGGGGTGGAACTGTTCAGTGATTTAAAAACATACATGAGAATTTTGAAATGGATCCGAAGGTGAATGGGTAGCCAGTGCAGGGAGGCCAAAACTGGCGTGATGTGCTCTCTATAGCCTGTACCAGTTAAAAATCGGGCTGCAGCATTTTGGACCAGTTGTAGACGAGCAATGGAGGACTGACTGATTCCAAACAGAAGTGAATTGCAGTAATCAAGCCTAGATGTTATGAAGGCGTAGATATGTAGAGGAGAGATAGATGGATAGATAGAGGGGGGGTGGATGGATAGAGATAGAGAGGATGGATGGATGGATAAATAGTTAAAGCGGCAAAGACCTCTTAGTTCATTTTGATATTCTAAACTTTATTTTGAAAAATCATAACGGAAATACATTTTCTGTTCAGTTATTCCAACTTTCTTGAAACCGGAAACGGTCACCGCCGGGAAGCTGTAGCTTTAAGAGGAGGTGTCTGGTCGGTCGCTGTGGCCGCCTCTGGTATTTGAATGAATGTAGTTGAGCCAGGCAGCTTTGGTCGGATGTTATTTCGTCTTGAGAGCTAAGCACAGCTAGAAGCTGTACTTTTTATATCCGTCGGTAATGACGGGTCTATGACTAGCATTTGACAAATATAGCACTTAGCTAGCTAGTAAGTCGTGTTTTGTTTTTTTCGTTTTTCCGCAACAGCCGACTGGAGGCACAAATCTCGTTATTAGAATAAAATATGGATTTACACATCTTGGACCACAGGCTTCGGGTCACCAGCATATCCAAAAATGGACTGGTCAATTTCACACACCCTCTTATAAAACTGATATTTCTCCGGAACAGGACGAGGTGAGTAATCTAGATGGGTCTGGTAATCCAGTACGGACGTTCATTCATACACAAGGCTGAAGTGGAGCCATTGTTTTGGGGTTGTTTTTACACAATACCTGCCCCTGCAACAGTCAGGGACACACAAACCTGAACATGTTAAAACAACAGTGCAGTGTTTGCACGCTGCAGCCTCTGAACCATAGTCAAAGTGTTAAAAAAAAACAACTTTTTCTGCAAACTTTTTGTTTCTCTTGTGTAGAGGGTTGGAATAATGTGAAAATGCATCCAAACTCCCATTTGTCAGCTTATTTGCTTCCTAGAAGAGACAGCCAGGGCATCATTTTGAACTTTTTGCTCCAAGAAAAGCTGCCTGATTTAATGGAGATGTAAAAATACTTTTTTTGTTTAACAACCATACTAATTGTTAGTTCATGTCTGCTAGTACCTATATTCCAAAAATCAACCAGTTTGATTAATCAGAGCATGTTTTTTTTCCCACCAGTAAAATGTTAAAATGGTACTGATCGTATTTTCTGCATTAACGCAGTCAGTCTTTGTGGTGAATAAAGTTTTTTGTTTTGAAGTATTTTCATAAATTAAACTACTTAAAAAGCTTATGAACATCTATCAAAGTTTAGTCTCTAAACATATATAGGAATTATGTCAATTTTTATGATGGATGACAATTTTTTGCATTATTCCATGGACATTTAGGAAAATAATTGACAATTATTTATTATATCTGTTCAATTCAGTTCAGTTTATTTATATAGCGCCAAGTCACAACAGAAGTCATCTCAGGGCACTGAACAGAAACACTTGATATATAAAATATAATAATTTAACACTTTTTATCTGAGGAGCAGACCGCTTTGAATTTAACTCGATTGCAGAACTCTAATCTTGAGCAAGCATGAAGGCGACAGTGGAAAGGAAAAACTCCCTCATGGGGAAGAAACCTTTAGCAGAACCAGGCTCAGGACAAGCAACCACCTGCTTCGACCAGCTGTGTTTGAGAGGAACAGATACACAATGGCAGGTGAACGCACATTAAAACGGAAGTCGTATCATATGAAAACTATTCATCCATCCATCCATTATCTTTATCCGCTTATTCCATTTTGGGTCACGGGGGTCGCTGGTGCCCATGTCCAGCAATCACTGTGCGAGGGGCGGGGGACACCCTGGACAGGTCGCAAGTCCATCACAGATGAAAACTATTCAATTTTAACAATTTATTTAAGGAAATGAGGTCATCAGTAGTCTAAGCCTATGGCAGCATAACAAGCCATTCCCTAACTATAGGATTTATCAAAAAGGAAATCCTTAAGCCCAGTCTTAAAACAGGACAATGTCAGAGTCAGAGTTTTTTTATTGTCATTCGTACCACATGTTGTTCATGTGGTGGAACGAAATTGTGTACACATGTTCCCAGTTACATCCAACAATAAAATGTAAAAGAAAACCAGTAATAAGATCTAAAATATGAACTAAGAAAAACATCAACTAAAATTACATATAGCATAAAAACAATACGCCAAACGGCAGCACGAACATGTCTGTGTGAGCAAATGAGCACAAATGAAGACGACAGCATAAAACAGATCAGCAGCAACATGAAAAAGATCAGCAGCAACATGATGTGATTTTTCACAGTGATTATTCTGGTTAGAGATTCATGAGTCTAACAGCCTCAGGGTAGAAGCTGTTCCTCAGTCTAGTGGTTCTACACTTAATGCTCCTCAACCTCCTTCCTAAGGGGAGTGGGGCAAAAAGTGTGTGTGCTGGGTGAGTGGGGTCCTTCATGATGCAGGTGGCCCTCTTCCTACATCTAGAGGTGTAGATGTCCGTGATGGTGGGGAGACTGACTCCAACAGTCTTCTGTGCAGCCTTCACCACTCTCTGCAAAGCTTTTCTTTGTCATTATTCAACAGCAACTTTGTTGTTAGCCTTACGGACAGAAACTGGAAGTTGGTTTCACAAGAGAGGAGCCTGCTCCTGCTTGGTAGCCTCTGCTCAGTAATGTCTTCAGCAGCATGGTTTTGACATGTCTAATGATTTATAACCTCTTTACAAGCTACTGCACTGACTCTGCTAACTAGTTTCTTAACTGCAGATCCTGTCGATGCAGATTAAACGCGTCAGGAGAGAACTGAGCAACATTTAAGTAAATTTACGTAAAGTGCTATGTATTCTCATCATTGTATGTTCCCATACAATGACAAAATTAGTTGTCTGCATTTAACCCATCACACGTGACATAAACCCAGATGGAGCAGTGGACAGCTATGCAAGCGCCTGGGGAACTGAGTCAAGCCTCTGCATGCGATTGGTTTTTCATGTTGAAGAGGTGGCTACATTTTTTAGGTGTTTAAGTAAAAACTATGAGAAAAGAAAAAAAAAAAACCTTCAAGCTTCACTTCCTTGGGTTAAAGAAGGGTCCTTGCTCATTCTTTGTCATTACATCACCATGTCTTCCCTTGTTCTTATTGATTTATTTCAAATTTTATTATGTAGTTGGTGCCTTTCTCCTTCAAACTGTCAGATGATTCATAGGGATTGGGATCAGTGGCTAGCAAGAACAAACCTGATTTGCCCTGGATGGATTTTATTCATCCAACCCTTTTCAGGCCTCTCCCATTCATTAAAGAACGTCTCTCTGCACACAGTGATTTGACAGCTCCTCTGAGGAGAATTTTAATGAGCTGTTTGCACTTTATTAGAAATATTTTTCTCCAACATCTTCTACAGCTCAAGTTTTGGCACCGATTGAGGTCTTGTTCGGTTGAAAAGTCCTTCCAGGGATTTATATTTGTCTAAAAACACATTTGCATAGGATGGAAATGCGTATCTTTCAATTAGTCAAAGTGGAGCAAAGTAGGTATAATCTTGTAAATATTTTAAAGTTGACATTGGTCTTCTCAGATAAATGTAAAATTCTATTTAATTGTTGTTTAGACTCTTTAGGCGCGGTAGGCAAAGATCGGTGTAAGAGCACCATTCTGTTAGTCTTTCTGCTTTGTGGACGCAGCCCTGCAGGCACCACACGGTCCTCCTTTCTTGTTTGGCTGTGAACTAATCAGAGAATGGGCTGTAACAAAGTGTCAGCTGAGCCACAAACCCAGTTGGGTATTTTCCACTTGTTTACTTCAGTGATTTTCCTACGCGTTTACGTGGAACTGCTCAGCTTGTAAAAACCTCTAGAAACTTTTTTTTTTTTTCGTCAGTGTTTAAGCTAGCAGGGAACTTGACCATCCTTTGATGATGAGGCTTGATGCAGCTTCAGGCTCCTTCCTTACGCTTCACATCAGTTTTCTCTTATCATATTTCCTCAGCTGGACCATCAGTCGATTCCCCCACACCAAAAAAAAACACCACCAGCAGCTCTCTGTCCGTTATTGTTGCTACCACCTGTAGTTTTCTTCAGTTGGATCAAAGTCCAGAGTCTTGTGTACCTGGTTTTCATCGTCCCCACTTGGCTGCTCCCTCTCTACCTGCTGGTTCTTTGTCTCTATTGGTTTTCTCTCTGCTTCAGAGGAAATAGCTTATTTATCCAGTCCATTACCAGCATTGCTCACAAGTACATTGTGTTACAGAGAGCTGTACAGACACAATATACTGGGGGAACAATATGGGATGTTTAATTGTTTGTTTTCTGCAATATTAAATACTTTTTAACATACCGAGTAGGGATGCACGATATTGGATTTTTGGCCGCTATTCGATATGTCGATATGTTAAAACTTATTTGGCTGATAATCGATGCCGATACCAATATTTTAAATAGTTTGTCAGAACATAGCCTCTTATTTAGGCTTATTTGTTTCAAAAATTGTGCAACAGCTGGTGACATATATTCTTTAGCATAGCATTTTTCACACAAAGCTTTTAATAATAAAAAAAACAAAACAATAAACAAGTTCGCAACTTCTTCTTGCAGCGAAAAACTTTTTATAAGGCGCCACGGGTTTCAAGCTTGAATTTTGGAGCTTTGACAAGACGGAGGTTTTATCCTGTGGTCGGCCTGTTAGCTTAGCTTGTAGCTTAGCTTCTCAGCTTGGCTGCTTTGAACGATCCAAAAACTTTATTTTGGATGGTTGAAACAGATTTTAAAGAGAAAAGGAGGGGTCAGTGAAGAGCACTGAAGTTGAACGTTTTGTCATCCAGTGTCTTCAGTAGAAAGAGAGAGACCTGAAGAAACAATAAAGCTGGTAAATTAAAATGAGGTCGATAATAAATCAATTAATCGTATGATGAAGGAAAATTGTTTATCGCGACAGGCCTTTGCACCGGTAACATACACAAATACGTACAGTAAATGTTTTTTTCTGAACAGTGCCTGTAACACAACTGGTTAAAAAATAAAATACAGTAGCCTACTGGGAAGTCATTGATCGCTGTCTTCATCTTCCTCTTGCGCACTGTGCCGCTTTGAGTTGGTGCTGTCCTCCAACACGCAGCAGCCTTTCGAAACTCGTTGTTGATAAAGGATTTTTTTACACTGCTCCGCTGTCAGGATCCACTGGCAGACTTGAGCAAAAGTCGCTTTGCACATGCGGCCAGTTTTGGTAAATGATTTTTCGCTGCCAGTCATCCAAACCTCCCAACAAGCTCGGAGTGCACAATTCACACTGATGTCAAGTGGCTGCAAATACTTTGTTGTTGTTGTACAGTGGGGAGGGAACGAGAGAACGGTCTCCACTGTGACCTGTTTGTTCATTAGTGAGGTTTTTTTTTTTTAAACCTTTATTTATACAGGTAGTCTAATTGAGTCACGAGGACCCACCCCACAAGAGAGGCTTGTAGTGGACAGCTATGTGAGCGCCCAGGTGTGACGAGGCTAAATGTTTTGGCAGCATGAAGCTCATTATACCATCAAAAACCAAAAATAAAAATAAAAATCCATAAATTAGCTGCAGCATTGTATAACAAAGTGTTCATAGTTTGTGAAAAAGTAGTGGCTTATAGTCCGGAAATAATGGTAGTTCGGTCTGAGTCCAGATAAGACTTGATGAGTTCAAACTATTTAAAAGCCAACACTGGATAAATCCAACCATTTTTAGTCTGGTTGTCTGGACAGTTTATTTTTTTGTGCTGAAACGTTTCACCTTCCATCCAGAAGGCTTCATCAGTCAAGGAAACAACACAAAACTGATTCTTCCCCCAACAGCTTACTCCTTAATGGAACAAACCAGTTATGTTGGTGCTAAAATGGTCTCTTTGGCACGCCCCCTCCTCCGGTGCCGGCCCTCTTCCTCGTCGACAGTAATGTCATACTGGTTCAAAACCAACAATGTCCATGCTCAATAATCCAGGTATATAATTAACAGTTTTCAGTCAGGTCATCTGGACGGTTTCATTTTTTTGTTTTGTTGTGTGCCGACACGTTTCACCTTCCATCCAGAAGGCTTCATCAGTCAAGGAAACGCACAACACAAAACCTTACGAGCCAAGCCTTCTGGATGGAAGCTGAAACGTTTCAGCACAAAACAAATAAAAGAAACTGTCCAGATGACCTGAGTGAAAATTGTTGGATTGCATACCTGGATTATTGAGCATGGATTTTGTTGGTTAACACTGGATAAAGTTTTGCTCTTTAGAAGCAGCTGGCAGGTCTGTCAAACTCAAGTGACGTGTGACCAGATGTTTGCAGATTAATATTTGCAAGAATATTCAAAGTGCATTTCTGCCTGTTGTCTTAATCAGAAGTGTAGAAATATTCTGATAAGAAGGATTTGCAAACATCTTGAGGGGTGCCACAGTGATGAAGGAAAGTGAAAAGTGGAAGCGTGAGCACACATTTCCTCTTCATTCTGAAATAAACTGATGTTTCTTATCCGTCTTATCTGTACTTTGCAAACAGGAAACCAACAATTCACAGCTGTTTCACAAACGGGTTGTTGTTCAAGCAAAAAGTCAACATGTTGCTAACATTTTGCGAGGCTGCTGCATGATATACGACACCTGCTGGAAACTGCAAGTTAAGGAAGATGAAAGGTCAACAGGAAGTGAGACGGCTTCTCGAGCACAATGGGACGCTGGTACAGCTGCTGGTTACAGCACTTTCTCTGTTCTTCTCTCCGTTTCATTGATGGGATTGTCTCATTTTTCTGGCAGGATTGTCTCTTTGTTGAGTCAGGAGTTTGGCACTTTCACTCAGGTGTGTGCTCTAATAGCATGCTCTGACAGAGAATAAGGAAGGTGTGTACGCAGAGAGCCAGTGAAACAGGAACATACTCCATTTCCTTCAAAACAAATATCAGCCCTGAAGACCTCACGATTTGATGCTTTCAAACACGAGCTTTAAATTTGCTCTCTTGTGTTGCTGAAACAGTTTCTGACAGTTAGAAGGCTGAACTCACATTAGCATTGAACAAACTTATTTATTCCTGAAACAATTACATTTATGTTATCTTCAGTTCAGCCATAAATAGCTGATGATAATATTTTAGGTACAGTCAGAATCCCACTAATCATCACATTTAACTTGACTCGAGTATTCTGTAACCAAAGCAGCTGTCCAGTTTGTTGTGTCTTGTATTTTTAGGCAAAGATGGAATAACTAAAAGAAACTAAACTGTCCTGTACCATAAATAACATTTTAAATAACCAAATGGTTTCTAGAGTTCTACTAAATACTTGTGTGAGAATCTAAATTGCTTTGTGTGGCTCGTAAATACACAGAATTGTTCTTTAACCTTGATTTGTGTTTTGTTTTTCCACGTCTTACTCAGTCTTTTCCCTTTTTGTTGTTTCAGGTGCAAGTTTTTTAGCCTGACCGAAACACCAGAAAACTACACAGTTGTCCTCGACCAGGAAGGATTCAAAGGTGAAACATTCATGTGAATGTACTTTTTATGCTTTAACCAGGCAGGCGTCTGCTCTGACGCTGAACTACCGTCTGAATGGTACATCTTCATCGTATGCTGCTCTTTCCCCCTCTTTTATTTGGCATTACTTTTTCTTTTCTTCTCAGCAAACGTACTTAACTTCATAAAGGGTTCATTATGTCACAAAGGGACTGCAAACATGATTGACTTGTTCAGAGAAAAACCAAAGATAAGCAACCAAAAAGTAAATGGTGGTTTTTAATCCGAGCTAAAGCATAAACCGTCACATTGAAATAACTTTTCAACTATTGCTCAGTAAAGATTTAAAGAATGGTTGGAACAGGTTGTGAATTGGGTCGCAAGATAGCGCTGTGTTGGTTTACCTCCTCACTGTTCCTTCCTTCCTTGTTCCCACTCGGATTATGTGGGATGGGTGTAGACGACCACAAGATTCAGAAAAAACAACTGCAATAGGAACAACAGGATGCAGTTTCATGTGGACGAGAAAAACAAATTTGTTTGGTTTGACACTAAAGCAGTTCTTGGTGTTCCCTCAGAAGAACCTTGATGAGCCAATAATTTCTTAAATAAATAAAATGCATAAAAGTAACTTGTATTTGATTAGACTCTTTGCCTTTGAGGCAATATGTGGGGAAAGCTTGATTTTATTATTATTATTTTTTCATTCTTCTTCTTCTAATGCATTGTCCAACAGTTCATTACGACTGAGAGAAAACCAACATTAGGATCCATTAGTGACTGCCTCCCTGCAAGAAAAAGCAGTCGGTGGTAAATCACAGCAGAGACGGTGAGGTAGCAGCTTGCTAGTTTTATGGTCAAGTTCAATTCTCAAGTCACTGTAATTCTCTGCATGAGAGCACTTTTAGGATGTAATTAGCCAAACGGTGTTCTGCTTAGATTGTTTTTTAATGCTTATTTTGCTATTACTGCCTTGGTTTTTCCCACAGATGCAGATGTTCTCGGATGTTTTCTGGTTCTGAGTGCCTATTTGAAGAGTTAGGAAGAGGCTGTTTGTGACCATTTAAGCAAGCAGAGCAGAGGGATTTTGAAGGGGAAGAAAGAAATGGAAGTAATCGCTGTTAGAAATTCCATCTGGAGATAAAAACAAAATTCATCTTGCTGTTTCTTTCACAATGTGAATACATAAGCAAGCCTGTTGACTCTATTCATGTCTTCTGTGAGATTTTTACTGGGCACAGCTAATTAGTACTGAACCTGAATAATAAAACATTTTTAAGTATTCACTTAGCTGATCATTAATGTCATTTTATGGCACCTTTAACTACTTTAAATGCAGATACATCTCATACAGTGAAGTCGTACTCCTTCCTATTCTGAGCAAAGATGTTTTCAAAGTAGAGAGTACTCTTGTCTTAAATATCCAGATCCAAGAACTCAATATGTATTTATTTATTTATGGCTGCTTGGAGTGTTACTAAATTATTTTTTCTCAATATGTTTATTTTAGAAAATCAGTTTTGCAAGATGAACAAAACGTAAATAAACGAGTGTTTTAATGAGAAAGTCCAATATCTAATCATAGTTGGGTCCAGTGAAGCTTTTCAAGGTGAGACGGTTTTAGAAGAAAATGTAATAGAGAGTTTCTGAGCAAATATTGTTATGAATCAATAATGCTTTATATTGAACGTCACACAGTTCAGCCCAAAAGCACATTTTTATTGACTTTCTATCTGTTGATGCTTAAAATTAGTCTCAAATGTAAGTTCTTTAACTCCAAATTGATACTGAATACATCAGAAGCACTAATGAAAGTCTGATGCCCTTGTCCTTTTTGGCGTTTCCTGCACTTTTAGTGTTTCATATCCCATTTTTCCTTTTACTGTCAGTTTAAAATGTTTAAACAGCAAAGAGTTTGTCAGTAAAATGGTCACTCTGATTGTAGTTTCAACAGGCTGTTTCACTCTAAATGAGGTCATATGTCTCAATGTGGACATTAACTATGTTGAATAAGATTATAGAAGAGACATTTTCTACAATCATGTTACTTTATGAAGCTGAATAGGTCGCCCCCTGGTGGACGTAGATTGGAATGCAGGTGTGAGGCAATTCTCAAAGGCTTTTATTTTTGAAAAGTGATTGAGTACACAGTTTAAGATCAAAACATTTGAATAGTTGTATTTTATTGTGCAGTGATGGAAAACTTTGTACAAAAAGATACTAATTGATCATAAGCAGCATAAAAGCATCCTGCTTGTGGTCAGACAATAACCAACAGTTTTGTTTTCCTGTCACTCCTCAGAGCTGCAGCCTTCAGAGCACCTCCAGGTTGAAAGCTCCACCTGGCTGCCACTCAACGTCGTCTCCAACGGCAACATCTCCAGCAGCTCTCAGGCTGTCGGCGTGACCAAGATTGCCAAGTCGGTCATCGCCCCCCTCGCCCAGCAGCACGTCTCGGTCTTCATGCTGTCCACCTATCAGACTGACTTCATCCTGGTGAGTGCCGTCTACTTTAGTCTCTTGTCCCTTTAACGTTTAACAACTCACGTCTTTCGATTTTGTAGGGAAACCTTTAACCTTTTAGTTCCTGTAAGAAGAAGAAGAAGAAAAATGGTGTTTGCATTTTGTCTACTCGTCAAATTTGCAGTTTATAAATTAATTCCTGACTGAGCTGAAACTACTAAAAATATTGGTTGATGAATTACATCAAAAGTTAAGTAGTTAGACATGCAGAACATGCCAGACATTCGTGTCAGCAAGTAGTTGTATATTAATGGTTGAACTTTTTAAATGCAATCATGGTTGTAAGTTCAAACGGCATTATATTTTGTGTTCTATGTATATACACACACTTCACAAAGAAAACAAGTGTTTACATTATTTTACATGGCTTTAGTTTGTTATGTTTGACATTTACTGAACGATTCGCTGTTCTCGTGCAGGTTAGAGAAAAAGACCTGTCCGTGGTCATCAGCACCCTGGAGGAGGAGTTCAACATCTACAGGGAGGTGGAAGGAGAGTCGGTCCCTGTGTGCAGTCAGGATGTTTCCAACGGCCTCCAGAAGAACGGCAAAGAAGGTGACGTTTAAATTAAATGATGATCACGTTTGCCTTCGAGGATGATGTAAATATTCCCTAGCACTATCTTTTGCTATTCTTGTTAAAAGTAGACATATTATGGTGCTTTGAGTTATTGCTGCTGTACTGTGGTGAAAATCCAAGTGTTGGACAGAGATTATATGAAAGGGTACTTTAATTTAAATTGCTTTAACTTGTCATATCCACAAACGACAGATCTGGACTGAGTTTTCTTTACGTTTATGACACAATGCGTAGAGCTGCACAGTCTTAACTTTAAAGCTTGTTGGAAATTGTGACCACATTTAGTTGTTTGTTGTGGTTTTTATTCCTTTAGCCATCCAACCTACAGTTCACCCAGTGCTGATCCCCCAGAACCAGTTCTGTGTCATGTCTCTGGACCCGGACACGCTGCCGTCCATCGCCACCACACTCATGGATGTTCTCTTTTATTCCAGCAGGTGAGACGCTGTTTGTTCACACCTGTGCAGTGCCTCTCTGTAACACAGGGCGGCAGCACAGAAGCATAAACTAACAAGATCAGCCACTCCATGGAGCTTTATGTTTTTATTTATTTGTTATTGTTTGTACTTGTGAATGAAAAACGTATTATTTTATCAGTTTTGTGTGCTTTTAAACACTGGTTAGGTTTACAACTAATGTAAAATAAACTGATTAAATGTTTCATGAAATTAAATTTTACACAGATATTTACAATAAATGTTCAATAAACTGTCAAATAAGTTGCAGTTTTAAAAATAATTTTATTTTAATCCAAAAGTAGATTAACAGTGTCCTTGTGTGTTTTATTTTTAAATAAAATAATAATAATTTTTTAAAAATTCAACATGCAGGAGAATTATTTTCATTTATGACTAAACACGTGTGTTAATTTAAAGAAATATCATTAAAAGTGGCATTGTTATTTTAAAAAATAATTTTCTGGTGCTTTGTGTTTCTTCTGTCCTGCTGAATAATAAGTAATAAGTGTTTTTGTTTTTAGTCCTAAAGAAGACAAGCAGTCGTCTCCAGACCAGGAGTTGGACTGTATTAAGTTCTTCTCGTTCTCCCTCATCGATGGATACATCTCATTGGTGATGGACACTGAGGCTCAGAGACGGTAAGGATTCATTTCAACGAAACAGCACTTGTAAAATATAAATCAATCATTTTCCACACTGATACCAAATGGAAGTACAAACCGGATTCCAAAAAAGTTGGGACACTAAACAAATTGTGAATAAAAACTGAATGCAATGATGTGGAGGTGCCAACATCTAATATTTTATTCAGAATAGAACACAAATCACAGATCAAAAGAGAGAATGTATCATTTTAAGGGAAAAATCTGTTGTTTCCAAATTTCATGGCGTCAACAAATCCCAAAACAGTTGGGACATGTCCATTTTTACCACTGTGTGGCGTCCCCCCTTCTTCTTACAACACTGAACAGACGTCTGGGGACAGAGGAGACCAGTTTCTCAAGTTTAGAAATAGGAATGCTCTCCCATTCATGTCTAATACAGGCCTCTAACTGTTCAATCGTATTGGGCCTTCTTTGTCGCACCTTCCTCTTTATGATGCGCCAAATGTTCTCTATAGGTGAAAGATCTGGACTGCAGGCTGGCCATTTCAGTACCCGGATCCTTCTCCTACGTAGCCATGATGTGATTGCTGCAGAATGTGGTCTGGCATTATCGTGTTGAAAAATGCAGGGTCTTCCCTGAAAGAGATGACGTCTAGATGGGAGCATATGTTGTTCTAGAACCTGAACATAGTTCTCTGCATTAATGGTGCCTTTCCAGACATGCAAGCTGCCCATGCCACAAGCGCTCATGCAACCCCATACCATCAGTGATGCAGGCTTCTGAACGGAGCGTTGATAACAACTTGGGGTATCCTTGTCCTCTCTGGTCCGGATGACATGGCGTCCCAGTGTTCCATAAAGAACTTCAAATCGTGACTCATCTGACCACAGAACAGTCTTCCATTTTGCCACACTCCATTTTAAATGACCCCTGGCCCAGTGCAAACGTCTGAGCTTGTGGAGCTTGCTTTAGAAATGGCTTCCTCTTTGCACTGTAGAGTTTCAGCTGGCAACAGTGGATTGTGTTCACTGACGATGCTTTCTGGAAGTATTCCTGCGCCCATTCTGTTATTTCCTTGACAGTGGCATTCCTGTTTGAGGTGCAGTGACGTTTAAGGGCCCGGAGATCACGAGCATCCAGTAGAGTTTTACGGCCTTGACCCTTACGCACAGCGATTGTTCCAGATTCTCTGAATCTTTTGATGATGTTATGCACGGTTGATGATGATAACTTAAAAGTCTTTGCTATTTTACGCTGGGTAACACCATTCTGGTATTGCTGCACTATCTTTCTGCGCAACAATGGTGGAATTGGTGATCCTCTTACCATCTTGGCTTCTGAGAGACACTGACACTCTGAGAAGCTCTTTTTATACCCAATCATGTTGTCAATTGACCTAATTAGTGTTAATTGGTCTTCCAGCTGTTCGTTATATGCTCAATTTCCTTTTTCCAGCCACTTATTGCTACTTGTCCCAACTTTTTTGGGATTTGTTGACACTGTGAAATTTTGAATCAACATATTTTTCCTTTAAAAATTTACATTTACTCAGATTAAACTTTTGATCTGTCATCTATGTTATATTACGAATAAAATATTGACATTTGCCATCTCCACATCATTGCATTCAGTTTTTATTCACAATTTGTTTAGTGTCTCAACTTTTTTGGAATCCGGTTTGTAAATGTAGTGAATATTTATTTGATGAAAACCTGCAGCAGTTACAGAGAGGCGTTCATGGTGCAACGCCTGTTAGCACTTTCTGCAGGGTTAAAATAAAATCTGTTGTTTCAGGTTTCCTGCTGATCTTCTGTTCACCAGCTCCTCTGGGGAGCTGTGGAGGATGGTTCGTATAGGAGGGCAGCCTCTGGGTTTTGGTAAGGCCACATGCTTTTATGAACCTTTTTCTGAGGTGGCTGATTGGAGAGTTCTCACTGTAACTGACCTGACCTGTGACCATATACACCATTTACCATCCTCTTTTCTTTTTTTTTTACATCATGATGTTTAAACCTAGTTGTCACCAGTGGTGGACATGGTTCCATTATTTTGCCAATAGCAAAATTAATTTTCCATTTAGCAGATTAACGTTTTTGCTCATTTTGAAATCCATTAGTGGAATTAGCTTCTGCTAAATTTAAATCCGATAAATTGAAGTCCACTATTTAAAAAAAATAAAATAAAATTATCCGCACTTAAAGTATACTGGAAAACGGTGATGTACACAAAGCAATGTTCCGCTAAGCAAAACTTAGCATCATGCGGTGATGTCGCCACCCTCGCTGTGCGTTTCCCCCCTCATATCTTAACGCAAACAGTCTCTGACTTGTGGTACCAGTTTAACAGCCAATAACAAGACTTTAACCTAAATGTCAAACCAAACCAGAACAGGAAAATAACATGAAAACCCATTTTCACTATAAGAAACATCATAAACAGAAACGGTGCACACATAATTCCTACCCAGCATGCTTTGCAATGCTCACACTGTCTCTGGGACGTGACTCTCTCACACATTTCACACATCTTTACTTTAATACAAACAAATTTAATACTGAGAGAATATTGGTGATGATGCACAGCAACTTTGTAGTTAAAGTAGTCAACCATAAAGAGGCTTGCCAAAGTGACTTAATTCATTAAAGTAAATGACACGAGGGAGACGTCCGACACACACTGAATGCATCACTCTGCTTCAGCACAGCAGAGTTCTGCTCCACCTCTTTGGTTCCAATGGACCAGATTAATTTCTGAAAGCTCACTTCTGAGTGGGCTGTAGATGCAATCACAAGTAAAGCAGTTGTTCACTTCCTTTCATCCATTATCTTTACCAGTTTCTTCCTTTTCGGGTCACGGGGGTCACTGGTGCAGAAGTCACTGTGCGAGAGGCGGGGACACTTTAGACAGGTCGCAAGTGCATCGCAGGGACACATAAAGACAAACAACCGTTCACTCTCTCACTCACACCTAGGGACAATTTAGAGTTACCAATCAGCCTAATGTGCATGTTTTTTTTTGGTCTGTGGGAGGAAACGGGAGTACCCGGAGAAAACCCACTCATGCACAGAGAGAACATGTAAACTCAACCCAGACCCCCAGCTGGGATTTGATCCGGCGACCTTCTCACTGAGAGGAACAGCTCTACCAACTGCGCCACCGTGCCACCCGGGTGTTCGCTTACGTTTTCATGTTCCAGACGGTCTTACAGCGACAGCAGTGCATGATAAAAGATTGCTCTTTAGCGTTGGCTTCCGCTATTTTGTTAAATCTGTTTTGCGGTTTAGCATTAGCTAAGCTAATTATTTTTAGTTAGTGAATTAACGTTTAGCAAAGCTAATTTTTTATTTTTGTTAGCTGTGCCCACTACTGGTTGTCACTATTAATGGCTAAAAAATATGACTTGGGTGCACATTTTACGTTGACTGTGTGCGTTACAGATTACTTATCTTTTTAATTATCATGCTGGTTTTAGGAGCCGAGAGCCACTTTTCGTGATTTTTGTGTGCATGTATAATTACAATGAAAAGAATCATGTCCTATCAAAGAAAAGAAAATGTGTAAAAGTCTAACAAATGCAAAAATGTTTAGTTTAGTTGTGTTCATCTGGACAAGTATTATGAGTGATCGGGAATAATCAGATTAATGATTGTCTTCGTTTAAGCAGGAAAAAAGTTTTATTTTCAGGTGAAGTTTAATTATTTTGTTTATTTAAAAACAGAGATGCTAAACTGAAGGCTTTATGTTGTGACTTTTTTTTTTCTAATAAAAGCGTCTGTCCTTTTATCTTGTATTTAATTCATTCCCTTCCTTTATGAATTGACTCTGATTTGTTCTGTGTTTTAGATGAATGTGGTATAGTGGCCCAGATATCTCAGCCTCTTGCCGATGGGGACATCTCTGCCTATTACATAAGCACCTTCAGCTTCGACCATGCGCTGGTGAGTCAAACAAGTTAGCATTGCTAACTAGTCAGACACCTGTTTCTATGGAATGGTAAATGTACTGTACTTGTAGAGCAACTACTACATCTCTACAAATCTAATCTGAACAAATCGTTCTATAGACACTCATCAGTGCTTTGATCACATTCCTACACCGATGGAAGCCCGATGGTTCAGTGAGTCAGTTTTTCCACTTTGTCCCAGCCTTTTAAAAATTTCCCATCGAAATCTGTGTCCATTCCACGGAGCCTTAATCATTATTCTCACAAAAAATGATTCACCAATATTTTTCGGTTGAGTTTTGTGAAAGTATCCAGTCTTGTGAGTTTCGAGATAAATGAACGTTTGTGGCTCATGTGACCATGACAATGTTTTTTTTTTTGTTTTTTTTCAGCCTTTATTCATACAGGTTAATCCCATCCCATTGAGCCCCGGGGACTCATTTACAAGAAAAATTAAAAGACCTGGTTTGAAGTGGCCAAAAATTTTTTAACCTTTAATTTATGGTGATTAAAGGGTTAATTGGCCATGGTTAAAAACAAAAAATCAAATCAGCCATGGCAAAAGAACGAAGAAGATGTTGAAGCCAAAAACTTTCCTATGTTCCTTTTTTTTAAAAGTTTTTAATGGTCACACAAAATGAAAATATCACTGACTCTTGTGTTTCAAGCCTGCCTCAGATACCAAAATGGTTTTTGAAACCATTAGTGAAAAGGCCAGACTTCAGGGGTATCTGAGGCAGGCTTGAAATACAAGAGTCAGGGTGGCTTCTGGGTAATACCAGATGGCTAGGCCTCAGACTGACGAAGCCTCTTGGATGAGGGGCGAAACGTTTCTTTTTAACAAAAAAACGAAGTCCAGATGACATGATTCAACCTTTTTTGTTGTTATATACCTGGATGACTGAGAAAACAAACTTTGTGTTTTTGAAACCAATAGTGTGCACTGTCCAGTTGTGGGACTTCTTTCCCTTGGCGCTGTAGCTCTGCCTCCATGTGTGGGAAGTTTCGCAGGTCCCTGCGTTGCAGCCGACTTGTGAGCAGTTGCAGCCTGCTTTTGAAGGTGCTCACAGAACTGATCATGTGGATTATGTTTTTGTCCTTTCCCTGAAGCTCCAAATTCAGTTCATTGAGCAGGCTGGTGAGATCTGTGAGGAAGGCTAAATCCAAAAGCCACTGGGTGTCCTCTAGTTTTGAATGTTCACCATGATCTGACAGCTTCAGAAAATCCCTGATCTCAGGCAACAGCTCACTGAATCTGTCCAGAAATTTACCTCTGCTTAGCCACCTGACGTCCATGTGCAGCAGCAGGTCTGTGTGGTCTGCTCCTGCCTCCTCCAAGTGAGCCCGGAACAACCTCCTCTGCAGACTCCTGGCCCTTATAGAGCACACAGTTTTCATGGCAACATCCATCACTTCCTTCATGTTTAAAGCCTTCCCACACAGGGCCTGTTGGTGGATGATGCAGTGATAGTGCAAAATGTCTGGGAAAGCATCATTCTGCTTGCAGAGTGCAACAAATCCACTGGTGTGACCAGTCATTGCTGGAGCGCCATCAGTTGTTATAGAAATTAGTTTAAAGAGGGGCAAGTTGCTTTTATTAACAAACTCCATAAACACATTAAAAATATCTTCTCCTCTTGTATGTCCCTTCAAAGGCAAGATGGTGAGCAGCTCCTCTTTTGCACTCATGTCTGCAAAGGCCATTCTGATAAAAACACACAGCTGGGCTACATCCACCATGTCTGTCGACTCATCAAACTGAAGAGAGAAACACTCACATTGTTCCACGTCCTTTTTTAGCTGCTCCTCCACATCCACAGCCATTCCCTCACATCGCCGTGTCACTGTTTGTCTGGACAACTGCACGTCTTTAATAGCAGCTACGATCTCACTTTTATTTTTAAAATCATGAAAAAGCGCATCTGCAGCCTCAATAAACGCTTCTTTCATAACTTGTCCATCGCTGAAAGACTTCTTATGTTGAGCCAGGATGCGGCTAACACGGTAGGAAGCTATCGTAGCAGCTTTACCTTTTGTGCTGGGGCGAGTGAAGACTGACTGCTGGGCTGCAAGCTTGTTTTTTTAGCTCCCGCACTTTCTGAGTCCGTAAAGAACTTTTAAGAGGGAAATCTGTCTCAAACCGTTTGTGCATCGTCTTGAAATGCCGCTCCAAGTTACACTTTTTGGGTAAGGCAACGCTCGAATTACAGATGAGGCAAATAGACTTCGAATTAGAATAAACAAAAAAATACTCCTCCTCCCACTCTGTGTGAAAATGATAAGTTTTCGTTTGCTTGTTCGCTAGTTTTCCTTCCATGTTTTCTGCGCACCGACATTACTCCACTACTGAGCCTAAAGTCTCGTGAGAGCTGTGTCACCGCACACAAAACTCGCGAGACTATGTCTGTGAGAATACAAGTCAAGGCTTCGCTTCGCCAGTCGCCCGTGAGCGACTGGTTGGGCACACCAGGGTTAAAGGCCTGGCGTTCTTTGAAGGATGTGTTTCGCCCACTGCCTTTCATGCCAGAGTTTCACACTCAAATCATTTGAAGGGAGAGAGTTATCATCTCTAAGGTCAAACCTTAATGTGTAACCTAATGAGATACGGGAAGATCTTACACCATGTGTTAACTCTCAGAGAATGTGTTAGGGATGAATCTCATCTATGTAGTGAGTCACGTTGGTACGTGCCACTAGTTGTATGACAAATATATGTGGTATATATTTATGCATACTTTTCACGAGTTCCTCATCTTTCTGACTGTGTAATGTCGTGTATTGAATTCAACAGAAATGTAACGAGAGACGTTATTTACCTTTGACCCATCAAAATGAATGGAGTCATTTATTTTCAGAATCAAAGTTTAACATCAAACATTTACATTAATTTGGCAAAATATGAAAATAATAACAGACAAGTTTCACAGAAAATGAGCATCGATCACTCGGCGGTGAACGAGGACTTTGCTTCAGATATTTCTAAAATATCTGTACTGGTTTTGTGAGAGAGAGAAGAGTTTAAGATGAAATGGAGATTTTCTTACAGAGAACTATGTGAGGGAATTAATATCTGTTGACCAGAACGTGCACGCTTCATCAGATCTCAGCTCGCCTCCGGTACACTTTAGTCGAAGAAGAGACCGTTACCTGGTGATGATAGATCAGCTCGATAGAGAATCCTCCAGACCTTTCAGCGTCTCCGTTGAGAGCTGCTGAAATCCTTAGATAGTCGTGCGTGGGTTGTTCAAACAGAAGTTATAATTCCAAACGTCTCTGACTCTCCTGAATTCTCGAATTCTCTTCCATTCACTTCACCATTCTCCATGAATTCCCCATGAATTCTAACCAATTCTCTCCAGAACTCCTTGAGAACTCCTTGAGAACTCCTTGAGAACTAACTTGAACTGGAAAGTTGCCACATTTTAAATGGGTCGACTTCCGGTTCAATTTAGAGCTTTCTGATTCGTGGATGTACCAGAAAGAGGTGTGGTTTTTGACGTAAGGTATTTTCAAAAGTCGAGGTCAGGGAATGAGATTTGTTTAACAACTGACAGAGAGATTATTGCAGAAAAGCAGACTTTTTGGAGCCTCACTCTGTTGTATCTTTCCAAATAGTAAAACATGACATCCCTTTTTCAGTAAACATTTAGTTGACCGAAGCTTCAACTTTCACATACTTACGACTTGGCTCATTTCAGACAGAAAATCAAGAAATGCATATTAACCTGATTTCTTCTTTGAATGAGGAATAAAAATCATTACTTACTGTTTATGTAAAATAAAAATGAGTAGTTCTTTTCAACCTGTAAGCATTGAGTGAAACTAACACAATTTGATTATCAAACATTTGTAAGACAGTAATGATTATAAAGAATTGTCTTTTCTGCTTGATTAATTCAAGAAAGAAAGTCATCAGATGGCTCAGACTTATTCAGATCAATGAAAATAACAGTCTCTGTCCATCTGGTAGATTTGAGGTCATCAGGGTCAGATAAGGGTCAGATCAGGTTCACTACATCTACTACCACACTGACACCAACTCGGTATCTGTAAAACTGAAGGCCTTCTTCTCATTTTTGTGTTGAAAGATTGAAAGAGCTGTGATGTCATCACTGTCTGTACAATGATGACATCACAGCTCTGCATTCAACCCATCACACGTGAGATACACGCATGTGGAACAGCGGGCAGCTATGTTGGTGCCCGCCGCCCAGGGAGCAGTTAAAGATTTAGTGTCTTGCTTAAGGATGTTGCGACATGTGGGCATGCCGGGGAGTTAAACCTACAACTTTCTGCTCCCAAGTTGGCTGCGTTACCACTGTACCACAGCCACCCGGTGCAGCTGGCTATGGCCACTTAACGATTGTGCCATCTTGAACTGGGTTGACCCCAGATAATTGAGCTGTAGATGTACGATTACTTTTTGAGGCTTTGACTAAATTCTATCCAGGGATTCACGAGATATTTTGCTAACAATCAATGTTGATGCCAACATTTTTCTTTGTTTGTGTGTGTGTCTTTTGTAAGGTCACCTAGCTAGGCGGCCATCTTGAACGGGGTTGACTCTTAAGTTTTATTGTTTCATTAAAATCCGTTCACTGCTTCATGAGATAATTTGCTACAAAGAAACAGACAAAAGGAATATCAGTGCTTGGCCTTCGATGACGGGCAATTTGTGTGCAAAACACTTGAGCGTAAGTTTTCTTAGCCTTGTGTTCCTATTGATTAACTAATTGGTTATTGACCAATAATCAGCAGTTATCTTTATTAAAACAGGTGATTTAACAGTTTGTTGGTTCCCGAGTTCCTTTAAAAATTGTGAAAGTATTTCCTTTCCTCCCTCAGACATCTTAGACAACTTCAAGTTAATATTTCTATGAATCACTGAATCACGAGGTATACTTGTTTTTTTTCCACACACTACTTTTTCTTTTACGCTTATTCATTCTTTTTTTTTTCCTGTTCCCTCATTTCAACACCAATAACCAGATCATTTTTCTTGCGTATGAATTTTTGAAGATGTACTTATAACCCAGTAATGTAGAAAAAACTCTGTTCACACCTTGTCTGAAACTCTCCTCTCTGTGGTTTCCTGATGTCATCATGACTGATTATCTTCTCATCTAGCATCTAGGTTTTTAAAATAAGTTTGTGTGCTCACATTAAAGTGAACTTCTACCAACTTCATTATGAAACTTTTCCAAAAATCTAGTCGTGCACATGGATCCTCTAACCTGTCGTAAAATGCAGCGTATACATTTGGGAAATAAACAATATTCTGTTGGATAATTTTAAGTTTAGTGTGTATTTAGGTGGCACTAACACAGGAAATACGTTTTACATTCAGTCAGAAACAATAACATAAATTATTCAGTCAGTTCCTCTACAGTTCTACATTTTTTTTGTTTTGTTTTTTCTTTGAATGTCCAGCGGACCAGATTGAACTTATTTGGATTTTTCTACCTGGATTATTGAGCATGCATCAGGATATTCAGTCAGTTGTGGTTCAAGTTTGAAACTGTTGTTTAAGTTGCGTTTACATCTTGACTTCCTGCTCATGATCACGATTCACTGGAGCTTAGAGTTTCTCTGTGACAAAACGAGTGAAAAACAACCCGTCAGCTTCCTTTCACAAAAAATACTGCCTTTTTCACAAACACTGATTTTTAAAGCTCAGAATAAAAACCTAAAAGCAACAAAACAACAACCATTTAAAGCCAAACTTGCTTGTGACAAGTAAACACCACACCATAAATAATTATTTTTTCTACTGTATTTTATGAGAGAACATTTTAATGTTCATAATAACGGTTAATTTTTCAGTAAAGAGTGAACATAATCAAATGTGAACCTCGTGATTTTGGCTCTGCGTGTTTTTTTTTTTTGTTTTTGTTTTTTTTATGCATTTATTCATCCTTTCCATGTATAAAGACATTGGTGCCAAGTATAAATCTCCTTTCCATATTTTCTCTGTGCTGCTCAGTGCGTCATTGATTTGTACTTCATTATTGTCAGTGTCATGATATCTGAACATCGAAAACTACTTTGGGTTGGAAAATAGAGAAAACTAGCTGTGACACGGCAGTGGATTCTACTTTTAGACTTCTGAGAATTTAACCAAGATTATTTGTTAAATGCAATCTGGACAGCTCATCGCCGCTTCGCCCATAGCGAGAAATATTGGGGTGGGGGGGTGAAGCTTTGAACTAGGAGTCAAAAAAAATAAAAACTCGAAGTTATTTTTATTCAATATACCCTAGACTTCTACCTTGTTCCAGTATATTGATGATGGTATTTTTGTCATGGATTTTTTGTTTCTAAGTATAATTTGTTAATTTTTTTTAGTAAATTCACACAGGACTTTTTTTTTTTTCAAAAAAGAAAGAAGAAAACAAAAGCAATAAGAGTCACAGAACTAAAATAACGGGAGTGATGGGGATTTCTCTAAATCTGAATACATAAGTCACATCTTGCAGCTAAATTAAGAAAATGTGCAAATGGGAGGACGTCTAGCTCATAGTAAAGTGAATGAATCTAAATCATTTTCTTAAAATGCAGGAGGAACTAAAAAAATGCTTTCACTGAGATTTTGTCAGCTAACCCACAATAATCACTGTTTAATTTTTTTTAACCATTTGGCTAAACTTTTTTTATTTTTTTATTTGTTGCATTTCTTTTCTGCTACAAAAATATTCAATGGTCCACAGTATGACGGAGCTTTAGGGCCACGCTAAAAAAACAAACATTATGAATGGTGATAAAGTCATAATGTTACAAGAATAAACTCGAAATAATATGATAATAAACTCATAGTATTACGAGAATAAAGTAGAAACAATACAGAATCAGGATGCTTTTATTATCCTTGCACAATTAAGTACAACAACAAAATTGCTTTCCGTACAGCTGTCCTAAAGATGGACAGAAGTGGACAGGGGGCTGCAGCTTCTAAGTTGCTGTTAGTTGTTGTTCCTGTTGCTTGGATAAGTAAGGGAAGAAAACATAAGGAGAGAGGTTTATAAAAAAGATATCTCGCACCGTGTCCTTGACAGGGCACAGTTTAGGCATCAAAAAAATCTACCACAGCAAAGCAACATAAATAGACTAAATACATATGCGTGTGAAGTAGGTAGGGGCCGGGGACCCCAGCACGGCCACCAGGTGAGCGATGCAGCCCTTGGTGCCTTCGCATCTCTTAGATTGCTGCGCCAGGGAGGCCAGTTTTAGGGAAGGTCGTAGCACAGCCCACAGCCATAGTCCTGATAAGAGGTGTTTGTTTATCAGCCAGTTCAGTTGAGCTCTGTCGCAGGCCCATGACCTTGGGGAAGGGAGGGGATGGGGAGGGGGGGCAGAGCGTCTTTTTTTTTCCATAGCATCCAAGGAAATTTGGAACGTATGCAAAAAATGGGCTCTGAAAAAGGTTCACAAGACAAAAGAGCAAAGCAGGGACGGCTCAGAGGAGGACACGTCTGCCTTCCACCGAGAACAAGCAAGAAAAAAAAAAACAAGACTAATGTCATATTATGAAAATAAACTCATAATATTACAGAATAAAGTTGTAATATTATCAGAACTCGGACACAAAAAAGCAGTCTTACAACTGTGGTAAAATGAATGTTGACGTCAACAGTACAATAGCAGGGGGCTCAACGCACTGTCATATGGATTATTATGATAAACTGAAGCCATATTGCATTGCAATTAATGGCTGCATTGACGGATTTAGTTATCACAATATGGATGGAGGCCTATTTCACAAATAGTGACCCAACAGTGATTGCAGACTACTTCATAAGCACAGTGACTCGCATTGGAGGCTGTTCACAGCAGGTGCGAGCCTATAGAGCTGTCATTTCTAACCCGGAGCCCGGACTCGCTCGACCTGGATTCGGGCCAGGCTATAATAGTTTGCTTAATGTGCAGACCAGGTCAGTGTCGGGCTTTTAATTGCATCAACGGACGCGCACGGCCGACAATCCAACTAAATGCCAACATGCCTTGCCATACAATCACCAGCCACACGTGGCCATTTGACCATGCGCTGACCGGCCTTGAAAGAGGTAAAAAGTTCAGTTAAGCTTCAGATGGACTACTGCCAGCCATCCATCAACCCAAATGGACGTTCATTCAGCCGTGGCTCTCAGCAGATGCGCGCGGCTGACAACCCCAACAGGTGAGATCACAAAATAGCCAACATGTCAGAGCAGGGTCCAATGCAGGCCGAAGCAGGGGAAGCATTTAATGCGCTTTGATGGCTCCTCAGCTCCGATTGTCTGCCCCCTTTACTCTTACCCTTTATTTTTTATTTTTTTGCCTGGAACTAATGCTCCGTCGTGGACCAGGTTAGGAAAGAGAAAAATTGCCACTTCTGATCAGAACAATAGAGTCCAAACACTGATCTGAGCCTTCAGAACTCAAATATGTTGTGAAAAAGAAAAATCAATTCAAATGTATTTCTTGCTTTGGCAATTGATGATATTGTTTTTTCTAAATATGTAGTTTTAGTCAAATAATTTTCTTCTTCTCGAGTTTATTATTGTTCAGCTGAGTTTGGTTTTTGTTTGAGTTTGAAAATCATCGTACTTGTTTCCACTTGCTGTAAATATTTTTTTTTACTGATAAAACTACATTACACTATCAAATATAATCTAAAGCAGAACAGGAAGGAGTGGCTTCCAGATTCTTATTACTTACAGACAGGTAAAGTTGTTTGTACCTTTACAGCTAATTAAAAGCTATTCTTTACTTCTTTTGAAAAGTGATTCAATTAAAAGCAGTTGTCTACAGCTGCATTTCTTCAGTATAGGATAAAGTAAATGACAAAATTCTGTAAAGAAAAGATGTTTGTTTTACAAAACATGCTAAAGTAGTATACAAACAGACTCGTTGGTAGACTAATTAATAATTCTTTAAATTATTCTTGCATTAAAGTTAAGTTTTAAAGCAAGTGTTTGATTTTAATTAGTGCCACAAGTATCTTATTGCAATCATCCAGCCCATTTTAAATGAACAAACAACCACTAGGTAGAATTGTTGTGTGACCACACTGAACCTGGAGGAGATACAGCAAAGGCGAGAGCTGTTTGAGGAGCTCAGAAAGAAGATTAAAGATATATTTCTTAAAGGTAAAGACTATATGATTTTCTCCAAGCAGATTTGTGTTATACTCTGACCATAAATGACAATATTATTAAAAAGTATAGGGTTCATGAAACTGTAACCAACCTCCCCAGACGTGGATGCAAGGGAAAATGCAACCCCAGGTTGATCAGATAGACGGTGCAAATTACAAAACGGAGCCAAGAAAACCACCCAAAACTATTCAATATGATTGTCAAGGTCAAAATACTTTAGGATCACACCATCTGTTGCATTTTGAACTACGATGGGCTCCATGTAGGAAAACTTGGGAAGACTTTACCACTGGTAAACCAGCTGGACAGGAATTCACCGAATGGCACGTTGATGTTAAGATTTGTGACGTTGACGGTTTTGGGACCGATGAAACAAAACTGGAGCTTTATGGTTTCAGTCGCATTAGTTATTTGAATACTGTGAAGGGGTACCAACAAATTCATCAACATTTTGTTCATGTTATTAGCTTTAGCTATTAGCATACAATAAGTGCTAATGGTGTTCAAGTTGAAAGTATCTTCAAAGTTTATTAATGAGCATCTGTTGCTATGTATTCATCATAGGTTTAACAAAATGAAACACTGAGATTTATGGGATTTGAAAATTTGATTAATTCAGCTGACACAATAAACAAGATGCAATATACTTATTTTGTAAATCTAATAGGAGTCCTCTACTCTTTTGTTGCAGGTCCCTGAGGAGGACATCGTGAGTGTGATGGAAATGCTCCAGCATCAAAGGAAAGAAGCAGCCACCAGCTGATTTGTGAGCTGGATGATCCCAGCTCCAAGTGTTTCACCTTGTTCTCATTTTCTGGAACAGCAGTAGTAGCAGGCTAGCAGGAAAAGAGGCTAACCCTGTGCCTAGTTTAGCTCTGCTTAGCCAACAGTATTAACCACTACAAGTTTGCCATGAACACCAAAAGCATTCCTTTATGGTGTGTGTGCACAGTTTTTCCTCAAGGCCTTCTGTCTTACCTAAACTACGAGCTACTGGAACCCTAGAAGCACAAGCGTATGCATTTCATTGTGGACATTTATTTTTATACCCATATGAAGACAAACAAAATGTACTTACCCTTTCACATTAACAAATAGGATGTTGTGTACTAAAACTTTTATCCTCAATTTATAACAATAATGTTTCTTTTTGTTCACTTCAGGTTACTCTCAAATACTCATGGTGAGTCCTAAGTTAAAAAATAACAAATTTTTGTCTTCCAACAATGTTCATATCAAAATGTGGCCTTAAACAATGAGACAAATGCTGGGATTTCATTTTATTTGAGAAACCTTAAAACTTTTCTCCCCTTTAAATGTTTCATATTTTATACCTGGTTTTGTTTAGTTATCCAGCCCATATGTCATATTTTATTTATAACAAATTCATATCCGCCCTTTGATCTTTGTAGAATCTGATTGCAGCAGAAATCATTGTAGATGCGAAAAATGTTAAATGAGAAAAAAAAAAACTGCAACTTAAGTTTACTTTTCTAAATCCGCTGTAAAAACAAATGTCGTGTTTTTGTCTTGTTGCAACATAATCTTAGACAGAATCTGACAAAGCAGTGACAAAGCTAATTATTTAGAAGATTATTTTGACAAGTACATTAGTCATTTCATGGAAAATTATATAAAAAAGGTCACTTTATTTTGGGAGTCTTGAGTTGTAAAGAGTTGTGTAATGTCTTCCTAGGCCTCCCCAAAGTTTTATGTGTTTTAAACAAATGTAACCACAAAGAGGACTCGTCCAGTTGTGTATAAGACTTTTTTTAAGAATTGCAGCATTTTTCTCATTAACAAGTCACTCCTAAGGCATGTAAGCAACAACCTGTGCTTTTTGATTTGAAAGAAATTTGAATATTTATTTTTAACATCAAAGCTCACTTAGTTTAGCATGGATGGAATGTGCAGATTAAAACTGAGGTCAACATTTATTTTATTTTTTTACTCAGCATTATCTGAAGTAGCACTGACTTGGTTTTTGCTGTTTGCACAATAAACTTTTTTGATTTAGTGAATTTCACTTAGATGTTTTTTTTTTCCTGTTACGGCCACTTTTTATACAATTTGAAGTATTTGAACATCTGTAATTTTTGTGCTCCTTCATTAAATAAAAAAAAACATTGTGTAATGAGCAATTTCTTAAGTAAAATTTAGGTTTCGAGGCTCAGAATATTGACTGGTAGAATTGTGCCATTGAGCTCTGATTTAAATGGAATACAGTCGTTTAGTTTTAATCCGAAACGTCAAATGTTTCTTCATCCTAGCATGATTGGATGAAAATAAAAAGAACAAAACAAGCTTTGCTCCTTTTGTATTTCATGTATGAAATCATAGTATGATAAATGGACTGTACTTACTGTATAGCACCTTTCTAGTCAAGATACTCAAAGCTCTTTACAATACAATCTGTGCCCTCATTTACCCATTCATACAGCCGTCTACTGGATCTATACAAAGACTAATCAGTGCTTTATCACATTCATTCACCAATGGGAAACACATCGGAGACTATGAGGAGTTCAGTGTCTTTCCCAGGGACACTTGGGCATGTCACTGCTGGTGGAATCGAACCCCCAACTCCTGCATTGGAGGACAACTTCTCTAGCCACTCAGCCACAGCTGCCTGCTCAATAGTTGCAATTAAATGTTGCATGTATGAAAAATAAATTCACCAAACTAAGGATCTTATAAAGAGAATCATGGAAGAGGCTAAAAAAAAGGTAACCAGTAAACATACTTGTGGTACGCCAAGAAATGAGCTCTTAATCTGTTGGGTAAGATTTTATTTATTTATTTATTTTTATTAAATGCATGACGAAACATACCATTGTACTCTTTTAAAGTAATCTTCAGCTATTTCCTCTGACATTATTTCAACCAAAATGTAAGAGGAGTGTTCAAGACCACTTTTCAAAATGGACTCTTTAGAAGTACAAACCGGATTCCAAAAAAGTTGGGACACTAAACAAATTGTGAATAAAAACTGAATGCAATGATGTGGCGATGGCAAATGTCAATATTTTATTCGTAATATAACATAGATGACAGATCAAAAGTTTAATCTGAGTAAATGTAAAATTTTAAAGGAAAAATATGTTGATTCAAAATTTCACAGTGTCAACAAATCCCAAAAAAGTTGGGACAAGTAGCAATAAGTGGCTGGAAAAAGGAAATTGAGCATATAACGAACAGCTGGAAGACCAATTAACACTAATTAGGTCAATTGACAACATGATTGGGTATAAAAAGAGCTTCTCAGAGTGTCAGTTTCTCTCAGAAGCCAATATGGTAAGAGGATCACCAATTCCACCATTGTTGCGCAGAAAGATAGTGCAGCAATACCAGAATGGTGTTACCCAGCGTAAAATAGCAAAGACTTTTAAGTTATCATCATCAACCGTACATAACGTCATCAAAAGATTCAGAGAATCTGGAACAATTGCTGTGCGCAAGGGTCAAGGCCGTAAAACTCTATTGGATGCTCGTGATCTCCGGCCCCTTAAACGTCACTGCACCTCAAACAGGAATGCCACTGTCAAGGAAATAACAGAATGGGCTCAGGAATACTTCCAGAAAGCATTGTCAGTGAACACAATCCACCGTGCCATCCGCCGTTGCCAGCTGAAACTCTACAGTGCAAAGAGGAAGCCATTTCTAAGCAAGCTCCACAAGCTCAGACGTTTGCACTGGGCCAGGGGTCATTTAAAATGGAGTGTGACAAAATGGAAGACTGTTCTGTGGTCAGATGAGTCTCGATTTGAAGTTCTTTATGGAACACTAGGACGCCATGTCATCCGGACCAGAGAGGACAAGGATAGCCCAAGTTGTTATCAACGCTCCGTTCAGAAGCCTGCATCACTGATGGTATGGGGTTGCATGAGCGCTTGTGGCATGGGCAGCTTGCATGTCTGGAAAGGCACCATTAATGCAGAGAACTATGTTCAGGTTCTAGAACAACATATGCTCCCATCTAGACGTCATCTCTTTCAGGGAAGACCCTGCATTTTTCAACACAATAATGCCAGACCACATTCTGCAGCAATCACAACATCATGGCTACGTAGGAGAAGGATCCTGGTACTGAAATGGCCAGCCTGCAGTCCAGATCTTTCACCTATAGAAAACATTTGGCGCATCATAAAGAGGAAGGTGCGACAAAGAAGGCCCAAGACGATTGAACAGTTAGAGGCCTGTATTAGATATGAATGGGAGAGCATTCCTATTTCTAAACTTGAGAAACTGGTCTCTGTCCCCAGACGTCTGTTGAGTGTTGTAAGAAGAAGGGGGGATGCCACACAGTGGTAAAAATGGACTTGTCCCAACTTTTTTGGGATTTGTTGACACCATGAAATTTGGAAACAACAGATTTTTCCCTTAAAATGATACATTCTCTCAGTTTAAACTTTTGATCTGTGATTTGTGTTCTATTCTGATTAAAATATTAGATGTTGGCACCTCCACATCATTGCATTCCGTTTTTATTCCCAATTTGTTTAGTGTCCCAACTTTTTTGGAATCCGGTTTGTAAAATGGAACAGCAAGGGGAGGCTTAAAACTTTTGCACATCGCTGTTTACGCACATCTTGACACTGACGTGTTTTAAGTTTTCACACTAACAAAAATGTGTACTGAATGAAAAAAAAATCATCAGAAGACATCAAAGTTTTTACTCCCACCTCTTACACACCCGTTAAAAAAAAAATACAAGTTTGTCATGGGTGAGGTGTGTCAAAGGGGGTGGGGTGGGGTGTAGATGACACTTATATAGCTGGACGTAGTTATACCAGAGCACTTGTCACAATGGATCGTGAACTCCACGCACAGCTAAAGAACTCTGGTAAGTATATTTTTTTAAATAATAAATATTCTCTATGGATCTAAAAGTACTGTCATGTCGTACGACCATCAATGATGAAGCAATTTTATTTCCTAAACCAATTTTAATAGAAGAAAGTTTTATTACTGCTTACATATGTAGGTTTCTAGAGTTTTTAAAATGAATCATGATTATTTTTAGCTTGACCAATATTTTATCTTTTGGGTGATGTGTTATTGCAGCCATACTTTATATATATATATATATTTATATACACACTTTATTTGGGGACCCTAATTCTGTTTTTTTTTTGTTCTTTTTTTTTTCATAGTTGTAAATTTGCGGTTTTCAGTCCGTTTTGATTTAATTTACACGTTGTGAGTGTTCTCTTTGTTTGTGGAGGATTAATTACCCCTACAATACCAGATGCCACCTAATGCATCAAACATCAGTTCAGGGGTCTGTCTGCTCAAATCTTTGACCTCTGGACATTTTCACTACAGTCCCTCTCCATTGAATCAGTGTTGAGGTGAAATAACATGACTGGGAAAAACTCAAAACACATCAATATTTTAATAATCTTAGTGAGTTAAGTTTATAATGTTGCAGAATAAGTTTAGATGCGTTTGCCCGTTTAAAAGTGATGGTCCACATAACATGTCCTGCTTTTTCCTCAGTACTTGTCTTGATGGTCTCGCTGGTTTGGCCAAGTCTTGTGCTTCCCACTCCGATTCATGACATATGCTGCACTGAAAAAAAACTAATACTAGAGCAGGTGACGGGCCAGCTGCAACATGAAGCAACCATTCTACTGAAGAAATATGTAAGTACCACCCATTGTCTGTGCTTTTTGTACATGCAAGCAGAAGTGGCTGTAAATATATATAAAACATTTTTTTTTTATTATTGCTAAACTACTTCTAAATCACCAAAGAACTACATTTTTTACAAGACTAGATGACTGAGAATCTTCATCAGCGTACAGCAGTGAAGGCTACTTATGAGATAGATCTGGTTGGCAAGCCGCAGACTGATGAAGTCTTCTGGATGGAAGATGAACTGTTCCAGATGACATGATTTAAATTTTATTGTTAACAAAAAAAAACTCTTTTCCTCATTTGTTTTTATAAACGTAAAATAATATTTTCCAGTCACTCCTTTGAAATGCTGTTAGGTTTTGCACGGGGGCAACACAAATGACTTATCCCAGCATTATCTTTAACTTCATTTATTTTCAGTTATTCTTAGAGAAGCCTACCAACTTGTACCGATTCAACACAGACAGTACGACACTGAAAAAGTATAAAATTATAGAACTGTGCGATTGCCAGGTTTGAGACTTAAAGCTTTGTTAAAAACACATCAGGAGAGCGGCTACGTTTCAGGCGCAAACGTTTTCTGCAATGACAACAATCCAGCAGCTGTGCGATTAGTCAGAGTCAGAGTTTCTTGATTGTCATTCGCACCTCATGTGGTACATGTGGTGGAGCGAAATTATGTACACAAGGTCCCAGTTACATCCAACAATAAAATGTATAAGAAAAACAGTAATAACATCTAAGATATGAACTAAGAAAAACATCAACTAAATATACACTAAGCACTCATAACATAAAAACATTGAACATCAGCACAAACATGAACATGATTAGATCTTCAAACTCACAATTTCTTGCGCAAATAAAACTGATGCCAAAAAAGCGCAACACTGTGACATTTCTGTAGGACCAGTTCTGGTGAGCCTGTAGTCGTGCATCGTACCATGTGCCATTAGGGCAGTTGTTTTACTAAATGAACACAGTGTTAGTGTTATTAGGAAATTTGACTAAACTTTGATATTGTACATTTAAAAACCATAAAATAAATTAAACTAAACTAAACATCTTGTCACAACTAGACTATAATTTACATGTGCTTTGAAGAAAAGCAGCCTGATTATGTCGTATTACAGTTATTGTCTAATACCGACTAAACGATACTGATTTTTTTTTTCTGTTAATTTCATTTGACACAGGAAGTGGTTCACAACATCCACAGTACGTCAGTTCCAGATGATGTCCCCAGCTCCACAATAACCGGCATCAACTTTGCTGAGAAGCTGCGAGACATCTATATTAAGAACCAGCTTTTTAAGTTGCATCTTTCACAAGTAGAGAAATACCAGAAGGATCTTCTGCCCGACCCACTAAAACATTTAAATATATTAGCACTCAAGGAACGACTCGCTCACCATTTTCTTGCCATAAAGGCTTATCTCATCTGCATCGACCCACAGACGCCCGAGCCGACGTCACCGCCTGGCCTGCCTGAGAAAAGAAAAGGTGACTATCTGAAGAAAGTCTACAGCTGGGGAGTCCTTCTCAGGCTGAGAGAGTGGACTAATGAAGTTCTGAATGTGCCAAATGACAAAACGCCTTTTGTGAGCACTTTTCCAAAGCTTGTTGGGCCGAACTTTAACAAACTTAAAAGACATGGGAAACCACAAAATACGATTGTATCGACCACACGGCATCAAAATACAGTAGTCCCAACCATCTAAGATAAAATAGAAATGTATTGATCTATGAGTCCATCCATCCATTATCTTTACTCGCTAATTCCTTTTTGTCTTGTGGCGGTCCTTGTGCGAGAGGCGGGGGACTGGACAAGCCTCCAGTCCATCACAGGGACACATGGAGACAAACAACCATTCACTCTCTCGCTCTCACCTAGGGACAATTTAGAGTTACCAATCTGTCTAACATGCATGTTTTTGGTCTGTGGGAGGAAACTGGAGTACCGGGAGAAAACCCACGCATGCACGGAGAGAACATACAAACTCCACCTAGAAAGGTCCCCAGCCGGGATTTGATCCAGCAACCTTTTTGCTGAGAGGCAATTGTTCTACTAAATGAGCCACCGTGCCACTAGTAGAATCGGATCAAATTGATCTATTCAATTTTTTTTCATAAAACCGTAATGTGCTTTTAAAAAAGAATCTCTTTCGGCTGCTCCCTTCTTCAGGGGGTCGCCACAGCGAGCAAACTCGCATGAAATATTTGGCAAGTTGTTTTACGCCGGATTCCCTTCCTGATGCAACCTAGATTTGAACCCTCGACCTCAAGATTACAAGACAACAGCACTGACCACCAAGCTACCGCAGCCCTTATTTGAAGTAATTCTACTTATTTAGATTTGTTTATTAAAATGTCTATTTAATGTGATTATATTATTTATGGCTAAATATGTGTTTCAAAGTACAACTGTATTTAATAAATCTGTATTTATTCAAAATATGACTGACACTTTATTATTTGTTTCATCGTACACACTAAAAACCTCTGGGTTGAAAACAACCACTTATTGAAACAGCACTGAGTTAACTTTAGACGACCCAGGCAAATTATTTAACGTAACAGTAAAGTTTTCTATCCAAAAAATGGGTTAAAATATGTAAATTATAGCAGCTAGTAAGTTGTTTGCAAAAACAACCCAACTGCCTAGATCATTACAACCTGTGCTAATCACCATGACCATCTAATACTTTATTTTATCTGACCATCTAGTTCAAACTGGTTACCAAAGCCAAGCAGAGTAAACATTTTCTTACAAGT
This sequence comes from Nematolebias whitei, assembly GCF_014905685.2. Lineage (NCBI taxonomy): Eukaryota > Metazoa > Chordata > Actinopteri > Cyprinodontiformes > Rivulidae > Nematolebias > Nematolebias whitei. Next base: position 7,927,893 of record NC_056505.1, read on the forward strand.
TGTTTTTTCTTCTTTCATTCTAACGCTGGTTCAGTCAGGTTAGAGTCGGTCAAAATAAATCTAAATAACCAGCAGATTTTTGTGTGTGTGACTCAAACTCTTGGTTTTCAGTGGATTCATGAGTATTTTGTTTACGAGGAGTGTGGATTCCCTTTGACATTTCTGGAGAACCACTGTAGTAAACGCTTTTTTAAAACCTGCACCGTTTAATGTAGCTCAGAAGAACTGCAGCTGCTTCATGCCCATCTGCTCACAACAGGCTCATGTTCAGGCTGCTGTTTAATACATCATGTTGTATTACTGTTTCTACCGTTTCTTTTTTCAAACTTTTTTTTTTTGTTGCTATTTTTGGCTGTAACTGGTACCTTGAATACACAATTTAGTTCCACCTCATGTACCACATGTGATGTGAATGACAATAAAGAACCTTGAACCTTTATGTACGTTTCATTTCATACTCTGCGGTCTTTAATTGAGACGGAACAAAAATAGAATTGTGACGTGAGCAGAGAAGGTTAAAAATGTCAAGATGCTAATAGAGTTTTGGGAATTATAGTTCCCTCCAAGACATGATGTAAAGATAGTTAACCTTTGTCTGATGTCATTAGAAAGTTTGGTTCAGTTTTCATGAAGGTTGTCTGGACTGAAACTGTAAACCAGGGCTTCAACTGGTGGCCCGGGGGCCAAATCAGGCCCATGGATGAACTCTGTTCGGCCCACTAATGGGTTCGTTTTATATAAAACTAGATTTTAAACCATAAAACAACTTACTTAATGAGAATAACGGCTGGACGTCCGTCCCCTGAGCTCTTGGCTTTCAGTAACTGTGGCCCCCTGAGTAATTTGGTTAAATAGCCCTGCTGTAAACCGTGGCGACGGCAACGTTCTCATTTAGATAATTGCAGGAGTAAGAGTTATTTAAAACTGATTCTTTCATTCTAATAGCTCCGTGTAGAAACAGAGTTTTTGAAAGGATAAAAAAAGTGTATTATGATGTAAGATATGCACAGCAAGCTTGGATTTTAACCTGGTTTCCTCACATTAAAGCGGCATTTGTACACTTCCGTCCACCAGTTCTGTATTTAAATTGTCTGTTAACTTTACAGAAGTGTTCCTCTGTGATGCTGCTGTGGATCGTCTGCTCAATCAGCGATGAGTGACAACAGGTTTGCATGATTTCGTCCACTACAGTGAAGAAACTGGATGCCGTCACGTGGGAGAATGTGTTGGAACTTTTCAACAATAAATCATGTTCTGTCAAACGGAAGCAGTTTCGGATGCGTGTGTTCCTATTGTTGAACTTATGAGGTGATATTTTTAGATGCAAGTCATAATTGTTTTAATAATATTTTAGTTGGGGTGTCTGGTATATGTTTGGCCCGCCCCATGCTTACCTGAGCAGGTGGTATGTTCCAGTTAGGTGAGACTGTAAGAACTGCTTGCTGCACACTTTACAGCGGCAGCAAGTTTTATTTAAACCTCTTTTTCTTATTTCCCTCAGTTTATTTATTTTAATTGTGCTTTTTTTTTTGTAATTAATACTAACAAGGCAAGTTAGCATTTTTGAATAAATAACCACAATACCAACCTTTAAACGTTCAGATTCTGTACAATCTCCTGCAACATTTTGCTTTTATTTTCATCAAATGAGCTGAAGGCTTTCAATAAAAAGTTGTTTTACTCAGGTGCGCAGAGAACGACGCTCCTCAGATCAGCCTTCCTTCCTTGCGACTTCTTAAAATGAATCAAACGAGTTGAAAAATGTGATAAGAGGGTTACAATGGAATTCAGTTCTGTCAACGTGCTCTTGATGGTTTGTGGTTATTAGTCACATTGACGCACTGAACATATAACTTGAGAAGGATGGGAAAATAAATGAGTCAGAGTAAGTCGTCATAAAAGTACCTGATAAAACAACCGACTTAAGCTAGGATGTTGACGTAAACATCTAAAACATTAAAGTAGCTTGGATTTTGTTTGTCTGAAGTAAAATTGGATGATTTAACTTTTTGAAAAGTGACGACACAGCTGAGTTTCATGAGTTTACACACGCACACCATTTTCGGGGGAAGTGACAGAAGATGCTGACCTGATGAAAGTATGCTTTTTTTAAATGAAAGGATATGAGGACGTTTATCTTAAATCTTAAACGCCTCCATGAAGAGTGTACAAATATAATAATGATGCAGTGTGACTGACATTACCGACTGAGCCGTCTCATCGAGCTCTTGAGCCAAATAAGAATGAGAGCAGCAGGTACAGAGCGCCATGCTCTTTGAGCAGTGTGCATTAAAAGTTGTTTCCCCTCAAACAGCAGCTGATCGAGCTGAAAGCTAAAACTGTGTCCTTGTCTTTGCAGGTTTTCTTGGAGTGGCATGTGCCTGGATTCTGATGCAGGGCATCGCTGCAGGAGCTGCACTCAAGAAACCTGCAGCTGGAGCATCCTGCGGCCTGAAGGACCTGCTGGTCCTCACAGAGCGCCGGGTTGAGGAGAGCCTGGCAAGATTTGTGAGTAAAACGCCCACGCTTAACCTGGAATATTTAAGTTACTCGTGCTGCTGTAGTCGTCATCACACTTTAAGATTTTAAATGCTTATTGTGTATTCAAGTATAGAAAGAGAGAAAAAAAGTTTATTTCAAAGTCATTTTCTATGAAAAGCTAAGATATTATTTTTTATACAAATACATTTTCATACAAAGATTTTTCTCTAAAATAGGAGTCCTCAAATGGTGCACTGTCATTTGGAGCTGGACCAAAATAAAGATTTATCCGGACATACATGGATTTACTTTACTCACCTTTTTTTTTGTTTTGTTTTTTTATAGACTTTATGGTAAATTCCAAAGAATGGCTTTTCCCCACAAAGAGGTTTATCAATTTATTTTATATTGTAAGTTTATTATCAATTTACTGTAATCAAAATTCAAAATTATACCCTGGTTTTATGTAGTATATTTTTTATCCAATATATACTTTGGATACTTTTGTAGAGAAAAGTTTTCACAGATAGATGTCGTTGGATATCTCTGTACTAGACCAAAACAATTTACCAGTAAAATAGTAAAAATATGTTTGGAAATAACAGATTTCTATATTCAATTCAGTTCAATTTATTTATATAGCACCAAATCACAACATAAGTTATCTCAGGGCACTGAACAGAAACATTCACATTATATATCACTTATTCCAGATGATGGTTTCCTCTGGTACCAGATGCTGTGCAGCTGGAAGGATTTTTACCGAAACCTTTTTACTTTTGGGCATTTGTTATGATGTGTAACCATGGCACATAGGTGCTTTATTTTAACAACCAGGAGCAGCTGATAAACATCTCAAAAGCTCAAATACCTCAACTATAGCCCCAAATTCCAAACGAGTTGAAAAAGAGGCACTGTGGATGAATTCCCGTCAACCTAGCGGCGGTGCTCTATCTGACCGCCGAGATCCTGGAGCTGGTGGGAAACACGGCTCGTGACAACGGGAGGACCGGGATCATCCCCTGGCACCTTCAGCTGTCTGTCCGTGGTGACGAGGAGCTCAGCAGACTGCTGGGAGGAGTGACCATCGCTCAGGGAGGAATTCTGCCCGGCATTCAGGCAGTCCTGCTGCCCAGGAGGCCCGCTGGATCTGACAGCAAGCTGGATCCAGGTGGACGGATCAGTTTCTGTGGCTAGATTCTTTAGATTCGCTGCAGGAGATCCTTCCTGCCCACAGCTATCAGCATCTATAAGAACTCTTGAATGAAACCAGGAGGATGAGCTACGACAACACTTAATTTCTCTTTGGGATTAATAAAGTATTTTTGGAGCCAGCATTCAATAAACTATTTCATTAAGTCCAACAAAGTTAAGTCCAGTCCTCTGGACGGTTTCTTTTTTTAAAGTTTCATCTTACATCCAAATACGTCATCAGTCCAAGGAGCTGCAATAAACTCAGTCTTATAAACAGCATCTTCACAGAGTCAGTCAACCAGTTTGATGGTGCTCGAGTGGTTTCTGGGGTCCGCCCTCTCCCCCGTCGACTCGTTTGAGGCAGTCATGGCCAAAGCGGTTCAAAACATCCGGATTCATGCTCAATAATCCATTTTCGACCTGGATTATTGAGCATGAATCCGGAGGTTTCGTTGTTTTTAAATTACAGTTGAAATTGTTGCGAAGGAAACTGAAGCATATTTAAGTCGTGTGGAGCTGGTTTATTTTCAAACAGCCGAGCTGCTGCATTATTTTATGACGTGGAAATGACGCACAATCGGGCAGCATCTTCAGTCACGTGTGTTGGATGAACTTTTAATGTCAAACTGTGTTTTGTGAGGTCATAGCTCCTGCAGGAGCTGACTTCTAATCTAACACCCGTGTATCAAATGTTCAGCGTTTCAACAAGACTGCTGATGCATTTTATAAGAAATGATGGTATTAACGTCCCTATCTGCTCTCTCTTTCAGGATGAAGCTAATGGGAAACACGTGGGTACTTGGTCCCTCGGCTTCCCTGAGCTCCAGGTCCACCGGAACTCTTCCCCCAGCGGGCCCAAAGTCCAGTGCAGCCTCCACTTCATGGCCCAGGGCATGGAGAAAATCTTGAAGGACCAGAAAAACAATCTGAATCCCCAAGATGTTTCACTGCACAAGAAGCTGCGGGGCACGATCTCACGGGTCAGAATGCTTGCGGTGTGCGTGGAGAACCACCTGGGAGGGAAATGCTCCCACGAACCGCCGCCACCCAAGATGCCCAAGCACGTGTTTGAGAGGAAACAGTGGAGCCGTACTCTGCTGAAGCTGGCCGGGGATTATCTGGACTGGCTGCAGCAGGAGGTTATGGAGGTTTCACCCATCAAAGAAGCGAAAAGGAAAAAACATAAAGCTGCAAAAGCAACATTTCATAACTACTTAAGAGGGAGCGTGCATCAGCTGTGAGCTCAGCTGAAGTTAGTGTCTTATGCAAATATGGTTACAATCTGTGTCTTTAAATGAAATATTTTCAAAATCTGCACAAGATCGTCAAACAAACCTGTATCTTATATTCTTTTTACCATGTAGGATTATAAATAAATTGACTAAAGTCACCTGTACAGACTCGATGACTTTTTTAAAAACTAGAAACACTTTATAGCAGGGCTGTTCAACCGACGGCCCGGGGGCCAAATCAGGCCCACGGGTGAGCTATGTTCGGCCCACCAATGGGTTCATTATTAAATAAAACTAGATTTTAAACCGTAAAACAAACTTCATGACAATAACTGCTGAATGTCTGGACCCTGAGCTCTTGGCTTTCAGCAACTGTGTCCCCCTGAGCAATTTAGTTGAAACGCCCCGCTTTATAAGTATAATTTAACATTTTCACAAACTGTTCATCAGGCCCTGTGATGGACTGGACATGTCCAGGGTGTCCCCCGCCTCTTGCACAGGGACTGCTGGACATGGGCACCAGTGACACCCCGCCCCCCGTGACCCAAAAAGAAGAAGCGGGTAAAGATGATGGATGGACAAACTGTTCATCACTGGCTTTGCCACAGTTCAGGGAGACATTGATCATTTTCTTTCATTCATCAACTGAACATGGAGAGGTCAAAGGTTCACAGGTGTCCACCTTCCAGAACTAAAAGTATACTGAAATACAAAAAAACTGCCAAAAACCATCAAGTTAAAACTAAAATAGACTCGCATGCAAGACTATTTGCATATTTTAAGGAGCTGTTCTAAACTTAACTACCGTATTTTTCGGATTATAAGGCGCAAGAGCGCGGTGTACCACATAACATCGGTTCAAGCTCAGTGAGCACAACCAGATTTAACACATAAGGCGCACCGGATTATAAGGCTCACTGTTGATTTTTGAGAAAATTAAAGGATTTTAAGTGCGTCTAATAGTCCGAAAAATCTGGTGCATAATATCCTGGTTCATGCTCAGTTATCAAGGTAGAAAAATGTTTTGAAAAACGAAACGAGTCGGCGGGGGAGAGGGCCGACTACAGAAACCACCGAACACCATCAAACTGGTTGACCCACTATGTCAAGGTTCTATTTATAAGACCGAGTCTGTTGCAGCTCCTCGGACTGGAGACGTTTTTTGATGAAAGACGAAACGTTTCAACAAAAAGAAACCGTCCAGGAGGACCTGACTTAACTATACTTGTTTCTTATCATATAAATGAGCCACTTCACAAAAAAAACAACTCTGCAACGTAAAAGTATCAGAAATGACTTTTAATTAAGTTTGATAACCTCCAACAGCTTGACGTGTCCCCATGTGATAGTAATTAATCAACTTGCCAAGGAAACAAATGAGACGGGGTTCTAATAATAATTACAGAAGTGTTTTCTCAGCCGTCGGTGACTGTTTTCACTCCGCCGTCCTCTCCCTTGTGAGCGGGCCACACCACCCGAGGTACAAAACGTAGGTGGATGAGGCACCTTTTGAGGGTCGCCGGTTGAGCCTCCATCAGTGGACCTTACAGTGAACTGTGCAGCCAGATGGACAGAACCACGGGCAGATGCCCATCAAATAGGTGGAAAACCAACACGGAAATTCTTTATATTTATTGTTCCGTGTGGTTTTCTAAAATCCAATAAATTCAACTATTTTTTTCCACCATGTCTTATTTATCCAACAGCACCGCGTTGTTTAAAAAAACAAATACAGTACTTCAGTTATTTACCTCCTGTGATTAACGCCAGGACGCACGCTCGTGTCAGCAAACACTAAAAACTCGTGTTTTCAGTTTCACAGTCATTTTTATTAAATACTTTATTTCACACGCATGCAATATACACAGAATTACACATTTGTTATGTTTGAAATGCGTCCAAAAACCAAGAATTCAGCGATTTTTGAGGCTAAACCTGTTTTTAGAATACGAACCTAGTGAAGCTGATGGATGAGCTCTGTGCTTTAGACCCGATGATCATCATGGATGAACGTATGACGTCTTCTATGCACTTATGAAGTGTAAATAATAAACTTACAAACAGCATTTGTTGTTTTGTTTTGAGGTCGGAGGTCTTGGATGTCTTCATTTGTTAATGAAAAATGATTCAGAACAGTCTCTCCTTCGCCAAGTCCCATTCCATATCCAAACGGGGACTTGGTTTGTTTTAGTTTACTGACCCATGATTCGTTTGTTCTTCTTAAAACCACAGAAATAAGTGCAGTTCATATAGGTAGGAGCTCCGGAGGACTCTCGCCGTAGCAATACTTTGCTTGCGGGTTTCTGTAGGTGTTTTCATGCTGGACGCTCTACATAAGAAGACAAAAAGTTTCATAAAGTCAAATGGTCTTTATCACAACATATTAATAAAACAAAGCCAGCGTGCTTCTCCATTGCTTTACAAATAAGTCAACTGTTGAAACGGTTGCATTTCTGAGAAAATAAAACACACTTTCATAATCAGTGCTTTTGTTTCCAAATGACTACAAATGTAAGCGTAGTTTTGAGAACGCCGAGGTTGCTAGATTGTCAGGCTCGATTATGCTAATCTGTTCTTCGGCGAATAACGTACCTGTGAGGAGGTCCTGCATTTGGCGAGGCACAGCTCAAAATGGTCCTCGACGGCAGTGAAAAGGTTCTGGAAGCCTTTGGCTGCACGATTCAGGAAGCGCTCAAGAAGAGGTTGCTGGGGAAGAGTACACACATAAGCAACAGATTATGCGTGAACACAGATATGCAGATTGTAATCTGCGGATTCCTCGTCACCTTGCAGTTGTGCAAAATCAGAGTCAAAGTTTCAGATAAAAGCAGAGCAATTCTTGCATTTCGTGAACATTTAATTAAATGCACGTTGGTAAAAAAAGAACCGTGCAGATGACAGTTAAATCCCAAGCTGTTGTAGATGCAACAGATTACCTTATCTGGCTGGAGGCAGCAAGACACGCAGTACTCGTAGATGCTGCAGCAGCCGTTGGCCAGGCAGCTTTTACAGATGTACTGTCTGGTGCTGGGAGCGTTCACATTGCAGCAGCTGTTAACCAGCAAGTCTTTCCTCTCGCAGACATAACCTGGTAAAATAAGACCACTGATGAGCATAAACACTGAATATTATAGCGCTGAGTTATAAAAAACATCATTCACCTAGTTCGTCAGTGATCAGAGTCTTGCCCTGGATGGAGTTTCTGCACTGAGTAATCTGCCGGCTGCTGTTCCCGAGGTTGAAACGGACCTTCCAGGCGATGCGCTGCTCTGAATCTTTAACCTCTAAGAGCGTGCGGTCCCGTATGGACCTCTCCTCCTGCAAAAAAACAAACAAACAAAGCATTGGATATTAAGGACTTTAAACAGCAGAGTTTAAGAGCAGGTGTTGTGATATTGGATGCACGTCTGTGAAAGAACGAGCCTGCAGCCAGTTCACTACAGAGTTTAACTGGTTTCATTTGCTTTTTTTTGTAGATTTCCTTGACTTATACAGAAACTGTGACGTATACGGTTTTGAATTAGCGATTCAAATATTTCAATTCAATATTGAAATATTGAGCATGCATCAGGATATCAATTCAATATTGTTTTATTCACACACACACACACACGAAAACTAAAACTAGCGTATGCTAACGCTTTACAACTTGAATCCCGCACTCGTGTCTTTGAATTGACAAAGCTCCTCGGATGAGAAGTCCATTTGTTTTGTTTTTAACCTTTTTTTTTTTTTTGGGATGAAGCATATGCTAATTTTTTTAAATTCCCAAAGTATATTGTAATTAGTCCTGCCACGATAACAAATTTTGCTGGGCGATTAATTGTCTCAGAAGTTATTGCGATAAACGATAATATTGTTTGAAATTTGACAATAATTGGTAATTATTGTCAAATTTACGAAGAAATGTTAATTTGTTTGCCTGTAGTACCCGTTTTTGACCACAGGATGGCAGTGTTACACTGTTAGAACCGAAGGATGGATAGTGAGGGAGCGAGCAGCGTCTTTTTAAGAAAAATGGAAGGGAGGCCTCTTGACGTGACATGGGTTGTGTCTCTTCGGTTCTCAAAATGGCGGCCGCTTGGTGTGTTTTGAGCTCTTTAGCATAGCATTTTTCACACAAAGCTTTTAATTAAAGAAAAAAATCAGTAAACAAGTTCTCAGATTATTTTTAAGGAGAAAATCAACATTTTACACGAAGGCACGGGTTTCAACCGTGAAGTTTGGAGCTTCAACAAGACGGAGGTATCATGCGATTAATTGATTTATTGTTTATCGCGACAGGCCTAACTGCAATCACTTCTTTTTTTTTTTTTTGGTGAGAAAAATTGAGATTAATTTTCTGTTGAGCAAAAATGACTTGCAACCATTTTGAACCAGTGGGCACCTGATCAAACAATGAGCTTAATTAAGATATACATTCTAATAATAATAATAATTTATTAGGGTATTTACTGTAAGCAACAACTGACACAGCAGCAAAATAACTAAATTCTAGATATTTGCACAACTGTTTCCACCAAAATATAAATGTTCACATCTTCTAAACAAATCAATGTTGTTTTTTTTAAATTAAACACAAAACTATCGTGCATTATTTTGCATCATGATCACCCTTTCACTGAAAACAGTAAGGCCTCTGGGTCAAAGCATTTGCAGCAGTGTGTGTGCGCGCGCGTGTGTACCTGCTTCAGAGTGCTAGTCAGGAAGTAAATGAGGGAGAGTCCAAAGACGACCCCCAGCACCCAGCGCTTCCTCAGTAACCTCCGCAGCACCATCATCTCATGACCCTTGTATCCGGCAGCTGGCTGTCAGAACATTAAATCCACCAGGTACTGACCGAACTTCTCAGCTCCGTGGAATGTGAGCGTCACACCACGAGTGATCAACCATTAAAAACCAACCTGACCTGCTCGATCTGTCAGAGCCCCAAACGAGCTGTCAACGAACGAGTGAGACGTCCACACGGGCTTTAGCTACCCCATGTTGCAGTTTTCAGACAGCTAAACCAGTTCAAACTGAATATATCGAGCCGAGCAGCAGTGAATGTATTTATCTTCTGCCTAAAGGAGGTGGGTGTGTTAGCTAATGGGGCTTCATCGTAAATAGCCTGCTTTGTTAGCTTGCTAGCGTTGTTAGCCTTCGCCGACACTGATGATGGAACAATGTTAAAACGCTGCCGAACGAGCCCGCTTAGTCTCCACGGAACAAAAATGTTCTGTAATGCCAATCGTAAGTATTAACGAGCGGTAACGGTGCTGTTCATCCAGCAAAATCTAACCCGCAACGTTAAACAACAACACAACATTCCTACACGGATGTGGTCTGTTTGGGAGCAGGATGTGCGGCAGGCCGTTGTAACATATAATCAAATCACAACTGTTTTTGCTCACATTTTGAAATATTGCTCCTTCTAGACAAAATTACAATCTCGCCATATATGATTTAAAATAAAATATCTAAAATATAATTCTCAACAAATTCATATATATATATATATATATATATATATATATATATATATATATATATCACAAAGACAACAATAGACAATCATAGGATGCAAACAAATTGAGAATATATATATATCCATCCATCCATTTTCTTTACCCGCTTATTCCATTTTGGGTCACGGGGGTCACTGGTGCCCATGTCCAGCAATCACTGTGCGAGGGGTGGGGTACACCCTGGACGGGTCTCCAGTCCATCACAGGAACACATAGAGACAAACGAGACGAACAACCATTCACTCTCTCACTCACACCTAGGGACAATTTAGAGTTACCAATCAGTCTAACATACATGTTTTTGGTCTGTGGGAGGAAACCGGAGCACCCGGAGAAAACCCACGCATGCACGGAGAGAACATGCAAACTCCACCCAGAAAGGCCTCTGGACTGGGGTTTGAACCAGGAACCTGCTCGCTGAGAGGCAACAGCTCTGCCAGTTGCGTCACCGTGCTACCGCTATGTCTACAGTAAAATGGTATTTAAAAAAAAGTAACCAAAAAAAAAAGAACAGCTAGATTGTAAGGCAATGTAGAAAATTATAAACAAGAACATGTCTGCACTGGTTTTTCCCAGGAACTTAACAGCTGTTTAAAGCCACTTATAGAGAGATCAAGGTTGAGAGCTTCAGATCTTTTTGTAAGATATTCCAGGAAAGAGCGGAGTAGGAGAAGGCCCTTTTGCCCAGTTCAGTCTGCACTGAGGGAACACTGCAGGTAATAATGTCCTGAGAGCGCACGCTGTAGCTGCACTCACGCAGAGACACGTAGGAGGAGATGTATGAAGACAACAGACCAAGAAGTGATTCAAAGATGACAACGTACCAGTGAGAGAGTCTGCATGAAGTTAATGATGACCAGTTAACCAGTGAATACAGGTGTAGTTACAGCCAGTTATGAATCTTAGCGCACCATGATAGACAGCGTCCAACATCTGCAGGGTGCTTGTAGATATAAGGTCTACAGAGCTGTCATAACTAGATTAACAGTAGTCGTTGCATTATCGAGAAGTCTGGTCAAAATAAATGAAATAATAAATGTTATCTGCACAATAGTTTTCCCAACGTCGATTGTTAAAGTATTCTTAAATTAAAAATTTGTAATCAAAATTTGAAGCAAGACCAACAAAGAGCAGAAGTGACAAAAACAGGTCAGATGACTACACCCAGGTTAAGATGAATCACGACTCAAACGTTCACGTGTTTTTGGTGAATTCAGCCGAGACTTTGTTTACATGGCGTGGCAGAACCGTACATAAAAACTTGTGGCGTAAAAGCTGTGTTTATATGGACACAGAGATCCATAATTTAACTTTTTCAGTCAAGAGGGACATTTCATTTCTTTTCACCACATTCATCATTTCAGACACCTTAAATGTCATTCTAGATTATGTATGTGTGGACACTGAGATAAAAACCATACACATGACAAAGTAACCAGGGCCATTATATAGACATATTATACTAATATAATGCACTAATATATACCTATATGCTACTGTCTATATATACAGAAGTGTATACGAGCTATCATGGATTGCCAAAGTTCTTTATGAACGTCTGCACGAAATAACCTGTCTTTCTTTTATATGATAGATCGACTTGCCCTACAGGGCGAAGACCTCGTGACTGACGTCATACAGGAAGTCCTTCCAGCGGAGCATCAACATAATCAAGCTACTCGTTTTTATGCTCACCATGTCAGGAGCAGAAGCAAAGCACAATTCACAGAGCTAACCCAGGTAACGTCGTCATACAAATGTGCATCTGGTTCTCTGAAACATAAAACATGAAAAGAATAGTGATGATGATGATGATGGTTCCTCCTGCAGCGTTGAACCATCATGTGGTGATGCCATGCAGAGAAGACACAGCAGCAACACGGATGGCATGCCCTCTGAAAGGTGAGGACACGAGTCTGGGGAAGCTCCACTGCAGGTCCATGTGTGTGGACATGATCTTTGATGGTTTTTCAGGATCCCACAGATGAAACCATTCGATTTATGTTGTCACACAAAAACAAGCTGGGGAGTGTCCTGCTCTATCCTTCAGGCTTTTGTCTTTAGAGGCATTCTTGCTGTAAAGCTTGACTCATATTAATCTATGTGGGGGGAAAAAAGAGAATGTTTTATAAGATTTAGATCTGGTGAAGGTCACAAAATGTAATTTTAAATAATCAAAATCTCACAAAACGAGACAATGTTTTAAAAAAACATGTTTAATCCTTCAAGCAACGCACCAGAAGCGTTTAGAATTAGTACCAGTATAACAACACAAATCAAAATGACCCAATTTTCTTTATATGCAATTAAAATTTCTCATTCATTTTGCGCATCTTTACGTTCACACACTTTGACAAACATTTATTATTCATGACAAAGAATCAAACCAGGACAGAGGCTTGAGTGCTGAGCTCATGTGGGTTTCCCAAATAAGAATCAAATAAAAGGTTTGGGACAATTCGCATTAAGCGAAACAAGTTCATTGTGTCAGATTTTTGAGCGCCGTGTAGCACATAAAATCGGTTCAAAGTCATTAAGCACAACCAGAATGAATACATAAGGCTTACTGTTGATTTTTGAAAAAATTAAACAATTTTAAGTGCACCTTATAATTTGAAAAATACGGTATGTCACATGTTGACACAGTAAAAGTTGGATGTATTTAAAGCGTCTTGAATAGCAACAATAAACTTTCATTGTCCCACGAGTACAATTTTGTAAAAACAAAATCAACCATCTTAGCAACACAAATCAGTTTTAGGTGGAAAAAGAAGCAAACAAAAGCTACACTGGTTTCTAGAAACATTCTTTGTGTTTATTCCCGTTCAGGACTCGAAGCCAAACCCTGGGGTCGGAGAGCAGCCTGGATGAGGGTGGTGTGTTTGACTGCCTGAAGCCCGAGTCGTCCACTTCACCCCAGCAGATCTTCTCAGGACTGGTGGGGGTCCCCTCCAGCTCTATCTCTCCAAACCAATTCCAGGCAGCTGGCTTAGTCTTGGGCTCCCCGCCTGAAGTTTTCATCCAGATGACCGGGTCCTCCAGAGAAGAAGGGGCCACCCATCGAACAGAGGGTGGCCCGTTCCTCCAGCGGCCACCCCACCACCATCACCACCACCACTTCCACCACCAGCCCCTGCAGCACAGGACCTCCTCTCTGCTCCAGCAGGCCACCACAGCTGCCGGCTCTGAGAGGCACGGCTCCAGGGAGGAGGCCCAGGACGAGCAGTCCACTCCAGCTCCAGCTCTGTCTGAGCTGAAGGCTGTGGTCACCTGGCTGCAGAGGGGCTTTCCTTTCATCCTCATTCTGCTGGCTAAAGTCTGCTTTCAGCACAAATTAGGTAGTTACACTTGTAGAGTAACGGTACTGCAAACATTTCCAATCGCATGTCAATAACGTCATGCGGTCTGATTTAGTGGTGACGTTGTGCCTGCTTCCTGCAGGTATCGCCATTTGTGTGGGGATGATCAGCACATTCGCCTACGCCAATTCCACATTTAAGCACCAAGTTTCATTGCGGGTAAAATAAAAAAGCATTTTGTTGCTAAAATGCTGTGTTAAATGTGACGGCTGAATGACTTTGCTGAAATTTGTTAAAGAAGCTGCAGCTAAATCACCAACATTTAAACAAGAACTCTTAATATGAGCAAAACTGTAGCTCAAAGCTAAAGGTACATTTAGCAGAACCATATAGTTAACACATTTCAGAACAGTAGCTAAAAGGAGCATAAGGCTACAAAAAACAGTGAGTGTGATGAAGCAAAGAGAACTAAAGCGTCTCAGGATGATTTGATGCAGAAAACGTTTGCAAATAAAGTGAAATTATGTAAAAAGTAATTACCAGAAGGAAGTACGGAGCACAAATGTGCCCAATTAGACTTAAAGAAACAGAAATTAGCACAAATATGTGGAAATTATCAGGGAAAAAAAGTAGAAATTTGCAAAAAACAGCTGAATATTAGCTAAAAAAAAGCAGAAAGAAGCTTAAATTACCAGAAGCAAGTGGAGAGAGCAGGTTTTAGCTGAATTATTCAGAAGTAAATTTAAATGAGTGCAAAAAAATCTGGAATTAGCTGAAAAAGCTGAAATTAGGAAGAAAAAAACAGCTAAATAGTAGCTGAAGTAGCAGAAAAAGCTGAAACTTGACTAAGCTGAAATGCAAATATAAGCTAAAAATAGCAGAAAGAAGCTAAAAGGAGCAAAAAGCAGATGGAAAAACAGCTCAAATCAGCTGAAAGTAGTTAAAAAAAGTTTAAATTTCCACAAGGAAGCTGAAGCAGAACAAAAAGTGAAAGGAGCAGGAAAAGGTTTGTAACCAGATCTAAAGAGTTGAAGGATGTAAAATGAGCTCAATTCATTTTCTGTGAGACAAAATGTGGCAGAAAAGGCTAAATATTTCAAAAAGCTAAAGCTGCACCAATACCAAAAGTCTCCTGAATGAGCTGAACGTTTTTGATTTATGATTGGTTGAAATGGCACAAAAATTGTGGAACGAGAAAGATGCTGAAAAATGTACAGAAGAGAAATGGAAGACGATAGAGTGAATGCTTCACAAACGTTCACACAAATATGATGTTTTTGTTGCTGGTAACGAATCGGAACCGAACAAACCCAACAAACTCTGTTAAGTTGCAGAAAGCTTAATTCTTCCCTGAAATACCTGAAGTGTGATTTAATTTGATTTAATGTTTTCAAGTTTTTACGTAATAAAGTCTGTTTTTCTGAGTTTCTTATCTATGCCCAGGTGTTGCAGGATTAATGCTCATTCAAATGATTGACTCAAACAGGCTAAAGCCACCTGAATTTTCCATTTTGAGGTGTTTTTTTTGCAAATATTTGCAGATTTAAAATGAAACTTGCAGGAGTTTCTCTTAAGTTCCTCTGTTTTTTTTTCCTTTACTTTTTCTAGGAGGAGCGTTCAGTGTTTGTTGCTTTGTGGATCATTGTGTTCCTCTCAGGGAACGTTGTGTACATCTACTACACATTTAGTCAGGAGGAGCTGCACAGCAGGTGGGTGCAAACCAGTATGTCTTTATAGTAGCTTTGTTGTTTCTGCTCACCATCCTGTGTTTTTTTTTTATTATTTCATATTTAGTTTATTCCATTCTTTTGATGTTGTGTAAGACATTTTATGTTCGCTTCCATTTCCTTCAGGAAGTGCGGCAGTTCTTGTCGGTCATGTCCTGTGAGTATTTTTTTTGTTTGTTTTAGTGAGTTTCTTACTTTATGTTTAAGGTTTTTCCATCTTTTTGCTTCCTGTGTTACCATTCTAAGTAAATACAGGAGTCCCTCGTTTATCGTGGGGGTTACGTTACATGAAAAACAGCAAAGTAGGAATGCTTAATTTATTTATTTTTTTTATTTTTATTTAACACAAGTTGAACTGATGTAAATTTCTGAGTTGAAACAAACAAAAACAGCTCAGTCGACTAATACATTTAATTCAACTAAAGCAAAAGTTTATTTAGCAAGAGTTTATTAATCAAGACAACTTGATCATGTTTATTCACTCTATTTGAAATTTTAAATTAAGTAGTAATGCCTTTTTACTCACCAGCTCTGCAGAACAGCAGTTCGGTTCTGGTCTAGCTCGGTTCTGGTTTTGCAGACCTACTTTGCAATGACGAAGCCCACAATATTCTAAACTCTTAAACCTACGTAAATTTAACAACAGACATATATGCATTACACAGCTGCGTACTGCAAAATTTTATATGGGTACTCACCAGTCTTGGTCTGGTTCTGGTCCGGTTCTTATCAGGTCTTTGCAGCCTTTGAGCACCAATATGCTTTTAGAGAGAGCCGGACCTTTGGATAGCCAGCACAAAACCGCACATTGGTCCCGATTGAGTCCAAATCTGGATGTGGAAATCCCGGTGAGAAAATACCGGACCTCCAAGCGACTCCTCCCCACTCGAGAGGCCTCATGGGCCGGCAAGCAGCACTCAGATTGACCGATGAGGCTGGAAGTCCGGTTCTGGTCCAGCTCCGGGTCGGTTCTGTACGGCTCTCTGTATCCACTGAGCGCTCAAGTCACTATGAATAAGGACCAAACTTTTTTGGATCGGATCAAAACTTTCCCTTCATTTCAGCAGAAGGCAACTTTGGCTTCTGGGTAATGTAGTCCTTTTGACCGGCGATACAGTGTAGGCTTATTGAGAGAAAACTACAAAAAGGCGGCACCTGTTCAAAGTATTTTTTTCGTTAACTTTTTACTATGTCCTGTACTGTCCCAAACACATGGAGTAATATTAAAGTTGACATTCGCTTGTCATATATAATCTTTTTTTTGTTGTTGTTGTTGTGTACAATCTTATTTTGAAAAACCGCAAAAGAGTACGTCCGCAAAAGCTGAACCATGAAGTAGCGAGGGACTACTGTACACCACATTTGTAAATATCAGTTCTGTAAGTTGATGCTTTCTTTTTATAGCCTGATGTTTGGAAAGCCCACCCTGAGCAGCTTCGGCTTCTTTGATCTGATCTGGGTGGTGGGAATCACCGACTTTGTCCTGAAGTTTGTCACCATCGGCCTGAAGTGCTTCATCCTCTTTCTGCCAAAGATTCTCATGGCCTTCAAATCCAGGGTAAGGAAATACAAACGTGGGATTTGACTCGACTGAGTTGTAAAGTTGCATTCAGGCCCAAAAAATCCGACCCGGCCCCAGTCCATAGCCATCATTTTCGAACCCGAACACCCCCCACACACACAAACATTTTTAATTAAGCTTTGACTGCTTATATAGTTATTAACGGTGGGCGGACGCTCACAGCTGAGTAAAAGTGAGCAGAAGATCGGAGTTGAGGGGGTGTTTGTCCTTTCATGGCCGTCAAAGTGCATTAAATCCCTGCTTCTGGCTGCATTCTGCATTATTCAGACACGGACCCTGCTCTGACATGCCTGCAAAGATATTTTGGGATTTCACCTGTTTGGGTCATCGGCCGCGTGCGTCCGCTGAGTGCAGCAGCTGAACGTCCATTTGGGCTTTGGTGGTTCGCTGCCTGGCAGTATCGTTCCATCTGAAGCTGAACCTTTTTTTTTTTACCTCTTTCAAGGCCGGTCAGCGTGCCGTCAAATGTCCGCGTGCGACTGGTGTTGTATGGCAAGCCATGTTGCCATATAATTGGATCGTCAGCAGCGTGCGTCCGCTGATGCAATCCAAAGCCCGACACCGCCTCGCCCATCCAGCACATTATTATGGCCCAGCCCGAAGTCGGGTGCACCGGGCCGGCCTTTGGGCCCGGGTTAGAAATGACAGCTCGATTGAGTTGCCATGAAGCACAGAGGTCCATGAACATTAGGATGACCACAGGAAACACGGGGAGTGAGAAGATTGTGTCATATATTTATTTTAACCCATATTCAACATTTAATAACATTTTATTATCTTTTTAGACGTTGCTCTTAATTTTCAGAGAAATAAAAACAAAAACAAAAAAATATTCTGAATATGCAAAGATTTTACTTTGTATTTTGCGCCTTTTTATTTAAATTGTTTAAGTACCGTTAATTTATTTAGTTGGGGTGGGGGAAATGGCGCATTCCAACTTTTGTCCGGTCAGTTTTCAATTTATTTTGTCCAATTATAGGTTCTGATTGTGCTGCTTAAAGCTCAACCTCCCAAGTTAGAGTTGCATTATGATCTGAAGAAGAAAAACTTTACAAAATGATGATGAACAACTCCCCCTGAGTGTAAAAAGTGCTGAAGGGTCACAGTGTGAAGCTGATTTGTATTCATTAGATTTTGAACAGTACTCCTTAGGTGCACTTTGTGCGTGTGGGTGTCTTCTTGAGAGCTTTTTAACGCCTGAGGCTGCAGAGTCTAACTGCAAACACACACACACACACACACACACACTAGCTTTAACTTTCATACAGGTGTGGTTTGTAGTACTGATGTGTGTATTTGTGCTGCACGGAGGAGGAGGAGGGTGGTTTTGAAGTATTGGGATTACATTTTCCACTGATAAACAAACCTGGAGGCACATCAGAACCGTGCCAGCAAGCAACTGAGCTCATCTACCCTCGAGGGGGTTGGCGGGGTGAGGTCATCCCTCTCTGGAGCTGGACCATTACCTGTATCCTCCTCTCACGTGCACACAGACACGTGCTGAGTTGTAGAAAAATCACTAATTGTTTCATCATTTCACATCCCATCTCAACAATTCTCTGCGAGATTGTCTGTTTTGAACCCGGCGGGGTCACGTGATTAGTGGTTAAAGTTCTTTACTGCAGCCAGTCAGGGAATCACTAATGATGACTGCGGTCGGCACCGGTCCGGTCCGCTCCACTGACAGCAGGTAAGAAGGCTGAGTCCCATCAGGAGATGATTTGTGTCGAGTTTCACTCCGGTGTTTGGGTTCTGGGAGGGTCTTTATATAAAAAATAAAGGTTTCATGTTGTTAGAATCAACTTTATTGTTATTCACCATATAACCTTAAAGTTAAATAAATAAATATCTGTTGTTACTTGTTAAATCAGATCTTTAATTATCTTTTTAACATAGAAAACTAAATATGTTGGAAATTCCCTAATGGCCCAGATAAGATTGGAAAGAGATGTCTGGGCCTCCCTGCTCAAGCTGCTGTCCCCGCGACCCGACTTCAGAACAAGAGGAAGATAATGAATGGATGGATGGATGGATGGATGGATGGATGGATGGATGGTTTAATTTTAAATACAGTATACTTATAAGCTCTCAGAAATTGGTTTCTCAGATCACACCATTGGTTGGTTCACTAACTATCTCTCAGACCGGAGGCAATGTGTTCAACATAATGGTACTTCCTGCAGATATTTAACAGTCAACAGTGGTGTACCACAAGGCTCAGTCTTAGGACACACCTGCTTTACAATCTACATAGATAATGTTGGTCAGATCATCCCTGATGCAACCTTACATTTCTATGCTGATGATACAGTTGTTTATTGTCGAGCTAAAACAGTTGCTAAGGTTTTCCAGCTTTTACAATCCGCTTTTGACATCATCCAGTCAGATTTGTTCCGTCTCAAACTTGTAATAAACGCCGACAGAACCAAAGGGAGGAAGTTTTCAAACAGGAAGTTGGTCCCAGCACTTCTTCCTCTGATTTTATCTTCGAATGGTGCTCTTATTGAGTTTGTCGATTCCTAGAAATATTTGGATATCTTGGTCGATTCACATCTCTCTTTTAAGCTCCACGTGGAAAACTTAGTTGGTAAACTAAAAGTTAAATTGGGTTTATTTTTCAGAAATAGATCCTGTCTAACTCTGAATGCTAGGAAACGCCTGTTAACTGCGACTTTCCTTCCCTCCATTGATTACGGTGACATTATTTACATGAATGCTCCCACAAGCACCCTGCAGATGTTGGATGCTGTGGTGCGCTAAGATTCATAACCGGCTAACTCCCGTACCCACCACTGCACCCTGTATTCACTGGTTAAATGGACGTCATTAACGTCACGTAGACTCTCCCACTGGTACATTTTCATCTTTAAATCACTTCTTAGTCTGCTGCCTTCATACATCTCCTACATGTCAGTGCATGAGTGCAGCTACAGCGTGCGCTCTCTGGACATTATTACCTGCAGTGTTCCCTCAGTGCGGACTGAACTTGGCAAAATGGCCTTCTCCGACTCCGCTCCTGTTTCCTGAAATTTCTTGCAAAAAAATCTGAAGCTCTCGACCTTGACCTCTCTAAGTGGCTTCAAACATCTGCTAAGTTCCTGGGAAAAACCAACGCAGACATGTTCCTGTTTTTAGTTTTCTACACCGGCTTACAACCTAGCTGTTTTTTTTGTTTTTTTTTTTGGTTACATTTTTAAAAAATATTTTATTTTCACTTGTTATTCTCAATTTATATGCGTCCTTTATGATCGTCTTTGTTGTCCACTGTTGTCATCACTCTGTTAAAATCAGGTCTCTCTTGTAAATGAATCCCAGAGACTCAATGGGATTAACCTGTATAAATAAAGGTTGAATGAATGCAATGAACTGGTGAGCCAGACTGAGCTCACCCATGGGCCAGATCTGGCCCCTGGGCCGCCAACTATATCATTTTTATTTTTTTCATGTTTTAACTTTGACAACATGCCCAGCTGTCAGAATGTCAGACATGCTAAACCTGACCTTTCTGTCACCTCTTAAATCTCTGACGACTCATCAATGAATCTTATGTTTCTATGACAACTATCTAAACGTTCAGGACTCTGAAAGATAAAGGTGAAGGTCCTGTAATTTTTCCCGGTAAATACGTCTTTTAATTTTTTTTTTTTTGAGGGTTTATTTTCATATTCTGGTGAACTTCCTTTGACATCTGCTGATGTGACAGAGACCTTTGATGCAGGAAGCACATTGGGTGGAACTTCAAGAGTTTCACTATTTCCACATGTGCTGGTCTTTATTTGGCTCGTGCTCAGGGATAGTTAACCACATTTATTTACAAATAGCAAAATTCTCCTTATTAATCTGATTACCCAACTACCTCTCATAAGCTTTTATATTTGTTTTGCATTTCATTGGGGGCTTTCTCTGGGTGTGACTCATTTAGTTTTACAGATATTGAGCTAAAGTTTGGTTTGGTAGTAGCTGAGACTGATTCCAACTCATGCTCTGAGGAAAACTAATATCACAAGATGTGGGTTTAGAACTACCAGAAACTTATTATGTTCCTTACTTTTTTAATAAGACACCATCGTAACTTTGGTTTACCTTCAGTAGAAGCAGGAATAGATGGAAACTGGCCTTACCATTCAGTTGATTAATGATGCCGATAAAAATGAAGCCGTAAGTAATCAAAGCATATCTCCCACACACCTTCTCCTTCAAATAAATAAGTAAAACAAGCAGGAAACTATTCAAGCAGAGCCTGCGGTGGAGCTTACTCAAACCGTCTGGCTTGTGTCCAAACTTTAAATTTGACAGTTTTGGCGTGGGCGTGATGGGCACTGTGGGATGCGAGGCAACGGGAACAATAAGGAAGATGAATTAGTAGTTAGCAGAGGTCTTTCTCCCCTACCAACCCATGCTGCTTGTGCCTCTTTACCCACAGTCATCAATCTTTGTCCTCGGCCATGCATGAAGTCATTATGCAAGCTGAGATGCCGTGGGGGCCATCGGGGAATCAAGTTTGCCTTCATTTTACCCGCCTCTGTTTTTAACTGCCCCCAATTCACTTCACACTTTGCAGCAGCGGGGACATGAGAGTGCTTCTTCTCTGTGATTACAGAGGGGAGGCTCTTCAAAGACTGTTAGCGAGGCCCCCATAAGGCTGAACTTAATGTGGGCGCTGGGGTAGCAGGTGGAAAGAGGCGCTGCCAGTTTCCCTTGCAGTGTGGGGAAATTGCCTGTGCTGCTGTGAAGCTGCTGAGATCTGGACAGCGGCCATGTTTGGGCTGCAGGCGCGCCGTTTTAAGCCTTTAATGCCACACTGCTCTTAACTAGATAGAAGAAGGCCCTGAAGCTGCTGAGCTCGATCTGGATTTTAGACCGTCCAAAGAAAGATTACATATTGTCTCAAACTTGGTTTGTCTTTTTTTCCTGTAGTTGAAACTTCTTTTATTGCTTGTTGACTGTCACGTCTTATCCATGTTTGGTTCATGTGGTCTCAGCTTCCATTCTAGCTGCTAAATGTGCTCGTTTGTCCAGGGAAAGTTCTACCTGCTGATTGAGGAGCTGAGCCAGCTGTTTCGGGCTCTCGTGCCCATCCAGTTGTGGTACAAATACATCATGGGAGAGGAGCCGTCCAACAGTTATCTGCTGGGAGCCACACTCATCATCATCTATAGCCTCTGCAAGGTATGCAGTGTCTGCTAGCAGAACATTAAATAAAGATCATGATTGTTTGGGGTTATAGATTTTGTCTGAATTATTCACTCACTTTTAGACTTTATTTACTTCTCTGGTACCTGTTGCAGACAACTGACGTTAAGCAACATGCATTTGTAGAAATAACTTGTGAATCTTTGTAATACTTGAATGTTTGTCTAAAAAAACATATTACCGGTAGTTCATAGAATGCTAAAAACACTAAAACTGATATATGGTTGACTGTTTCCACATATTTTGTAAATTACTTTTGTTTGAATATATTTTGGGGAAAAAAAGGGCAGATATAAGATTTATTCTTCTTCTGCTGTCTTTCATTTTATTTTTTGATTGTGTATATATATATAATTTTCTATTGTATATAGTTATTTTGTTTTTAATGAGATGAATAAATGTCTCAATAAATACATATTTTGTTTATATCAATTGAAAATCATTCAAAAAATGTATTACATTGTTTATGCTGATCTCTGGAGGTTACTTATACATGTAAACAAATATTAGGGTCATGTTTTAGCAAAAGTATGTGTTTAAAAACTACCAGTCAAAAGTTTAAATACAGCTGATGATATTTCATCGCTTGTCTCTTTACATGTTTATATTTTTCATCTTAACATTTGTGCACTCTAGTCACACCAAAATACATCCCCTGGAGACCTATATTTATTCACTTTTTAACCATTTCGTATATTTATGGGATATAAAATAATATAAAATTGAGATAAAATTATTATTAAACCTTTATTTAACCAGATCTTAGATCTTATTGAGATTAAAAATCAGTCTTTTCAAGATGGACTTGGCCAATCATGGCAGATTATCAAGTTTGTCAGAAAATTTAGATCAAAAACTGATTTTTTTTTTTTTCTTCTGTTATTAAACTGATAAAGTTCTCCGACTCTAATCCCATGGTAAGTCATTTAACAGAAATCTGGCTCAAATTTTTTATTTATTTTTTGCTTTAAACTGCCAGAATTTCCAACTCACTGGCTGTGCTACAGTTCTCCAGGCAAACTCGACATTAAATAAGAACTTCCCCGGCTCATGCATCAATTAAAAATAAAATAACAGTCTTTGCCTCCTTGGAAGAGGTCAACATCTGGAGAACTTAATATTCTCTCAGCACACTTCTAAACAGTCTGATAACTGTGTTAGTGAAATGTCTTCTCTGCCTCTTTGGGTCAAGTTTATGTAAGAAACTCTTTACATTTTGGAGATGCTGCATATTTAACTCCTGGATTAAAAAAAAAGTGTTAGTGCTTGATAGCGTCATAAGTGCAGGAAGGAAAGCTGAGATGAAACACTCAGAATCTGACGTAAGGAGAAAAGAGGAAGAGGTTGTCAACGTTCAGTGCGAGGTCACAACTTGGTCACATCAGAGTTCAGAGAATGGAAATTATTAAAAAAAACCAAAAAAAACCCCGACACTTTTAGACCCGTGAGTCAGTTTTAAGTTGCGTTTGAAAGCTGACACCATGGAACTTGGATCGATGAGCTCCTGGATGATCCAATGAAGCTATTATTGTT
This sequence comes from Nematolebias whitei, assembly GCF_014905685.2. Lineage (NCBI taxonomy): Eukaryota > Metazoa > Chordata > Actinopteri > Cyprinodontiformes > Rivulidae > Nematolebias > Nematolebias whitei. Next base: position 7,951,641 of record NC_056505.1, read on the forward strand.
CTGCAGTCTTAAAGTGTTCCTCGTGAGTCACAAACAAAAGTTTGTGGTGAATGAACAGTTGTTGTTTGTGAACGTGAAGATGAATGAGACGATCCTGTGCGTGCTGAGGCGCAGCGGTGGAGTTTCTTCACATCAGTTCATGTTAGGAGCCTCAGGGTTAGAATATGCGGATGTAGGCCTGTCGCGATAAACAACAAATCAATTAATCGCATGTTAAATGAAAATTATCATCCTCATTTTCATTTATCTGCTTTATCGTTTCTTCATGTCTCTTTCTACTGAAGAACTGGATGACAAAAGGCTCAACACGGTGCTCTTCACCGACCCCTCCTTTTCTCTTTAAAATCTGTTTTAACAATCCAAAATCGAGTTTTTGGATTGTTAAAAGCAACTAAGCTAACAGGCCGACCTCGGGTGGGGTGGGTGGGGGGAACCTCTGTATTGTCGAAGCTCCACAATTCACGGTTGAAACCCGTGCCTTCGTGTAAAAAGTTTTTCTCTGCAAAAAGAAGCAGAGAACTTGTTTACTGATTTTTTTTATTAAAAGCATTGCGTGGAAAATGCTATGCTAAAGAGCTCAAACCACACAGAACGTCCGCCATTTTGAGAACCAAAAAAAAAAAAAAAAGGAAGGCGAGACAGCCCACGTCACGTCAAGGGGCCTCGCTCCCATTTTTCTTAATAAAGAGACGCTGCTCGCTCCCTCACTATCCATCCTTTTTGGTTCAAACATTCTTAAACTGCCATCCAGTGGTCAAAAAAAAGGTACTACACACAAAAATTAACCAACATTTCTTATTAAATTTGACAATAATTACTAATTACTATCAAATTTCAAACAATATTATCGTTTATCGCAATAATTTCTGAGACAATTAATCGCCCAGCAAAATTTGTTATCGTGACAGGTCTATGTTGATGTGCATCTGTCGTCGATTGTTGAAATCTCCTATTCATTTTACTCAAAGAAGCCACACTCGAGGACACGAGAAGAGTTTTAACCGTTTTTTACTTACGAGGGCAGACACACAACAGGTTAGATGCACAGAAGTTACATGCATGGAGCCCAGTCACGAGAATCTGCCACATGCAGCATGTGAGCTTTGTTTTTATCAGCTTGTCAGCTCATAGCTCACAGGCAGACACTGATGACCTCAGCCATCCAGCTGCACACGCAGGATCAAATCAGCTCCTCATTCAGCCCTCTGTGAGATAGACAAGAACTCTCTGGTAACTCAAAACACATGGTTCATGGGCAGTTAACATGCAGTACATGGTGGTTAAAAACATTCGTAAACCTTGACCCAAATCCCCTGACAGGTGAGCCACTGCTGTCGTACTTTTTTATGAAATAAACAAAATGACTACTTGTCAGCGGAATTAAGATACAAAAAAAATAATAATAATAATTTACAAAACTGAAATATGCAGATCAAACTTTAGGCTTGTTCTTCCATTTATGTTACATTTCAGCATATTTTTAGCTAGCTTCATTTCAGCTGTTTTTCAGCAAGTTCTGCAATAAACATTCACACTGCATTTTCAAAATGCAGTTTCTCTAGTTGTAATTATCTTTGTGATTAGGAAACTGATTTCGCTCTGTCCTCTCTGGTTTGCAGTCGTTTGACATTTGTGGACGGGTATCTGCTCTCCGTAAGGCCTTGGTCATTCTCTGCAGCTCCCAGGTTAGATTCTAAAAAATACAAAGTCCTTCATGCACTCAATGCATGCCGTGTTTGTTTACATCAAGACTTTCACTTTGAATTCAGATTGGTTGAGTTCATCTTTTCAGTTTGATTCTTTTTTTGTGACCCTTTCAGAGCTATGAAGTGAGGGCCAGCAGTCAGCAGTGCAGCGAGGCAGGTGACGTCTGTGCCATTTGTCAGGCTGATTTCAAAGACCCCATAGCTCTGATGTGTCAGGTAAGAGGGGTAACATGCATACATTAAGTGAAAGAGATGCATGGATACTGTACAAGCAACAGCAAACAGAATATATTGTTATAGACTGCCCTCTGTTGATTAAAGGAGCTGTTTAAATGTCAGAGGTGCACAGCTGTTGGAACTGCTCATAGCTCAGAGTCAATTAAATGTTTTTATAACCTACTGAATCATCTGTAAGAATAACGAGGACCATTAAACACTCTATAAATACACTTCTCTTCATACTTTATTGTATTTTTCTCATTATTGTGCATCAACATCAGCGTTTCTGCTTTTATTACTATTAAATACTTAAATAATAACATTTCATTAGGCTTGCTTTAGGCTTTTGTTCGTTTTGTCTTGTTATTAAATGTATTAATGTTGCGACAATTGGCTTTACAATTGTCACGTAATGATTCTTCTGCTATGATTTGAGGAATTATCTGCTCTAGATGTTGTAACTCATTGTGAATAACTGTTCATTAAAAGTAACTTTTAACCTTTAATGCGACAACTATCGTGTTTCTAAACGGAGTTGCTCTGAACTGAAAGACGTGCATCGTGTTCCTCTGCAGCACGTCTTCTGTGACGAGTGCCTGTGTTTGTGGTTCGACCGCGAGAGAACGTGTCCTCTGTGCCGCACGACCATCATCGAGACCCTGCGGTGCTGGAAGGACGGCACCACGTCGGCTCACTTCCAGATATACTGACGCCCGACAGCAAACGGGCAATCAGAACAATGCTGCGCTATGAAGCAAGTTAGACAATAAAGTGGGTATAATTTCAATCAGGATGGATAGTATGGCAGTAATAAACATCATAAACATAAATTAAAGGTTTTATTTGCAAACAGTAAAATAAGAAAGGTGACCTTGGGCTAAATCCAGTGGTGCAGTTTAAAATAACTTCAGAAATTTTCCATTTATATGATTCTAAAATGCAGGTACGCACCTAATGTAAACAAAGCACTTTAAACTGGAAGTGGCAGAAATGAAGATGTTAAGGAATAACGAGGATGGATAAGATTAGGAATGAGATCATCAGAGGTACAGCACAGGTTGAACAACTGGGAGATAAAGTTAGAGAGGCCAGGCTGAGATGGTTTGGACATGTCCAGAGGAAGGACAGTGGGTATACTGGTAGAAGGATGTTAGACATGCAGCTGCCAGGATAAAGGCAAAGAGGAGATATATGGATGCAGTTAGAGGGGACATGGAGGTAGTTGGAGTGAGGACAGAGGATGCAGAGGACGACTCGCCGAAGAGGGAAAAGCTGAAAGAAGACTTTACTCAACAAATATTTGCGTTAATAAATATCAATACAATAATAATTTTAGATTTTCAACCTCAAACGAGGCTGTTTGAAAATCGGTCACCAGTGACATCAGTCACTTCGGCTGCTCCTGTAGATAAACACACACATGGTTGACAATCATTTACAAAATGTGCTTCTGAATTTTTACTTTAACTCATCATGAATATAAGAAAAATTGTGCAGAATGAGTTTTTGCCAGTATTCATTTCATTCAGTATCTTTAAGACGTGATCGTCTACATTGTGTCACTGTTTTAGTGCTTTACATAGTTTAACATTTATTTGACGCTAGTCACGTGATAAAATTAAACTTTTATTTACTGTGGTGGTGGTGATAATGCTTCACATTTTAATATTTTTGATTTTGTCATGCATATTGTTTGTATTTATTTAATTGTACAATTTGTTTAGAAATGCAGTTTTTAAATTGGACAAGCCTGATTTAGAAAAAAGTTGGGACTTTGTTGAAAATGTAAATAACTTGCAAATATCACAAACCCATATTTATTCACGTTAAAAAATAAGCATATCAAATGTTGTAACGAAGAACCTATGGTTTGAATAAAAAAAATATATATAATGTTGAATTTTATGGCAGCAACATAATTCAGAAATGTTTAGACGGGGCAACAAAAGGTATTTTAGAGAGGCTGAATCTCTTTGAAGTAAAGATGGGCAGAGGTTTACCGGTCTGTGTAAATCCACATCTAAAAAGTATAGATTTTTTAATTTATTTAATAAATGCAAAATAATTTCAAATCAGTGCATTCTGTTTTGGTTTACGTTTTACACAATGTTCCGACTTTTTCAAAATTGGGATTGTACAATATCAAAGTTTTTAATGAGTGCACATACTATTGTATTTATGCGTGATGGTAATTTCTCAACATACGCCATTAATTGTTTTTGATGTAAACAAGCAACATCGTCACAACACCTTACGTTAAATTGTGTACAAATAAAGGACACTTGCGTGACAAATCTCAGTAAAAGTGTTTATTTTCATGACGGCAAAAAAAAAAAAAAACCCCATCAGAAATATTTCACACGTTAAAAAGCACACTTATATAAAAACACATTACACTTAATATATCAGAGAACGCTCATTCTCAGAAATCACAGATAAGAAAAGAGCTTCCAGTGCACAGGTCCAGCATTTTCTGATAAAAAGGCTACATATGACAGCCCCGACAGGTAATAGTTAAGCATACACATCCAAACAATGTAGAAAACACATTTATAAAATCCCTCATATTTACATGTTCACACAGATTATAGCTTATATTTAAAAACAAAGAACAGTGCATGTGAACAGGTGTACTTCAGTGCATGTTTAAGGACCGCTGCAGCTAAATCCTGCAGGTCTAGACAACTGTCATTGATGCTCTTGGAGAAAACAGTCAAAGCAGAACCATTAGTAAGCTTTTCCTCCGTGCTACCAGGGGAGGATTACATCACCGTTTTGTTGTGTAAATGGGGATGGCAGACTGGGAGAGTCATGCAGGGGAAGGACGGACTGGATGAGTCGAACCCCGTCCACTCTGGACCTTCAGGGAGTCAGCTCCGACCCCGGAACACGGATTTAAGCCCCTTCCTTTTTCATTGTCTGACTTGTTTTTCACCCAGCACCGAATCCTCCCGACTCCAGCATCCGTCTTTGATCGGAGCCCGTCGCTCCTGCGCATGCGCGATTTTAAAGGCACCATCTACAACCAGAAGGACGCGTTTGTGTCAGAAAACAAACAATATAAAAAGATAAATATGTAGACCTCCTATAAAATAATTACTCGACTTATGATATCCGACTCACACAAATTAATGAATATAATATAATAAAATAGAATAGAATAATCCTTTATGTGTCCGCCAGCGGGGAAATGCAGGTGTATCCGTCAACGCAAACAATAACAACAATAAACTAAAATGACAAAAAAAAAAAATAATAATAATATAGTTGCGAAATAATGAAGTTTTTTTTCCATATTTTTGACTGGAAAAAATACGTTCTAACGAAAAAGGTTTTAAAAATATGATTCAAAAACACAAATTGAATTTAGGTCAGTGAACGTCACACCTTGAAGTAATTTGTTTACACTTAGACATTTCTTTGTTGTGTTTCTTGTTGAATTGATCATAAAATTATCCATGTTAAAGCAAATGTTGGTTATTTATAGGAATATTTAAACATCTGTATGTCGACAATTATGGTTTTGTTGAATAGACTTAATGTTGTGATGGGTAGATTTTGCCTAACAAAACATATTAAAATAACTATATATATATATATATATATATATATATATTACACATTTTCTTTGTTAATATTTTAGTCCAGTTTAAACTTTATTCCATCTTAAAGTTTTATTCTCTTAATTAAAGGTGAACCTAATGTATAAATGAGCTCATACTCCATGTGACACCGCTCACCTGTTGCTGGTGTTGCAGCCTCGCGCCCTACAGGTGTCGCCTCGCGCCGAGCAGCACGAGCAGAGTGAAGTGCACAGCCAGACACAGGAAGCCCTTCACACGACGGCTGCTCCGAGTCACCACCTCCACCTGTCTCCGTCCTCTGTCCTCACAGACGAGGCCGTCCCCGCTCTCGCGGGCCGTCCAGCTCTTCTCCAGGTGGTCTCCGATCCTCCGCAGGCGCGAGGCGAGCAGCTGAGCCACGGAGCACGCGGAGGGTCGGCGGCGCGCGCTGCAGCTGGAGTCACCTGGCCGCAGCAGAGGCTGGTGTATCGGCAGCCAGCACATCTTCTCTGACCGAGACCCGTGCGCTCTGTCCTCCCTCTTTAAGTCCGTTTCCCCCCCCGGACTCCCACCTCTCTCCACTGTATTATTCATTACCGTGTCACGTGGTACAAAGGGTTTACATCATCTTCTCCCAAAGAGATGCAATGGTCTTGAGTCTCTCCTGTTTGGCGTCTTTTGTTTAAGCCAATACGAGGACAGGCTGTTCTCTGCTGCGCGCATGCACATTTTCGATAGGGGTCATAGTATATTCATTCAACCTTTATTTAGACAGGTAAATCCCATTGAGCCTCGAGGACTCATTTACAAGAGAGACCTGAATATAGAATATTTGTTTATATCGTAATCAAATTAAACATAGTTGCACATATGCCAACACGTCTGTTATAAAACAGGAATAATAATAATTGTTTAAAAAAACTAGCGGAACCAAAGTAGAAGTGTTCGTTATTCCTTGTCGGACTGTTTATATAGAAGGACAGACTGGTTTGTATATGCGGGTGCTAAAAAAAAAAAAAAAGCCCTCGCGTTTGTTTTTAATTGCTGTTGAATTTAGCTTTTTAAACTATATTTTCTGTGTTCACAAGTTTGTAAATTACTTTTAGTCGACAATGACATGGCGGAGAACGATCTTGCTGCGTTCAGGGAACGTTGGAAACGAGAGCTAAGTAGTAATTTAACAGGAGTCGCTTCCTCCTCCCGGGATGTTCCTGATCAGTCAGGCCGGAGAGACTTGAAAAATACAGACGAGCCTTTAAAGCCAGAGAGAGGTGAGACGGGTGTTGGAGGGAAAGCGGACTCGGAGACAGAGGATCAGCCTGAGTATGTGTCCATCGCACGCAGTCTGCTGGATGGGAGGACCAGTCCCCTGCTGGATAGGATTGAGGAGGAGAGAACCAAGAGGAAGAGGCTGTATCAGAACATGACCAATGCCTGCAGCGCATCCCTGCAGCAGCAGAGGAAGGTGAAGAAAGTGAAGGAGGAGGAGCTGGTGGATCAACTCATTCAGGATCTGGTAGGGTGCTTGTCCAGAAACGCTCAGTTCTGTTTGTGCATTGTGCTCTAACTCAGTTTCTTGCAGAATGAAGTCAACGACATTCCCTTCTTTGACATCGAGTTGCCTTACGAGTTAGCCCTGAAGATTTTCCAGTATCTCAACTGCGCTGAACTCGGCCGCTGTGCCCAGGTGAGGTTCTGGTGTAAGAACAACCAAAACTGGTTGTATGAGGGTAAGAGACCGTTATATAAGGGCTCACATTGTGCTTTTTTTAATATTGTCAACAAATCTCACTAGATAATTGTGACAGTTTGTTGTGTCTAAAAATATTATGCCAGTAATATTACCTAGGAGTGAATTTTTTTTTTTTTAATTTTCCACCCCTTTTATTTTTTACCGAAAAAGGTTTGGACCATTGCATAAAAACACTAAAAGCCCAGCAATCCTTAAAGAATGTATATTGCGTTGACACATTCAGACTAAGAGTTTATACTAAGAGTTTTATACTAAGATCATCTAATGTTGAAAAATGTCAGTTTAAGTGGTTTGTTCAATCTTTGAAAATAATGTTATTTTTCATTCAACCTTTATTTATGCAGGCTAGTCTCATTAAGCCACGAGGACTCATTTACAAGAGGGACCTGTATGCGTTATGCACAGACGCCTGCTATATCAGGGGTCTGCAATCTGCGGCTCTGGAGCCACATACGGCTCTTTGGTTCCTCTCCAACGGCTCTTTCAACCTTTGACCAAAACTAACATAAAGCTGAATTTTATTGGTTGTTATACAAACAACAAATAAGGATTAGTTTTAGCAGTTTTCCTGTCATTTCTTTTGCAAATATGTGAAAAGTGGAACTAGTACAAGGAGTAAAACATACTCACTTTAACTTTATGCTTTATTTCAATACTTAATTAATTTTTCCCCAATTAAAAAAATTACATAGGTCTATGTAGCTCATAGTTTTTATTAATTACCCCCCCCCCCCCCCACCCACACATACACACACTTTATAAGAATCTGGTCTTTTCATTTGTCTTAAATTGTAAAAATATCAATAAATGTTAAAAATAATGAGTTATTTTTAGCTTTATATGGTGGCCACAAAAGCCCCCTTCTGCAAACCTAAAATGGCCCATGGGCCACCTGTTGACAGTCACAGTTTTAGCAGGTTGTTGTGGCTCTGGACACATTGAATGTAGTGAACGAAGGCATAGAAATGGCTCTTTTGATTGTAAAGGTTGCAGACCCCTGTGCTATATAATAATACCTTATGTGATCTCACAGTATGTGTTGGAGATGACTTACATCCAGGCCAAATTTTAGCTCAGTGTCAAGTATAACATAGTCACGGTCTAGAACATTATTGCTCCACATTCAGGTGGAATTTGCAAACCAATAATAATGCCTGTATTTAATATAAAACATTTTTTTGCAGATCAGATGAGGGTAACAATAAAAGTTCAAACATAACAGCAGATCTTTTGGTTTGACACAGACATGCTTTGCTCTACTGATAAACTAATAAAGTCGAGCTTTAGTTATGCAGTCATCAAATTTAGTCTTAAGTACTTTAATTATGCTTACGTTTACTCCCCTCGTTTTGTTATGAAGCTTGTGACTTAATGTGGTGCATGTTAGCAAATTACATTTTGATTGGCAGATCTAGCAGTTGGCACACAGTGTGTTTGGCACGCTGCCAGGCTTGTTAAAATGAAAACGAGTGATGCAAGCGTCTAATGTATGCTGACTCAAACCACTGTCACATTTTTGTCCAATCTACTCCCAGGTGAGCAGGGTGTGGAGAGTCCTTGCAGAGGATGATGTTCTGTGGTTCAGGATGTGCCAGAGGGAGGGGTACTATCAGAATTTCAAGGTGTCCGACTCCCCCTGCTGGAAGAGCACCCTGCGGGACTGCAGGAACTCTGCTAAAACTGTTCGCTCCAACTGGAAGGTGGGCTTGAGTTGTGCAAATGATGTATTTCATAAGTGAAAGGAGAAAAGAGTTTATTAAAATAGCAAAAGGCTAGCTTGAAGTATTACAAAAAAAACTATCCAGAAGCTAAAAGTAGCAAAAAGCTAATCTGGAAGCTAAAAGTAGCAGAAGCTGAAAGCTTATGCTTATTTTTAATCTTAAGCTAAAAGAAGCAAAAGGTGGGCTAAAAGCTACATCTAGTAAAAGATGTGCTAAAAGTAGCTTTTAGCCAACTTTTTAATTAGCTAAAATTTAAAAGTTACATAAAAATACTAAATTACAACTAGATTCTGAAGTAGATTTCAGAATTCTAATTTTTTAAGGAATTGAGATCTCAGTGAGAACAATGTTTGTAAATAAAGATATGTATTTATGTAGTTACATATTTTCAAAAGTATAAAAACATATTGCTGTAACCGTAGTGAGTGGAAGACAATGCAGTGGTTGTCTTTTGATTTTAATACAGTTGAAAGAAAAATAATAAATGTTATTCTTTTAAAAGACAACTTAATCCAGAACCACGTCACAGTCATGTGGGTGTTGCTACTTTTCACCGGTATTTCACTCAAACGTGTCGCCTGTTTAGAATCGAGTGGGCTCCATCAGACAGCTGCAGTTTGAGCTGGGGAAGGTGTTGTGTGACGTCAGCTCCTGTGACAGCTTTGTTTTGGCTGGGTGAGTTTCAAGGACATGTTCAGATCACGTCTAACATCTTCTGTGTGTTCTTGTTTCAGCAAGTGACTGTCCACTATGATCATCTGCATTGATTTCTCTGTCACTTTAAATTAAACTTGTTCATTGATTTTGTGATTTATTACAGTGTGGCTAATTAAAATATACAATTGTGTGTGTTCTTGTCTAACCCGACACAAAAGTGACTCGCAACCTAAAATTTACTGTATTTCAAAGGCAAGTTATAGAATGATGCTAGTGTGAAAACGGCTGTGACCCCATCAGACTTCAGAAGACCCGCTGTAGTACAAGCAACAAGTTACCAGTAGCAGATTGACATTTACTGGTAGTCTTAAAAGTTGTATTCTGGAAGCGTACTTGACTCTTTTTACTACGCATCTTTAGTGTTCAGTTTCACCAAGTTTTGGCAAATTTAGGGTTCAAGTCGAGCAAAAGGATGAAGGGATTTCAGATGTGTGTGTATTTTTTGTGTGAATGCAAGCGCTATATATATATATACACAGTATTTTTATTTTTTTTCCCCCTAAATGTTCTAAGCTTCTAAAAGTTGCATAAAAGTGCAACTTTTAGAAGCAGTGAAATATTTTTTGCCATATTGGTTAAAATTAATGGCCCAATAGCCATAATTTAAGTTTTCAGTGAATGTGTTGCACACCGATACAATTTTCTTTCAAATAATGCAACTAGCTGAAGTTGGTGGAAGAAGGACACAAATTGCTGCTTAAACTAACTAAACCTGCCTTTAACCTGCTGTGCCGAGACAGTGATAAATTCTGAGGGACCCTAGGGACTCCATAGAGCGCCCCTTAAGGAGTTGTGCAGCGTCTCCTGGGAGCGACGTGAATAGATTCTCATTTAGTCCTGCCGTATCCCCATTAGTCTTCTGTATCCCACTGGAAAGCACTGTATGTTTGTATAGTTTCAAATTAGCAGGTACACAGTAACAAAATATTCCAGGCATTAAATAAGCTGCCTTACACAACATGAGTCAAATTCAGTTCTATGCACATGCAATTAACAAATTCACAATGTCAATACTTTTCCCATTATTGGTATGCATGGATCAATTCAGTTAGGCGAAAGCACTTGGCTTTGTTTGCTTAGAAGAGATCAATGATAGTTAAGAGGAGTCAAGAATGATTCAATTGGGTCCACTAAAATCTTATAAGGAAAGCAGTAAAATGTGATTTGGCGTTTAAAAGGCAACATGAGGAGCAGCCCTGTTATCTGAACACTGTCACAATCAGAAAGACCAGATTTGCTGAGGTTTGCACAAAGGCTGCGCAAAAGTTTTTTGTGCTTCAAAGTTTTTGATGAGGTACTTGGATGAGATTCAGCATCATCATCCTGTCGGTAGCTGGCATTGGGGTTATGCACCAATTAATCCTAAAGTGTGTAGTTCTGTTCTTTACTCCCTGCCAAACCCTGCACATTCACATTCGCTCTCATGCGCGCCCTGTGTCAAACATGCTGTCGCTGTGTGAAACATTGCAGCTCCGAGGCGGATACTTGCTCAGACATGATTGTATCTGTGGAGGCGGCAGATTGCCTCCTGCAGTGAGAGCTAATCAACTGGGGTAAAGAACTAAAGAGAGGGACGGGTGTGGAGTTCAGAACTGAGGTCTTTTTCAGTGAGAAGGAGAAAAACAAAGCAACAAAAGGCTTTGTTTTTTGACATTTCAATCATCACAGAATCAAACGTGTTGAGTGTAGTGTTTGTCTCAAGTGTAAGAAAGTTGCTAACATTTTATAAATGAACTGTCCAGTAGGCTGGTTCTACAGTTGAGCTCAGAAGTTTGCATCACCCTGGACAGGTCGCAAGTCCATCAGTCATCCAGTACAATACAGGGTAAATCTAAAATCTTTGAGTTGATAATCTGCATGGGAGCTCTCTGACAAGAAACATGTCCAGGTTATTAAACAACAAAACCAGAAAAAACAAGCTCATTATAAATAATAAATGTTTACAAATGGTCCAGAGCTCCAATTTTCATTTTAAAAATGTACGTTAAATCGTAAAGCTGCTGCTAAGACGGGTACAATGCAGGCAAGAAATTAATGTGCACGGCCAAAAATACACTTTTGCAAGCTGTGCACATGGAAATAAGTTGTGATTTTCAAAAAGTGGCTGTGCAAAACGCGACCGCAACTAGGCCCGTCACAATAATAACTTGCTGGTCGATTAATTGTCTCAGAAATTATCGTGATAAACGATAATATTGTTTGAAATTTGACAGAAATTAGTAATTATTGTCAAGTTTAAGAAGAAATGTTGGTTAATTTGTTTTGTGTGTAGTACCTTTATTTGACTACTGGATGGCAGTATAAGACTGTTTGAACTGAAGGATGGATAGTGAAGGAGCAAGCAGTGTGTCTTTAAGAAAAATGGGAGGAAGGCCTCTTGACGTGACGTGGGCTGTGTCGTTCCTCATTTTTGGTTCTCAAAATGACGGACGCTCTGTGTGGTTTGTTTTTCACACAAAGCTTTTAATAAAAAATAAAATCAGTAAACAAGTTCTCAGCTTTTTGCAGAGAAAAGCAACTTTTTTCATGAAGGCACGGGTTTGAACCGTGAATTTTGGAGCTTTGACAAGACGGAGGTTTTTTCCCCGAAGTCGGCCTGTTCGCTTAGCTCATAACTTAGAATCTCAGCTTAGCTGCTTTTAAACGATCTAAAAACGTGACTTTAGATCATTAAAACATATTGTAAAGAGAAAAGGAGGGGTCAGTGAAGAGCACCGGAGTCAAGCCTTTTCTCAACCAGTGTCTTCGGTAGAAAGAGAGAGACGTGAAGAACCGATAAAACCGATAAATGAAAATTAAGTCGATAATTTTAATTTGTCATGCAATTAATTGTTTTATTTTTTATTGCGACAGGCCTAATTGCAACACTCACTGGTCACTTGGTTGCAAACACACGGATCTGTTTTCATTAAAAGAGCAGGTTTATTTTAAAGCTTAAAATTCACAAGACGTGAAAGTGCATTAGAGCTTTTCCATCTCTGAACAGATGTTAATATTTACTTGAGTGAAAAAAAGATTGCACATAAACTCTAGTCCTTAGTCCATTAAAGTTCTAGGGATTCGATAAAGCTTACATTGAAATCAGTTGATAAGCAGTGAGGTCCGATAGTTTGAAGTGCATTGTTTGACATTTTTCGCCCAAACAACACCACCGTAATCCTCAAAAGATCATGTTACAACGATAATAGAAAACGGCGTAAGTCAGAGGAAAGTGAGAGAACGGAAATGACTCATCTGTGAGAAGAAAACTTTTTAGTTTGGGGTAAAACAAAACAAAACGACTTCTTCTATTGTTTGTGTTTAAAGGTACACGTCGGGTGATGTGAGGCTTTGGGACACGCTGCATTGGGACTCGTCAGCCTCTTACCTCAAAACTAACAGTCTGTCAGCTAACACCAGCCCCAGACCACATGTTAGTCATGTCCAGGTCAACAACACGGTGGCTGCTGCTGCGTATGAAGATGGTAAGAAATCACAATTACAGTATTAGATGTTGGGAAAAAAAATACTATAGCTACAGTTGAATTTTGATGGTTTTTCATTTCTAGCTACAGGTTTTGGGAACAGTATGGTTAAAGGTAATACTGACAGGGCAAAGTAAAATATTCGTACTGATAGTTACTAATAGTACCAATAGTTTAACAATTAAGATTCTTGATTTTTTTGGGGGGAACCCTTCTAGTTTGATGCCATTTATGTATTCTACTATTCCTGTTATTTGGTGTAGCATGTTGGTGCCCAATCCAGGTCTTCTAAGGGTTGCTTTCCTGCATGTTCCCCTGCATTGTTGCCCTTTTGACACACACAGGCTAAGACATGCTGAAGAGCAAGGAAACAACTAAAACATGCAGTACAGTACTGTATGAATGGGTACACGAGGGCACAGATTGTAGTGTAAAGCACTTTGAGTATCTTGATAAGATAGAAAGGTGCTATACAAGTACAGTCCATTTACCATTTAATAAAAAGTTGTGTTTGGGTGTAGGTTGCATAGACCTGTGGAGCACAGAGACAGGTGGGGCACCCATCCATCACTACCAGAGGCCAGGGAGAGTCCAGGCTTTGGCTCTGAGTCCAGACTGTCCTGTCCTGGTGTCCGCCAGCGGATCAGACATTCGGCTCGACAGTGCCAACGACTGCGGCTACTGGAAGACCGTCTGCCAGACTCAACTACCCAAAACTGTGAGTGAGACACTTTGTGTCTTCATTTGTATGGAACGCCTCACTACCAGGGAATTACTGTAATATAGTGAACGTTGTGTTTTGCCCCTCAGTTTTATGTCATTGTAAATGTAAATAGCTTGATTTTTGACCAAACTTTTCAACAAAAGCAAAATCTAAATAAGATACAATAAAGTACTGTATATGCAATAATATGCTAATTGTATTTTAAGCATTTTTATACTTTTTATATCATTCCAGTGAAATGTTCATGAACAAGATGCATGTGCTGCTCAAGTTCTGATGAGTAAATTAATTAGCATTATTAATGTTTCTTACTTGGCAGGTCGAGAGCCTTATTTTGGTTCCAGACAGAGCAGATCAGTCACCACTGGTGGTTCTAGCAGCAGGAGAAGACGTCTGTTTGTTGAACCCTCGAGAGGAGCAGCCACAGACGCTCCACTCCGTTTACGGTCATCCCGTTACCTGCCTGGACGCCTCCAACTCTCTTGCTGCTTTCGGGGTGAAGCGCACAGGCTGGGCCATGCATGATGGAGGCAACAAGGTGAGCTCAGTTTTTGTTAAACGTTAATTTTCTGTTTTTCAAATTGCAAATACTATCTTATATTTACAAAAAAAACCAGCAGTGATCATCACTAACTGGACCCAGAATTGCCTGTGCAGAACTTAAACCTGTTGCTTTAATGCAAGACATGCAATTGTGCAGTTTAGCTGTTTTAATTAGTTTTGCTTGAGGTAGTTTATTGTTTTATGCATTTGCATAAAGAAAACACTCGTAAGAGTGAACGTATTTATTAAGGATGCACGATATTATCAACATGGCATCGGTATCGGCCGATATTAGCGATAAAGTTAAATATCGACCATCGACCATTCCATCAAAATAACTCACCGATATATAAGGCGTTGTTTTTGTATGACAACTCGATGACAAGGATGCCTGCAATGCCAGCTAGGCCTGTCGCGATAAACAATAAATCAATTAATCGCACGATAAATGAAAATTATCGACCTCGTTTTCATTTATCAGATTTATTGTTTCTTCGTGTCTCTCTTTCTACTGGACACTGGATGACAAAAGGCTCAACTCCGCTGCTCTTCACTGACCCCTCCCTTTCTCTTTTCTTTTTAGAATCCATTTTAACCGTCCAAAATGCATTTTTGGATTGTTAAAAGCGGTTACACTGAGAAGCTAAGCTAACAGGCCGACTTTGGGGGGAAAAAAAACCCTCTGTTTTGTTGAAGTTCCAAAATTCATAGTTGAAACCTGTGCCTTAGTCTAAAAAAAGTTGTTTTTCTCTGCAAAAAGAAGTTGTTTACTGATTTTATTTATTTTTTATTAAAAGCTTTGTGTGAAAAATGCTTTTCTAAAGAGCTCAAAACAAACCGAGCATCCGCCATTTTGAAAACCAATAAACGAGAACAAAAGACAGCCCGTGTCACGTCAAGGTGCCTCCCTCCCATTTTTCTTAAAGAGACACGCTGCTCGCTCCCTCACTATCATGAATCCTTCAGTTCAAACAGTCTTATACTGCCATTCCGTGGTCAAAAAAAGGTACTACGCAGAAATTAACCTACATTTCTTCTTAAATTTGACAATAATTACTAATGTCAAATTTCAAACAATGTTATCGTTTATCGCAATAATTTCTGAGACAATTAATTGCCCAGCAAAATTGTTATCGTGACAGGCCTAGCACCAGCACAATTATGACATCACGCACGCCTACCTGATCTGATCATGGCGGGAGAGGAAGAAGTGAAAATGTTGGCGATGTGGACGTTTTTTAAAGTGTCTGAAACAGATACCATATATACAGTAATAGACAGTATATTTATTAATGCTCTACTACTTATGCACTTTTCACTTAAAAAAAAACTCCACTTTATTTATAAGATTTTCAAGTAAATTTATATCAAAAAGCACAAAGACAAAACAAAAAAAAAGCAAAAAAGACAAGCAAATAAAATATAAAGTGAAGATAAGATAACCAATAAATGCATAAATAAATGAAAAAGATTGGGCAAAGTTCACAATTGTATTACCTCCTCAACTGTCCATCTTATCAAGAAGACACTTAAGTAATGTGGTTGAATAAAAAGGAGCATCATTGGTCTTTTATATATTCCAACACTGGATTCCATATCCTAGAGAACTTAAAGAATGTTACCAGAAGTTCATATCTCAGTCTTTCCACATGCAGAATACTTATGAGTTCAGTCAGCCAGGTCTCACATTTGGGGGCTAAATCAGACTTCCACAGTTTCAGAATACACTTTTTTGCAATCGTCATACAAAAAGTTAGAACAATACGCATGTTACAGTCTGGGCTTTTGTTGGGAGTATCCCAGCAGAGCAGGATCAGGTGTGACAGTGATGTTAAAGACAGATGACAACCGTTGAAAGATAAGAGACCAAAAATTATGTACATTTGGACAAAACCACCAAAGGTGAGCTAGAGTACCTTCTGCTGCCCGGCATCTGTTACAAAGTGAAGAAAGATTAGGAGAAACTGTGTTTAATTTAGCTTTAGCATAATGTAATCTGTGAACTACCTTATACTGAATCATTTGAAGCCTGGCATTAATTGAACAAGACTTGATGTTCATTAATATTTCATCCCATGTTTCATCCTCGATCTCAATAGCAAGCTCACCTTCCCAGGCTTTTTTTATTTTACTCGTAGAAGAATCTAAAGTACTTGAGAAAAAGCGAAACAGCTCAGAGATCAAATGTTTTGGTTCAGGGTGGCCTAGGAGGGATTTTAACAATATATTATTCTCAGATGGGAATTTATACGACTTTGTAGTCTGTTGGACATAATGTCTCAGTTGTAAATACATAAAAAACTGAGATTTTAAAATAGAAAATTTGAATTGCAATTGTTCAAAGGAGCCCAAATGCTCGTCAACATAAAGATCCTCTAAACGGACAATCCCCATACAGCTGCACTCTCTAAAGGCAGAATCTGTAGGAGATGGGGAAAAAGTCATTGTTCTGCCAAATTGGAACATGAGCCGAAATGTGTGGGAGCGCGCAATGTTTTCTAATTTGATTCCAGATCTTCTTGGTATTTAACAAAGTAAAATGATCCTTCCTATAGACCGCAGGAGGCCTTTGGGATGAAAACAGGAGCGCAGGAAAGAGAAGTCTTGTGAGTTAGGCTTTTTTCAATGGTTAGCCAAGAAGGTGGGATAAACCTCTCCCCCCTTCTCAAAGCCATATTGCCAGTACACCATGACTCTGACGTTGGCGGCCCAGTAGTAGTGCAAAAAACAAGGCAAATGCACTTGTCACTTGTGAACAGGTCGAGTTTAGATTTGTGAAAATTTACAAATTTGCACTGTTCGAGTGTTGTCGTTGTGTTAGAGAGTAAATGTCATGAATAAATTTGACATTAAACATAATCCAAGTTGAAGTGTTGCATCATTTTCAGCTCCCTTTTTGGCATCTGCATTTGGTAGCAGGCCATATTGACAAAGACTATGCAGAATAATCTAGTGTTTTAATTCCACAGCAGAGAAAGCTATACAGTCTCTGTACGTAGGTCTAGGAAAAATAAAATCTGTACTGGTACTGGTTATCCGCCAAATACGTTTTAACATATTGGCATATCGGATATCGGCTGAAAATCCAAATATCGTGCATCCCTAGTATTTATGCTGTTTTTGTAAAATGATAACTGGAGCGGTAAAATAAACTTCCTGCAATAACTTATTGTAACATTGGCAGTCATACACGTCAGCGCCCTTTAAATGAGCTTTACTATGATAAATGTTACCGTGTTTAATGTTTATTTGTTACAAGGTCCTGTAAATTCACGCAGGCCTTTTCTCAGAAGACCTTCTCTGTTTACTGGGTCCAGCTGTGTTTTTTGGTGTCATATCTGTAGTGCACGCAGTAATTCACATCTTGGTCACCATTATCTTCTTGATTACAAACAACACTTCATTATACATATTAACGTACAGTTCAGTGTTTGTTCGTTAATGGAAGTGATGGAACCGTGTCAAGGTTTTGTCGGGGATAAACACGAATGTTGGCAACAATCTGGCACAACCTGCGCGTCAGGATTTTAGACGTAGTGTCAAAAAACGGCACTGTTTTACCTCACTAATTGAAAATCGGTTTCCATTAGAGTTAACAAGGTCACTTGTGCTCGCAGAAGGTGCGTAATGGAAAAACGAGCTGTTCATCGAGGTAAATAATTTGGTTTTGGTAAAAGGAAAGATGCTTGTTGTTCTGTTCAAATACAGTTCAGCGAGGGGCGAAAACCAGTTAGGACACAAGTTTTGGCGTTGGCCATTGTATATTTAATGAAACACTCATCTACCCTGACCTAATAAATGAATTAAACTTACTGTGAAACAATACGTCCTGCTTTTGAAATGCAGCCCACGTTGCAAAAAATAATCAGGACTTCATATAAAATAAGAATTCATCAATGTTTGTTCACCGGTGTGAAGTGGGTCTCACGATGGTGTGATCACTATTATGTAGTGTCCCTTTAGATCTGAAAGCCATAAACCTGTCGGGGATTTATTTCTAGTCTAGCGATCTTAAACTGCAGTAATCCGTCCCCCGGTGCGGCTCCTAATTACTACAACATTTAAGTTGACTCTTCTTGGGCGTAGTTTCTGAACCAGCTTCTGTTTGTTTCTAATAATACTGTGTTTCTAAGGAGCCCGAGCTGCTAACTGACTCTTAAACCTTTACTTAGAACACGGAGTCTTGAGACAACCTGCTCTGATCGTGTCGAGAGGTTTCTCCTCTTGGGTCATTACACTGTCGAGATTACTTCACCCCTTTTTTCAGTGTTGAGGATTTAAAAAGTAAGCAGCATCAAAACATAAACACATTTAAAGATTACTGCCGGTACTTTTTTATTTTGCAGGGTTTTCTACTGAAACAAAGCACCACGATGAAGAGGCAGACTGACTCATTGGTCAGCTAATACATGAAGACATTTTATTTTACAATTTTTAAAAAAATTGTGCCAACTACACTTGGTTATAGAGATACAGTGATAAGATTTCTAAGGCCAATACTTAAAAATCAGGGCAGCCTATGGCCGATATGCCACACCAACTTTTTAAAATGTTTGTAAATATGTATTTTTAATTTCATAATACACTGCTTGGCCAAAAAAAAGTCGCCACCAAAAAAAAAAAAAAAAAGGTCACACACTAATATTTCGTTGGACCGCCTTTAGCTTTGATTACATCATGCATTCGCTGTGGCTTTGTTTCGATAAACTTCTGCAATGTC
The DNA here is from genome assembly GCF_014905685.2 of Nematolebias whitei. Classification (NCBI taxonomy): domain Eukaryota; kingdom Metazoa; phylum Chordata; class Actinopteri; order Cyprinodontiformes; family Rivulidae; genus Nematolebias; species Nematolebias whitei. The sequence continues at coordinate 7,970,771 of NC_056505.1, forward strand.
ACAAGATCTATTTCCATCCAGTGTTGCATTAATTTTTCACCAAGATCTTGCATTGATGACTTGGCACTAGTCATGATGGGTGCATCACTTCACCTGCCTCTCTTCTTACCCTGATGCACCCATCACTCTGGAACAGGGTCAATCTGGACTCAGACCACATGACCTTCTTCCATTGCTCCACAGTCCAATCTTTATGCTCCCTAGCAAATTGAAGCCTTTTTTTTCCCAGTTAGCTTCACTGATTAGTGGTTTTCGTAAGGCTGCACGACTGTTCAGTTCCAATTCCTCGAGTTCACTTCACATTGTGCATGTGGAAATGCTCTTACTTTCACTATTAAACATAGTCCTGAGTGCTACTGTTGTTTTTCTTCCGTTTGATTTCACCAAATATTTAAGTGATCCCCGATCACGATCATTCAGGATTTTTTTCCGGCCACATTTCTTCCTCGAAGACGATGGGTCCCCACTATCCTTCCAGTTTTTAATAATGTGTTGGACAGTTCTTAACCCAATTTTAGTAGTTTCTACAATCTCCTTAAATGTTTTCTCTGCTTGATGCCAATGATTTGACCCTTCTCAAACAGACTGACATCTTTTCCACGACCACACGATGCGTCTTTCAACGTGGTTGTTTAAGAAATGAGAAGCAACTCATTGCACCAGTTGGGGTTAAATAACTTGTTGCAGCTGAAAGAGAATCATTCATACAGTAATTATCCAATTGGAGGCTCAAACCTGTTTGCTTAGTTAAATCCAGGTGGTCACTTTTTTTTTTTTTTTGGCCAGGCAGTGTATAACAATAATCGTTTGTCTTTAAATGTAAAACTTTAAAACAATTTAACGAGCCACTGCAAAATGATCAGTTTTTATTATTTTACTATGTGTTTAAGTAAAACAAACATTTTTTGTTTTCTTCTTGAGCTTACTGACATTTCTTCCATATTTCAAATACATTTTATCAGAACATTTTTTGTGTGCAAACCATGACAAATGGCCAGAATACTAGACAAGTTTTTCAATTTTTTGACATCGCAATACTAATATTTTAACTTTGGAAGAGCTCAGAAATCAAAATTTGGTGGAAAATCCTTTATTTTTAATCACTGTTTTTATGCTTCTCTGCACACTCTCCACCAGTCATACACGTTGCTGTTGGGTGACGTTTTGCCTCTTGGCACAAAAATTTAATCAGCTCAGCTACGTTTGACTTATGACCATCCATCTTTCTGTTGATCAGATTCCAGAAGTTTTCAATCTTCAGGTCTGGAGACTGGACTGAGGTGACATAACCACAAGCAGGGTGCTTAGTTTAACAAAGATAATTAAGCTAAATTAAATTAAATTAAATTAAAATCCTTTAATGTAATGTGGACAACCTGGGCTGGTGCCATGGTCTTTCATCCGCACTCGTGCCTTACTGTGTCCCTCAGCCAGTAGAGCCAAAACACACAAAGATGTGGTTCAGGTGAGGGTGCACATCGGCTTGGTTGGTAGAGCTGTTGCCTCTCAGTGATAAGGTCGCCGGATCGGATCCCGGCCAAGGACCTTTCTGGGTGGAGTTCACGTGTTCTCTCTGTGCTGCGTGGGTTTTCTCCGGGTACTCCGGTTTCCTCCCACAGACCAAAAGCATGCGTTAGGCTGATTGGTAACTAAAATTGTCCCTAGGTGTGTGAGAGAGAATGGTTGTTTGTCTCTGTGTGTCCCTGTGATGGACTGGAGACCTGTCCAGGGTGTCCCCCACCTCTCGCACAGTGACTGCTGAATATAGGCACCAGTGACCGCCGTGACCCGAAAAGGAAGAAGTGGGTAAAGATGATGGCTGGATGGATGGATGGATGGATGGATGGATGGATGGATGGCTGGCTGGCTGGATGGATGTTTCAGGTGATCACCTAATCAGTAGAATAAGGTGTGCTCGTGTTGGAATTTGACAGGATCTGGAATGAAATAGCCTTCTTACATGAAATATGCTGATAAAAAAATTTAAGCAGTATCATAACTTGTTCCACAAATGTATATTTAACAACACTTACAAGAGTTTGTACTCGAAAAGTATTATATAGAAAAGCATCCTCACTTATAAAAAAAACTAAACTGTGGGTATGGAGAGCTAGTTGTAGCAGCTGCTGCTTCTTCGTCTTCTTGATTGGTAATTGATTAAGTATGTACAGATGGTTGTCAATTTTTATAAAGTATAATATATCAGCTGATTAAAACAGCCAAAGTATTTGTCTATCTTAGAATATACAAAGCTGATTTAAAAAGGTCCATCTTCAAGCATCAGTGTTTTTATTTTGACAATATTCACTTTTGTGACCCCAAAGGAGGTTGAATAGAAATATAGGTTACGTCTTAAAGGTACTATGTTATATTTACAAGCAAAATGCCAAGAAGTTATTTTTATTTTCTGGAGACTTATATACAGTATATAGGCCCTACATATGTTCAGGTATTTTACAAAAGCAAAAACTGATTTTTTTTTTTTTTAAAGCAAGTACTGTAATAAATTCTTTAACATTACTGAGAAGGAAACAGCCCCATCTAAAGGTGTCTGTGTCAAACATCAGTTTTGTTTCAGTCAGCTCCACCCATTACCAAGTAAATGAAACTGAAATATTTAAAATGACTTGGGATCTTTATGGAACAACACACAGGAAGAGCTCTGTGAGTCAATATATTGTATTTTGTGCATTTTATGATACGAAAAAATAAGAAGGAGGAAATGGCCGAGAAAAGTGATCTCTTTGCAAGTTTTTTGAGCTGTTATGTTTGTTCAGAGACTTTCATAGATCCTGTGTCTCTGAGCTGCAACCACAGCTTCTGTTCAAGCTGCCTACAGAAGTTCTGGACACAAACTCAAAACAAGAACTGTCCTATCTGTAAAAGAAGATCTTCGAAGGAAAGTTATTCTGTTAACTTTACCCTCAAAGAACTGGCCTATTCATTTGCTGAGAGGCAAAGCAACCGTTCAGCTGAGATAAAAGAAGAAAGTAAAGACACGAAGACGATGGAGTGTGAAAGACACTCAGACGTTGCTTTTTGGTTCTGTAGAGACGAGCAGAGATCTGTGTGTCCTGTCTGCGAGTTTTCTCTCCACCAGAACCACAAAGTGGTTCCTGTAGAACAAGCAGTCAGTGAGCTGAAGGAGCAGCTGAGATCTGACTTAAAGTCTCTGCAGGACAAGAGGAACAAACACCGACATGTGGAGAAAACATACAACGATGTGATCCAACACTCCAAGAAGCAGCTGCTGTCCACAGAGACACAGATCAGAGCAGAGTTCAACAAGCTCCACCAGCTCCTGAGAGAAGAAGAGGAGTCCAGACTGGCAGCTCTGAGGGAGGAAGAGGAGCAGAAGGGGAAGACTATGAGCAGAGAGATGAAGAGGATTCAGGAGCACATCTCCTCTCTGTCAGACAGTATCTCTGCTGTTGAAGAAGACCTGCAGAAAGACAACGTGTCCTTCCTCAGCACTTATAAAGACACTCAGACCAGAGGCAGAACCCAGAGCTCACTGTCAGATCCACAGCTGGTCTCAGGAGTCCTGATAGATGTGGCCCAACACCTGGGCAACCTGTCCTTCAGAGTCTGGGACAAGATGAAGTACAAGGTCCACTTCAGTCCTGTCATTCTGGACCCAAACACTGCATGTGGCTGGCTCTACCTGTCTGATGATCTGACCAGTGTGAGATGTGGAGACACAGAACAGAAGTTTCCAAACAATCCAGAGAGAAACATTAGTGGTGCCACTGTGTTTGGTTCTGAGGGCTTCAGCTCAGGGAACCACTACTGGGAGGTGGAGGTGGGAGATCATCCTGACTGGAATGTTGGTTTGGTTAAAGAGTCAGTCGACAGGAATGGAGAGATATTTGTTTCACCAGAATATGGAGTCTGGTGTTTATTGCATAAAGATGGAAAATACACTAATGGTGTTGGTAAAAATGTCCCATTGAAGAGACTCCAGAGAATCATGGTCCAGCTGGACTATGACAGGGGGGAGGTGTCCTTCTACGACTCTGAAGACATGAGTCACATCTTCACTCACAAAGACACTTTCACTGAGAAACTCTTCCCTTATTTTAGTGTTGGAGAAGCTGGAAATGCCAAAACCTCAGAAATCAACATTGTCAAACTGAGATGGTGGTGGGGTCAAAGTGAATAATCTGGATAACGGGTGGAAACGGTTTTATTGTAGTTCTTGTTTTTCCTTCTGTGAAAGTTAGTTTTGCCTTTTACAATGCAAGCAAAAACCGAAATCCATATTACAAATATTTTAAAACTTTAGGTAAATTCCATCCATCCATTATCTTTATCCGCTTCTTCCTTTTTGGGTCGTGGTGCTGATGCCGATGTCCAGCCATCACTGCGAGAGGCGGGGTACACCCTGGACAGATTGCAAGTCCATCACAGGGCCACATAGACACAAACGAGACAAACAACCATTCACTCTCTCATTCACACCTAGAGACATTTTAGAGATACCAATCAGCCTAACATGCATGTTTTTGGTCAGTGGGAGGAAACCATAGCACCCGGAGAAAATCCATACATGCACAGAGAGAACTTGTAAACTTCACCCAGAAAGGCCCCTGGACCGGGATTTGAACTAGGGTAAACTACTCGCTGAGAGGCAGCAGCTCTACCAGTTGTGCCACTGTGCTTTGGGTAAATTTATATATGTAATTTATTTAACAGTATTTAACCATATAAAAAAGTATAATTCAATTCAATTCAGTGTATTTCTATAGCACCAAATCAAATCAGAAGTCCATCCATCATCTTCCTCTTGTTCCAAAGTCGGGTCTCGGGGGCAGCAGCTTGAGCAGGGAAGCCCAGACATCTCTTTCCACAGCCACCTCTTCTAGCTCCTCTGGGGGGACCTCAAGGTGTTCCCAGGCCAACCGAGAGACATAGTCTCTCCAACGTGTCCTGGGTCTTCCCCTGGGTCTCCTCCCAGTCGGACATGCCTGAAGCACCTCCGTAGGGAGGTGTCCAGGGAGCATCCTTGCTAGATGCCTGAACCACCTCAACTGGCTCCTCTCGATGTGGAGGCACAGCAATTCTACTCAAAGTCTCTCCCAGCTAACTGAACTTCTCACCCCATCTCTAAGGGAGAGTCCAGCTACCCTGCAGAGGAAACATTTCAACTGCCTGTATCCTCGATCTCATTCTTTTGGTTACTACCCAGAGTTTGTGACCAAAGGTGAGGGTTGGAGCATAGATTGACCGGTAAACAGAGAGCTTTGGCTTACAGATCAGCTCCCTCGTCAACACAACGGACCAGTAAAGAGTCTGCAATACTGCAGATGCTGCCCAATCCATCTGTCACTCTCATGCTCCATTCTTCCCTCACTTATGAACAAAACCCCAAGATACTTGATCTCCTCTACTTGAGACAGAACCTCACCGTTGACCTGAAGATAGCAATCCCCCTTTTCCAGTTCAGGATCATGGCCTCAGATTTGGAGGTGCTGATTCTCATCCCAGCCGCTTCACACTCGGCTGTGAACCGCTCCAGTGAGAGCTGAAGATCACAGCACGATGATGCCAACAGGACCACATCATCTGCAAAGAGCAGAGATGGAATCCCTCCACCCCATGGCTGCACCGAGAAATTCTGTCTATAAACGTTATGAACAGAATCGGTGACGATGGGCAGCCCTGGCAGAGTCCAACTCCCACCCTGAAGGGGCCCAACTTATTACTGGCAATGTGAACCAAACTCTCGCACTGCTTGTATAGGGACTGAACAACCCGTAACAACGGGCCCCCAATCCCATACTCATTGAGTGTACACCATTCAAAAACATTCATATACATAAAATAGCCAATTAGTAAAAGTTATCCATCTAAGGAAGCCAGCAGATTTAGTTGAATCCTCACTTCATCACTGTCTCCCATCCTGAGCAAGCACAAAGGCAACAGTGGAAAGGAAAAACTCCCTTTTTAACAAAAAGAAACCTTCAACAGGACGAGCGGCCATCTACTTCAACAGGCTGGGGTTTGAGAGGACAGGAAGAGAAACGGTGAAACAATGGGATCTGTAATAGAAGATGTAGCAAAGTTGTTGAGAACTTTGTTAGACATTAGATTTTTAATTCTGTTCTGAATTTGAAATCAATAAATACAATTTTCAGAATTTACAGAATTACAAAACATGTTTGATCTAGCTTGTATTGACTTGGGAAAAAAAAAAAACAATACTGTATCTTAATATTAATTATTACAAGTAAATATGTCAAACTTTGAAATTGGAAAGTGATCCTTTTTGCATTTCTTTCTTAAAATTTACTATCTGTATTGTTGTTTGTAACTTTTAAATCAAATAAACTTCATTGAAAATATTCAAGTGTTTGCGTTCACTTGTTAGGGGAATTGTGGTTAAGGTTATGAATGTTTATTACCGAAGTAACTAGTGTTGAACTAATGTGTGCGAGTTAGAGAGTTGCTTGCGTGTTTGCAGGAGCACACAGCCTGCAGACCTGATAAACACCAAAGCTGTAAAGCAGAGGCCATCTTGATCTCATCTCTGTCTGATAAACATTATAAAAACGCTCTTCTTCATACGGTCCGTGGGCAGATTCTCGCGGCCGGAGCTTCAATGTAACATCTGTGTAAGTCTGTTTTGACTCTTCCCCCTTGAAAGTAAAAACTGGGTTGGGTTCTTGGATCTTCAAAGTGGCTTATTTGAGTAATGAGTTGATGATAGGATAATTAATTTATCCAACATCATTCATTGTGCATGCTCTGTACATTTAACTTTCACATTTAATCTTTGCATTTTTTGTCAGCTGGTCTCAACGCAATTGATAAAATGTTCTTAGTGAGACGACAGGGTGAAGGAGAGCCCTCATGCCCTGAAGAGACACTCGCAGCTCGATACACTATGGATTCCTGGGGGCAGTGGAAGATTGTGTGTCTGTCTGTATTGTCCATTGAGGATGTAGAAGACGTGTATATAATTGGATTTATGATAACCAGATTTCTACTTTTTGGAGTTGGCAGGTATCTGGCATATTGCTGGTGAAGATTCTCAGTCATCCAGGACATGATGAATTCAAAAAAGCGTTCAATACAAAACAACTGGACTTTATTTGTAACAGAAGACGTTTCGCTCCTCATCCGAGGAGCTTTCTCAATTCAAAGAGCAGTGAGTGAGAGATTCAGGATATAAGGCTGAGTGAGATAAGACACACACACATATGTAGATTGGCAATTCACACCTAAACGCCTTAACAGTAAGGGTTTCTTAAAGTCTTTTGTTACTCTAATTCACGCATATCAACAAATTCGGAAGACGGCGGCAGCAGTTCTGGCAATTGTGAGGCTGCCTGCCTTGAATGAATTAATTTACCGAGCGGTAAGCTCTCAGACTCGTATGCAGCATGAGCTGAACTGTAAGCTGGACGCGATTTCTGAGAATTGCAGGCCACTTGCTGCTCCTGGGGCTCACTGGCAGGAAGGAATTGACCTTGGAGAAGGCTACAAGCTGGGTTCGGCAGTGTGACCACACAATTTGGCTGTTTGGAATTGCCAATGGGACGTACCAGCAGACTTATGAAGGCTCCCCTCCTGAGGACATCTGTGGATCTGTGTCAGGGTTGAGCTGGCTGATAGACACTGTGCCTTCTTTATCAGGACTATGGAACTTTCTGGCAGTGTTCATGGACAACTCACTGCCCTCGTCAGCCTCCTCATGCATAAATGTATTACGATGTCATCAGTATGTTGCTGTTTTGTGTGCTGAGGTCATATTTTTTGCAACTTTCAGATTTGATTTTTCTTTTTACACCTCAACTCCCCCTCGTGTTTCTTTTTCCTTATCTGAAAAAAGGACTACGCCTCTTGAGGCGGCGGCCTCAGTCACCTCCGTCTCCCCATGTCTGTTTTGTACATTTCTCTCCGACAGGCTGTACTGAAATTAATTTTGTTGCGCTTTGGTGCAATGACAATAAAACTGATTCTGATTCTGATTGCATATACCGTGCATTGAAAAGTTTGTTTATTAGAATTTGCAGTTTGTGTTTAAAGGTAATTTCAAAATGTATCAGATTACCTGTGAAATTTTAATGTGAACTCAATTAGAAACCATTGTGAACTGGTCAGTTTTTGTTTTGCTTTTATTCCAAACCATTTAAAAAATGTCATATTACAAAATCTCACTTGACCAAAAAAAGTAAATAAATAAAATCAAACTTTTTTTTTCTACTGTAAATGTATTCTTAGCATTTTAGTTCTCCTTTAAAATCAAATCAAATGCTTGATCAAATGTACATAAAATGAAATGTGTATATTATATATTTTACACACATTTTGAAATATTTCAAACATTTATTTCTTGTAATTGTAGTGAGACACGTGAGGTACGTGTCACTTGTTGTATGACAAATATATGGATATATATTTATGCATACTTTTCACGAGTTCTTCATTTTTCTGACTGTAAATGTCGTGCATTGAATTTAACAGAAATGTAACAAGAGACGTTATTTATCTTTGACCCATCAAATGAATGGAATCATTTATTTTCAGAATCAAAGTTTAACATCAAACATTTACATTAATTTGGCAAAATATGAAAATAATAACAGACAGTTTCACAGAAAATGAACTTCAAATCACTCGGCGGTGATTTGAGGACTTTGCTTAAGATATTTCTAAAATATCTGTACTGATTTATGAGAGAGAGGTGGGTTTTAGAGTGAAAGGAGATTATCTTACAGAGAACTGTGTGAGGGAAGTTTAATCTGTTTAACCAGAAATTGCACGCTTCGTCAGATCCTCAGCTTCTCACGGTACACTTGGTCAAAATAGAACCATCTACCTGTTGACGATGAATCAGCGTTGGATGTAGTTCCTTTCTGACTCGTTTCAGCGTCTCCGTCGAGAGCTACCAAACCTTCAGAAAGTCGTGCGTTGATTAGCTCAAAACAGAATTATAATCCCAAACGTCCCTGGTTCTTCATAACTCCAAACTCTTCATAACCGACTGCACTCTCAATCTGCTCATTCTGTTGGACTATCGGACCTGTTGTCAGCTCTCATTCCAACATCTCTCAGAACTCTCATTCTCTTGGAATTCTGGAATCCATAATTCTCTATTCCTTCTCTTCTCTATTCCTCATCTATGAACTGAGAAGTTGCCACATTTTATTTGGGTCGACTTCCTGTTCAATTTAGAGCTTTCTGATTCGTGGAAGGACCAGAAAGAGGAGTGGATTTGTGACGTAAGATGTTATCATAAGTCAAGGATTGTTTACAACATACAGAAAAGATTATTGCAGCAACAGCAGACTTCGTGGAGTCTCACACTTTGTAATCTTTTCAAATAGTAAAACATGACATTTTTCTCGGTAAACATTTTAGTTGACCGAAAACCAACCTTTAACATACTTACGACAGCTTGCTCATTTCAGACAGAAAATCAAGAAAGGCATATTCAGGTGATTTCTTCTCTGAATGAGGAACAAAAATCATTACTTACTGTTTATGTAAAAATAAAAATTAGTAGTTCTTTTCAACCTGTAAAGCATTGAGTGAACTAACACAATTTGATTATCAAAACATTTGTAAGACAGTAATGATTATAAAGAATTGTCTTTTCTGCTTGATTAATTCAAGAAAGAAAGTTCATCAGATGGTTCAGACTTATTCAGATCAATGAAAATAACAGTCTCTGTCCATCTGGTAGATTTGAGGTTATCTGGTTCACTACATAATTTTAATAATTATCTCTTACAAATAATGAAAAACCAAAATGTAGTGTCTCAGAAAATTAGAATATTGTGAAGGGGTTCAATATTGTAAACTCCTGGTATCACACCCTAATCAGCTGATTAACTCCAGACATGAGCTCATTCCTCAAGTCCAGCCACTCCTGAACCAGGGACAACGTCAGAAGTGTCTTAGCTGCTGAGGAGACAAAGAACTGGACTGTTGCTCAGTGGTCCAATGTCCTATTTTCAGATTAAAGTAAATTTTCATGTCATTTGGAAGTCAAGGTCCCAGTGTCTGGATGAAGAGTGGAGAGGCCCAAAATCCATCTTGCTTGAAGTCCAGAGTGATGTTTCCACAGTCAGTGATGGTTTGGGTCCATTTCCTCTGCTGGTGTTGGTCCACTGGGTTTTCTCAAGTCCACAGTCAACGCAGCATCTAGCAGGACATTTTAGAAACGTCATGCTTCCTTCTACTGACGAGCTGTATGGAGATGCTGGTTTCATTTTCCATCAGGACGTGGCTCCTGCAAAAGGTGCCAAAAGCTCGATGTGGAATATTCTCGTTTTCTGAGACTCTTAATTTAGGTTTTTCTAACTATTTTAGGAGAAGTGAAATAGAACAGAACTCAACAATTTGAAAAGTTTTCACTCGGTTTGATTCGGTTCAAACTGCCAGCACGAGTTTAATTAATCTCTCTATATATAGTTTTTTACTTACAAATAACTAAAATCATTTTAGTAATTGTCTTATAAATTCTGAATTTACACTACAGGACTAGAAGGAAACATGAATTTAGTTTCTGAAAACTAGAACAGGCTTTTTTTTTTTATTATCATTTTTTTATTCATCCTTTTATATAAAAATGTTGTTTGGAACATAAATTCTCTGGAATTAAAAAAAAGTCAAATTAAAAAATCCTGAGTACACTTATCCTCATTATTATTTTCTTGGTAATTAATAATAGTCAAATTATTTTAATTATGTTTCATAAAATAAATAAGTTAAGGCTCCTAATTATTCCTAATTATCATTAAGAATATTTTTTAAATTTATATTAAGCTTTTGATTGTAAGAGACAAATTGCTGAAAAGTTGTAAAAAAAAATATCAATTTTATCCATTAAAATTATTTTCTTTACTAAAGTTTGTCATCCTGGCTTGTGTCAGACTTAATCCAGCTGAAGTCAGTTTTTGAATTTAGAGCTTTAGATTAGATTAGATTAGATTTACGTTGTGCATGTTTGTTCAGTTTATCAGAATTTCTGGTTTTCTCACCAATCTTCATTAAATCTCTTATCTAAATGATGCTGATTGATAATCAGTCCATTGTTCTAATTATTGTACAAATGTCTTGAAAGTGTCCGTCACTGCTGCCACACGTCCATCAGTAGTTTCACACAGAGTACAAAACATGATTTGGCTGCCTCTGCTTTTTAGAAAGGAAAACATATGCTTCATTAACACCTGTCGGAGAAATGTTCTCACGTTTTTCACACCGATGGGCGACACTTTTTTATTTGCAGCATTCCGACTTGGCTAAAACAAGAGCCGCACGAAGTCGCGCTGACTTTGATTTAAACTCGATGGCGATCCTCGACTTTGATGCGCTTTCTGTTGGTGGATGTTGAAAGATGCGATGTTGTTTTCTGCCATTCTTTCCAACCTTTGTTCTCCTTTTGGGTGTGCAGCATGTATGTGTGGCTCAGGCCAGTTTCCAGATCCTTGTTGCTACTTGCCTTCCTCTTGTCAGTGAACCAACACCGCCCAGGCAGCCGCCCAGCTCGTGGCTCTGAATTCAACACGAGCTGGCATCCACTCTGGCAAACTATTCACCCACTGCAGGATCTACCTCAGAGCTCAAGAGCTGCCAGAAAACCCGTTGTCTACTCATAAAGTTGAGTGCTGTTTAGACAGAAGCATACTGAATAAGCAGTTTGTTGTACGATCTCTAATACAAAGAGTCAGCAAGGTGAAATGAATAATGGATATTAAAATGGCAATTTGAGGAATTATTATTTGCCTGTTGGGTTGTATTATGTTACGATGCGAGTTGTCCGTCCATCAACCCATTACTTTTCTCGTCAGCTCAACCCCTCTCACAACTTTCCTGGTCATCATGAGGAGCCGTGGTAAAATAACTCTTCTTACAACTACTGTTAACTGAGGTATTATTTGTGAACAAACTGTTTTTTTTCTCTTGAAATTAAATCAATACTTCATTGGGTAATAATTACAATAAATCAGACAACGTTGTTTGATTTATTTATTATGTAGAGTAAACTATTTCATGAAAAATAGTGCTTAAATGTAAATAGATTTAAGGCGAATGTATTTTATCCCTGTTTTTGAGTCAAAAGTACACCTGTGTTCACGGATGTCTCATTTTATAAATTGAAGAAAATAGTTTAGTTGGCATATTCATCAAAATGTGATTTTATTCACATTCAATTGGCTAAATGGGTTTTGCGCTTTGCTCACAGCCAAACAAAAGCAGAAATTCTGAGCTCTTGCATTTCAGAAAAACTGCACACCTTTCAGGAACACAGCTGGTGTAGTCTCAGCATCCATACTGGCAAAAAACTCAAATGACAGTTTCTGCTTCGTAACTGTGAAACATTTTTTCTTTTGTTTCTTCTCATAACTTTTGAGTTCCCAACCTTCCTTACACTTAGCCAGTCTTATGATTTTTTTAGAGATGCGTTTAAAGTAACTGATTGGAATGTACTGTGTGGAAATATGAGTGTAGTTACACATGATATAAAATAAATATTTTGGTTTGTATACATTAGTTATATCGAGAATACTTTGTCTAAATAACTCAAAGAAACTGCTCTTGCATTTTAGAAAAACTCCATACCCATCAGAAAATCAGCATTCTTGTAAAACGCTTCCAAACATTTTTTCACTTGACTTATTTTTCACCATATAAATTGCACCTATTTTTCGTACATTTGCAAGTCCTGCGACTTATACGCCGAAGCGACTAATATACGTTATTTTCCCATATTTATAACCAATTATTGGCTGAGATCTGACGATTTCATTCATTCTGACATGGAAAATATGCAACATTACCATTTTCAGCCGCTAGAGGACCCTCGTGTAATATGGCAAGCCAAGTATCTCATTAATAGGTAAAAGTAGCTATTAGTGTGACACTTGGCTTGCCATAGAGCCACCTTCGTCTCGCTCTGGAACTCCTGATGCGAACGTCAACTCGGCTGCATTTCGCCACGCCGTCCAGGTGAAATGCTGATTTGACCAATATATTGCTTTTATTAAGGAAACATTCAACTGAGACGCACCTTTACTATAATTTTGAGCAAACAAATAATTGTTTTTAAGTGTTAATTTTGTTAAATTCTTGTTAAAGTCCTGTGCATGCTCCTGCGGCTGCGATTTGACAACCAATCGATTTTTGTCACATCGGCCCACGTTTTCGGGTGGTCAGTGGTGATGCATAATAGATGCAATTTATACGGCAAAGCGACTTATTTATGTTTTTTCCCCAATTTATTTTATTAGACATATTTTGACTGATGCGACTGATATGGCGGCAAGTACAGTAGATTGTGTGTGTACATATATATATACACACACACACACATTATATATACTGTATGTATATGTGTGTATGTGGGAGTGGTGGCACAGAGGTTAAAGAAGATGTACCTGCTTCAACTCCCCGGACCGACAACATCAAAATGTGGGTGGGAAAGGTGAACATCTACACCTGCCTCCATCCTCATTTGCCCCACTTTGGGCCCCTGAGCAAGACCCCTAATCCCACCATCTGCTCCCCCGGGCTCCCAAGATGGCAGCTTTCTGCGCCACACAGAGGGCTGTGGTACTTGGTGGTCTGCGGTTGCATCAAGAAGTGCATCATGTGTAACAACAGTTGCCAATTCTTCATGTGGGTTTACTGTGGTGACCCCTGGAGAAGGGAGCAGCCAAAATAAAGGAAATGTATTTGTGGATCTTGTCCCTCCCCAGCAACACTCACAAAGACCTCACAAGGACAGAGATCATGAAGTGATGATTAAAACTTAGCAATAACTTCAGAAAGTGAGATATAGTATTATAACCGTTATTTTTTATCAAGTACTTCGACAATGTGCAGGTAGTTTAGTTTAATAGTTTAATTATTAAGGACATTGAACATAATGGAATGTTGGATAAATGCAAACGTATCAGAGTTTGTGAAAAGAGTTAACCTGCTTCAACACACCTGGTTCAGTGATACATTAGCAGTTCTGCAGAAGCCTGTCCATCACCCATTTATTCAAATCATGTGTGTTGGAGCAGACAAACCTGTAAAACTGAGGTCTACTCTGCAACCCTGCGTGCTTTAGCTGTTTCCCTGCTTCAACACACCTAACTGAAATGAATGTCATTGAAGGCTTCTGCTAAACTCGTTACCATTCTGAGTAGGTGCCGGTAATCAAATCATTTGCGTCAGGTGTGTTGAAGTAGGGAAACATCTAAAACACGCAGGACAAACTATCATTTGCGACAGCATCATTATCTAAGTGAATGACATCAGTGACCTTTTTTTTATTATTTAGATAGATTTCTTCTAACTAGACCAGGGGTCTGCAACCTTTTTTGATCATAGAGCCATTTCTGCCCCTTCACTCATCAAATAAAAAAGAGCCCAGAGCCACAAAACCTGCTACAACTGTGATGATCAACTGGTGGCCCATGGGCAACTTTGTGGTAGTTGGAGGAGTCTTTTATGACCAGTAAGGGGGTGACATTTTAAAACTAGTAATCGATAATTAATTTCAACATTTTTACATTTTGGGACAAAAAAAACTAACTCTATAGTAAAAACTTCTAGTTTCTACCTTTTAGATGGAAATAAAAACACTGAACTCTGCAATGTGGCCTTTAATGTGAGAAATTAAGTATCAACTTTGAAATAATAAAGCAAAAAATAGTAGTGTTGTTCAAACATTTGCAGTAATTTGACAAAAACTGTCAAAACTAGTCTTTTTTTGTTGTGGTTATAAAAACCAGAACAATTTGGTCAAAGCTTCAAAGAGCCGCAGACGAGGGACTAAAGAGCCGCACGTGACCCCCGAGCCACAGGTTGCAGACCCCTGAACTACAGCAGCACCACAAACAAGCCAAGAAACACAACTAAACTGTAAATTAATTAGCCTTTTTTTTTTCCAGTCTTTTGCTTTAAGCTTTGTTTTGTCGCGTTGTTTTTTTCTCCTATAAGAAAATCCAAGCCCAGAACCAAATACAGGCAAATGTGTTAAAAACTTCTTAACTATCAGTGTTAATAATGACTGCTTTCTCTGAGAGTTGAGGAGTCAGTCTACAAGATTTAGTTCTACTTTTTCCTCTAAAATGAGTTAGCGTTGAGTTTCTGCTCTGCTGTTTGGGATGAGTTGCCAAAAACAAAAAGCCACAAACGTCTTCACGAGTGTCGAAGTGAAGCTTCAACACAATCTGCTGCTTCTTTAGACAGATAACTTTTACTAATTGTTTTTTATAATGTTTCTGTACAGCGCCTTGAGACGACTTCTGTTGTGACTTGGCACCATAGAAACGCACTGAACTCAATTGAATTGACCACAAATCAGGTCCAACTGGCCAATCTTGTTTGTCCACATGGTGTAAACCTAAAGAAGCTCTGAATCCATTGTTGTTTCAGGTGTGGGTGTTTGAGTAAGAGGGTGTTGGAGACGGCCAGGTTTGTTTTCAAACCTCTGAACAGGTGTGTCCTTCGTTTTAGCCTCGACTTTGGAAGCAGCTGGCTTCGTTTAGAGAAGTGAACTTGGACATGACAAACTTCTGCAGTTTGGTCTAACAAGTTCTGGGGTATGTTGGAAGCAAATCATTTATTGTGTGAATGTTTATGAAGCATTCACAGTGTCGATCCATTTTTCTTCCGTACGTTTTTCGGCATCTTTCTCGTTCCACAATTTTTACATTTCAACAAATCGCATATCAAAACGTTCAGCTCTTTCATGAGAAGGGTGCTATGACTTTTGGTGTTGGTGCAACTTTAGCTTTTTGAAATATTTAGCCTTTTTTTTTGCCATTTTTTTCCCCCCTCATACAAAACGAATCAAGCTCATTTTACATCCGTCATATCTTTAGAAATATTTACAACCTTTTACTGCTCCTTTCACATTTTGTTCTGCTTCAGCTTCTTTGTGCAAATTTAAACTTTTTTCAGCTAATTTCAACTGTGTTTTCATCTGTTTTATGCTCCTTTCAGATTCTTTCAGCTAACTACAACATTTTTGTGCTTCTTCTAACTTCTTTCTGCTAATTTCAGCTTGTAATGCTCCTTTCAGCTTATTTCTGCACGTTTCAGCTTTTTCTGCTATTTCAGCTAGTACTTAGCTGTTTTTATGCTAATTTTGGCATTTTCAGCTAATTCCACTTTTTTTTTTTTGCCACTCATTTCAACTTTTTCCAGCATAATTCAGCAAAAATGTGCTCTCTTGACTTTGTCCTGGTAAGCTTCTTTCTGCCTTTTTAGCTACTTTTCAGCTGTTTTTTTTTTTTTTTGCTAATTTCAGCTTTTTTCAGATAATACCCACTTTTTTGTGCTCATTTCTGTTTCTTTCAGCCTGACTGGGCAAACGTGTTCTTTCTGCTTTCTTTTACTAATTTCAGAATGAGAATAAACTTTATTATCATTGCACAGAGATACAAGGAGAACATGTAAATACAATCGTCCGAAAGATGGGCGGAGTGCACGAAGCTGCAACTATAAAAAGCGCGGCCCTCTTATTCTTATTCAGAATAATATTTTGCTTAGATAAGAAAAGGGAAGAAAACATGAGGAGAGACGGTAAAAAAAAAGATCTCTCCTAGACGGGGCATGATTTGAGGCATCAAAGAAACCTACCACAGCAAAACATATAACGTCTGGCTTCACCAGAGGACAGAGAGAAAGAAAGGAATAAAAAGCAGTTTCAGCTGTTTTTTAGAATTCTTAGCTATTTTCAGTTGTCTTCAGATAAATTCAAGGATTCAAGGTTCTTTATTTGTCATTCTATTTTTTGTGGTAATTTCTGCTACTTTCAGCCTAATTACAGTAACTTGTTTCTGCTCATGTCAGCTTGTTATGCTCCTTTCAGCTTTTTTCTGCTATTTCAGCGACTGTTTAGCTGTTTTATGCTAATTTTAGCTTTTCAGCTAATTCCACATTTTTTAGATAATTTCATCTCTTTCAGCTTCCTTCTGGTAGTTTAAGCATCTTTCTGTCTTTTCAGCTACTTTAATTTTACTAATTTCCTCATTTTTTTTGCTCATGTTTGCTTTTTTTTAAACCTAATTCAGCAAATGTTTTCTTTCTGCCTTTTCTGCTGCTTTGACTTTAACTTCTTCCATTTCAGCATGTTTTTTAAAGCTAATTTTAGCTGTTTTTCTGCAAGTTCTTCTGCAACAAGCATTTTCACAGGAAATGTAATCTCTCTAGTTTTCTTTTAAGATGCAGCATTGAATTGAAAAATGTCATCCTTTAAAAAGCGTGGAGAGTAATCACGTTAACATCTCAGTGTAATTCAGACTTTCTTTTGTCTGCAAGCCTCGCCGGTGCTCCAGCAAGCACATTAGCCTAACCGCTGTTCTGCAGTAATTCTTCCTCTAAACATGCTGCTGCTATCTCATAACAGCCTGGAATATTATCATAAAGCAGCTCTTGGCCTCTCTCGATGGCGGTTCTTCATCTGAGCGGGTGAGGTGAGGGGAGATATTTAATAAAAACTATCTTCCTAATTCTGCAGTGATTCATTGAGAACAGCAGGCTGAACCTCATTTCTGCGCCTCCTCCTGCGCTGTCCAAATCCTATCAAGCTGTCATTTTGAAGTCCGGTGTGATTTGGGCTTCGCCCCGGGGTGGTGCACAATTAAAGCTCTGCTTGGCCCAAATAAGGGGACACGCAGAAACTGCTGGCACCTCTTCATGGCTTCCAGCATCCCTCTCTCTTTTGTTTTTCGTCTTGAAAGGCCTTTGTCTTCGCCGCCGTCTCTCCATCACTCTTTTCTTTCTGATTTTTATTTTTCCCATATTTTCCCCCTTTTTTCACCCTCTCCTTTTTCGGTTTTCACTTTTGGTCATTTTAATTATTCAGGGAGAGTTCTATGCCTGGCGGTTGCCCCGTTTGCTCCGTCTCGTTTGGACGAGAAAGCACCAGCTGCTAATTGATCAATTAGGCCAGCTCCAGATGACATCATTGTAACTTGAAAGGAGTTTTACTGCTGCCATCAAAAGCCGCAGGCAGCGCATCCCATACATGCTCATTTAAATTAGCCTTTATTTATTTATTTACTCCATTTAATTTGCTTAAGTTCTTTTGTGATGTTAACCTGCTGGTGTGGCGTCATTGTGGTTGGTGGCATCTGTCTGATGTTTTAACACCAGTCGCTCAGTTTTCATCGATCTTAAGGTTCTCCTTTATAGTGAGAGTTCTGAACACGCCTCAGATTGACTGCCTCTCAACGTTATTGTTATTATGGACCTTTTTGATCAAATGTTGAGGAAATATCAAATATAGCCCACACTTGTTCATAAATCAAACTTAGAGATACTTATTTTTTTTTTAAAAAGACTCCCCGCCAGTTTGGAGGCAAATGCCCTGAAATTAAAGCCGATAATTAACCTTTTTAATTTAAGCCAACTGTCATTATCGCCCGTCATTAAAAGGCAACAGCGAGTGATTATGGTTTTGCCTGTGTGCGTTTGTCTGTGTGTTAGCAACATATCTTGTGAACTACTGGACAAATTTTAATGAAACTCAGAAAATAATCGATGAATGTTACGTTTCAGAGATGACTTGCTACAAGATGGCTGCCCCAGCCAACTGACCTGAAAAACTACAAAAATGGCTTTAGCTCAGTCGGTTTTGCAGCTACTGAGCTAAAATTGTATGCGATCGTCGCTGATCCCTAACATGTAACATGTGCGCAGATGGCTCAAGATTGTTGTTTAAAATTGTATTTGTTTGTTAGCAAAATATTTCAGGAACAACTGGACAGATTTTAATGAAACGCAGAGAAACACAAAAGTCTTTTTTACCATTTTGCCTTGAAAACAGCAAAAAAAAAAACTTGTGATTTATTTATGTTATTACCGTCAGGATTTATAGGCTGTCACTAAAGTAAGATGTTATATTGACTTTAATTTCAGATTCATGTTTACAGCCTGGAGACGAGCAAACCAACGATTTGTGTCGGCAGCTCGCCGGGAGATTTCACCTGCCTCAACCTGAGAGACAGCCCCCCTCATCTGCTGGTGTGTGGGAACAGAGACAGAAGGTAAAGACACAAAAACACACTTCGGTGCAGATGGAGAATAAATAAAAGTAACGCATGAGGGAAGAAAGCCGAGCCAAGAAGTTGTTGAGTTTTCCCGCGTTGACACCTGATGAAACGAGACTGGAAGCCGAGGCTGCAAGTAGAGAACAGGTGTTTAGAAAACGTGTGAAATGACAAAACTCTTATTATATTTGTGCATTCGTCAAGAATCTGTTTCCTTGATGAAACAAAGCTTCTAAAAGCCTGCTGGAGGAAGAAAAAAACAAGACAGGCACTGATATTTTTACAGAAGAGTTGTTTTGCTCTTTGTCTCCGTGAATGTTAACAATCTTTTTTTTTTTTATCTCGATTCAATCCAGCAGCAGATAAACACATTCATGAATGCACACATTTTTTGCCTCATCCTGGCTCTCCATTTGAAGAAAAAGGCAGATAAAAGACCCATTCTCATCTATTCTGCACTTGTTAGTGGGTGCTGCCGTGCAGAAGATGCCAGAAAAGGAGAAATCCCTGGCATGTCTTCATCTAAAGCTGCCCCCGCTGTTTCTATTCAGCCCCAAACCCATCTGGCTGTTAAGTAGTTGGCTTAAAGGGAAAAGCTACATCATACTGTTTAGGTTCTGTTTTTCTCCTCCTTACTAGTTTTGATTAACAGCACCTGCACAAAGACAAAGAAATGCTCAGTTGAAAATGGTTTGTCGTGGCTTCGGTCTTGCCTTATTGATCAGCTTTTGCCAACAGAAGGAACACAAACGAGCTTGGCTCTTCCGCTTTGGCTTCTGCTGATGAAGCTCAGAGTCGAGGACGAATGATAATGAGAGAGACTGAGGGACAGTCGGCAAACTTGGCCCTTCGTCAGGGTGGCTTCAAGCCAAGGCCTAATGCATCCCCCTTTTTTATCCAGACGTCGCTCTGGATTTTTTAATTTTTTTTTTGCCACATCCAAGGAGTGAATTAGAGGTCCAGATAAGGGCTGTTTGGACAAAAGAACACATCTGTGCAAACAGGAAGGATGTGACCAAAGAGGGGAACGGTACAGTAAATAGAAGGAAGAAATGAGTGTCATACCTGTGGCTGTCAGTCACTTGATTCAAGCTGTACAAACATTTATAGTGTTCCATGTGTTAACCAGGATAATTGTGTTTTTTTTTATTTTAGCACTATCATTTTATTTGAAAAGTCACTTATTTGAGTGGTGGCGCAGAGGTTAGAGAAGGTGGTCCGGTTTGACTCCCCAGACTGACAAAATCAAAATGTGGGTGGAAAAGGTGCAACACCTGCCTCCACCCTCATCTGGGCCCTTGAGCAAAGCCCTTAACTAGTGGTGTAACAATACATCGATTGAAATTGTTTTATCGATTTAATGATTCAATTATATCGTGGCAAAACTAAAATATCGATTCACATCGTCATCTTTAAAATATGCTTTTATTTTGAAATTCCCAAGGCACGTCTGTGTCACCATTTCCGTGCGCGGCTGCGCTCTGCGGCCGCCTCAGCAACATGGCAGACGAGGCAGAAAACACAGATAATGAAATTCGCTCTCGTGCTGGATTTAAATCAACTCTGTGGAAATATTTAGGGTTCTGACAGGACGACGACTCAACAGACGGAACTCATGTCGTATCAACAGGTGTCGGTGTGAGTTAAAATACTCGGGAAACACAACAAATCTGTCCATTCACCTGCACAAGAAACACAACATTGATAGTCATGTTATTAAGCTCAATATCTATTTTTGTTTCTTTATAACCGAAAGATAATCAGGACACTTTTAAGTTAACTGGTTTAAAAAATGCACTTAAACATGAGAAATGTGAGACTATACTGAACAGGTCTTTTATTTTTATTTTTTCATTATTAAGAAAAAAAACTTTTTTTTTTTTTCATTTAAATGCCTGGTGCATGCAATAACAGAAATAAAATGATTAAATCTAGGGCCTCGATTTCCTTAATTTTGAGAAATCGGCCGATACTTGCACGAGAAACCGATTTTACCGATTTTGTTTAGTTTTAACAACAATTGTCTAAACTTCATTTATATTTCAGAGCACTACCTCATGGCCAGTTAAAACAAGCTTGTATTGTTTTTAGGATATTGCTCAAGGTTATGTTTTTCAGTAAAATAATATTGGAAAATTGAAGGTGCATTGTGACTTTAAAACACCTGACGGTGTCGCTTATAAAACAAAATCGGTATCGGCAGGTCAGACTTTTTAGAAATCGGTGATCGGCCAGAAAGCTGCAATCGGTGCAGCCCTAGTTAAATCATATTTGAATCGTTTTTGTAAATGTATTTATATGTAAATGAGATGGGCATTTGATATCGCAATATATCGATTACAGACTTGTGAATTGAATAGAATCATAATCGTATCGTGACAGACTTTGTGATATTGAGAAAAATCGTATTGCCATACAAACAAATCAATATAATATGGTCTTGTGATAAAACTGGTGATTTACACCCCTACCCTTGACCCCCCCATCTGCTCCCCCGGGTGCCCTAGAAGGCAGCTCTGCTCCACACAGAGGGCTGTGGTAGCTCGGTGGTCTGTGGTTGTCTCCGGTGTAAAAACAATCGCCAAGTCTTCGTGAGAGAGAGTTCGCTGTGGCAGCCCTGAAGAAGGGAGCAGCCGAAAGAAAAATAAATAAATAAAAGTCAAGTATTTTATTATCCTCTTCTACTAAAAGATGAACAATAATGTGTGTCTGTCTCTGTCCATCATGTCATGTCGACATGTTTTAATGAAACTTGCAGAAAGTAAACGATGGACACACGTCTACAACTGATTAACATTTGGAGCCAATTCAAGATGGCTGCCACAAAAACAAAACCCAAATGACTAGAACTCCATTTCACAGACGTTAAGCTAAAATTTAGTTTGGTAGTAGCTGCTGATCCTTGATATATATTCCAAACATTTTAAAGATCTTGTGTTTAAAATGTTGCCATGAGCATTTTGGAGTTCTCCCATTATATTGATAAGCAATTCTTAAATGCAGGTCTTCACTCATTGTAAACGATGTACTCAGCCAAACCCACCAGAAAACGCCAAGAAGCCTTGAGCCACGTGTTTGACGGACATTAGTCTGTGTAGCTCAAGAAATATGGCTGAATCAGACACGTGCAGCATCTCAGAGAAGATGTCGAGTTGGATCAATAAAAGTGAATCTGCTGCTTAAAGCCAAAAAAAACAACAACAAAAAAAAAAAACAGTAAAAGATCAAGAAAGACAACTGCCAAGAATATATATCTAGACTCAAGCAAGGTGGTGGAGCGCCATGACGACAGCTCTGGATTCATCCATCCATCCATTATCTTTACCCGCTTCTTCCATTTTGGGTCACGGGGGTCGCTGGTGCCCATGTCCAGCAATCACTGTGCGAGGGGCGGGGTACACCCTGGACAGGTCGCAAGTCCATCACAGGGCCACATAGAGACAAACGAGACAAACAATCATTCACTCCCTCACTCACACCTAGGGACAATTTAGAGTTACCAATCAGCCTAACATGCATGTTTTTGGACTGTGGGAGGAAACCGGAGTACCCGGAGAAAACCCACGCATGCACGGAGAGAACATGCAAACTCCACCCAGAAAGGCCCCTGGACCGGGGTTTGAACCAAGGACCTGCTCGCTGAGAGGCAGCAGCTCTACCAGTTGCGCCACCGTGCTGCCCCAGCTCTGGATTCAAACTGTAAAACTTCTGCTAGACTGCCGTCTTTATATCTGCACACTTCACAAATCAGAGCATGAATAGGTACCAATACATCAAAATGATCAAACATCTCTTCCATGAACATCCAACCTATTTTCTGTCACTTTGCCAGTAAACGAACCAATGTGGCAGTTGGCAGATGTTCACAAATTTTGCTTGCGTGTTTTTATTTAAGGACACAAACCATCGGTACGAGAAACTGTTGTGCGCGTTTAGTTTCTTGCTGTAGGATTTTGTTTATGAGGCTGTCACGACACAAAGGGGGAGAAGGTACAGCCTTCTTCACGTGTGCAGTACTGTCACTTTGCAGCGCAGCTCCAAATTTTGTGTGAACGTAACAATTCATCAGAAATATTAAGCTCTTTTGTGGCCACAAGAGTAAATCAGACGTTATGCTAAAGATGATTTATGTCTTCTTCTGTCTTTAGAGGGGAAAAAGTCTGTTCAGGAGGTATTTGTGCCTCACCCACTCTTCCTCTTGATTAATGAAGAAGAGTCTGGCCAGTGACAGTCCACTGAAGACCGTCTCCTCCAGCATTAGGTTTACGCTTTCCTGTGGTTTGCCAGTAATCTTCATTCCTCATTGTTCCTACGTGCGCTCCCATCACGTAATGCCTCTAAACAGGCCAAACTAACGGCAGACAAACGAGTCCACAGTGCCCATTTAGCCATTTAAGTCTGATTCTTTTAAAAAGTTTTGATAGTGGCAAAATGAAATCTGTGCGAGTCCCCCGAGTAAATTTGATTATGGTAATGAAGACTTGGAAGAAGGTTGAGGCTGGATGGAGTCATGTCCTGGATGCTTTCAGCTGCAATAAAGCCACACGACAACAGATGGAGCTGCAGCTCCCCTGGGCTTTTGTTGCTAATGAAACACACAAAGCAAAAAAAATAAAAAATCCTGTTGCCTTTTATCCGTCATAGAAAAAAAAAACCCTTGAATGCATCATAATTATAATTAAAGCCATCATAATAACAGATTATTCTAACTCTTAATTATCTGCAGAATGAATGAGATGTTAGCGGGGAATAATAATTAAAAACTGCTGAATATTTATTTAAAGATTTGCATTTGGAAACAAGGATTCAGGACATAATGTATAAAGCAAACTAGTACAATTTTTAACTATTTTAAACTTAATTTGAAACGGTTCAATATTTTTAAATGATTTTCAGCAGTTGTGATAATTTTTTTTAAATTTCCTCCCATTTAAATTTCCTACACACTGAGAAATAATTACTGCATTGCTCACAGTATTATCTTCATATCTACATATGTATTTTTTGTATATTTATTTGGATTTTTTTAAAATGTTTTTTCTTGTTTTTTCCTCCATGTTTTGCTCTAATTTAAATATTGTCATTCCACTATTGCGGTTATGCTTTCATACTTATTTTAAGAGTATTTGTTAGTTAAATATGATCTGTTATTTCATTATTATACTTATTTTTATCTAGTAAATCAAATGTAGGATTGGATTAGTGAGGTATGTGGGTTTAAAGGTATTAATTGTAAAGTTATGAAGACCAGACAAGTGCTCATTAGAAGTTCAACATAGATTATTGATATTAATACAAAAAATATAAACTTCTGTGTGCAGCATTATAGCAAAAAATTGATCAATAAATCAAAAGCAATATTTTCCCTATTTTCTCCCCATTGTGATGCAGAGTGAGGGTGTTCGACCTGCGAACCGGCTCCTCCGTGTTGTCCCTGTACGCCCACCACCTGGGCGTCACCTCAGTTCAGGTGGACGACTGGAAGATAGTGAGCGGCGGAGGCGAGGGACTGGTGTGTGTGTGGGAGACCAGGATGGGAGCTAAGCTGTGGGAAATGCACAACAGGTGAGAAATCCACATCACAGTTTTCAAAAATGTCTCGTATGACATGAAACCTGCTCGTATTGTCACTAAACTGATGGTTTTTTTTCTTGACACACGTTAATATGCTGTATCATTTTATCAGCACATCCACAGTTCCTACTAAAAACAATTGCTACTAATTTAGATCTTTGAGAAACATAAGCATGCCTTCATAACATCCATCCTTCATTACTGTAACGCGCTTCTTTTTGGAACCAGTCGGATCTCTGTTGCTCCAACAGTGTTCAGTCAGGTCACCTGGATGGTTTCTGTTTTTGCTGAGACTTTTCATCCTTCATCCAAAGGACTTCTTCAATCTGAGGAGACGCCAAACAAACTGATTTCCACAAACAGCATACTCCAAGGCAGAAAAAAACAGTTTGCTGGTGCTAAAAAGAATCTAAAAAGAATAAGGGGCCGCGCTCTCAGGAGCAGCAGCAACGTGCACTCCGTCCATCTTTCGGACAACTGAACGAATGTAATCTCACTGTATT
Organism: Nematolebias whitei; assembly: GCF_014905685.2. Classification (NCBI taxonomy): domain Eukaryota; kingdom Metazoa; phylum Chordata; class Actinopteri; order Cyprinodontiformes; family Rivulidae; genus Nematolebias; species Nematolebias whitei. Next base: position 7,995,852 of record NC_056505.1, read on the forward strand.
TCAGTACAATGATAATAAAGCTTATTCTGATTCTAAGATGGCCTCTGGGGCCCGCCCTCTCCCCCGTCAACTCCTCTGAGGTAGTCATGCCAAAGTGGTTCAAAACACCAAAGTTCATGCTCAATAATCCTCTATATTTTTTCTAGAATTCTAGAATTGCGCCGCTCACGGTGGCTGCATGTTGGAGTAGCTCTCTTACATTCATTCTGAGATTTTGCTTTTGAAAACCTTAATTCCCGTTTTGTCTGGATGTAAAATCGCTTTTTTCGATTGATTACTTCCTCTGGTATCAGATGATGTGCCACTGGAAGGATTTTTACTGAAACCTTTGTTTTACGTTTGGACATTTTGGACATTTGTTATGATGCGTAACCATAACAACAAGGTAGTTTTCTACAACTGGGAGCTGCTGTTTAACATCTCAAAAGCTCAAATAATACCTCAACTACAGCCCCAAATCCCAAATGAGTTGATAAGGAGGTGCTGTGGATGCATCTCCGTCTACCTGGAGGTGGTGCTCCAGTGCCTGACCGCTGAGATCTTGAAGGTAACTTGAAGGCTCGTGACAGCAGGAGGACCAAGATCATCCCTTGACACAGGCAGTTAAGTCCACGGTGACGAGGGGCGTCTATAACAACTCTAATGGAACCAGGATGAGCTACATCAACAATTAAGTTCCCTTTGGGATTAATAAAGTATTTCTGAATTGAATTGAATATAAACCTCTATTGCACATTTACAACTGGTTCAAAATGCTGCAGCCTGATTCTGAACTGGTACAGGCAAAAGAGAGCACATTACTCCAGTTCTGGCCTCCCTTCACTGGCTCCCGGTTCACTTTCAAATTAATTTGAAAATCCTTTTGTATGTTTTTAAATCTCTGAACAGTTCTGCCCCCTCCTATCTTGTTGCTCTGCTGCAGCCATATGTCCCACAGTGCTCTCTCAGGTCAGCAGACCAGATACTTTTATTGGTTCCAGGCACTGGTTTTAAGCTCAGAGGTGACGGGGCTTTCTCTGTTGCAGGTCCAAAACTGTGGAATGAGTTACCACTGCATGTCAGACAGCTTCCCTCTCTCACTGTTTTTAAGTCTCGTTTAAAATCTCACTTTTACTCCCTGGCTTTCGTTCCTGTATGAGTTGATTTTAACTTTTGTTTATTCTATAATTTTAGTCATTTAGTTTAATATCTTTACCTCAGTGCATCTATGTATTTTATGCTGTGTTCTTTGCTTGTTTGTTTTTGCTCTACACCACTTTGGTCGGCCTTGTTGCGGTTTTTAAGTGCTTCATAAATAAAGTGGTACGGTATAAGCAGATTATTATGGGTTAAAGGCTGAATGCGTTGTGTGTTTTGCGAAAGGCATCCTGTAAGACATGTCCGCTTCAACACCAGCACGCTGCTAACAGCCAACATCCCCGATGACAAGTCGCCACGAGGAGCCTGCATCACAGATGATGACCTCACAGCTCATCGCAGGTCACAATCTGCCTCCATTTTAACCTGCGTGTCTGCTGCACGTTCATCCTTCTAAAAACCGAACATGATCTCTGTTGCTGGTACTGATATGGATGTTTTCACTCTGCAGACACAGAGGAGTCATCTGCCATTACGACTTTTCAGAGGACACGCTGTCACAGGATCATGTCTTACCCATCTGCAGGTCTGACTACACCGAATCATACGGCTACAACTACAACATTAACCTGGCGATGCCCTACGACAGGCTGGCTGGCTCACATCCATCTCACTGATGTGCAGTTTTCAACAGAGCAAATATAACCCTGATTAGGTAACTGAACGGACACAATGAACAGTTAGATTCTTCATATGCCTATTTTTTTGTTTCTTTTTATTATTCTTGTCAAAATAAGGCTTTTAAATGTTTAAGTGCTTAAATGTAGCCCAAAGTGTTGAACTCCCTAAGATCCCACACTTGTACAACTTTACTGTCTTTATTTTAAAATATGTTTTACACCCAAAATTGACACAAAGAAGAACACAGCTGTAATAAAAAAAAGACATTTCTGTCTTGATTTTTTTAAATAAAACATCCATCCATCCATTATCTTCCTGCTTTTTCCGCAGTCGGGTCACGGGGGCAGCAGCTTGAGCAGGGAGGTCCAGACATCTCTTTCCACAGCCACCTCTTTCAGCTCCTCTTGGAGAACCCCAAGGTGTTCCCTGGCCAACCAAGAGACTAGTCTCTGCAGCGTGTCCTGGGTCATCCCCGGGGTCTCCTCCCAGTCGGACATGCCCAAAGCACCTCCCTATGGAGGCGTCCAGGGAGCATCCTTACCAGATGCCCAAACCACCTCAACTGGCTCCTCTCGATGAGGAGCAGCAGCGGTTCTACTCCGAGTCTCTCTCGGAAAACGGAACTTCTCACCCTATCTCTAAGGGAGAGTCCAGTTACCCTGTGGAGGAAACTAATTTCAACCGCCTGTATCTGTGATCTCATTCTTTCAGTCACTACCCAGAGGTCATGGCCATAGCTGAGGGTAGGAATGTAGACCGACCAGTAAACAGAGAGCTTCTCCTTACAGCTCAGCTCCCTCTTCACCACAACGGACCGGCACAGAGTCTGTCAATCTCATGCGCCATTCTTCCCTAAATAAAGCATGTCTACATTTGTTTCTGCAAAATTTGGCATTACTTTCCCCACAATATCCTATTTGAGTAAAATAATGCATCTGGTTCAGAAATGGTCAAAGTAGCTGATGTAATGTTCCAGCAGCTGTGGTGGGTGGAGTCTCAGAAGAACACAAAAGTGAAATGCCTAACTCCTCTGGCTCTGCAGAGGAATGGTATGTGCCTGCAGGCTTCAGATGGTAAGTACAGCAGACGACCCATGAAGGTCCGATGACCCAGTTCCTCGCAACACGTAAACATTTTGTTTAAAGTTCTGAATCCTGCATGCAACAGTGTGAGATCATGTAGGAGTTAAAGATGACAAGTGCAACCCTAATTCTGAAAAAGTTGGGACGTTGTGTAAAATGTAAATGAACATGCATTCAAAACAGGTCTGATTTACTGACTCAGGAGCTGTGGGCTCAAGAACACAAGTAAAACGTAGTCCTTTAGTAGTGAACACCATCCTGTCTTCTCTGAACCAAAGCTCTTTTAAAATGGAGGCAAAGTGGAAAACTGTCCTGTGGCCAGATGGATCCAAATTTGATATAATTATTGAAAATCAAGAATGCTACATCCTCCATTCTAAAGAGGAGAGGGATTGTCCTGCCTGTATTCAATTTTGAGTTCAAAAGCCTCTCTGATGGTATGGGGGTGCATTCATGTCTCTGGCATGGACAGCTTACACATTTGAAAAAGCATTATCAATGCAGAAAACTTTTTTTTTTTACAGTATTTAGAACAACGTGCTCCCATCCAACAAACGTTTTTAGCAAAGGTGACCCAGGACTGTTGAACAGCTAGAATCCCATCAGGTCAACGATCCCCTCCACAACTCCAGCAGTTTGTCTCATCAGTTCCTAGACATTTGCAGACTTTGTCTAAAAAACAAAACAGATGCTTCAAATGCTTCAAAGAAGGAAAAACTACCCACATCCAAACCTTTTTTATTAACATCTGTTGCTGTCATAAAATTCAAAATTACCTCATTTTCCCCCTTAACAAAGTACATTTTATTAGTTTCAACAGTTGATATCCTACTTTGTTTCTTTGTGAATAAAATGTGGAATTTATAAGTTTTGGAAATCATTTCATTTAGTTTTTATTCACAATTTACACTACACATTTATTGGAATTCGTGTTGTATAATAAAAACATCAAAAGTGTGGAAATCTGCTTTATTTATGTAAAATGTTTGCATAAAGCTCATAAAACATGGAAACAGATTGCCCAGTGTTAAGTATAAATACATCCAGTGTGTAGTTATACAGTGTATGTCCAAGCAGCTTACAGATGAGATTATTACTATAAACAAACTTTAAAATGAGTTGTTTTCTTCAGTTTAAAAATATATTAGTGCATATTACAAGTATTTGGCTTAACCTCCATTAAGGACAGAAATAGTTCTGCTAAAAACAGCAGCAACATAAAGAATTCCTTAGAACAACATTAGTCCTTCACATGGTTGCATTCCCACAATGCATTGTGGCGGTGTTGGCATCCAGAAAACGGATGTGCATCCTGGACTCCAGCTCAAGACGTTGCAACATCTGTGAGCAGACAACAAAACCCGTCACTGAGGCACAAAGCAGCTTCATGTTTGTCAGTGGAAGTTGGAAATAACGCAAACCTGTTCAAAATGCTCAAATGTAATCCCTTCATAGAAATCATCGGGACCCTGCAGGGATTAGAGACACCGAGTGACTTCGTTGGAACAGAGAGAATTTGTTTTAGCGGCTCGGCTTCAGTGAGTTTCGTTACCATTTGAGGGACGTTCGTGCTCGCCACCTCCAACATGGCAGCATCTGCTATCGCCTTGGCAGCGTCCTGCCCGATGGTGCCGCTCTTTGACAGAAGCTCCTCAACAACCTTGGCACAGGACAGAAAATCCAACAGATTTTAAATCCTCAAAGGAAATAATCAGAGGTTAGAAAGTCCTAAATATTCGATAAAGTTTGGTTTAATTTATCACTTGATCGTTTGCCTTTATGTGGTTGGTTTGATGTCTAAAATTACCTACTAGAAGATTTTTAGGACTTCTTAAAATATCTCGTAACACTTTACAATAAGGTACAAAAAATTTACTTAACTACTAGGGAACGCCTTAGGAACGAATCAGGAGCTACTTACTGGGGAACACACAGCCAAGCCTTCTTAGGGGACTACTGGTTAGTTACCTTGTAAATTAAGAGGAACTAATCAAGAACTAATGGGTAGTTACCAAGGAAACCAAAGAGGAACTAATCAAGAACTAATGGGTAGTTAACCAGTACTTACTGGGAAATACATAACCAAGCCTTATTAGGAGACTACTGGTTAGTTACCTTGTAAATGAAGAGGAACTAATCAAGAACTAATGGGTATTTAACCAGTACTTACTGGGAATTACATAGCCAAGCCTTATTAGGGGACTACTGGTTTGTTACCACAGAAACAGAGGAGAAATTCTCCATGTTGGTTCTGAATAAACGCTGCACCAGTCAGGTCAATGCTCTTAATTGTCAAAAAACCTGTTTCATGGTGATTATTGATTTTACTGGATTTTCTGTTTTGTAAACCTATTGGTTAACTACCCATTAGTTCTTGATTAGTTCCTCTTCATTTACAAG
>NC_056505.1:8001101-8052818 GCF_014905685.2 Nematolebias whitei
TCTTCATTTACAAGGTAACAAACCAGTAGTCCCCTAATAAGGCTTGGCTGTGTGTTCCCCAGTAAGTACTGGTTAACTACCCATTAGTTCCTGATTTGTTCCTGCGGCATTCCCTAGTAGTTAAGCAAAGTTTGTGTACCTTATTGTAAAGTGTTACCATTATCTTTTACACATTAATGTTATTATGTTTCACCTAATGCAAAACATATATGCAATATTTTATCTTTCCACATTCCATACCGTTTTTACTCGCTGTTCTGCTTATATTCTTTTAACTTCTCATTTTCTGGACCTTATCCTAACCTTGGAAAAATATGACAGGCTTAAACATGTAAATGCACAGACAGGCTTTTATTATGCCATGAACAAAGTACACGCATGTGCATGTTTTGCTCTTTGCTCGTACTTGAGCGCAGCGTCGTTTAGATGGGGTAAACGGTCGTCTCGGCTGTTTAATGCATTTAAACATGATTATGGGAGGTGAATGTACATCATGCATCAAACAGAAGAGGAATCGGATTAAAGCTCCTGACTCAAGGTCACCTTTTGTTTGGTGTAACTGTAGATTTTAAAGCCTAAAATTCATTTGGCCTTAATCAAATTGGCAATTTGATTACGCTGTCCACTGTTTGTGCTCGTAGATTTGCATACAGCAGATTTGATCTGAACCGAGTCTTTGTTTAGGAAGTGCTTTTTAAAACCGTTGACATTGAGATTGAATATCTTGATTCTAAATTGTACCTTTTTCCCCAATACTTCAAATTATTACTGGCAGAAGAAAGAAATGATGATGCAACATGTTTTAATAAGTAAATATGGTACATAATTCATTATGAAGATTAATGCAAGCTTCAATTAATTCATTTTAGAGGCTGTTTCTATGTTGCAAGAAAACACAAAAAGCACATATTAGCATGGTTATTAATTTATTTACCTTCCTGTACTCGTCCAGAGTAATGATGCCGTCACTGTCTGTGTCGTGCATGTTGAACAAAACTGGACAGACAAAAGGGCAAAATACGTTGAGTTGATTTTCAACTCAAAGCAATCTGGCTTGCACAGAAAGAAAAGGTCCTGTGAGTTTAATTAAACAAGAAACTCAAATATTAAAGAAGTGCAAGAACAAAACAACTTGACGTTTCCTTCCCCGATGAAATCCTTTGCTTTTGTGTTCTTATCCCAAGAATATGGACAACAATGGTCTGCTTGCACAATAATTAATCTCACGTCTCCAGTTTGAGGAGGAACATTTATAAATAATAATATAGATTAATCCTGACTCAACTTCTCTGGAAATAAACTTGAAGATACGCTGATTAATGCACTGTTACGTAATATTTGAACTTCTTAATTTTCTCAAAGATTTTTATTTTAAGAGTACCGTATATTAAATTGTAAGATGCAGCGCAGGTTTAATGGTGTTTTTTTCCTCACCTTCCTAAAACATATCTTGTTTTTTTTTTTTTTATTATTATATATACCAGTACAGTGTACATTTTGTTAATGGTCTAGTCTTATAAGGACTGGACAAAGACATTATCTGCATGACTTAAAATAACAGTTTTGTGAGCTGCGCTCGCGCCACGATTTTCTAAAATTAGTCGCATAAAATATGAGTGAAGAGCTGTTTGGCTGCAAACGCCCAGAGTTCAGACTGCAACTGAAAATTCACCTAGTTTCTCACAATTTTCCAGCAGTTTTGAGTCACCAAGCAGTTCAAGCTACTAAAGCTAGCAGCTGCATGTGAATTCAAAGATGTCAAACATTTCTTCTGCTCTTTTCACTTGCAGTAGATTGCTCAGTGAGATATCAAACAAATCACCTTGTTTTTGTAAATATAACTAAAATCAACACATTAAAATGTGTGCAACAACTAACTCGTTCAACCTTTATTTAGACAGGTTAATCCCATTTTGAGCCTCGAGGACTCGTTTACAAGAGACCTGAATAATGAATGTTAAATGACAACTCATTAGCACTAAATTATTGAATACAAACAAATGTATCCTTAATGCACCAGAATCCTGAGTATATTGTGATATTTTACTGCTTTGACTTTAACAAACACTCAGGATTTAATCTCAGAAATCATCCATCCATTATCTTTACCCGCTTCTTTCTTGTTTTTTTGGGTCGTGAGAATACTGGTGCCCATGTCCAGCCATCACTGTGCAAGAGGCGGGGGACACCCTGGACAGGTCTCCAGTCCATCACAGGGACACAGAGACAAACGAGACAAACAACCATTCACTCTCTCACTCACACCTAGGGACAATTTAGAGTTACCAATCAGCCTAACATGCATGTTTTTGGTCTGTGGGAGGAAACAGGAGTACCCGGAAAAAACCCACGCATGCACGGAGAGAATATGCGAACTCTACCCAGAAAGGCCCCCGGACCAGGATTTGAACCAGGGTAACCTGCTCGCTGAGAGGCAGCAGCTCTACCAGTTGCCCCAATCTCAGAAACCATTTCTCCATTTAGTGTCAACGAGTTTAAATTTACTGAGGAATGTGTGTGACGTTAGTTCTGTGTTGAAACTGAAACTGGAGCTGCAAAGGCAAATTTTTTTACTCTACTGACCGTCAAACAACGAGGTCAGAACACCAGTCTACTACAGTGGTGCTTGAAAGTTTGTGAACTCTTTATAATTGTCCATATTTCAGCATAAATATGACCTAAAACATCATCAGATTTTCACACAAGACCTAAAAGTAGATAAAGAGAACCCGGTTGAACAAATGAGACAAAAAATATTATACTTGCTCATTTATTTATTGAGGAAAATGATCAAATATTTCATGTTTATGAGTGGAAAAAGTATGTGAACTTTTACTTTTAGTTTCTGGTGTGAAACCCCCCCCCCAGCAATAACTAAAACTAAACCTTTCTAGTAACTGTTGATCAGTCCTGCACACCAGCTTGGAGGCATTTTAACCCATTCTTCCGTACAGAACAGCTTCAACTCTGGATGTTGGTGGTTTCCTCACATTAACTGCTCATTTCAGGTCCTTCCACAACATCTGGATTGGATTAAAGTCAGTACTTTGACTTGGTCATTCCAAAACATGAACTTTAATCTTCTTTACCCATTAAATAATGGTCAATCAGGTCATCTGGACAGTTTGATTTTGTGGAAAGATGTTTCCCCCTCTATCCAGAGGGCTTCATCAGTTTGAGGAGTCCCAAATAAACTGTTTTCTCCACTAAGCAGCGCACTCCTTTAAGTGGACCAACCAGTTTGCTGGTGATAAGATGGTTTTTGGGGGCTGTCCTGTCCCCCGTCGACTCCTCCCAGTTCGGCAGCCACAGCCAAAGTGGTTCAAGACATCAAAGTTCATGCTCAGTCATCCAAGTAACCTGGATGATTGAGCATGAACTTTGAATCATTTACCCATTCTTTGGTAGAACGGCTTGTGTGAGACCCACTGAGTGAAAAACACCTGACTCTAGTTTCACCTTTAAATTAAACTGCTAATCCTACAGGTTCACATACTTTTGCCACTCGTAAACATAAAATATTGTATCATTTTCCTCAATAAATAAATGACCAAGTATAATATTTTTGTCTCATTTGTTTAACTGAGTTCTCTTTATCTACTTGTAGGACTTGTGTGAAAATGTTTTAGGTCACATTTATGCAGAAATAAAGAAAATTCTAAACAAGGGTTCACAAACTTTCAAGCACGACTGTATTTTCATTTTGTGCTGAAATTATTGACAACGAATGAAAATTTTGTTTTGGTGCCACATTAACAAATCGATCTGCCCATTACATGAAGGGATCCAGATTTGTTTTTTGAGTTTTGGTAATTCTCATAAACAGGTCATCACAGGTGAGGAAGGAATGTGACGAAATGTAAACTACATATCTGAGTGGATCAGCAAACAGGTTAGTACAAGGTTTCATGGAGATATCATCAACAGAAACCACGTCCCAAACATGTTTCCACAGACCCCCCCCCCCCTTTTCTGCCTTTACCAGTGGACTTTGTGTGTCAGCCATGGTCCCACTGAGACACGTTCCCATGTCAGAGCTGACATGCTCAGAGGAATTCTGTGGGGTTTTTTTTCTTGGTACGTTACATTCAGAAGAAGATCACGTTCTATTGAACACATTTTACTCACAGTGGAGTTTCTCCTTCCTTATCGCCTCCCTCTCCTCCTCTTTGGTTTTCGGATTCGGAGGACGGAAGTGGGACATGACCATGAGGAACTGCTCAAACCCGATGTCCTCGTAGGATCCAGTTTCATTGTTATGTTGGTTTCTGGACAACAGATAAAAACATTCACCAGTTTCAAACAGAGCTCAGCTTATGTGCATTTTTAGAGCTGTAACGCCGCCGCAGCATGTTTGAACATCAAATCTTAAAAATGTGTTTGATCTGAAGCTCAGAAACTTACCTACAGCTTTTATTCATTTGCTTCCTTTACTACTTGTGACAAATGTTGACTTTTATTTTTGTGAACATAAATCACACCTAGTCACGACATTCAAAAAACAAAACAAAACAAAAAAATTTGTAGAAACGTTTCCTCTTTCATCCGAAAGACTTCTTCAGTCTGAGGAGCTGCAACAAACTCAGTCTTATAATCAGCATCTTCTCATAATGGATCAACCAGTTTGCTGGTGACGGCCAAAACTAGCTGTTCACGTGCAAAAAGGAGGACCATCAGCCTAACGATGGATCGTTAGTGCCCTGATGTCCGGTTGTTATTCAGAGGGCTGGGTGATGCAATAACAGAGAGGAACAGTTGGAACACGTAGGCCTCCGCCTCGGTTTAATGATGGACGACTTCTGTCTCTGATCCTGTAAATCTTGACTGTCTTCAGCCGTGTCTTAAGCAGTCGGTTACAAATCACAGGATAGTTTTAAAAATCCGTCTTTAAGTTTAGTAAACAGATTAACTCTGTTCTGCAGAGAGACTTCTTCCAGTCAAGGCAGATAGCTAAAGCTAGTCAGTGTTGAACAGATCTGACCTTGAAAAACACCTAGTCCATGTGTTTATTCCTCCCTGACTGGACTACTGCAACACACTATAATATGTTGGAGTCGGTCAGGTCTCCTTTTCACGTCTCCAGCTTGTCCAAAATGCTGCAGCTCGGATATTAACTGGAGCTCGTAGGTTTGAGCATTGTTCACCGGTTTTGTCCTCCCTTCGCTGGCTCCCTTTACCTGTAAGTGCATAAATGGTTGCAACCACTTATGTCTCTGAACTACTGGAACCATGTGTTCCCTCTCGGAGCCCTGAGATCATCCGATCAGCTGCTTTTGGCTGTTCCAAAAACAAAATTGAAGCTCGGAGGTGATCTGGCTTTTTTTAGTCGTGGGCCCCAAACTCTGGAACAACCTGCCCCCCCAACATTAGACAGGCCACTTCACTTCCTGTTTTTAAATCTCTGTTAAAAACAGCCCTGGCTTTTTGCACAGTGTGACTTGACTTAGTATTTTACTGCTCTGAGTTTTTGTTTTTCTTTTGATGCTTTTAATCAAGATTCAGCACCATCATATTTTTATTGTTTTCTTTTTTTCCATGAAATTACTCCCATTGATTTTACTGTTGAGCACTTTGGTAACAGCTGCTGTTTCAAATGTGCTTTATTAATAAAGCTGACTTGACTCTAACGTTCCTCTTTATCGAGGATGTGCACAAAGAAGAGCCCGACTCGCCTCGTTAGTTTTATCTACCTGGATTATTGAGCGGACATCAGGACAAAACCGTGACTGCTTTTAAATTGTCAGTGTCATCCTAAAAAAGTAATACAGTTCTTTAGCCTGTAGCTAATGTAGCTAGTGTGCACAATTAAAGACCACCAGCCGGGCCGAGTTGTGCCAAGAATACTTTAACTATCATTTTAAATTAGCTCTTTAGTGGACACTAATGACGGATTGAAGTGTCCATGTTATAATCACATACAGGCTCAGAACTGGTTACTGAAATAAGTTTACATGCACTGATGTCTGAAAAAATCAATTTGTAATATACTATATTGTACTACAACATATTCTTTGTTTCTAAAGCTCAGCTTTAACTCCTGTTTCTACAAACCCCACAACAAAGGCTCAGTATTCGAGTAGACACCATTAAAATTGAAGACAGGCAGAAAAACTGCTCTGATATTTGTTGGTGATCTCAAAATAAATCACTTTGTGCAGTAATGTCATTATGAAAATAATGGAAATATGTGACGAGGCTTTTCAAGCAGTTCAAGTTAAAAAGAGGGATTGCAAAGAAGCTCAAACTGACTTGTTCTAATAAGAATGAGTCGCTGTTTGCCACAGTAATAACAGTAGAACGCTGAACCAAAACACGGCATCATGGGTAAACACGAATAATTATAGGGATCAAGCTAAAGGAGTTTAAGGGTTTTCATTTGGTGGCTGGTGTAATATTTGGTGGCTAAGAAAAAATGACCTCAGTCAATAAATATTTACCTAAAATTAGGTGAGAAACATCATTAAATCAGATAAATTTGTGTTGGCAATTTTTGTGTCATCATAATTGACACAGTTTTCAACTGTACCCACCTTTTATCAAAGAACGCCTCGATGATTTGCTTTTTGATGGGGTTTTCAGCGAGACCAGGTATGCTGTTCAGGTTCTCTCTGCTGTAGAACAAGACAAAAAAAAACAAACATCACCATAAAACAGAACGCAGCAGAACAGTGTCATTTACAAGGTCACAAACACGACTAATGAGGCGCAGGAAGTTTTCACTCCGAGAGGGAACTTTAGGGGGAAGTAGGGAAAAAGTTGGATTTGTCACTAACAGCATGTCGCTTCATGTGGAAATATATGAATATGTGCACAAACGGGCAAGTTTTTGTATCACCTTTATAAATCATGAACTTAATTTGTATCTACTGTGCAATATATTAGTCTTCTAACATGTTTGGAAACCTCCTGTAGTAAAGTATTTCAAACTGCTCCATGTGGAAGTTCAGGACATTTTTTAAGTTTGATTTTTATATTTTGCAACGAATAGCTTTAACAGCATGTCACTTTATGTTAATTTGAAATTTAACTAGATCCCAAACTACACAAATATTACCCTATAGACATGAAAATAAATCAATCAAACAGTCAAGTAAACATATTTTACCTTATCGTCTCTTCATTGCCACTCAGAAGCTGAAATCGGCTGTGGAGGTTTTTAATCTGCTCCAGTGAAACTGTGAAGAAACAAACACTTATCGTGTTGATCCAATTCTGCTTTTTTTTAAATCATCATAATACTATTTTTACACCGTAGCTGTTACTTATGTATTTAAAGTGCTCAGGTGTTGCTCTGTGGTCAGTCTTACCTGAGCAAACACATTGTACACACGTGTTTGGATGATCCTGTGGTTCAGTGAGTCACTGTCTGTGTGGCCTTAAAGCTTTAAAGCGTCTGGTTCTGTCTGGGCTCGTATCGAGACATTAATGTTCGCAGAGGCCGCTGAATGTTTGCAGAGGCAGCTGTGTCTGCACCCGGTGTGAGTTATGAGCACACAAAACACGAGTGGCTGGTGTGACACGCAGGATCAACTGTTGCAGGAACACACACTAACCTTTTTACCAACTTGAGCTACACAAAACTAACAACAAAGAAAACGTGCTCTGTCTAACCCGTCGGTGCAGGTAGCCATCAATCAAACTTCACGCAGTCATGAAAATCTTTAACCCAAAGGAGAAATGAGGTCAACGCTGAGAATATGGCAACCAAGCAGTTCAAAGTCTCTGATGGAATCAGTAAAGATGGACTCCGAGGTGCAAAAACAATCCATGCACTGAAACTGCACAAGTTAAATTCTTCCCTCTCTTAAAAATAGATCTACTCACTTCTCTTCTGTTTTTAGCCACAAAGCAGCACGTGATGGGGATTAGATCCAGTTGTTTTCAGGCTCATTTACAGAATGATGCAGAAACAGATAAAGAAAATGTTTTAGTCGTGGTTCTTTGTGTTTATTTATGACTACTGGGCGTGACACGGTTTGGTTTAATCCTTTAGTTCAAGGGTGGAGCTCGGCTTTTACTGCGTGTAATGACTTCAGGTGTTTGACTTCTCTACATGCTGATTTATTCTCAGAGGAAGACATTAAGAGCTAAATAAATTATGTTTACTATGACAATGTTGAGTGCTGAAAGACTGCTGGCATTTATTGGAGGCGGAAACTGAGTTGTTAAAGCAAAAAAAAAAAGAGCAATCACTAGATGAAAGCTAAGGAGCAAAGCTAAAAATCAGAAGTAGCTAAAAGCTAGAAATAGCAACATTTTAACTAAAAGCTGCAAAATAATAGCTAAAATTCAAAAATAGAAATAAAAAGTTAGCTAAAAAGTACCAAGAGGTAAGCTAAAAGTTACAAAAATAGCTGTTTAGTTATAGCCAAACTAAAAGTAGCTGAATGGGAATATTGCTGCTGAACAATAAAAATGGAATATCTCAAAAGAGTAGCTAAAACCTTAAAGCAGCAGAATGACAGCAAAAAGTATCAAAAGGCTTCTAAAAGTAATAAAACAGTAAACAGAATATCCATGTGCCAAAAGGCTATCTAAAAGCAAAAATTTAGCTGAATGTTAAAATCTGAACATGTCAACAGCCAAGCTAAAAGTAGCTAAAATGATAGCTAAAAGTATCTAAAGGCCGACTACGAGCTAAAAGCAGAAAAAGAAGCCCAAAAAAAGAGCAAGACTCCTGAATCAGATTTCAATAAGAACATTGTTTTCAATGGAATGAAGAAACTTTAATGTATTTCAATGGGAAAAAGGTTCAAGTCATTAAAAATAAAAGTTAACATATTTCTTGAATGAGGTGACCGTTTTGATTTATGCATGCTTAAATAAAAACACCAATTATGCAGAAGTAGTTAATTCCAAATAACAGGAAGGAAAATCATTTAAAAACAAAAGTTTGAAGGTGAACCAGCGGATCCCTGTGCTGAACAGCTCAAATCGGACTCTTCTGCAGCATCATCAGTGAAATTCATCCCGAACACAAACATCCCCTGAGGGCTTTTTCAAACTTACACCCGGTTTTCCCCATCAGCTCCTGGTACTGGTGCTCGGAGTGCGACTGGGAGGCTCCCATGGCTGCAGCCCTGCCGGTGCGTCAGGACGCACGAGCTGCTCGGACTGGCTGGTTTTCTGCAGAGCTGCAGCTTTAACTCCTGTCAGCAGTCAAGACCGCAGGCTTCCTCCTGGTCCTAACGCCGTCGATTTATTGACCAATTACTGCTGAGATGATGGTCTGGCTGCTTCCAGTACAAGAAACCAACAAACTGCTTTAGAGATTTAAAAAAAAAGACAGAGGAATTAATAATTTAATTTTGAAAAGATTTATTGTTTCCTCACAGCTCCCTTTGACTCCCTATAAACTATGAAATACTGGGGTTTTGTAAACGTACAGAACAAGGGTCATCGAGGAATGTGAAATATAGAATTTCATCCTTCAAAGCTGAAGAGTGGAAAGTCTTCACATTATTTTGTGTGGCACTGGGTTTACTGGTGCTGGATGCAGGGAATGGGAAGCATTCTGATTTTAAGCAGGAGGGGCTTTTACAGCACCTGGGTACTTTTCCACGGTTCAAGTCTTTCTTTGTATAACTTTGACTTTTTTTTCCCAAACTGTGACTGTATTTTTAAAAATGAGCACCGATGGTAGGATTCGGTGTTCTGAACTTTTTTTAAAACAACAAATTTGTTAAGCTTTTCTTTTGTCGAACAAATAAAAAGTATCCTCTGTTATACTTGTTCCGGTCTAAGTGTACACCACAGCTAAGTTGGTTGTGAGCAGACAATGGGTGATCTGTTGTCGGCAGGACTTCTCGCTACATTGACGTGGCTCGGTGGTTGTTTTGGTCTGCAGCAGGGGCCTCGTCTTGGCCCCCAGTCGTTCTGTCATAGAGCTCTCGCACTGTGCCCAGGGTTTCGCGCAGGTCCTCTGGGTATCGTGTCTGCAGTTCTTCATTGGCAACGTAGTGGGTTTCGGTGAACTCTGAGAAGTAGCGACCAACCTCCGGGTGCCCGATCTCCATTGGGGCAGAGTGGGGCTCCAGATTCTCTGAGGAGAAATAATGAAAAAGTGGCTAATGAGAAGATAAAAGGGTGTCCATGTTAGTTAGTTCAGCAGCTTGTTTCTTCAAGATGTTTCATCCAAAATGACTTCACGAGTTCTGATTATAAACTGGGACAACCGCATTAAAAAGTCACTCGAGGCACCAACACCACAGTTGTTTCTGTGCACAATTTACACACAGAAGGAAGGTGGAACAGCTCAGGATCCTCCAGGATGATCCGGGGAGAGGAACCTTAGATTCTCTCCTGGATCTTCTGCTTCTGTAACCCGGTTTCAGATAAGTGTTTGGAAACGAGACGCAGATGGCCTGAGAGGAGTGAAGGGAGCCGGCCGGGTTCAACAGGAAGACAAAAATCAATACTGAACAGAAGAGCTCGGGTTTCACCATCAGTCACTTATAATGCAGCTTTGGGTCTGCTCAGGTAGTTTCACAACCATTCACACCGTGAAACACCTCACTTGTTGGTAGCTCACTCACAAGGGACCAATACCCAAACAACTGGTGGACAAATGGGCCTTCAATGACCGTTTAGTACGTTTTTCCAATAAAAGCCTAAAACTGTCGCTCTATAAAAATCCATATTTAAAAACGCTTTTGGAAAAAAAAAAAGGTGGAGGACAGGAATATGCCTCCTATTCAAGCCTCAGAGTGTGACCATATCAACCCCCCTCGCGTTTGTAGAAATGAGGTGTTGCAACAAGTTAATCAATGTCAGACCGAGTGAGTTAGCACTAGGAGAATATTTAACTTTAGCAAGGAAGAAAAAACAAAAGACGTCAACAAAAGAAACAGAACGCTAAGAGACAAGTTGGTTATGTTGCACTTGAAGCATCAACGACGGTCTCACTCGTTTAACAAGACAATATTTTTTTATAACAACACATCTACATACAACTTCCATGAACTTTTAAAAGGACGGCATTATTTTGACCCAGTTACTAACATGATAAAACCAGCAGAAAACTACTGGTAGTCCTTTTTGGCGTGATCTTGAATCACAGTATTAAAGTTTGTTTCAATATTAAATAATCTTTCAAATAAAATAAATTAAAAAAATAGACACCAACACAAAAACACTGTTTTATTACTTATATGTATGCTGATTATGCTGTTCATATAAAAAAATTAACTAAGGACTAGAGCTAAAAGTGAACAACTCACTGTAAACTCCTTGTTCTGTTATTGGAACCATGTTACACTCGTCAAATTCTATTTTATTCTAAATGTTGGGGAAAATAGCCAAAGCTTATACGCCATTACGCAGCACGGTGGCGCAACTGGTAGAGCTGCTGCCTCTCAGCGAGCAGGTCCTTGGTTCAAACCCCAGTCCAGGGGCCTTTCTGGGTGGAGTTTGTATGTTCTCTCCGTGCATGCGTGGGTTTTCTCCGGGTACTCCGGTTTCCTCCCACAGACCAAAAACATGCATGTTAGGCTGATTGGTAACTCTAAATTGTCCCTAGGTGTGAGTGAGAGAGTGAATGTTTGTTTGTCTCGTTTGTCTCTATGTGTCCCTGTGATGGACTTGCGACCCGTCCAGGGTGTACCCCGCCCCTCGCACAGTGATTGCTGGACATGGGCACCAGCGACCCCCGTGACCCAAAATGGAATAAGCGGGTAAAGATAATGGATGGATGGATATACGCCATTACAATTTTTTGACAAGTTTTTATTTTTACTTTTAGGCCCTCATCCTGAATTAGCTTCACTTTATTAAAAAGTAAAAAAATAAATAAAAACAAGCTAAATGAGTTTATCATAAGGATATTTTCCCTCCCAGCCACCGTGCTGTTGAAATGAGGCGTACCCTGTGCTGCGTAACGGCACGTCCCGTCCTGCACAAGCACGTTGTAGAAAGGTTGGTTGGCTCCATTGGACAGCTGGTGGACCCTCATGGTGGTGATCCACTCCTGGCTCATGGTGCATTTAGGGTCCCAACCGTAGATCACACAATTATAACCTGACCTGGAGCAGATTTGATGAACAAATGTGAATACAGGAAGAGTTTGTAGTTTCTCTGCATGGCCTCTCAGTGCGACCTACCGCTTGTGTTTCATGATAAGACCGACTGAATACTGGACTTCCAGGTGTTCTGGAGCACTACGCCGCTTCACCTCAGGTGTCACCGGATGCTTCTTGTGCTGGATGTGTTCCAGAGTGTGCTGCACCAGGTAACCCACTGCCCCATGCTGGGAGGGGTCTAACGCCTGAATGTGCTGCAGGATGTCTAATACCTAGAATTGAAAAAAAAATAAAAATAAAGTATTTACGGGCAACTAGAGAAATTGTGTTTCCTGCGAAAATGCAGTGTGCATGCTTATTGCAGAAGAACTTGCTGAAAAACATCTGAAATTAGCTAAAAACATTGTGAAGTGTAGCTGAATTTGGGGAAAAAAAAGCTTAGCAGAAGAAAGCAGAACAAATATATTTGCAGAATTAGGTTAAATTAAGCAGAACTGAGCACAAAAATGAGCAAATTAGCTAAAAAAAATGGGCTGAAATTAGTAAAAAGTAACTGAAAAGTCAGAAAGAAGCTTAAACTACCAGAAGGGCGCGGACAAAGCTGAAATTAGCTAAAAGAAAATGTGGAATTAGCTGAAAAGGCTAAATTTAGCATAAAACAGCTAAATAGTAGCTGAAATAAATGAAACTAGCAGAAGCTGAAAGGAGCATAACAAGTAGAAACTGGCAGAAAGAAGTTAATTAAGCTGAAAGTAGCACCATGAAAAACTTGAATTCATCTGAAAACAGCTGAAGTTAACTAAAAATGCTAAAAATGTAGCTGAAAAGGTAGAACAAGCTTAAATTAGCAGGAAAAAAAAAAAATAAAAAACAAGTTTGCTCAAGTAGGCTGAAAGGGGCAGAAATGAGCACAAGAAAGTGTAATTATCTGAAAAAGCAGAACTTAGCAAGAAACAGCTGAATAGAAGCTTAAAAAAGGCAGGAAGAAGCTTAAATCACCAGAAAGTAGCGCAGAGAGCAATATTTTGTTGAATTAGGCTGAAACAAGTTTAAATGAGTATGAAAAATGTGGAATTAGCTGAAAAGACTATTAGCATAAAACAGCTGAATAATAGCTGAAATAGTAGAAACTGCTGAAACTTGAAGACAAACTGAAAGGAGCATAGCAAGATTAAATTAACTGAAAGAAGTTAGAAGAAGCACAACAATGTAGTTAGCAGCAATAATCTGAAAGGAGCACAAAACAGCTGAAAAAAATAGCTGAAAGTAGCAGAAAAAAAGTTTAAATTTGCACAAGGAAGCTGAAAGATGCTGAACCAGAACAAAATGTGAAAGAGTAGTAAAAGGTAAACATCTAAACATTTGAAGGATGTAAAATGAGCTCAATTCATTTTCTATGAGGAAAAAAAAGTGGCAGAAAAGGCTAAATATTTCAAAAAGCTAAAGTTGCACCAATACCAAAAGTCATAGAAAGAGCTGAACGTTTTGATGCATGACTTGGTGGAATAACACAAAAACTGTGGAATGAGATAGAAGCCGAAAAACGTACAGAAGAAAAAAATGGATCACGATAGAGTGAATGCTTCATAAACATTTGGACAATTCAAAGCTCAGAGTGAAGTTAATCTACATACTTAGAAAAACTTATGGAGCAAAGATTAGCATAACGTTTTACGCTAACAGGAGTATCATTTTATCTTCTTCGTTCGGCTTTCCCCTCTGCAGGGGGTGTCCACAGCGAGTCATCCTCCTCCAGCTTTGTCCTCTGCATCCTCCGTCCTCACTCTAACTTCCTCCACGTCCTCTCTAACTGCATCCATATACCTCCTCTTTGTCTTCTTCCTGGCAGCCGCATTTCTAACATCCTTCTACCAAAATTAAATTGATTTATTAAACTGAGATAATCTCAACGTGCCTCATCGAAGAGCAGATTTATTCTAAGCAGCAGATTGTGTCTCCTGACCTTTTCTGGCCAGATTCCCAGGTGGAAGTAGAGGCGTGCCTGCAGCAGCAAGTACTGCACGTTATCAGGGTTGATGGTGAGGTAGAGATCCAGAGAGTCTCTCAGCAGCTGGTAGGATTTCTCATTGCCTTCACTGGAAAAAAAAAAAAACAAAACAGTGCAGATAATGTGACTTAAACAGGAAACTGCTATAATTTGTTCATTTAATTCTAGTAGACATCAACCACGTTCTATTATTTTATTCAGTTTGATCTTTATGGTGCAACAAGACTCTGATCATGTCAGAGGGCAAGATGAATTAAAACTGAAAAATAAGAAATAAAACATCACTCCTGTCATATCAGAAGAGCCCATGCCAGAAGTTTGGATCTAGCCTTCCTTCAGCTATCGCTCCACATGTCTCACCCTCTTTTGCCAATGTTGAGCAGGTTTCCCACCATCCTGAGCAGCACCTCTGTGGTGCTGATGGAGCTGTAGTAATCTGCCGTCACCTGGTGGCCGATGAGGTACTCGCACTCCTTCGCCTTCAGCTGCTTGCCTTTCCCAAACGCGTCGACGTAAACAAAGTCATAGATGTCCTCACTCCTGCAGGTAGAAAACATCACAATACTTGTGACATGTGCTGTGATGGAAAACCGCTTGACCTGTAGCGGGCTGCATAGATTAAATAAATAAATAAGAAAATGAGGTTTTAAAACGTTTCACCCACAATAACAATTTGCTTTAATGAAAACTGAGCATTTGTCTGCGTGTCAGAGCTTTTTATTTTCTCCTAAATCCATTAGATAAGAAAATCTCTGCTTTTACAGCAGCATAAAAACCTGGATTACTGTGAAAAGACAAACATCAGAAAAACTTTTTTTAAGATAAAGCAATTATTACTTAAAACATAAGCAGAAAAATATTACAGTAGCCCCTCGTTTATCGTGGGAGATCTGTCCCCTGAAGTCCCACGATACGTGAAAAACCCTCCCTGCTCTGGCGGCGGAGTGGGGACGAACACCAGCGCCCAGGCGAAATGCAGCTGATTTGACCATTGAAGTGCATTTATTAAGGAGAAGTTCAACTGAGACACACCTTTACTATAATGTCGAGCAAACTAATAATTGTTTTTAAGTGTTAATTTTGTTAAATTCTTGTTAAAGTCCTCCTGTGCACACTCCCGCAGCCACCATTTGGTAGCCAATCGATTTTTGGCACAACACCGGCCCGTGTTTCCAGGTGGTCAGCGGCGACACATAATAAATGCGACCTCTACGGCAAAGCGACTTATTTATGTATTTTTCACTTTATTAGACATTTTTGGACTGATATGCTGTACACGTTACTCCGGCGTATAAGTCACAAGTCGTAAGATATGGTACCCATATACAATTTTGCAGTACTGTATAGTACATATACTGTATATTGTTAAAATTACGTAGGTTTAAGAGCTTAGAACAGGGGTCTGCAATCTGCGGCTCTAGAGCCACATGTGGCTCTTTGGTCTCTGTGCAGCGGCTCTTTCAAGCTTTTGACTAAAACTGACATAAAACTGGATTTTACTGGTTGTTATACAAACAACAAAAAAGGATTACCGGTAGTTTTAGCCATTTTCCTGTCATTTATTTTGCAAATATGTGAGTACTGGAACAAGTACAAGGAGTAAAGCATACCCACTTTAACTTTATGCTTTATTTCTATACTTAATTACATTTTTCCACAATTAAAAATATTACCTAGGTCTGCGTAGTTCATAGTTTTTATTAACTAAAAAAAACCTCTCTTTAAAAGAATCTGGTCTTTCATTTGTCTTAAACTGTAAAAATATAAATTATTAGTTATTTTATCTTTATAATGTCACCCCTAGTGGCCACAAAAGCTCCTTCCAACAAACCTAAAGTGGCCCATGGGCCACCAGTTGATAACCACAGTTGTAGCATGTTGTTGCGGCTCTGAACACTTTTAATTTAGTGAACGAAGGCGTAAAATGGCTCTTTTGATTGTAAAGGTTGCAGACCCCTAGTTTAGAACATTGTTAAGAACTTTGTAAGAGTGTGGGAAGGGCTTACAAAGCTTTAATATATATTGGTACATAAATTCTAAAATAAACTGTGTTCCTACTTCGTGGTTTTTCACCTGTCGTGGTGGCGTCTGGAACGCAACCCTGCGATATTCGAGGGCCTACCGTAGTTAAAATAAGAATACGAACATGAGATTTTCTTGCTTTTTAGCAGATATCAATAAACAGACTGTCATGCTGGCATTTTACAGAAAGAGCTGCAGAATTTTCTTTTTCCCAGTCATACACACCCTGTTGGTTTTTGGCACCAGCGCAGCAGGAAGTGATTGGGAAAGTTGACAGGCTCCAACTGGATGCCCAGCTTTCGAGCCAGGGTCATGTAAAGAACAGAGAGGCTGATGGGAATCCCTGTACGCCGTAGTAGCACCTAAATAAACAGTAACGATGATGAAAATATTCCTTTTTTTTTTCAGGGTTTTATTGAAAAGTTGCAAACTCCAAAAAATGTTTTTTTTTTTTTAGAAGTCCTACCTGATGGATGTAAGAATTGAGTGGGTTGTAGTAGTCACACTCGTTGCCTTTGTACTGAAGCTGCTCGTACAAAACAGAGTTCAGGGCGCCCAACACCTGCCTCTGGAGCTCATAGTCCTCTATGACACAATCATCTACAACACCCACAAGAATTAAATGTCCCCAGAGGTTTACGTTCAAGATAAAACATGTTTGTGCTGCTCGTGTTTGAAAATGATTCACTGCTAATTTGCTGCAAGTTCATTTATTAGTAACACGATATATTTTCTGCCTGAAAAATAATAAACCTAAAAACACAAATAAGTTCTAAAAACCCACCATTAGCACCGCGCAGGCTGGAATGAGATGGGTTTTTGATTCTCAGCATCTTCTTCACCTTTTCTGCAATTTCATCTATTTGCACTGAAATGCCGTCCAGTGTGACGTCAGCCAGCGGGTTACAGTACTGATCCACCAGCACAGCACCTAAAGGGGCAAACGCAACCAAGTTATTTGAAAGAGAAATTCTGTAAATGATCTAACAGAATGTTTTCCATGTCTGCAGCTGGCAAAATACAGTGAAGGGGAAAAATACCAAATGTAAGCTGCAGTTTCTGAGGATTCAACCTCTGAATCAGGCAACAGCAAATTCACTTTTTTTGGTAGTTTACTGGGATTCATGACTAAAATAAGAAAGACTTTTAGTTTATTCTGATTTTCCTTATTATGTTATTGCGAGACTATCAATTTTTTATTTTATTTTTTTTTACAGAAATCACTCATGTTTAGGAAAATTACCAGTAAGATTTTTTTTTGTAAAATTTCTACTAAGAAAATCCTTGAAGTCATTAAAAAATAAACCAGAATCTTCAGATTTTTTGTAATTAATGCGAGGATGCACGGTACTTTATCATTTCTGCCTTTTTTGGTTTTCTGACTTCACGCAAAATATTAAAAGATAAAATATATATTGACAACAGATATATATGCTTTGGGGGCAGAGATGGGGTAGATGCACCTAAATAAACAATAACAATGATGAAAATTTTCCTATTTTTTTTCAGGGTTTTATTGAAAAGTTGCAGACTCCAAAAAATGTTTTTTTTAAAGAAAGGGTGTCTCTGAGAAAGACACCCAGTCTCCATTTGCTCCCTGGGTGCCTACATAGCTGCCCACTGCTCCACCTGTGTGTATCTCAGGTGTGATGGGTTAAATGCAGAGAACTAATTTTGCCATTGTAAGTGTAATGATAGCACTTTACTTTAGAGCAGAAAAAGTAAGTTAGAGAATAGATTTCACCTAAAAACCCACCTACTGTTGAAAACTGAATCTAAAGCTCAGTCTGACTTCACTGACTTTAACGTTTGAATAATTTGGCCACTACAACCCACAGGTTTTAGTATCACTGGCCATTTTACTAACAAAAATGACAATGTTTGTTCCTGAGAAGATACCTTTTTGCAAATAAAGAAACTGATCTGTGATGTTCAACAAAACATTTCATTTGAAAACCAAAGTTCATGCTCAATAATCCAGGTAAAAATCCAACGATGTTCAGTCAGGTAATCTGAACAGTTTCTTTTTTTTTTTTTTTTGCCGAGACGTTTCATCTTTCATCCATAAAAATTTATTTCAAGTTTTAGAAAAGCTCTAAAGCCTTTCAAACAATTTCCACTGCATTGCAATGTTTATAATAATAAATAGAAGGCGTATATACTAGGGATTGAACGACTACATATATATTTTTTAAAGTTGACATTAACATGATAATAGTTGAGTCGACGTCGACTAGTTGATGACGTCATAGCTCAAGACGCTAAAAATAGTCATTTATTATAAAAAAAAAAAAAAGAACAAAACATCAGTAGTGAATATTTATGCTCATTTATCATACTGCAAATAAGTCATAGGAAAACCAAAACTATTATTAAACTACAAAAGTTAGTTTTATTTTATTTAAGCAACTAAATAAAATAAGCCACCGCAGCAGTGATAGACTCTCCATCAGCGGTGCTGCGCGGTGGTGGATTCTCCAGTGGAGCGCACCAGTTTTTTATTTTATTTCGAGGATTAGAACAAATGAAACTAAAAACAACATAATCTTTAGTGAAATACTTCCACACTGTTGATGAATTTCTACGTGTTTGGGAAGACTTTGCCTGCTCCTCGCCTTCCATCTGCTTGGAAGAATCCGTTTTGTAACCAGCGGCCGGCGCCACAATCACCGACTGCGACTAGTCGACGTGAAATTTAAAAAACTCGCGAGATGTCCTAGAATCCACTAGTCGATCCAACCTCTAGTATATACTGTTGATACCAGCATTAACTAACAGAACTGAGTGAATGTCCAGAGCTGACGGATCACCTTCTAAAGCTGATTGT
The DNA here is from genome assembly GCF_014905685.2 of Nematolebias whitei. Taxonomy (NCBI): domain Eukaryota; kingdom Metazoa; phylum Chordata; class Actinopteri; order Cyprinodontiformes; family Rivulidae; genus Nematolebias; species Nematolebias whitei. The sequence continues at coordinate 8,019,976 of NC_056505.1, forward strand.
TGCTCGGCAGGCTGCTCCAGGAAGCTCTTCAGGCTCCTCAAGATGTTCTGCTGCCTCAGGAAGTAAAGGATTTTCTTTGCATAGTATTTCAGAGTCAAGCTTTTCCTGTAGTGGTGTATAGAGAACAAGACGTCCAGTAGACAGGGTGTAAGACAACAAGGGCTCTTGTAATAAGGCTTAATATTGCTCTCACCTCTTGTCAGAGTTGAGTATGAACAGAAGCTCATCTTCGCAGAAGTGCTCTGGCATGCCAAGTGACTCGATCTCTGCAAAGCTGTCTCCCAGCACCTGGCCAACGCAAGGCTGAGTTACAGATCTCTGGGTTAGTTTGCACCATAGAAAACTCACAGTTCCTTACACAAGCATGCACCGAAGACAAATCAGCTCACACAAGCAATATCAGTGATTGATTTAACAGAGAACAACAATCTAAAACAGATTACTTACAACTTCTGTGAAGAATCGTTTTGAGATCGACTCCACGGTCCTCTGTATCTGTATACCAACTCTGTGGCGTGTTTTGTACTCTCTAAGCCAGTCACAGCTCTCATTGTGACGGTAAAACCTCTGCAGTCTTGGCCATCTGTTGATGAAGACAGCAGGTTTGGCATTTCAGAAACATGTACGGGAATCCTGAGAACAGTACAGTGTATCATGCATGCTCCTGCAAAAAGAACCAAAAAGCCAATCAGATTGCTTGTGCAGTTCATGGACTACACAAGGTCAACTAAAATGCTGTTCATGCAGTGAGAACATAGTATACATTTAACCAATGGGAATCTTAAAAGCATAAGTTCCCATGCTTAGATGTCTGCAGAGGAGAGGCTTTACAACGCAAGGACAAATTTGGTGCATCAGCAGAAAAAAAAAAAATAACAGGATGGCAGTTTTGCTGAGTAAACGAGCACAAACACTGATGACTTCAGGATCCTAAACACCATCAGCAAGATTGTTCTTTTTAGACAAAACCAAACACATACACCACAGACCAGAACTCGGCATAAAATGTCACAAAATGTGGAGCACCTGAGTTTGTACTGATGTTCCCAGACCTTGCCCCTTCCATGGCAAACATCGTGTAGCCGTTTGCAGCAGCAGGAAACGTTACAAATGTCGACATGTTTGAGGACAGGGAAGCACAGAATATGTTCAAGCAATTCAGTCGGCAGATCTGTCAATTTTTGTGTTTGGGGCTCGGAAATAATCCCGTTTAGACTCGGTTGCTCCTCTTTGGCTACAGACGTCGCCATTTTTACTGTTTACCCCATTACCTCATTGCTTTAGCCCCGCCTCTTTATGGCGCAAGGGGCCGAACTGAGGGCGGGGACTGTACCGGGTGCTGCAGTCTGATTGGTAGTTCAGTTACGGAGAACTAGTGCTGCCTTCAAGTTCCCTGGGAACTAAAGCTTTGTAATCATTTTTTTTTTAAAATTATTTCAGAATCTAACTGAAGGACAATGAATTATATATTATATATTTTATAGGACAAAACAAATGACGGCTTAAAAATAAATGTTATTGTGTTTTGAATACTATACAGGTTACGTGCAAAAACTTACTATGAAGGATTTTATTTGGGAGAGCTGTTATTTGAACTTGGCAAAACAATAGATTTTTGTAAATACCTAAATATTGTTTTACCTAAATTGCATTTACGACAAATAGGTTTTGGTTTAGGCGTCTTTGATTCCAGTCAAACATTTATTTGGTATTTAAACGTTAATTACTATGTTTTAAACAGTACGCGAATGCAGCACTACTTTATTATAAGTAGCCAACAAGTTGTTAGCTGCGGTTAGCGATGCTTTCGTTCAAAGTTTTTGGAGATAAAGCGTAGGACTAAAGATTCCTCATACTGCTAGATATCGTAAAGCACTTCTGTGCGGAGACGTGCTAATTTAAAGACGTAAGTCTTATTTTTTAAATGCTGCTAACATTAGTCAGCTAACTTATGTTTTAACTCATTTTGGCTATCGTTAGCATCCAGCCCATGGCAGCGTAAGTTGTTGTTTTTTTGTACTGGGAGTTTTTCTCTCCCAGTAAATTAGTAGTAATGTACGATTTTTTTTTTATTTTTTTTTTACAGTTCAGATATGACATAAAAAAAGTCTTAAAACTTGAATGAGACTTGTCTTACAAATATCCACAGCAGCTGAAAAGTCACATGTACTCATGTGTAACAACATGCAAACTAGCTTGTTATTTTGGTCTTAGTTTACTCAGTTTTAAAGGGTAAAGCGGAAGTACTTTTATCTAGTAAAGCTTACTGTCGCCATGGCAAGCGCCCTAGCAGCAAAGATGGGATTCAACTCTCTGATGAGAAAACAAGCCAAGAACTTTAAAGTCAGGATCTGCACCATGGAGTCAGACATGGAGTTCAGCTGCGAGGTGAGTTTAAAAAAACAAGTCTTCATCTGTACATTACATGTGATTCTGCCCGAGCACCACTGAAATATTCATCAGCTCGCCCTGTAACTACAACTCTGTTTACACGTGAGGGCACGTTTCACTTCCTGACGTTAGGTGGCAGCAAATAACAAAGTTACGCAGTGGTTTTACTCCACGAACTAACAGGAGTTTTAACGTTTTTGCTGCAGTGCAATCTGATATATTTAAGTCAGCAGCAAAGCTTTCATTCCTGCCAAAACTTGTTAAAATGCACCCATCTCCAGATTGAGTTTAAAGGGTTATAATTTCAGCTATATCACTTTGTTGGTGGTGTATTTGAAATGAATAACTAGCAGAGTTCCATGTCTGTATTTAAAAGGGTGGAACTCCTCCAAGGTTAGCAGATGGTAATTATACACAGCCACAAAATGTTAGTTTCTGATTTCTATTTCCAGTGTTGGAATGATTAGGTTGAGCAAATGCATGTAAGTAAGTTACCTAAGTAAACTTTAATTCTGCCTCGTTTTGAATTATTATTATTACTGTTATTGTTTTATTAGCCTAAAATCCATCTTTAAGGTCTTAATATTCTGTTTGTTTTGTTCTTAATAGTATAATAGAACACAGTAAACATATCAAATGTTTTAACAAACAAACGTTTTTTTTTTTTTGGTGGGAAATATAATTTAAAGTTTGATGGCAACACCACATATAAAACAAACAAACAAACAAAAAAAAGACACGGGAACTTAAAATTTTAAAGACTTTTGAATATCCCATCATTTGCACTTCATGGTATCACCAGAACAGGTCCGACTGTGTTCTGGATGTCACATGGGCTCAAGAACACTTCCACAAATCATCTAACACAGTTCACTATGCCATCCACAAACACTGGTTAAAGCTCTATCACGCAGAAAAAGAAGCCATAGGTGAACACCATCCATCTTCTTTGGGTAAAAGCTCATTTAAAACGGACTGAGGCAAAGTGGAGAGCCTTTCTGTGGTCAAACAAATTGAAATTTGATTATTTATTTATTCTTTTTTTTTGTGGGGGGGAAGCACAAATGCAATGTCCTCTGTATTAAAGAGGTAAGGGACCATCCAGTCTGTCATCAGCACACATTTCAAAAGCTCGCTGCTCTTATGGTGTCTGAAAAAAACACCATTAATGCTGGAAAGTATATACAGGATGTAGAACAACAAACGAGATCTTCAGATCATTGCATCCTGTTTTTATTCACATTTTACACAACGTCCAAAGTTTTGTTTTTGGATTCAGGGTTGTATACAAAGATAATAAAATAAAATATATAATCTATTAGAAGATTCATAAACGATTTGTGTGGGGATGTTTCTAGTTTCGTTTCTTTTTTTTTATTGTATGTACCTTGGTGCCTTTGTTAAAGAAACCTGTGTAGTGTTTTTCTGTAAGTGTCAAGTTTCACAAAAGAAGGTTACTTATCATATTTCTTATGAGAATAATGGAATGAAAAACATCCTATTTCAGGTTAAGTGGAAAGGAAAAGATCTTTTTGATTTGGTGTGCCGGACTCTGGGTCTGAGGGAAACCTGGTTCTTTGGGCTTCAGTACATCATAAAGGACACTGTGGCTTGGCTAAAGATGAAGAAGAAGGTTAAGCTCGTTTTACCATTTCCATATATTTATATCTATCTATATCTATCTATATATATATCTACTATTTATATATCTATCTCTATCTATCTATCTGTATATAGTTTTCTACATTCACCTTAGAATCTAGCTGTTTTTTGCTACCACTTTCTTTTAGCCATCCTATTTGTAAAAAAAACCCCAAAAAACTGCAGTATGACTTTCTAAAATTGTTTATTGTTGTTGCTGTTGTCCATTGTTGTCTTTTTTCTTTGTTGAAATCAGGTCTCTCTTGTAAATGAGTCCTCGAGGCTCAATGGGATTACCCGTCTAAATAAAGGTTGAATGAATGAATGAATATATGTGTGTGTGTGTTAAACTCTGTATTCACTGAGGAGATTTTGATTTATTGTCTTATAGGTTTTAGATCAAGAGGTGCCAAAAGAAGAGCCACTCACATTTCACTTCCTGGCAAAGTTTTACCCAGAAAGTGTTGAAGAGGAACTAGTACAAGATATCAGTCAGCATCTTTTCTTCCTACAAGTAAGCAAACGTGTTACTAACCTGCTTTTGGTGTCGTCTTTGTATTCTGTGTTCATCCATCCATTATCTTTACCTGCTTCTTCCTTTTTGGGTCACGGGGTTCACTGGTGCCCATATCCAGCAGTCACTGTGCAAGAGGCGGGGACACCCTAGACAAGTCCATCACAGGGACACGTGGAGACAAACGAGACAAACAACCATTCATTCCCTCATTCACACCTAGGGACACATGCATGTTTTTGGTCTGTGGGAGGAAACCGGAGTACCCGGAGAAAACCCACGCATGCACTTAGAACTTGCAAACTACACCCAGAAAGTTCCCCGATTGGGATTTGAACCGGCGACCAGCTCGCTGAGAGGCAGCAGCTCTACCAACTGAGTCACCGTGCTGCCCAAAATATAATATTGAGTTAAGATATTTGAGATTTTAGTTTTGGTCAAGCATAAAATGCTTAAATTTAGCAAAATTGCTGACACATTTTTCTTCCACATTCTAAAGCTCACTGGATTGTTTCTGCTGTTGATGCTGAGCTAATCACAGCATTATTCTTTTATTTTGTTCATGAATATACTGCTACTGAGCTACTGTATTACAGATGTTTGTAAGAAACATGTTATGATATTGAGCTTTTGGTGTAATAGCTCAACACATCTGGCTGTCAGTCTTGTTTACAGAAGTTATCCATGTTTCTCTGGAGCAGTGAGAGGGTGGAAAACATTATTTGGAGAAGCAGGAAATTTGGCCTTAAAATTAAATTTCTACAGGCTGAGATACATGCACGTCTCTCACAAGAAGTTTGGGATTACAGTTTGGCTGGTGGGCAGACACTTTTTCCAAATTTCCCAAAAAGGAATTTTAATAAAGCTTGGAAAGAAAATATTCTTGAAAGCTGACCTGCTGTAAAAAATACTACGGTTACATTATTTGCATTTTAATAGGCACAATATAAAAAACAGTTGACCTTTAACCCTAAGCATTTAAGATGCTCTGCATATTTAAGATTATTCATTTCAGCTTTGGCTTATGTGCTTGTATCTTTATCTGCAGCTTCAGTTTGATCGTCATCCTGCGCCAACAGGGGGCACACGCTCACAGGGTTTCTTAAAGTTGCTCAGCAGAACCCTCTGTAATACACTTTGTTTCCATTGTCCTGGTCTGATTGTGTGCAGCCATGTGGAATCAGTGCACAACACATTACTGCTGCCCTTTATATCCTTTTAATGCTCTCCAGAGGAATTCCTACAAAGTCTACTACACCATTCCTCCAGCTTGAGATGAGATTTGTTACCGTTCTTCCACTGTCCAGTGCCACCAACCACATTTATTAATTATAGGCTTTAAAGGCTCTGCTTTTGACCTGGTTAGTGACATGTTCCCTGTGGGATACACGTTCCCATGACAGTTTCATAATATCAAGCCCGTTATGCTAGTTTAGTTACTGTTTGGCACTTTTGTTCCCCAACGTTTAAACAGATCTACTTAAATAGAAAATGCTTATGTGTGCTTAATTTATTTTAATGCATTTGAAATGGGTTTTATTTCAGTGCAAAATATTGCATAAACATGTACAGTAACATTTAGTGCAATACGCAGCTACAATGGGAGAAGAATACAAAAAGGTAGCGCATCGCATTGCCTGTCGTCTTATTTCTTTTTCTCTCATTAACTCCCGTAATGTCAGGAGGAGGCCCCGGTTCAGATGGTGTCAGAAGCGTGACAGCTGGATTAGTGCTTATCAGAAATGATCACCCATCCAGATACACGCACTCAGGCCCAAACCGCCTGCATTTTAGAGCACTTGCACAGACACATGCTCATCTTAGTCACGTCAGCCTGTGATTGGAGCAGCAGCGTGTTTCGTTTGAAAATGGGATATCAGCCTCCACCTCTTAGTTCTGGTTATGATTAGAAAGTGTCACCTCTGACTTCACACCTTCGTTAGCTCAAGACGAGAAGAAAGCATGACGGACTTTGCAAATGACAAGGTCTGAAGCTTTAAATTGTCCACTCATGTAATGAGTGTTAAAGAACATTTACCTCATGTAACCACAGGTTTGTGGTCTGTATGTAGCTATTCAAGTCTTCATTCAGTTCGATATTAGCTTAAGAAAGAGACACCTGGTAAGATCTGTCCTTCTGAATTAAGAGATTTTCCTTTAGCTTTAAGCTAAAGACAACTTGGATTAGGCATGTTTACTGAACTGAATTCACCGACAGAATTAAGCAGAAGTACCACAGATTCCTTGATTGTCCATACAAAACATTATTTGGTGCTGTTAAGCCCCTGTAGCTATTTCATGTTAATCCACCAAAGTTCAGTCAGGTCATCTGGACATTTTTTTTTGTTGTTGTTGTTGAGACGTTTCGTCCTTCATCCAAAGGACTTCATCGGTCCAAGGAGCCACAACAAACTCAGTCCCACAAGCAGTGTGGGTTTGCTGCGACTCCTCGGACTGAAGAAGTCCTTTGGATGAAGGACGAAACATCTCAACAATAACAACCACCACCAGATTATTCAGAATGAAATTTGATGTTTTGAACCACTTTGGATGCAGCTGCATCATAGTGGGAGAGGACGGGCCCCAGAAACCATCTTATCAGCAAACTGGTTGGTCCACTATGGGTTTGTTGCTTGTGTGACTCAGTTTGTTATGGCTCCTTGGACTGATGAAGTCCTTTGGATGAAGAACAAAACGTCAGATTTTCTACCTGTATTACTGAGCATGAACTTTGATATTTCATGTTCAGTTTTAGGATATTAATTTTACACAATTTGTATAAATGTCTAAACTTAGCAACAATTCATACATTTTGCCAGCATTTAAAAAGCTATTCAGTCATGAAAATTAAGGTTTATCCTATAGACACTTCCAATATTTACAGACACTTGGTTCTTTTTATATTTCGCAGTCTACAGGAGGGCTGCACAATATATTGAAAATTAATCATTATTTGCAACATCAGTATGTCAAAGGACTATTTAGGCTGCAATAAATCATAAATCATTATATTTCAAGTACCATGCATTCATCTTCTCCAAGCTAATAATATATTTGGTCAGTCAGTCTCAAATTTAAACCCAAACCATTTTGAAGTAAATTATTCATCTGCAAGAAATCTGACAGTTTCAGTCAGTTTGTTCATTACTGATCATCGCCACTAAATTCAACCCAAAAGCAAAGCTTTATTTCCAAAATAAGGCTATAAACGCCTCATCATTTTAACAAATGAAGAAAAATAAAGTTATTGTGCTGTTGGTGTTGAAGCAGATAAAATTGAAGTTAGATTGGGATTGTACTGATGAATAAAAAAAGGACAGGATAAAATGTTTGCTGTTGAGAAACAATAAAAATAATTACTAGCTAGTGAACATGTTAGCATATACAGTATATGACCCTCATTTTGCTTTTCAGTCGTAACGTTAAACTTTAGACCAAACAATATATTTTTAGGGGAAGAATCTCACCTGTGAAGCATAGTGAGGAAAAAGTTCTTAATTGGACTTGCTTTGCCGTGGGATGAACTTGCAGTCACAGTTCCAGGTCTAAATTATAGATTTGATCAAAGAGTGCTCACATATGATGCGGGGTTATCTACCTGAAAGTTAAACTTGACCTGGAAGTGAACTTTACCGTAAGCTGATGATCCCAAGCATATTAACAAGCCTCATCAAACTGCAAAGAAAATCAGAAATTCAGGCTTGTAGAAAAGGTCAAGTCACAACACAGATTTAAGTCCTGTTTCAGAAGTCCTGCGCATGGCTGCGAATGAGCTGCGTGTACAGTAAAATAGTCATTATCTCCTACAACTGAAGGAATTTTCCACAGAACATTGGTCAACAGTCTAACACCATAAAGAAGTTCTTTAGATGGTAAACACACAACCAAGGTTGTTTAACCATTGACAAGTAAAACACTTACTGCCTTTGCTTTCTGTATAGGTGTTAACTCTTAATTATTGTCTTACTGGTAAAATAAACATAAAAATAACTTGTCTAAATAGGTAAAAAAAAAAAAAAGGGAAACAAAAAAACTGTAATTACTAGAATATGTCCTTATTTTTTGTTCTGGAGAGGAGGGTCGGTTGGATAGTCGAACCTCGGATTTAGGAGGAGCAGTGTGATTTTCGTCCTGGTTGTGGAACATTGGACCGGTTCTACACCTTCAGCAGGGTCCTGGAGGGTGGGGAGATTGCCAAACCAGTCTACATGTGCTTTGTGGACTTGGAGAAGGCGTTCGACCACATCCCTTGGGGAACCCTATAAGGAGTACGGGGTACCGGGTCCTTTGATACAGGCTGTTAGGTCCCTGTATGACCGGTGTCAGAGCCTGGTCCGCATCGCTGGCAGTAAGTCGGGCTCGTTCCCGGTGAGAGTTGGACTCCGCCAAGGGTGCCCTTTGTCACAGATTCTGTTCATAACTTTTATGGACAGAATTTCTAGGCACAGTCAAGGTGTTGAGGGGATCCATTTTGGTGGCCTTAGGATCACTTCTCTGTTTTTTTGCAGATGATGTGGTCTTATTGGCTTCATCAGGTCATGATCTACAGATTTCACTGGAGCGGTTCGCAGCAGAGTGCGACGCGGCAGGGATGAGGATCAGTTCCCCCAAATCCGAGGCCATGGTCTTGAGCCAGAAAAGGGTAGAGTGCTCTCTCTGGGTCGGGGAGGAGGTCCTGCCCCAAGTGGAGGAGTTTAAGTATCTTGGGGTCTTGTTCACGAATGAGGGAAAAATGGAGCGAGAGATTGACAGGCGGATAGGTGCGGTAATGGCAGTGAAGCGGGCGCTGTACTGGTCTGTCATGGTGAAGAGAGAGCTGAGTCAAAAAGGTGAAGTTCTTAATTTACCGGTCGATCTACGTTCCTACCCTCATCTATGGTCATGAGCTTTGGGTTGTGACCGAAAGAACAAGATCACAGATACAGGCGGCTGAAATGAGTTTTCTCCGCAGCATGTCTGGGCTCTCCCTTAGAGATAGGGTGAGAAGCTCGGTCATCCGGGAGGGACTCAGAGCAGAGCTGCTGCTTCTCCACGTCGAGAGGAGCCAGTTGAGGTGGCTCGGTGATCTGGTTAGGATGCCTCCTGGACGCCTCCCTGGTGAGGTGTTCCGGGCACGTCCCACTGGGAGGAGACCCAGAGGAAGACCAGGACACGCTGGAGGGACTATGTTTTTTGGTTGGCCTGGGGGTGCTTTGGGATTCCCCTGGAGGAGCTGGCCCAAGTGGCTGTGGAGAGGGAAGTCTGGGCCTCCCTACTTAAGCCGCTACCCCCATGACCCGACCCTGGATAAGCAGAAGTAAATGGATGGATGGATACCCTTATTCTTATTTTACGTAAGGTTGAATTTACTTGACTTGCTCTTTTTCCTTTTTTTTCTTGCTAAATGTAATTTTCACAAGCGTCCATCAGGAGTTAGAGGGATTCTGTTCTGGTTGTCAAACACACATCTGTCCAAAACTTGTTTCTAGTTACTTCTTACTAAAGCATAAAATATAAAACTTTTAGTTGTATACTACCATATATGAGTCAGTTTAAATATTCTCCGTTTAATGTCCTTCATGTTTTCGTATTACTTTGCCTCTCTAAAGTGAAGGAAGAAATTCTGCTCAGTACATCCTGAAGGAAAGCAGTCTTGATTTAAAGTAAAAAAAAAAAAAAAGATTCACGTGTGTGAAATAGTGCCCATTGATCAAATAACAGATTTGATTGTGCTTTTACAAACAACCTAATAGCGCAAAGTGTTACGTGAAATTGTTTCTTATTTATCAAGTAAAATAAATGTTCGCATAACTGACAAGGGCTTTGTTCATTCAGGCAACAAAGCGAGTTGTGAAAGCTGATCGGGTTTAGTTTGTCTTTAGGTTAAGGAGAAGATCCTCGAGGAAGAGATCCACTGTCCTCCAGAGGCATCCGTGCTGTTGGCTTCTTATGCTGTCCATGCCAAGGTTAGTAATTTGATTTAGTCATTTTCAAGAAGTTTTGTTCATGCATTCAGTTATTTGTCGAGAACTTCTCCTATCTGGTCTCATCTTTTGGACTTTTCACATGGTGAGAAATTTACTGGGTGTTTTTTTTTTTAAATTATATTTTCTTCTGATTTCACTCAATATCGTTATTGTAAAGAAAATCAGTGAAGACAGTAGGGGTGTAATGTATTCATACTAAACCATCAGGGTCCGGTGCATGAGAGCAAACAGAATGTGTTAGCTAACAATCATTACTCTTATTTAGAAAAGGGTGCATATATTTCTTTTAATTACCTTTCACTAACTGAGACAAGTAACTATTAAAGAAACTAAGTAATAGTAATAAAACAAAACAAAAAAATATCTATAAATCTATCTATATCTCTGTCTATCTCTATATCTATCTCTATACCTCTCTATCTATATAAAATATGTAAAGCACTCTACACCAAAGCAAAGTAAAAATGTCTGATTCAGATGACCTGCCTGTTTGCTTCATTCAGCAGTTTGGAAAAGTTTTGTATGGGGCTGAGGTAGCTCAGCGGTCAGTGGTGCGGGCCTGTAATCTTTTTGGCTGCAGGTTTTTAGCTCAGGTTGTGTCCGTAAGAGCATCCTGCTTAAGAAAACAATTGTCAAAAACTTTTGGACAAGTTTGCTCGCTGTGATGAAGGGATCATCTTAAAGAAACGGCACCAACAGTTTGGAAAAGTTGTGCATTGATCTCCAGTAACGCTACAGAGCAAAGTGTTTGCTTTCTGGCATTTAACATAGTTAAATATGCCACTAGGTATTTAATTAACACCACTTGTGTATAAACAGCATAAAAGTGCTCACCTAGCTAAGAAACTAGATACGAGTGTTTACCAAGTTGTTGTGCTTTTTCATTGGGAGATGCGATTCATTTCTGTATTGCCTTTTATTGTTTATTAAGTCTAAGACAAATTAAATGACACAAGCGCAAGTAGCTCAACTGAAATCCCTTGCATTTTATTATTTACAGTTTTATAGCATTTAAAATAAAAAGTAAAATCCACTTCATATTTCAGCGGAAAATGCCCTAAAGACAGACTCTGGTTCCTGCAGTTAAAACATACCTGCAGGTATTTGGAAGCTGCTTAGAGCCGTCTCAGAGGAGCTCATTAGTGTAGTCCAGGGATCTGATCAGACGGCCTCTCAGGTGAGTGCGTATCATTATGGCTCGTTGGCTGGCCTGAGGGTGTGCATGTTGACATGAGCAAAGTAGAACAAGAACGTGGATGAAATTCTGTCAGGTCGTTGCAGTTTCTCTAAAGTAAATGTGACGGCCCATTCTCATATTGATTTTGAGTTCCATCATGGAGTCCAGCTCCAAACTGACTTTTGATTTTCTTTCATCAGGAGTGCCTTTTCTTTGTCCTGAGATGAGCCTAATTGGTGGTATTTTAGATTATTGCATTTGAATGCTTCTCCGGTCATATAGCTACCAATCGTTAGGCAGATTTTTGCCATAATAATCTTGACTGATGGTCAGTTATTAAAAAAGGCCCATTAGAAGAGCCAGTAGCTCCAACATTTGGTGATAAAATGTTTAGGAAATATTTAAAAAAAAAAAGCTTTATCCATTAGGATATGAAAACAAACAGTTGTCTGGTTTAGAAAATACATTTTTTTGTAATTGATCTGCTGAATCTGCTCCTAAAAACTCTGTTTTTAAAGGCAGAGGTGGAATTACATTATAACTGGCCAGTGTTGTTCAGAAAAGACCAAGTTTAACAAATCAATATAACTATATTTTATTTGCGTTATTTAACTTATTTTTCCTGTTTTAAAGGCATACATAAACTTTGGTTTACATGCTTAGGATTAAACCAGTTACCTGCAGTCCATAGAAGCTGCTGTTCCGGGGGAAAAGCTCTCCTAATAAGCATCAAGCAATCTCAAGCGTTTTGCTTGAAGGATCCCATCTTTTTGAAATCCACTAGAAAACATTGGGAAGACTGCAGTGCACATTTGACAGGCGGGCAGGATTTAGCCACCTGAAAGATTTGACCAAGACCACTTAGACTACGCTTTCCTATAATAATTTGGCAAGCCTAGTTGAAAAGAGACTGTGGATTAAAAAAAATCTGCAAATCGACTTGGGCCTTGCACTCCCTGGTGTGGGCACCCCCATTCTGGAAACAGCAAAACTGTCTGGTTTTATTTATTTAAGTCAACATTGATTAGATTGAGTACGACTGGCTGGCGGTGTAAAGGGGCAGCAGCTTCTTGGTAAGTACAACTGCTGTTGAAATGTTTTTGAGAGACATTTTTCTTCTCATATCCTCCTGAACTGTTGTACGTGGAACATGCACATGGTAATGGACATACTACAAGATTCCAGCAAGAGGCAGGGGACACCCAGGACAGGTCATCTGTCCATCACAGGGCCATTACAGAAACACACAAGACACAACCGTGCTCACATACTCACTCCTTAGAGTGCAAACTAACCCAACATGCGTGCTTTTGGGTTGTGTGAGTAAACTGGGGAAAACTTGCATAGACGGAAAGAACATGCTAACTCCACACAGAAAGGCCTCAGCCAAGATTCAACCTTTATTTATGTATACAGCTTAGTATAAATTAAAGTTTCAAACCATAGACGTACTTGCTGTCGGACAACTATGCTAAACATCACACAATTTTTCTCCTTCCCTTTGTTTTATTTCATGACCAATGAGAAAGCAATTGTCCAATTTGGTGGATAAACTGTGATGCCACAAAGCTTTTATTTTGCTGTTGTCATGACTTGATGTGCTAAACAGCCATCTATACTGTATATTCATTCATTCAACCTTTATTTATACAAGTTAGTCTGAGTCACATGGACTCATTTTCAAGAGAGACCTGTTTTAAACAAAACCACAGGCGAGATACACACAACAATAGTCATAAAAAAAAGCATATAAAAGGAAAAGTTAAAAAAAAGCGACAACAAAATAAAAGCAAGCTACATTATAAAATGGGGTAAAATACTAAAAACGGGAATATAATACGTATTTTTATATAATACGTTATAGTGTATTATAATGAAAATATAAAGTATTTACACATTTATTCAACGTAACAAAAATCAGCTGCACTAGTGTCATAAATTCAAAAGTATGATATTTTTTAAATACCAATTAATTCATGAATAGAAGCAGAGATCAATTTAAATGCAAGTTGACTGCTTGTCTGTAAAGGCATCATTCATGGCCACAAAGCTATAATTTTAGTTTAACTAGCACTAATTCAATTAAATTCAAAACACTATTAATCCCAAAGTGAAATTAAATGTTGTAGCTCATTATCCTGGTTTCATTAAGAGCTGTTATAAATGTTGATGGCTGTGGGCAGGAAGGATTTCCCGCAATAGTCCATCACACAACAGTCTGTCCCACATCGGAGCTGAAGAAACTGGCTGCAGATGCCTCTCGGTCCTCCTGGGCAGCAGGACCTCCTGAATGTTGGGCAGAACGCCTCCCTGAGCGATGATCACTCCTCTCAGCAGCTTGTCGTCATGAGCCGTGTTTCCTGCCAGCTCCAGGATCTCAGCAGTCACTTGAGCACCTCCACCAGGTAGACGGAGATGCATCCACGGCACCTCCTTTACAACTCATTTAGGATTTGGGGCAGTAGTTTGAGCTTTGAGATGTTAATCAGCTGCTCCCAATTGTAAAAAAAATGTCCAAAAGTTGAAGGTTTTCAGTAAACATCCTTCCAGCTGCACATCATCATCTGAAAAAAGCCATCGACATACAGAAAAAAAGGAACTAAAGTTTTCAAAAGCAATATCCCAGAATGAAAGTAACAGCTACTCCAACATGCAGCCACCTTGAGCGGCGCAATTCTAGAATGTGATCATTCCAAATTTTGCAGTATTTGTAAGTGAAATATACTTACAGTATATTTCTACTAGCATGCATTTAAAATCCTGCAGATATGTGTATTTAATTGTGGATGTTTTTGTTTGACCTTCAAACAAAACAATCAGTTTATTTCAGCTTTAAATATCTTCGTAGGCCCTCGGAGGTTCCAGTTATTTGTGATTTGAGTTCTTAGTATGCTCAGTATTACAAGAACGTCAACTAAACAGCTGGTGTTTAAAAAAAGAAGGGGGCGTCTCATCTGCAGACATGTGTAGCACTAGGGGATGAGGTTGTTTCGGCTCATCCATTTTGAATGTGACAGGCAAACAGGCATAAGTAACACTGATGGGAATCTTTGTGTTTCATGAGAGGCTTCAATGAGTCTGGTGCCCTAAACTAAAATCTTTGAAAATTTAATATGAATACCGCAAGCCTGTTCCCTTTGGAGATGCATTTCTTTTTCTTTTCTATAACGCGACACTGATTATTTCCCATTTGTGTGAACAGATAATTCCTCACCAGATATGCTGTGTCCGTTTTACCTGATGCGTTTTTCAGAGCACATTACTGTACAGCGTTCTCATGTACATCGCACATCAAATAAACTGAGTTTGTTTACCACTCGCTTTTAATTCAGCATCCTAAAATGATCTTTAGGCACAAAAATGCATCCAAACATCTTGCAGTTAAAGAAGAAATGCACAAAAGTAATGAATTGCTTTTCAACGCCAGTGAGAATCTTAACATTTTCACAATTTTGCCATTAATGGTTGTTTTTATCCACATGGTCTGAATAAAACAAACAAACAAAAAAAAAAGTTGTCTTTTGATAGGGAACCATTCATTAAAGCTCTCGAACAGCCTCAACTGTTAACAGATGAAAGTGTCGACACCAGCTCTGCTATTTGGTTCCACCTAGCATTTTTTGAAATAATTGTGAGAAAAGTAATTTATAAGGAAGTTTTTGAGAGTAATATTGCAGTAAAAGTACTACCCTATCTCCCTAAACTCAAGCCAGCAATATCAAAATACCTCAGTAGGTCCATATATCATGAATAATTTAGCAGGTTTAAATAAACGAGTAAGAAACCCCGGGGAGTAGAAGAGGTGATGGAAACTGAGGGGACAGGATCTAATTAAATAGTCTTCAGCACCTCAGTTCTGCTAGTCACTGCACTGATGTTCCAGACTCTGCAGAGTAAACTGAGCTTATGAAAGTGAGGTTGGATAAGAAGTGATTTCAGACTGGTGCCCTCACATCAACTCCACTTCTTGTAATGAAAATTTAAATGCAATCAACGATTATTCTGTCATAGTTGAATATATTATTAAAGAATGGACATCGTCATGTTCAAAATAACTGGATGTTTGTTAAGAACAACAAAATGAGTTTGTTGTGACTTTAAAGTGATTTTTTTTAATCACTTATACTATTTTTTTTCCTACACCATGTAATGAACTTTATTATGCACCATAAACTGTTCATTGCTTAAATGTGCTGTGGTTATGATTTTAGAGAAATTATCATGCAAAGGTTGTACAGGTAATTATTGTTGCACAGTAGCAAAAACTCACATCAACGTTTGATGTTTAGCAACAATAAAAGGACTTAAATTTTGAGAACTCCAGATGCAATGTGAAATTTTGGTGTCAGAAACAGGATTATGTTTTTTGGGAGCATTTATTTTCCCGCCAAGATATGGTCAAAAATTGTTTGCATTAAAATAAAAGAAACGTGTGAAGAGGCAGATAAAGCACTTTTTTTGGCGTCAAATAAAAACAACAAAATTATGCAGAACTTTCTGGAGTTTTGTCGATGACGGGTTGTTTGACATGAGAAAATAATTAATTAATATTTCTCTTAAAGTTGATTATCAGCATTTGTGGAAATATGTTGATTAAGCCTTTTTTTCTCCTACAATAAAGATGCAGAATGAGAAGCCATTTATTACTAACAACAAAGAAAACAGACTAAACAGTATTTCAGAGTCACTCAGTTTCTTTGTCGTTCGCACCACATGTGGTACATGGGGTGGAACAAAATTATGTACACAGGGTCCCAGTTACATCAAACAGTAAAATGTAAAAGAAAAACAGTAATAAGATCCAAGATATGAACTAAGAAAAACATCAACTAAATAATACACTAAGCACTAACAGCATAAAAACAATACGCCGAACAGCAGCACGAACTGTGTGAGCAGATGAGCACGAATGAACACAGCAACATGAAACGGATCAGCAGCAACATGAAACAGATCAGCAGCAACACGAAACAGATCAGCAGCAACATGATGTGATTTTTCACAGTGATTATTCTGGTTAAATATTCATGAGTAACATCCTCAGGGTAGAAGCTGTTCCTCAGTCTAGTGGTTCTACACTTAATGCTCCTCAACCTCTTTCCTGAGGGCAGCGGGGCAACAAGTTTGTGTGCTGGGTGAGTGGGGTCCTTCATGATGCAGATGGCCCTCTTCCTGCATCTGGAGGTGTAAATGTCTGTTTCATAAAAATGGAAGACTATATTTTTATTTAAAGTTCACATGATGCTGCTCGCAGAGTGCTGTTTGTCTATGATTTAGTTTTGAAATAAACAGAAGCTTTAAGATGCCCTTCCTAAAAGAACAGTCTACTCTGATTGGTCAGCTTCCTTGGATGAGCTCGAGAATTTCCTTAATTGGGTGTAAAGTTAGTAAACTCTTTCACCAACACAACTCCTACCCCTCCATAAAACCAAGAGTTTTTAATCAGCATTTTAAAATATTGTAAAAAGGACAAACTCTAAAATAGATTGAAGAATATGAACAAGAATCTTCCAGGCTTTTTCACATTAAATGTATCGTTTTACATATATAGAGATGAACTTTAACTTCATGCAAAAATCAATATAAAAAACCGTAAAAACCTAATATGTCCATTTATTATTGAAAGTATGCAATGACTCTTTATAGATAAATGATATTGACAACCCACTTTTTAAAGCGGTACCCCATCAATATTTCATGGCCTTTTAAAGAGTTTTACATTAGCCTAAAAAAAATTCCCCACAGCACATAGGCCATGCCATTGCACTTATAGCCGTCTTCATTCATATGCAATATAATTTGTACCTCAACAACTATAGTAATAGTTCTTACCTTTCCAAGTGGTCTTCGTTTCCTCTCAGCTCTCTAATAGCATCACTTAATCCTCCAACAATTGGGCCACTGGATGTGCAGTGAACATTAATGACCACGTTTCCCAAGATGCAGTTGTACTGCATGGACATCTCTCAGGAAATGGGATGTTTGACTCATTTTTGCTCCATTGCTTTATACAGTATGGAGATTATGACCCTGATGTTCATAAACCAGGCTTCTTGACCGAGGAGGAGCTGCTGCCAAAGAGGGTGAGTGATAGCCGCCTTTACTAACCGTCATTTATACGCAAGTGTGTTGATATATTTGTCATAAGGTCTTACTCTATGCCTGCATGGTACTGGATTGTCTGCTGCTATTCATGCATTTACACGTTTGTCTTTTTATTACAGGTAATTAATTTGTACCAGATGACAGCGGAAATGTGGGAGGAGAGGATCACTGCATGTTACGCTGAGCACAGGGGTAGAACGAGGTAAAACTGGCTGCTTTAAACCAGGTTGCTGCGAGTTCAACAGTCTTAAGCACAATTTAAGATGCAAGTTCAAGTGAGGCATGCTGAGGACTTGGTTCAAAATAAATGTTTCTCTTTTATACAAAAACGGGAGTCTGCTTGAATACTGAGATGCAGAAAAAAAGATGCACAAGTGTTAACGAAGAAGATCACAACAAAAACACTTGTTTCTGCCTTCAGGGAATTTTGCTGAGCTATAAAAATGATGTAGTAAAAATACATTAACAGAAAAATGAAAATTGGGTCATTGTGCACTTGCACTTTGTTTTGCAGTTAACTTGAGACAGAGTTAAAATGGATGTGAGCGGTTTCAGGGATATAAAGTGTCCTAAATCTCTCTGGCGGAGAGATTTATGACTGGAAAGTGAATTCTAATAGACAGAAACCTCAGCACTGGAAAAGTACTAACTGAGTCACTGGTCAAAAAGCCTATTCTCCTTGAGCAGTTGAAAAAAACGTAGGGGTTCTTATATACGTATTTAGCACAGTGATGAAGGGTTGTAGATGAAGATCAGCAGTAATGTGAACCCTAAGGCAACGTGTTACTGAAAACCTGTCACCATTAGTGTTGACATAGTAATGACATGAATTTCAATTTGGGGGGGAGGGGGGGGATTACATTTACTAAATTAACCTGTTAACAAATACAAATACCTGCATTTTATTATCAAAAACAGGTAGATTTGGCTTTTTGTTTTGTTCCAGATCACTCTGCAATAATCAAATGCAATCTGTCCAAGCCCACATTAGGAGAGAGGGAAACAGAACATCCAAGTGGACACGCTATAAACTCCCTCTCCTTATCTCAGATAATCACCTGTATGACATCTTACAGTCCGCTGCAGCCTTCCAAATAGTCAATTTGCATTTGCTCTCTTTTTGTAATGTCTGCAGGCGTTTTCATTGGAGCAATCGATTCTAGCAGCACATTGAGGGTAACTTCGACTGCTCCTGGCAATGGGAAAAGTGTCAGTCACCTTGTTTTAATAGAGTACCCTCATCTGTACACTGGTCCATAGGCTTTTGGAGTTTGGTTTAAAATTAAGACACAAGTGCCACGTCAAAGTAGCTGAGAAGTAACCGGTCGTTTGTATCTATATATTGCTTGTCGAGTGAAACCACGGGCGACACGGCGGTGCAGTTGGTAGATCTGTCGGCTCTCAGCGAGAAGGTTGCTGGTTAGAATCACCAGGGGCCTTTCTGGGAGGAGTTTGCATGTTCTCTGTGCATGCGTGGATTTTCTCTGGGTACTCCGGTTTCCTCCCACAGACTAAAAACATGCACATTAGACTGATTGGGAACTCTAAATTGTCCCAAAGTGTGAGAGAGAGTGAACGGTTGTTTGTCTCGTTTGTGGCCCTGTGATTGATTAATTGATTGATGGATGGATGGAGTGAATCCATCACCTCTTGCTCTTCACTGCATAAATCAAGTATTTCTATTAGAATTTTGCCGTATGAACTTAAGAGTATGCTTCGTGTCCAACCCAATGAAGTTTTTGTTTACTTTGCATTTTGATTTCTTGTCTCTTTAAACATTCATGAAGCTTAAATCATCAGTTTTCCAACCACCCATATCAAACAGCGTTGTTACAAGTTTGAGCTCCAGCACGGCCTGATTCTTCCTCACCCATTAAAGTATGCTAATGACTTGCTTTTGATAATTTAACCCTGAATTCCTAACAGATCTGCCAACATGCTGAGAGAAAAGAGCAAGAAGAAACGAGTTTGTTGTCTTTGCTTGCTTTCCAGCTGTATTTACTGTCTTGGAGGCATCAGAAAAGTCTTGTTTTCCATCAGGCATGACCCCAAAAGCCTGTTAGGGAGTTATAGTCGTGTTTTGTGTCGGTGGAGTGTCGGTTTTTTTAATCCCTGCGAGAGAAATGTGGCAGAGTTTTGATAGATGCTGCACACAAAAGCAAAGGAAACAAGGTCTGATCGTTTTATTCTTTCTACTTCTGTTTCTCCTTTTCTCTCCTATTCTCTGTGTTCTTTTGAGTTCTTCTCAATCTTTTTCTCCCTCTATCCATTTTTGAACCAGGGATGAAGCTGAGATGGAGTATTTAAAAATAGCTCAGGACCTGGACATGTATGGCGTCAATTACTTTTTAATCAGGGTGAGTTGATGCAGCTTTGCAGTTTTATTACAAAATAAGCCACAATACAGTAGTTCCTTGTTTATTCCGCGGGATCTGTGCTCTATAAGTAGTTGTCTGTCTGTGTCCGTCCGTCCGTCTCTAGATAGATACTGTAGATATAATAAATAAAATCTTCCCACACTCTTGCAATATTTTAAACAATGTTTCTAAACGCTCCAAGAGCACAGAATGTCATGATTTCAGCTCCCTGCCTCGTCTGCTCTTTGCCCACTTCTCCGTTCTGCATGGTGAACAGCTGATCAGCTGCAGCAGGAAGTTTATCCTGCAGCATTAAGGGCTGCACAAAGCTGCAGGAGGAAGATTTTTCTGCAACTCTGGGCTGCACAAATGTGCAGCAGGTGCTAAATAATTTAAAATAATTTATTTTAAATAAAAATTCCATGCCAATCGTGAGACTCATCCATCAATCAACCAATGGTGTGTCATGTCCAATCTTATTTTGAAAAACCGCGATAGAGCGAGTCCACGATAAATGAAGTGTCAAGTAGCGAAGGATTACTGTAAAGTATTTTTAGCCATAAGTAATGAAACTCACCTTTGAAAATTATGTGTCTGGAGTTTTGAACATTACAATAATTAATGTTTGATATTTGCTTTTGGCGTATTATGACCGAGTCGTCGACAAAACAAATCGGAAACCCTTTAAGTAAGGCCTGTTTTCATGCATTTTATTCAAAACCAAGCTATTTTAGAAAGTCAAGCTCAGCTTTATATATTTGATATTTGAACATGAACAAGCAGCATTGTTCGGCTCAATTCTAACAAACAGTTTTGGCGAGCAGAGCCACCTCTGTCAAATGCAGGTACAAATGAATGGTGGCCGGGAGCATGGTCTCACAGCTGCTCGCTTGTGTCGAGCAGCAGAAAAGCTTTTCTCCCTCTGATGTGGTTTAGAATAAAAAGGGAACAGACCTGCTGCTGGGAGTGGATGCCCTGGGTCTGCACATCTACGAGCCAGAAAACAAGCTGACACCGAAGTGCTCCTTCCCGTGGAACGAGATCCGCAACATATCCTACAGTGACAAGGAGGTGGGAGAATTCACTGTTAAACATGTTTAACAGCAAATATTGTAACATGTTACTTATCTAAGTAAATGACGGAACAATCAGTAATTCAATTTAAAGTATCTCTGGCTTCCAACATAAGAAATCTTGTCTC
This sequence comes from Nematolebias whitei, assembly GCF_014905685.2. Taxonomy (NCBI): domain Eukaryota; kingdom Metazoa; phylum Chordata; class Actinopteri; order Cyprinodontiformes; family Rivulidae; genus Nematolebias; species Nematolebias whitei. The sequence goes on from NC_056505.1 coordinate 8,041,328, forward strand.
ACGTTCAAGTTAAGTTTGAAAATATTCTACTGGTTTTGTTAACAAACTTAAGAAATAATGTCCTGTCCCATCAGACATTAACATCCGTTTCTGGTCTCTTATCGTTTAGTTTACCATCAAACCTCTGGACAAGAAAACAAAAGTGTTCAAGTTCAACTCCCCCCGACTGAGAGTCAACAAGCTGGTGAGCTCAGCTGACATTGTCAAAGTTATTTAGCCTTCCACAAGCAGCAGTGTATCCGTTTAAGGAACCAATTGGTTTTGTTTCTGCTCTTCAGATCCTCCAGCTGTGTATCGGGAACCATGACCTGTTTGTGCGACGACGACGTGTGGACTCTCTTGAAGTGCAGCAAATGAAGGCTCAGGCTAAAGAAGAGAGGGCCAGAAAGCAGGTACCAATAACAGAGTGAAAAACATCTGATTTTTTTATTTAAATGTTGAATGCAACTTTTAACCAGCAAATCAAATGCAAGGTAATACAATGCTATATGCACTGGTGTTTTACAAATGCTAAACTTTGGATAGTACATACACTATTCTTAGGTTAACCTCAGAATGTATTGTAATAGCTTCTTTAACTTTAAGCATTACTTATAAAACAGAAATGCATAATTTCAGGCATGTTGCATTGTCTTTATTGGCCTTTAAATGCCAAGGATCAGGTTTTAGGATTCAAAAGTTCAGACAGACAACAAGAGCATTTAAATAAATGTATTATTGTTTTGCAACCGCTGGTGGGAGCCTTGAGTCCAAACAAGTCCTCTCAGGCAGGTGATAAGGGAGCCACCTGTCGGAGCTAGATGAGATGCAGCTGCAGAGTTATCGTCCGAAAGACAAAGCAGGGGTCGAGCGCGGGGAGTCAGAAGTCCAAAATCAAATCCATAGGCCAAACCTCAAGGCAAAAGGGGTCGTCATTACCAGGGTCCGAAGGGCAGAACAAAATCATACGAGGAGCAGGCAGAGCAGTAAATCCGAAAGACAAGGCGTGAGGTCGAGACAAGAACGTCAGGCGTGAACATGAACAAAATGGCTAGATATCTAATACCATGAAGGGTTTGATAATCTGGCATAGGTTTGCTGTGGATGGAGCTCTTAGTGTGGAGCAGGTGCATGGCATGAGCGCCGATTAGTGACGGGGAAGTGGCCGTGGCAGAGAGCGGCGATCGTGACGTTAAAAGCATTTTCCCAATACTTTTTAGTATTAGAGTTAAAGCCAACACAAAATGTTCCATTTTTAAATTGCATTTCAAACTAACATTTGATTGTGTTCTGGGAAAGGTTTTTTTTGTTCCCATTTTATCAGCATACAAGCACTTCCACTGCAGTCAATTGTTAGAAACTTGTTTTGTTATACAACACTTTAATCAAATTTCTGTCACATTGTATTTCTGTGCACAGGTGGATGGAAATGTGCATTACCTGCAATCAGTTTAGCTACTCATATTTTATTTATGTGCTCATATACTTACTGTTATTATATTAGAGCTTAAACATGTACAGCCTTTAGTCTAAACTTCAGTTTTGCCTCACTTTTATTCACACTCGTGTCTTATAATGAAACCAGACATACAAGTTTCATCATATTACCATATTCGATATGCTTTCTTTCTCCACTTTTTAACCATGTTGTGTTTTCTGGGTGATGCAGGTAGAGAGGCAGCTTCTGCAAAGGGAAAAGCAGCTACGGGAGGACGCAGAGAGAGCCAGGGACGAGCTGGAGAGGAGGTTAATTCAGCTGCAGAATGAGGCTCACATGGCCAATGAGGCATTGGTAGGGTTATGAGGCTTTACTCAATCTACATTTCAAATTTTTGCTTCCAGTAGCACACAAATAAAAAGGCGTTGAAGCAAAGTTATTTCTGCTTTGGATGCACATTTATGTGTCACTAGTTCTCGGTTTCTCTTTTTCCAGTTTCTCTGTCGATTTTAACTTTCCTTGCCCCCACTCTTCTTGTTTGGCCTTTAATCTCCTCCCTCCCTGCTTCTCTCCAGCTGCGTTCAGAACAGACGGCGGACCTCCTGGCTGAAAAAGCCCAGATAGCAGAGGAGGAGGCCAAGCTGTTGGCCCAGAAAGCTGCTGAGGCTGAGACTGAGATGCAGCGCATCAAAGTGACCGCCATACGAGGCCAGGAGGAGCGACGCATCATGGAACAAAAGGTGCTGGAGGCTGAGATGAGAGCACTCAAGATGGCTGAGGAGTCAGAAAGAAGGTGGGGAGGAGAACAAGACGGAACGAGTGCACTAATGTGGAGAGTACCATCTCTGCCACAGTGTCTTTGAATTGTGTCTGTTTAGCTGTGGCAGTTTTTGTGTCTTTGTCACTATTAGACCATCTCTCATACTCAAATCCTCCGTTTTTGTTTTAATCTCACACAGACACTTACACAACATGCAAACATGCTATACATTTAAATATCTCATTAGCTCGTCCTGATAACTTGTTTTTTTCCTGCGTTTTGAAATTTGATTTTTAAAAATAATTATTTACTTTCAGGAGATTGAAATTAAATGTTTTAAGTACAGCAGTCCCTCGGTTCTTCGCGGTTCGACTTTCAAGGACTCATTCTTTCGCGGGTTTTTAACGCAAGATTGTAAATGGCACAATTGACTTATTGATGGGAGGGGTATAAGACATACCCCCCTCCTTTCTTTTTTTGAGGATGAGCTGGAGAGGAGGTTAATTCAGCTGTAGCATGAGACTGTCACAGCAGTAGCGAGGAGGAAAGACAGACCCCGCCCCCTCCGTTCTCTTTCTCTGCTGTGACAGACAGCCTCAGAAAGAGAAAGAAGTGGACAGGGGGTGGGGTCTGTCTTTCCCCTTGCTATTGCTCAGGGAGCAGATTAATAAATGCAGAATATCAGAGAAAATGCTTAGGTGGAAAAATAAAAAAAGTGAATCAGCTTAAAAAAGAGAGAGTGACCGAGTGCAGCTCACTCAGGTATAAGACAGACACTCCCCCGCCCCCTCTTTTCTTTTTCAGAGTTTCTGAGGCCGTCTGTCACAGCAGAGAAAGAGAAAGGAGTGGACGGAGAGTGGGTTGTCTTTCCCCATCGTGTCCCAGAGACACACAACAGGCGGGCACGCAACAGATAGCCTCAGAAGAAAGAAAGTGTGTGTGTGTCTGTCTTATACCTGAGTGAACCGCACGAGCAGCATGGATTGTTTATTCAAAATAATGAAGTGTGAACATTGTTAAGAACATTGCAAGAGTGTGGGAAAGGTTTATTTATAAAGCCTTAAAATATATATCAATACTAAAATAAATACAACGTCCCTACTTCGCAGATTTTCATCTATCACGGGGGTGTCTGGAACGTAACCCCTGTGATAATTGAAATGTTTTTGTGGTATTGCGCAGTTTAATATGAAAGTTTTCAAACAATCGGTTTCACACTTTGATATGAAAATAGAAACTCACTGTGCTCAAAGCGCAGAACACACAGCTCAGTCAAAGAGCAGGAGCTGCTAACTTGTTTAAAATCCTTTCATTTCGAATGGTTTGTTTTTGCACAGAGTCCAGAAAGAAGGTTACAGGCAGCTTGCTGCAGACACAAGCAAATAGCTCTTAAAAAGCTTTTATTTATCAGCTTTTCCCGAAGCGCGACACTTTATTTGTGGTAGTTAATTGTGAGGAGTGGTATTGATTCACAGTGGAAGGCTTTAAAACCTCGTTTCTTTTACTTCCCGCTGAAACTCTACACCACTAAAAAGATTTTGTTCTGTTTTTCTGTGTCCCAAGTAAAAGCAATGTTCTTTTCTCTGCTTTTTGGGGTTGATAGAATGAGTGAAATTAAGATCAGGATAAAATGATGTTTTTAGTTTTTGAAGTTTAGCTCAACACAGTGACTTGGAGTGGTGGAATTGTCAGCCAGCTCTGTATAAAGCTACAATCATTTCATATTCATAACAAAACACCATACATAGCATCACTAATATCCCTTCACAGTTTCTACTTGACAGTTTATTAGGCAATCACTTCAGATGGGTACCATTAGCCACTTAACTCTAACTGCAATTTCTGGATGAGCACTTTTCTGCACCCGAGAAAATTTAAACCTGCACCACTCAACATGTAAATGGTAACGGACCCATCCACTCAAATGCTTTCAGCACGACGCTCCCCCACATCGACAGAACTGAGCATTCAGGAACGCAATAAAAAAAAACCATGAACATCGGCCTAAAACATTATTACATTGTTCACAGTAAATGGTGAAACAACAGAGACAAAAACAATTCTCTTGTTGAGTCAAACATTGATTATCTGAGTAATGACAGAACATACTTGGATCACTGAACACTGAAATGCTGATTATTTAGGATGATGAGTATTTGATTTTAATTGTTCTGTTTCTTTGGAAAGTCTTTTTGAATTGAAATATTAAATATGTACTACCTGTTTATCTGTTAGAGCCAAAGAGGCTGAGCAGTTGAAACAGGACCTGCAGGAAGCCAAGGACTCAGAACGCAGAGCAAAGATCAAGCTGCTGGAAATTACCAGCAAAGCCATCTATACGGTAACTGAGCTGCATGCAGACACTAAAACAATGTGGTGGGGAAAAAACAACAAAAACACACTGATTTACAGTCTGACATGGGAATGTTCATTAGAAAATCTGAAATGCAGAAAACGATATCCCTTTATTCAAGTAAAAAGTAATTTTCTTAGTTTGTTTGCTGAGATGCACTGATTTTATCTTTGCATTGCATCTAAAATATCTGACAAAATGTGAAAAATACTGATCACATCTTAAAGTGATGGATCAAAGCTCCCTAAAACGTCTTCTTTAAAATTTAAAATAATAATAATTAAAATACATAATTCAAACGGTACCTGTAAGTCAAATATTTTAATACGAACATATTAAAAAGGTGAAAGCATGAACTCCTGTTAACAATCAGAACAAGCGGTACGTCAGTATTCTTTTGACATGGTAACCCAGATTTTGAAAAGAACCTTTCTTACACCTAGATGTAGCCACATACCAAAATGGAAGCCAGGACCACACTTATTTTTCAAGTTGTCATGACCACGACATGCACGCGCAAACAGATGGATGGACCGAGGGTATTTCCAATTACCAGTTTTTAATTAACATGCAGGAAAGTTTTCCCGAATTATATTCTGCTATATTTGCTGGAATTTGGCACTGCTGTGGTTTGGATTAAATATATATCTTTACTTTTCATTGGTTTAACAGTTTTATCTTAACTCCAAAAATACGCTCACTGTCGCGGGCAAATTTAACCTCGCAGAGCTAAACCACAGATACTTGCAGAATATCGAACAACGCACAAGGCAGCCCACGCAGGCGCTTCCAACATTTTAAAACCCTACACACTTCATATTCATCTTCCTGTTCATACACACACACGGTGGCTGTTTATAGAATATTAAACTCTTATCAGCTTATGAATGAAAAGTTTTCACCGACACACCCACACTGCAGTGCATACATGCAAAAAAGATGCTGCTGCTGCATTTTCACTGTATATTTATCAGCTCTTGGGAGGGGGGAGGTCTTACACACACACACACACACAATATTCTTGATTTCCCACCCCGTCAGTTTCATTCAAGCTGCTCTCCGTGTTCTGACCAGATGCCGATGTTAAATATATCAAAGCTATAGTGTGGATTGACACGCTGGGTGTCACATTTACATTTAGATTGTGTTTTAGGACCGGTTCTTTTCCAGCTGACTCCGAGGTGTCACTGTACCAATGTGTTGCAGACACTTTGTTAGGATTCAGAAGCATATACTAAATGCATGTTCATGGATTATGTTCCCCGTCTGTTCCTTTTGAGCATTTCTCTCCATCACTATTTTGTCCTTGTGTTGCTTTTGCAGATCAGTTCCCTACTGTAATCTCCTCCCTTTATTCTGTCATTGGTTTTTATTGGCCTTCGTCCTTTTAGATTTGTGCTTTTTGGCATTTGTTTCTCATTCATATCTTTAATATCTATTGGGGTTTTTTTCTGCATTTAACACAAACCTTTTTCCTCCTAGTCCCCTGGACGGCCCTCTGACAGCATTCCTCCAGACCTGAGTTTCAGCAGGGAGAACCTCAGCTTTGACTTCAAAGATACCGACATGAAACGTCTTTCCATGGAAATCGAGAAAGAGAAGTGAGTTGCCTGACCTACCTAGCAAATTCCCCTTATGCTTTTATTTCTGAAAATGGAACTGTTACACTTTCTGCCTATGTGGTTCTCTATGGTCAAAATGTGTTTCATTTAGATCCAGACTGATGCTGTATTGCACACAAATGAGCTTATATTAGACACATTTTGATACCAGAGTGCATATGACCCGAAGATATGGCCATCAGTGATTTTGCTGCTGGTATTAAGGCAATTTATTTCAGTAGCTCTTGGGGTCATAAATAACAGACAGCAAAAAAGAAAAATCACATTTAGACAGGAATGACCCCGGCAGTGCAGATGAATAAATTACTTGGTTTGATGTTGGGGATATAATTAGGTGGTAAAGTATTTAAAAATAAGTGCAGCAGAGTCACAGAGCTGTGCAATTCTTGATAACAGACTTGTCAGATAATATATGGAAGAGTTGTAAAATTATTTTGTATATTACAGTATACCCATCAGGTTTTTGAAAAGAGAGAGCACAATACCTAAAGGTTAAACAGCCTGCAGGTACAGGTTGTTTTTTTGTTTGTTTTGTTTTCAAGGTAATTGTAATTTTACTTTATTTTATTTGCTTTTCATGCTGTTTAAATTTTAACTTTTTTGGGGGCGGGGGACCAGTACAGTGACAGTGCTGCACGTTATTACAAGCTACTGGACTGTACAAATAAAATACTCTTAATTTTGAAAATAAAATTTTTCCTTGTACTTCTCACTGTATTATTCACAACATCTGTATTTTCTTTTTTTTTTTTTATTTATTTATTAAGAGTTGAGTATATGGAGAAGAGCAAGCACCTGCAGGAGCAGCTGAATGAGCTGAAGACGGAGATCGAAAGCCTGAAGCTGAAAGAAAGAGAGACCCCTCTGGACATCATTCACAACCAGAACACAGAGCAGGGAACCAGCAAGCAGAGCAACTTTAAAAAGGTAAACCACCAGCTCCTTGGTGTCAGTGACAGTGTGAGAAAAATGTTTACATTTTTTATATGACATTATTCTTTTATTATATTTTTTATTTCATTGAGTCACAAAGACTCATTTTAAAGAGGGATCTGTTTGGGAGCAGATGGTGGGGGTTAAGGGCGTTGCTCAAGGGCTGAGAGTGGGGCAAATGAGGGTGGAGGCAGCTGTGGGCGTTTCACTTTTTCCACCCACATTTTGTTGTTGATGGTCCGATGAGTGGGACCGGCGACCTTCCGATCACAAGCCCACCTTCTTTAACCTCTGTGCCACCGTTCCCCTTTTAGCTTAAGTTTGGCAAAATTTGAGCTTTTAGCTACTGTGTTGCTGGTTTTACCCATTTAGCTAATTTTACGTTTTTGCTATAATTTAGATTCTGCCTTTGATTTTAGCTAATTTTACCATTTGATTATTATTATTATTTTTTTTTTTTTTTCATTTAGCCTTTATTTATCCAGGTTAGTCTCATTGAGCCACGAGAACTCATTTGCAAGAGAGACCTGTTTTTTTTTTTTTTTTTTTTTTTTTTAGGGAGCACATGGTGGGGGTTAAGGGCCTTGCTCATGGGCCCAGAGTGGGGTGAATGAGGGTGGGGGCAAGTGTGGGTGTTTCACCTACCCCACCCACAATTTTGATGTTGTCGGGGCCGGGGCGTGAACCGGCGATCTTCGGATCACAAGCCCACCTCTCTAACCTCTGCGCCACCACTCCCCCCAATTATAGGTTCTAGTTTTTGCTCCAAGCTGCTTATTAGCAAATTATATCCTGTTAGTTAAACCGATGTATGCACATTGTGGTGAACTTGTTAACAAAACTTTGGTTTAAAAACAAAAATAGAAGATCAGTTCACTGTCATAAAATTTTCCTTAACACTTACAATTTTAGAAAATAAATATTAGCTGTGAACAATAAAATTACAAAGACATGGTTAAAAAGACTAATTGTAAGCATCATTGTAGGTGTGGACTTACAGTAAGGTTAGCAGTGTTTTCAACCTATACTTTAAAGGTTTATTTTTATAATAACTTAATTGTATACATCAAAATCATCCAGTTGGAAGAAATTAACACCAGTTTATTGTTAAAGCCTTTATCTAAACAGGCTGTGGCTGATGGCGACTAGTTGGAGACAGAATTGCCAGAAAATACACTTATTTTTACTTGATCACATTTAATTGGTACTTGGTCTGTGTACATTTGTTATCATGGACACCTGAATATATCACATGAGCAAACATCACAAGTTTGCACTTCCACTTAAAAAAAAAAAAAAAGTGGGAGCAGCTGCTCCACTTACTCCAGTAATCAGTCATAACTAAATAATCTACGTGACAAAATGTATTTGTCTCAATTTAGTCACTAGTGTCTCAGTCAGACTGCATTTTATCGTCTTCATCAATAACAGAAGAGTTTGAGATGCCCATGATGTTTCTGTGACCGTTTTGGGAATTATTTTCCATGTTTGTTTAACATGTTCACAATCCCTGCAACACAAGAGCATGTCCTTTAGTGATGCAAACAAATAATTTTTTATTGTTTGATAAAGCTTTTTCTGGACGCCGTTCACAGTTTGGCGTCAACAGTTGGAGCCAAGCGGGATATAAACTTGTATTTTTATTGTAATACTGTATTCTTTAAACCTTTTCAACAGCTGTGAAAACAGTCCAAATGCCATAAATAAGGGAAGAAATAGTTTAACCTTGATCGGTCACAGTCCTCTCTAGTGAAACACAGGTGTTGTATTGCCCATCATCTCCAGGCAGAATATTTGATTCATTTAATAGCAATCTTCTTCACTTACCACCTTCCTCTTCATTTTCCAGCTTTCAGATTTATTTTTGATCAAGTCTAATGGTTGAGTTGTAGCAAATACTCATTTTGTGCTGTGACTTCTTAAAGCGCTCAGGGGTCCCCGCCTTGAATGTATTAAAATGAAAACACTTGCACAGCAACAGTGGAGGTCGGTCTGTGTTTTTACATGCGCTTTACACCCATCCTGCCCGTACTGGTGGCTTCACGTCACCCACTTCCTGGTTTAGAAATGCTTGAAGTAACATAAAAATTAACTCGAGCTTAAGGGGGTTAGTAATTGATTGGTTACGGGCATCATTACTGAAACCACTTTAAGTTTTCTTTGTCCTCTGCTGAACTGCAGGACTCAACTTAAGCATCTCCTTTGTCTCCTTTTTCCATCTTTCTACTCCTAACAAAAATGTCACAATAAATTTTTGAGCTACATTCCCAGCACATTGTATAACAAGTTGTATTATCAATTTTGCTCAAAAGTGTAAGATGTACTTGTTAAGGGAGCACTAATTGATTTTTACTCGGCCGTTCCTCATCTGGATTGATGGGGACTCTTTTTACACAAGAAAGGGGAAAGAGCTACGTTAAACGTGTCGGTCTAATTGAACAAGGTGGTCTGCATTCATCTTGTTTAAGGGAAATGGGAACCAGGGCACATGTCGCAGAGAGAAGGTATAAAAGGCGAGGAAACTAAGGTCCAATTCTATTTCCTGGTGTTACCCCACCTCTGAAGTTAGCGTGACTCATCGGCTTTTAATTTACAGCTCCAAGGGGGTATCATGCTGTTCAGCGACTCTTTTGTGAGCTTTAGACAAGTTTTCCCGTCTGCAGCAAAAGCAGAGAAATGTAGGAAAAGAAATACATGCTCAACCTTTAGTAAACTGTTACAACTGTTTGTAGTAATTTGACAAGACCGCAAACAAGTTTAGTAGAGTTCAGCCACATGTTACTTATTCTGAGAAAATCCTGAAAAACTATTCATTTGTCGTTTGCCTTTGAACATTTTTATTTGTAGAAACAATTAATCCTACCGCTTTGCACTCCCCCTGCATCACACACACACAAAAAAAAAAGACTTTTGGTGTGAACACATGAAACAAAGAACAGGGTCAAAAGGTAGCCATTGAAAAATATGATTTTAAATTAGGGGTGCCCCAAATCCAGTTTTTTCTAGACCGAGTACAAGTACTTCAGTTTGAGTACTTGCTGATACTGACTACCATAACCAAGTATGGTAGTTAATGAGTTAGTACTTAAACAGTACATAGTAACTTTAGAAATGTGTCTTTTATTAAGAATACACGACAGTCCACCGTCTTAACATCATTTGTTTATCTCAAAATATTTATAAACTATGGACAGCTTTTAGTTTCTTTATCCTTGATTACCATATTTTTTTCGGACTATAAGGTGCACTGGATTATAAGTGAAATGAAAACATTTTGACATATTTTTGAACACATCAAAAAAATAAATAAATAAGTTTTAATTCAGTAACCACAACCAGAATTAATACATAAGGCGCACCGGATTATAAGGCTCGCTGTTGATTTTTTGAAAACATTAAAAGATTTTAAGTGCGCCTTATAGTCCGAAAAATACAGTACTTGCAAGTGAAAGAGGAAATGACATCAAGCATAAAAAAGTCGTATTGGTCCTACGTAATGGGGTGTTTTTATCAGCACAAATACAAGTACTTGAGACTGGTATTTGGACGCCACTAAATTAAAAAAAATATACAAAAATATATTGAACTATGTCAGATGGGGTGGCACTGTGGTGCAATAGGTAGAGCAGTCGCCTCGCAGTGAAAAAGGTTGCCGGTTCAAGTCCCGGCCGGGGTGCCTTTTTGGGTAGAGTTTGCACGTTTTGCATGGGTGTTCTCCAGGTACTCTGGTTTCCTCCCACAGACCAAAAGCATGCATGTTAGGCTGATTGGTAACTCTAAGTTGTCCCTAGGTGAGAGTGTGAATGGTTCTTTGTCTCATTTGTCTCTACGTGGCCCTGTGATGGACTTGCAACCTGTCTAGGGTGAACCCTGCCTCTTGCACAGTGACAGCTGGATATGGGCACCAGTGACCCCCATGACCCAAAAAGGAGGAAGAGAGTAAAAGATAAATGGATGGATGGATAAATCAAATGGAGCGTGAGTGGGACCTGGGAGGTTCAACAACGCTCCTCTTCAGCTCGTGGAGCTTGGTTCCAAAAACTTACAATTCCTAATGTCTGGGGTCTGAGATCGTGGTCAAGATACAGGCGTTGTCACAGAGCGGCAGAAAAGGCAACAGTTATCCGAGGGGTTAGACGAGAGTCGGTGGTCAGTAGACAGAGCGAGAGTCAAGGTCCAAATATCCAGTGGGCATGAGTTATCCGTCGTGGGCAAGACAAAGACGAGGAAGCTGTGGTCATGAAGGGTGTTGATAACAAGAGCGGTCAGGAACAGAACACTGTCTGATCGCCTTGTGCCTGAAGAAATCCAATCTGGCAGGGAGGCAGAGTCTGGTGCACACTTAAAAAGATGAGAAGGGAGTGCGGGGCAACCAAAAGAACACAGCATGACTTGATACGAACGTG
>NC_056505.1:8053218-8087612 GCF_014905685.2 Nematolebias whitei
TGGCTAAATATGTCAAAAACTACGTGGAAGTTTGTCACATGGTTGATCTACATTAGGCTGGCCGTAGTCTGAGTAGGTAAACAAATATGGCTGATAGGTTTAACCTTGACCCTAAATGCAGTCACTTTGGCTGTTTCTACTGGTAAGCGCTTGTGGTAGTTGGCATCAAGTCAAAGTTTGCTTGCAAAATTTAAAATTTTAGGGTGTATTAGTATGATACAATATAAAAAGTATTGTATGGGTTTAGTTTTTTTACTTTATGAAATGTTTTTGTCCAGTCTGATTTGCCATGAGCATGTTTAAATGATCAGGGCAAGATGTGAAATGGTATTGGGCCTAAATCAGTTCAGCCAAAAGAGATGAAGTGCAGAGGCTGAACAGAAATGTTCCAGTAGTGATGAATTTGTGGGGGAGGCTAAATTATAGCGAAGTGCTGAGAGTGTGGTGCGAATTTAGAAAAACAAGCACAGGGGATGGATAGCAACGCATCCATCTCTTTAGGTATCAGTCATGGCATATCTTTTTATAATGTATTTTTGTGCATTTGGACTTCCTCTTATCTTAAAGATTAATGAACATCATCTTAATACAGTTCAGTGCACTTTTCACTTTTCTCAGGCCCCAGTTTCTACTCGGTTGACACGAGGCCATTACAACAGAGCTCGTTCCGAACAAGTAAATCACAACACAAGAGTTACAGGGATTCTGGGAGAAGATGTTTTTTGTTGTGCATTCAGATCATAAAAAGTGGCACACAGAAAGGAGGTCAACTGTTGAGGCCCTTATTGTACAGAAGAATAAACTGAAGGGCCATTTTTCTGGAAATACTTGTTATATTCTGGCTTGTCCAACTTTAATAGTCAAACACTAAAAGACTTACCACTCTGTAGTCTGGAGAATTAGATAAATGCACAGTCAGGCTTTCCTTCTCACATTGTTCAGACTGCGTGTCAGCAGGGACAATACAAGGTAATCGGTAAATATTACTCAGCAAATTCATTTTTCGCACACCTTTTCTGTTTGGATTTGCTCGAGTCTTTCATCCACCTTTTCCCCCAAAGAATCTGGATTTCCCAAGCTGTCCTCCAGCCCCAGTCTAATATTCACCCTTGCAGTGGCTTTAATTCCTGTTATTTACAGATTTCACAGGGAGGGAATAGTTTGCCTAGCTATTTCAAACTGTTCCGTCTCTTCGGTTGGATTAAAACGACTCAGGGAATTGATTTAAGCAACCACCCACTCATTCAGACCTGGGCAGAAAAGCATTTGTCAATTCTTTCTTCAAAAAGCTTTTGCTCCCACTCTTCTCTCAATCTGTTACAGTCGCTGTAGATTCAAGGTTCTTTGTCATTCGCACTACATGTGGTGGAACGAAATTGTGTACACAGGGTCCCAGTTACATCCAACAAAAGTATAAAATGTAAAAGAAAAACAGTAAAGAAAAACGTTAATAAAAATACACTAAGCACTAGTAGTATAAAAACAAAATACACCGAACAGCAGCACGAACACGAGTCGGTGTGAGCAGATACGAATGAACACAGCAACATGAAACAGATCAGCAGTAACATGAAACGGATCAGCAGCTACATGATGTGATATTTTTCACAGTGATTATTTTGGTTAGAGATTCGTGAGTCTAACAGCCTCAGGGTAGAAGCTGTTGCTCAGTCTAGTGGTTCTACACTTAAGCAAAAAGTGTGTGTGCTGGGTGAGTGGGGTCCTTCATGATGCAGCTGGCCCTCTTCCTGCATCTGGAGGTGTAAATGTCTGTGATGCTGGGAAGGCTGACTCCAACAGTCTTCTGTGCAGCCTTCACCACTCTCTGCAGCCTCCATGCCACTCGTTGGTGCTGGAGCACAAGGTGCTCTCCACTGCACACCTGGAGAAGGAGGTGAGGACTGAGCTTTCCAGACCAGCTCACCTCAGCTGAGATAGCAGAGATCTTTGAAAACTTTTCCAAAAAATGATCAAACCTTTCAAGAATCAAAATTTATAAATAAGATTACTTTAGTGACATTGAGGTACTTTATACAAAGCTGCTTGGTACAATTTCAGTAAACTGAATTGAATAAATATCCCCTTTACTGCAGGAATAGCACTAAAGTTTTGCATAGAGGAAGTTCACAGTTAATACACAGACACAACTGTTACTTTATCTAGTTTACTTTTTGAGCAGTTAACACTTTTAATAGTTGCAATAAATTGTACTTTATTGGTTTCTTATATAGTTATACTATGGTATTAAATTACATTTTATTGATTACTTTAAAAGCTGGGATTAGAGATTTGAAAGTTTGGTAATTGTATCCAGTTTTGCTCCCCCATCACTGATGTTTTCTTCATTTTTGAATGATACTTAATGAAAGCATCATAACCTGAGCATGAACTTGGTGAAAGTGCAGCACTGGATCCTTTAATCATCACAGCCCGAGACATTTGAATGACATGGCAGAACACTTCCGAAGCCCGACATCACATCCAAATACTATGAAGCTGAATTCTCAGCGCAGAATGAAAAGAAACTCGTCCAGGGTGCCACAGCGTGCTGCTCCTCACAGACTTGCAGAATCCAAATGGCTGTTGACAGCTGCAAAACTATAAGCTAAGTGTCTGTCTGCTATTATTCAGCAAGATTGTTGACCAACAGTCAGAAAGGCTGATTAAGAGGGGAAACAATATTTTCTGTCACCGTCTTCTTCATTTGCATGTGTGTAAACTAGCTCTCCTTCAAAAGATGTACTATTTGTTTTTTCCTTACGTAAACCTAATTGTGTCTTTGTCGTCTCTTCCACAGCTGACGCTGCAGAGCACCAAGTCCAGGGTGGCCTTCTTTGAAGAACTTTAAAACTACAGCTTTGAAACCAGCAGCCTTTTGATTCTACATTCCTGGTCAGTCCTGACCACACTACAAAGCCTTATACACTCGCTGGAAAGCAAACAAACACTACAGACAGAACAGTAACCACTGCCCTGACCTGCACTCACTGCAGGATCAGACTCATCCAAAGAGAAACAAGTGTGCGTTTACAGTGAGTCCGTGTGCGATAATACACATTCTCTAGGATCGTTTGGAAGTAAACCTGTTTGAGCGATTTAATAATGGAATTTGACTGGAAGAGAAGAAATGTCCCTGCTCTTTTTCCACTGTGAGTCTAACGTATTAATGAAGTTTGAAACGGTTAATGTCGAGTTAAAAAGGTACTCATTGCAAAGTATGAAATAGAAAAACCCTTTTTACATTTCAAACTTATGTAATGGTGCAGTTTAAAATAGTTTAGTAGTTCTCCAGATGTATTGATACGCAATTCTGAAATGTGGGTATGTACTAGATGTAAAAAAACAAGTGGAAGCTTTAATCACGATTAGTCTACATTAAAACCACCGTTAGTTGTGTGCAATATTATAAAACTTGTTCCAATACGAAGTAAATACATGGCCAGTGTTGCCGATATCGATCCGATACTTTTAACTTTTAAGAGCAGCCTATAAAGTGTCACTTATGGAAAGTAGTGCACCTTGCTTTACTATCAGTATACTTAATTTGAATATAGTTTTGTGGCTGTAACAATCTGATGTTGGTTGAACCCCAAAAGAGGACTCAGGTTTAAAAGTAAAAGGTATTCAATAAAAATAAACAAAAAAGGGCTGACGTGGCAGCAACAATTTACATGAACCATGAGAGGAAACTAAGGAAGACGAAACCAGGAACATGCAGAACAGGACCATGGAGCCTTCATGAGGCAATGCCCAGGAGACGCAGACTTATAAACACACACTAACGACAGACAAATGACAAACAGCTGCGAGAGACAACAGGTGGTGGCAGAAGCTAATTACATGAGGGAGCAATAGCTGGGACAGACCACAAGAGGGAGAAACACTCTAAGAACAGAGTCAAACACAAGGATCAGGAAAATAAATAAAGACAAGATAAACACAAACAGACAAAATGGGCAGATTATGAAAGCGACTTAAATTTTTGATTTTTCTTTTGCATTAATAGTTAGCCATTTCTTTGCAAAGTTTCTAGACAAATATAAATTATATACGTTACTGTAATTTACTGGATTTGCCAAAATGAGGAAAAAAATGGAATGGAAAAGGAACGTTTTATAATTTACATCTTTTTTGTTTTTATTGATGTACTTTTTGCTCAGAAACAAAATAATAAATCATATTTCTTCTTAACACTTCTGGAGCAGCAAACTGAAAGTAGAGAAACCAACTCAAGTATTGATCCCATCGTGACGACATTGATGTGATGCTTGGCTTTGAAATGAAAATTAGATTTCTCCGCATGCCACTAACATTTCTTTTTATCTGCATATTTTACACAACACTGAGTGTAAATTTGTTCCAGTGCATCCAACCTGTCGGTCGACTTCGTCCCAAACAGCTCTTCCATTGGTGCCCCTATTTTCATCCACTTTGGCTGTTTCTAGAGGTAAACACACGTGGTATTTGTCAGCCATTCACAAATTTTGCTTACAATTTTTTTTATGGACACATTAACCAACAATATGAGAAAAATGTAATACAGTATTTATTTTTACTTTGACAGTTTTTGACCAGTCTTTATGACTTTGCATTGAGTACCTTGAAACATTTACTTTTAAACTTCATTTTGTGAGTGAACTGTTTTTAACAGGACCTAAACCACTAACTCTGAACTGAACCTTTGATGTTTAGTAGTTGCATGAGTTAGTACTTTGCATTTATAGCTTTATTCATCCTAAATACTGCCTAGTTGGTTTAATCTATTATATAATTGCCAACATAGTTTTCCTTTTATTTCTCTGCCATCATAAATTAAAAGACCATTTGTAAATTGTTTTTTTTTTATGATACGTATGTGAAGAATATCAAACTTTCACTCAACACTAAAATACATATTTTATTTGTAACTTCAGCTTATCTTTTTGTGGATAATATAGATGAAGTGTTTTTCTAAGGTCCAAGAATCCATGTTTATAGTTTTTATATCTCAGACTGAGAACTCCTTAAACAGGACAACACATGCTCCGTGTGTTCTGCTCATAGATAAATTATACTGGTAAACAAAGGAGCCTGACTTTCTCTAGCTGTTGGGAATTGAAGCCAGCAGAAACTGTTTTATGGAAGCTACCATGCTGTATTTTTAGAATCCAGCATTTGCGCAATAATGATGGGTCTTCTAAGTCCTACCTATCCCCCTGCACACAATCATGGCATTACATGACCTTTCTTTTAACCAATAAATAAATAATTACAGCTAAACTTGTTAAAAAAAATGGTAACTTACACATGCAAGGTACAGATTACAAGAATCAAAGCCTGAAAACAATGACCTGAGGTGTGGTTTTAATTTTTAAACAAAGAGGGGGCGGGACTTATGTTGAAACCAGCCAACAGGGAAGCTGATCGCATTCTGGCTTCAACTTCTACGTTCCGGACAAAGGTCTACTTACATAAGACTTTTTGGTTGTACTCTGGAAATTAAAGCGAAGACTGGAAGATCTTTTGAATTTTATTTAGACTCCTCTGAGCTTTTTGTGAATTTTTGCAAAAACATGCATTAGCATATATTTTGAATCAATGTTTTCTGTCCCTCAGAAAGCAATTACTGTTGTGGAGTTACAATGCCTCTGTATTTACCAGGGATAGTAAACAGTATTTAAAATGAAACAACATCGTTGCATAACTGTATTTACATTTTTATATATTAGATGTGTTGTTGTTGTTTTGCTTTTTTTTTTTTTTTGCATGTAAAATAAATAAATATCCTTCTTGATTTATTTTGTTTGTGTTTTTTGTCTTCTCAAAAAGATATCTTTGTGTTATTTTGGCAGACTCTGATGAATGTCAGCTTTGATATTTCTGGCACCAAAAGCCTTTTTCACCCGACCCAAACAGACATCCAATTACACCTCTGAAATGAATCAAGTGTTGCGTAAGCATCCTCCATCTCATGTCAGATCACAGACCGTGTTTGCCTGACTGACAGTCTTTGTGTGTCTGTGCTGGTGTGCTTACAGAAGTGGGGAGAACTGGGTGCGTTGGGTTTTGCCACCAAAGCTCTGGGTGCCGTGAGACAAAAAAAAAAAAAAAACAGCTGCAAGGGTCTCTTAAAAAGTGTCTCACCTTTGGTATGAGCCAGAGAATGTCTGCCTCCTCTCGGCATGTCAGAGTTTGTGACAGACTGATGTCTGCAGTAACTGCCTCTCCACAGAGGGACTGGGTGGAGAGTGTGCAGGGGGCATCAGGCAGACTGACAGATTCTTCTTCATTGCCCCTCAGCACTGTCACTTGAGCTAGAAGGAAGATGGAGGGCGATGGGGAGGCATCACATCTTTTGTCCTTTAAGGGATGACGGTTGACGTCACACCTACACACGCAGTTTGCACACAAACACACTCATATTGCAGCAGAATGGGGTACAAGGATTGCACAACATGGAAAAGGCTTGGATTTATACATCGAGTTTGTTTAAAGTCTCACTGAAGGCAGATCTATTTTTTTTATGTCTGTATTTGTTTATCTATACTGTCAGTAAAATATCTCATGCACCAGTGTACGGTTCCGAATGAAATTCTCAGAAAGTAATCATTAGATGAACATCTACTACTGATTTTGAAGCCAATGCCATTAACGAGGTTTTCCACAGCTAAAACTTGACCTATTTTGCAGATAACAAGGTCAAAAGTTAAAGATACTTAATAATGGTTCTTCCTCCAGTTATTTAACAGTCAACAATGGTGTACCACAAGGCTCAGTCTTAGGACCCACCCTCTTTACAGTCGATATAGGTAGGTAATGTAGGCCAGAGCATCCCTGACGCATCCTTACATTTCTATTCTGATGACACAGTTGTTTATTGTCGAGCTAAAACAGTTGCTAAGGTTTTCCAACTTTTGCAATCCGCCTTTGACATAATCCCGTCAGATTTCTTCTGTCTCAAACTTGTCCTAAACGCCGACAGAACCAAAGGGATGCTTTTTTCAAACAGGAAGTCGGTCCCAGCAGTTCTTCCTTTGATTTTATCCTCAAATGGTGCTCCTATTCAGTTTGTTGATTCCTACAAATATTTGGATACCTTGGTCGATTCGCATCTCTCTTTTAAGCTCCACGTGGAAAACCTACTAAGGAAACTGAAAGTTAAATTGGGTTTCTTTTTCAGAAATAAATCCTGTTTAACTGAATGCTAGGAAGTGACTTGTAACTGTGACTTTCCTTCCCTCCACTGACTACAGTGATATTTACATGAATGCTTCTACAAGCACCCTGCAGATGTTGGATGCTGTCTATCACGTTGCGCTAAGATTCATAACTGGCTGTAACTACCGTACCCATCATTGCACCCTGTATTCACTGGTTAACTGGACATCATTAACTTCACAGACTCTCCCACTGGTACATTTTCATCTTTAAATCGCTTCTCTGTCTGCTGCCTTCATACATCTCCTACATGTCACTGCGTGAGTGCAGCTACAACGTGCGCTCTCAGGACATTATCACATCCCTCAGTACGGACTGAACTTGGCAAAATGGCTTTCTCCTACTCCGCTCCTGTTTCCTGGAATATCTTGCAAAAAGATCTGAAGCTCTCAACCTTGACCTCTCTAAGTAGCTTTAAACATCTGTTAAGTTCCTGGCAAAACCATTGCAGACATGTTCCTGTTTTTAGTTTTCTGCACTGGATTACAACCTAGCTGTTTTGTTATGTTACATTTTCTTTTAAAAAACATTTTCACTTGTTAAAAAAAAATCTCAATTTGTGCGCATTCTTTATGATTGTCTATTGTTGTCTTTGTTGTTCCACTGTTGTCATCATTCTTTGTTACAATCAGGTTTCTCTTGTAAATAAGTCCGAGGCTCATTGGGATTAACCTGTATAAATAAAGGTTGAATGAACGAAAAATGTATGGATTGATACCTGCCTTCTTAATTAAATGAATATATTGTTATTTTAGAAATCTCTCAAAATGACATCAGGATCTATTTGTGTGTGTGTTTGCTGCAATGATGGGTCATTCCTCATTTCTTATCATTACTTTGAAACCAGTGTAGCTAGTGAAGATCATACAGTCCACAAGTGTTTTAGGTTCAAACATTTCATTATTCAGAATATGTAAAAACTGCACAGTCTAATCAAAGCCCAGAAGTTGGCATAAGAAGGTTTAAATAGGTCACAATTAAAAAGGATTCATTAAAAGGGCAGCAGTTGTACGTGAGAATCAGATGTCGGTGTTTAGTCATCTTTCGCTGGAACCTTTCTGCAATATTTAGTGACTCAGTGACTTGACATGTCAGTGGCCTTTCCAGGATGATTTGAAACATGTTTAACAATGAACACAACTTTCTAAGCTTTGACTAAATTTTGAGTTCTAGGGTGCTCACTCATGTATGTCACACCCAAACCTCATGGGACTATAAAAATGTTAAGTCAGGTCCTCTGGACAGATTCTTCGTCCGTCCAGAGGATCTGACTTAACCTTATCTGCCTGGATTATTATTATTGCATGCATCAGGATAACCTCATAGGACATTTAAAACTGTACCTTGTAATTGTAAAGTTTGACTTTTATTAACATTGCTGCATGTAAATGTTTAAGATTTGATGCTTCAAAAAATTCTCGTGAGTCAAGTGCTTTAGACAACTTTATGCGTCTGCACTGAACCAATGGCACCAAGGACATATAATCAAATCAGTGCAGTTAATGCTGATCTATAGCCAATGGGGTGTTTGTCCATCTAAACATTTACATCCCATATATTTGCTTTCTCCAGTTAAAAAAAAAGAAAAGAAAAGTGGAATTTAATGTTTCGTAAAGATCAAAGAATTCCTTGAACAGGAACAGGTTTTCACCCATTGCCGAAGGCAGAGCGATAATGATTTTGCCCATGTCCTTTTGTTTTAAGAAAGTAATCAATAGACGTACATCTACAACTTATTAACTTCTTTAGTCAACCCAATTCAAAATGGCTGCCACAACCATTGACCAAAAAAAAAAAAAAAAACACAAAATGGCTATAACTCAGCTAATTTTACACACGTTTAGCTTAAATTCATTCAACCTTTATTTATACAGGTTAGTCCCATTGAGCCTCGGGGACTCATTTACAAGAGAGCCCTGACAAAGAGTGATGACAACAGTGGAACAACAACAACAGACAATCGTAAAGGATGCGTAAAATGTATATATATATATATATTTTTTTTACTACTAGAGTTGAGAAGCAGTCTCGCCGTGCAAAAGTTGTCCGAAGCTTGAAAATAGGTGTAGTAGGTCAGCAGTTAAATCATACAGCCTATGGGGCCGAGATGGTGTAGGGGCAGTGCAGCCTACGCGGGACCTGAAGGTCCTGGGCTCGATCCCCCGTCATTGCACATCTCATGATGTCTCTGAGTAGGACACCTTACCCCCTGTTGCTCCCCGGGTGCCTTCCATAGCTGCCCACTGCTCCACCTGGTGGCAGAGAGCCAATTTCGCCATTGTATGGGAACATACAATGATGACAATACTTAACACATTATTAATATTATTCCTGGTTCTGCTGGTTTGAGCCCAGATTGTGTCACGAAGGGCATCCGGCGTAAACATTTGCCAAATCTTTCACATGAGTTCACTCACTGTGGCAACCCCTAAAGAAGGGAGCAGCCGAAGGAAACTTTTTAGTAGCTGAACATCATCTCCTACACATACTGGACTTCAAGCACAACACATTGTACCACATCTTTGCTCAAAACATTAGCATTAAATTTTTGAATCACCTTTGTTTGTCTGTTAGCAAAATATCTCCTAAACCACTGTATTTCAATGAAACTGCCTGAAAGTAAATACTAATGGTACATCTACAAAGTGTTTGTTTCTGAAGTCAGCTCAGTTCAAGATGGCCACCACAACTACACAACTTTAGCTTACTCAAAAATGACAGCACCTTGTTGAATTGCAGCGGCAGTTAGATCATATTTGGTGTGGTGGTAGCTGAGAGTCATCCCCAATCAATACTCATTGTGCTAATAAGTCATGCAAGACATCACAATATAGGTTTGAAGGCATGTTAGGATTTTAAATTGGGCAAAAAAAGCACAAAAACTGCACGTCATATAAGTTAAATAACACTAGATCAACCGCCAGTGAGCAGCTTATCACATTACAACTTCCCAACTAAATTGTCTCTGCTGTGTCCTCCCAACGCACCTCAAGCTCCTCATATTAATCTAGTCGTTCTTTTATCTGTATCCAGGGGCTAATAACCCAACACCTCAAATCTTTTTCATCAAGTAATCTCCCCTCATCAATATGGCTTCTAAAACATTCTAGCACAGAAAAACCTATAGTCACTTTTCTTTATAACCCTGGACAACTACATTAGTGTTCCCACATGAAGTAACAAATGTTTTGCTTTTCTGTTATCCTACTGGGACCATCTTTAATGCACAGAAAGGACTTCTCGCTTCTAGACTGCTGATGTAGGTGAACAGGAGAGGAGATTACGAAGGGACACAAGTTAGGGTGTGATAAAAATAGATTTTTTTGGTTTGCTCCATATCATAAATCTCCCCTTTTCTGTCCCTGCATTCTCAATTCATCGGCAGACTTATTTTGTCTGGAGTAATTCTACACCACCTCACCCCATCATCCTTTTCATGTTTTTCCTTCCTGACCAGCCAGCATCTCCCTGAGGGAGTTTGCTTTAGAGGACCACCCTTTGTGTGACCCCGGGCTTCACTTGAACCGTGTCTGTGCCTGTTATCTTTTGAACGACTCACATTCATATCAATAGCAGCAACAAGCTTCCGCTGTGCATTTTTAGATACAAACCCTTTTTCCAAGAAAGTTTTAACAGTTTTAACTAAAATTAAACTAGTCATTTGTTAATTTGTTTGAGCTTGTGCTAAACCTGGTTGGTTTTGGAATAACTTTAGTTTGCATTAGGTAGTTAGATTTGGTTCCTGGGATTTGGTAGATGCTAGCTTGGTAGTACCGGTAAGTAAGAGTGTAAGTGCTATGTGTTGTCATCATGTGTTCCCATACAATCACGAAATTAGTTCTCTGCCTATAACCCATCGCACCTGGGATACACCCAGGTGGAGCAGTGGGCAGTTATGTAAACACCCAGGAAGCAATTTGGATTAGGTGTCTCGCTCAAGGACACCACGACATGTGGACATGGCGGGGAGTCAAACTCCGACTTTCTGGTCCCAGGTCGGCTGTCCTGTCTCTACACCATCTCAGCCCCCGGTAGTACGGTGGCACACAGTAGTTAGTAGGACTGTTGGGTTTCATGAAGAAGATTGCTGGATCCCAGCCTAGGACCTTTCTGGGTGCAGTTTGCATGTTCTCTTTGTATATGCAAGGGTTTTCTCCAGGTATACCGGTTTCCTCCAACAAACCAAAAACATTCATGTTAGGCTGATTGGTAACTCTAAATTGTCCCTAGGTGTGAGTGAGTGAGTTGTTTGTCTCATTTGTCTCTATGTGTCCCTGTAATGGACTGGAGACCTGTCCAGGGTGTCCCCCGCCTCTCGTACAGTGATAGCTGGATTTGGGCACCAGTGACCCGAAAAGGAGAAGTGGGTAAAGAAAATGGATGGATGGTGCTAGCTAGCTGACAGAAATAGCAGTTAGCTCCAACTAGCTAACCTAAATTCAGATTATCTAATGACTCAGATTACGGGGTGTTCTTTTAACCCAATTTTTTAGTCACTCTAATTCAAGAAATTAATAAATTGTAACCAATGCATTGGGCAGAAACTATCCAGATAGGCTGGGTCAAACTCATAACCAACAGGACAGGATTGTGTGTGATATTAGATGTTTTTCTACAACTTGCTCTCAGAAACATTAAGGGCTAATTATCTAGTTATTGTCAGCCTACTCATTCATTTTACACACATCTGTAGTTCAACGTTCTGCATAGACACTTATTATGAGAGAATTCTTGACCCAGGTCGAAATTGAGCATTAAATATGAACAGTATGCAAGGGGTTAAACACACAGAATCACAATAAGCCTCTCCCGTTCTTCCTGACAAATTTTCTTTCTATTTTCATTCCAATTGTAGATGTCTGTGTGTGAAATACCTGTGAAAAAAAAAAAAAAAAAAAAATACCACGACTGGTTGACTTTGTTGCCTGGGGTTAGATTGAATAGAAATTAGTTTGGTGTTAGGTGGAAATAAAATAATAATCATAAAATCTCCCTTCTCAAAACATTGTCTTGTTAGACGTGAGAAATGCTGCCTGCCTGCTTTCGGCACGCCTCTTTACTTGATTAGGGACTATGAATACATTTTCTTTTTGACCCCCAGGTAACAGTGAGCTCAATTTTAATGGTCTTGGTCTATTATAAAATACAATGTGAGTATCCATGCTGGCCTGCCTCATCATGATACAGATCAATCCAGTAATGTTTGCTCAGTTTTGGCTCCTCCATTCATTTACGTCTTGCTTTTTCATGTAATGACTTCAGCTGTCTTCAGGAGGCAGTGCTGCAAAGGGAGTCAGAGTTTGTCAGAGTTTTCTCTGTTATCCCTCTCTCTTCAGCACAAGAGAAACTGTGCTCATGGAAGATCATTGTGTAGACTGTCAGGAGACTGAGACGGACTGATAAAACTAGACGTGAGCTGTGAAATAATGAACAGGACATTTCTGTGAACAGCAGAAGCTACAGAAATAAGAAATATTTAACCATTTTAGCTACTGTTAAAATAATACAATGGTGGAGAAAGTACTCAAACATTGTACTCAAGTAAAATAAACAAACAAAAATTTACTCTAGTAAAAGTAGAAGTACCACATTGATGTTTTACTCGAGTAAAAGTAAGTACTTGCTTTCAAAAATACTTAAAGTATTAAAGTATTAAAAGTAAAATTGCTGAATGTATTACTTTGTACCTAATGCAATGGTCTACATTATCATTAAGTGTGCCTATCGTATGTATATTTAGTGTAATACATTAATAGTGTTGAGCCATTTTAATGAACAATGCAGCAGATAATACGTTTTTTATTGTGTTTACTCTGTGACACAGGTCACACTTGGACTTGCGATTCTGTGCATCAGAATTTCAGGGATGACATGCAGGGTTAAATGTTATTAAGCAAAATAAGAAAGAGGAATGATTTTTTATTTAACACAAAGCAAAACCAATGTGTCATTTTAATTGCAGTAAACAAATTTAAGTAAAAATTATCTGCCTGAAAAAATGACCATTAGACCTGACAAAGGAACGGGCTCTGATCAGTTCAACTTCAGTTTGTCATCAACTCTAGTTAAAATACTGTCTAGTCAACCTTGTAATGGGTCAATATGAACAATATTGGAACTTACTGACACCATTTTCAAAACTTGGACCTGAGTGTCGAGCCATTTGGAGAAATCTTGTCTTCTGTCCTAACATCCCATGAACTGACACATTTTAATATTGCAGCAATAATTTCTTGTTCAAGTTCAGAAGAAGTTGGTTTTCAAAGTTTTTTGAGTCCAGTCTGGCTCTTTTTGGAGAGAGAATCCATCCTGCTGTACTGAACAGTCTTTCAATAGTCTTTCAATAGTTTTTCAATAACAGCCTTGGGTGGTGTGCATCTTCTGGCTGACTCTCTGCAGTGTAATCCATTTTGGGTGTGTTAATGGTGCTGTGGGTGCGCCCAGTACAATGACATACTGTATATACTAGAATATACATCACTGTCCCAGCTCTTCTTGAAGGTGGGTCTAACGTTACCTGCCCACTTTGCAGTGATTCAATGGACCAACTCCTCTCTCGCCATTGTTTACTTTCAAACTAAAGAACAAATCAAAAAAACACAACGTGAATGTAACTTGTAACGCAGCGTATTATAGAAATGTAGTGTAGTAGAAAGTACATATACTTAAAGTAAAATGTAGTGGAGTAAAAGTCGAAAGGACCCACATTCAGCTCTACTTAAGTAAAGTACAGATACATGAAAAATGTACTTAAATACAGTAACGAAGTACTTGTACTTAGTTACATCCCACCACTGAAATAATATGGTCAAATCCTAAATAGTTCAGTGCACAAGATATTTTTGTAAATTTCTTCACTGGTATTTCTAAAACAATTACTCTTACATAGTTCTTTTTAATCCATTAGTGCACAAACTTTTCAGCTTCTCGCCTCCAGTTTTTGAGTTCGATAAATTAAGTAGGTGTATAATGAGCACAACCACCATTCGACTATGCTTTAAGAACGTTTTATCTATTTTTACTCTTGTTGCAAACCCCCCAAGAATAATCTCAAGACCCACATTTGATGTTACCTGACACATCTTAACCCCAACTTTGCAACCCCCTGCTCAGATCTACTCATGTTGCATGATAGATGAGGCTTTTCTTTTTTCCACTAAAGCGTGGCTCTTGGGGTGCTGGTGGTGTAGGTGGTCTTGTCAGCAGACGGGTTCCAAAAACGTCTTGGTGGTGTTTATTAGGTTGAGTAAAAAGAGAATGCATGTAGTCATCTGTCCTCCATGTTGACCTGTTTAACTGACCCAGTTCTGCAGCTGCCTATTTGTCTGCTGTTCATACAAAAGACATTTGCATGAGAAGGCTTTTTTTCATTCTGGATGCCTTCCAGTGTCTTCCACATGTTTGTTTAAACTGCCTCGTCTCGCCTTCGAGATTATGACCATCAGAGATGCGCATCAAGGAGAGACAGCTAACAACTAACATTCATCACCCAGTCCATCAAAGACTTTATCAAATCTTCTTAGTAACTTATCTTAAACCTTTTTCACCTGGTGACTTTTTATTAAGGTTTGTAACATCATGCCAAGATCTGAAAGTTTCTCAATGATCAGCCAAAATAAAAATGTGTTTGCGGTGTAAGGGATTAAAAAAAGCAGATTTATTTAAGAAATATATTTACTGAGAGGAAATAAACTTAAAATGGCAACAATCCTTTTTCAGAACTAGATGTCACAACTTCTTTCAAAAGGCAAATTGCTTTTTAAACGGGATCCATTTGTGTCTGTTTTGTGTACAGTAGACTAATGAGCTTTGCAGACTGAAGCTCTGTGAAAAATGTCCTGATGCATGTTCAATAATCCAGGTAGAAAAAAAAAAGTTAAATCTGGTCCTCTTGGGGTGCTGGTGGTGTAGGTGGTCTGTGAAAAATGGTTTAGTTTGTAGTTTTTGATGCACCAAATTGTAAATTTGAAGTTGCTGGATGGGTTTCCTTTGGTGATTGTTGATGCGATATAAGAAGAGTACTGCTTATGGCACATTGTACACCTGTCAACAAATTATCATTCATTCATTCAACCTTTATTTATACAAGTTAGTTCCCACTGAGCCTCGAGGACTCATTTACAAGAGAGACCTGTTACATACAAACATACAAAGTAGATGAGGAAAAGAGAACAAGAGGGTCAAGTAAGTTAAAAAAAAAAAAAAATCATATCTCACACCATGTCCTGGCCAGGTCACAGTGTAAAAGATGCAAAAAAAGACCTCACAACATAAACAGCAACAGTATAACAGTGACATAATAATACATTTATGCATGAGGACGTCAACAAAGGCGGTGAGTTGTCCATGGACATTGCCAGAAAGTTTCAAAGTTCTGATATGATGGTACAGTGCCCATCAGCGGCTCAGTTCTGATAAAGCCCACAAGTGTCCTCAGGAGAGAGGGGGTGGGGCAGGGAGGAAGGGGAGGAGCAGCATAGAATCATTATTCACATAACCCCTGGGAGAATTTGAGATAGCTGGCCTATTCAAGGCCAAGCAGGGAAGCCAGAATTGATAACTACATACGTTTTGGGACAGGCAGACTCTGCTTGATTTTTATTTTTAAATGTCTGCCTTCAAAAGTTCTGCTGGTACTTCTCAATGGCGAATCCAAAACAGCCAGATTTGTGGTCATTCCGCCGGGCTATGCTTGAAGCCTTCCCCAAGATTGAATCCTTCACGCCAACGAGTTCCAGAAGCCGCAAGTGGCCTGTGATTCTCATAAATCGCATCCAGCTTACGGCGTAGCTCGAGAACCAATTGAGTCTGGGCACTCGAAGCATGGCACATTCCTTCACACATGGCAGGCAGCCTCAAAATTGCCAAATCGGCTTCTTCCGAATATATCGATAAGCTAGAAACCCGAACATTCCTAAAAGAAGTAGAAATCCCACTTTCATAAATCCAATTACGTATGCGTCTTCTACATCCTCAGTAGACAATACAGAGAGACATACCATCTTTCAATGGCCCCAGGAATCCATGGTGTATCTCGAAGCGAATGTCCCTTTAGGGCATGAGGGCTCTCCTTCTCCCTGTCTTCTTGTCAATTTTTAATTTTTTTTTTTTATCAATTACATTGAGAGACCAGTTTACCAAATCCATGATTTTTAGTTTAGAAGATATGTAGAGAGAGGCTCTGAAGGTTCACAGGACAAGAGAGCAAAAAGCAGGAGGGGGGCAGGAGCGGGTGAAGTGACCATCTTTGTCGGGAGCAAAAGAGAAAATCATACAGCAAGACAGCAATTTATGGTAATGACCCTGACAGGTAAAAACATTGTATAACATTTGACCTTGATTTATGACCTTGACATTGGAGCTGGGGTAGTGAAAAGTGTGTGCAACACTCCTGTCGCAAGATCGAGACCCCAGAGAGAACAATTGAATCAGACTCAAATATAATTAAAGTGATTTATTTACAGTGTAGAAATATACATTTACAGTCAAGGATCAGGAAGCCCGTGAATGGAGGAGATGGGTTAGTTCCTTGACAAAGATCTTTGGTTGTAGATACAAAACGTTGTTGCCTGGTTCCTTACAGTGTATTTGGTTCATTGCAGCAGGAGAAGGATGCAGAGGGTTTCCAAAACAGATAGGTTCAGGTAGAAGGGGCAGTGAAGATCCAGTAGAGAGGAAGGCAAGTTGGATGGTGTAGGTGCAGCTGAGATAGGAGCTTCAGATGCGAGTACAACAGTGAAGGCCTTAGGTCACCAGGTAAGTGGTCCAGAAAGATCAAACTCAGATCAACAAGTCTTTGGAAACAGGAGAAAAAAAAGTAAAAGTACTTTTAGCACAAAGTATACTAAAAGGTTGGAGGCACATTTACCAGTTGGTAGGATATTGCTTCAGCAGAGAATAGAACTCATCTGAAGCCTTAAATAGTCCTGGAGCCAATCAGGGGAACGATCTCCAGCTGTAGCTGCTCACTAGCACCACCCTGGAACTCGGGAACCTGGGGGAATAATACTGAAAACTCTACAACTCCGTCTAATAATGATGCGTGTGTGTAGGAAATGTTGTTAAATTATCTTGAACGGATCAGGAGTTACGAGCCGGACAAGAGATCGTTTTTGGACAATTGGGCAGACAGATAGAGACGATACCATAATACATCCTATACTTGACAGATGCATAATAAGAAATGGATCTGGACAATTAAACAGTTACTGTCTTGTTAATATTTGAAGGGCATGGATGAATTTCCAGGTCTTTTCCTGAAATCCATTAATCTTTTTATTAGGCTAACTTTTATTCCGAAGTTTACCTTTAGTATGAGCATAATGTACATGGTTGTTAGTCTTGTGTGTCTCTGTGATGACCTTGTAATGGACTTGTGACCTGTTGAGGATTTAACCTGCCTCTTGACCTTTGGCAGCTAGGACAGGTATTAGCAGCCACCTTTTTATGCCCCTGGACAGCAACAACGGAGAATGTTTCTATCTGGAGGGGAGACTTCATTATGTGTCGGTTAAGATCATAGAGAAGCATTTAAAGGTTTCAAAGCCAGGTATTTGTTTTAAGATAACAACTCTTTGTCATAATCTAAGTGGATTTTGTCTGTATACTCTCAGAACTGCCGTCAAAGAAACTCGACAATAAAACAAAATGCTGCAATATGCTTCATCACTGCCTTATTACGGGCTGGATAATTAAGTTTTGATACATATACATAATTCTGCTTTCTTGTGCTGCATAAAAAAAAGGTCTCAAATGAGAAAATAATGAACAGAGATGCAGTTTTCGCTTCCATAAGAACCGTTTAATTGAATCTACAAAGCCCTGCAGTTTGAGAAAAGTCCTAATAAAAGGCTGATGATCTTTCGAAGGTTGTTTTTCCACAGCATGAAGAAGAAGAGTTGCATTTCTGTGAGATAGTTTAAAACTGTCATGCCTTGGATGACATAAATGAGTTTTAAGCTTTGCAGTATCTTTGTGTGAACTCAAAACCACAAAAAAAAAAAAAAAAGTGTTTTTGAATCCAGGTCTGCCAGCTCTGTGTTTGTCTGCTCTCTGGGGAATTTGGATGACATGTAGTGATTTTATTCTGTACTCGCACAGACTGGGGCAGCGTGCAGCCCAGAAGGTTGTCTTGCTGAGGAGTGATGTTGGTTGCATTGTTCATTCATGCGCTTCGCTCGCCGCCATCCCTCTAACTTCCTGGTGGCAGACATCCCAGCATCCCTCGATGAGCGTCAAGGATTCACACACACATGCACTTGGCAGCGGCTTCTCCTCTCACCATGATACTCTTTTCCTGTTTCTTAACAGCTCAAGAAATACGACTCAAAACACTGTCAGGTCTGGAAGTGCTCGTGCCTGCTTCATATTTTTAGGCTGGCAGTAAAAGCAGCACATTTTTAGTTCTGCTTCATGCGTTTTCCCTCCTGTCTAAAATCTACACTTGTATGAAAAATCTTGTTTCTTTGCTCTCGTCAACTCTGTGTCTGTGATTTTCTCTCCTCTTGCTGCTCTTTTTCTTTTCCCCTCTGCCTCAGTCTTACAGCTACTGAAACAGACAATTTGACAAAACCTCAAAAGAGAAAAAAAAAATCCCTACTTTATGAGTCACTTGGTCACAACTGAACATATTATGAAATGAAGTGGCATGAGTCTGTCTGCAGTGGTATATAATTAGAAGCTTTTCATAGCCTTTGCTCCACTCAGCAGCTGCTGTCAGTCTCCTTATTTTCAGCCTCAAGACGTCTCTGTCTGCTCGGTGAATCACAGCAGCCTCCTTGCAGTATAGGTTGTGGTTTGGTGACCTACTTGTTGTTATTCAGAGAGAGTAACATTTTCTGGCTTGTCATCTATTTGCTTCTCACAGATGCCAATGATTTGCATAGATGTCTTTTTGCTGCCACCAGCAAATCAGTAGAAAAAACAAAAACGACACATTCAGTCTGTGTGTGACTGCGTTATTATCTTAGCGTGGATCATATATAACGTATGCTGCACAACCCACATGGAACGCCACATGTCACTTTTTGTTTGCTCAGATGAGTGATCAAGACAAAATTCTCCCCGTTTTCAACGAGACTCAAACTAGTTTAGCACTGAACGTTTCACGGTTTCCTGTCTGTAAAGCATTATGTTGATGCCATCTTTACGTAAACCTGCACACAAATCCTGAAATAAAAAGAAGACGGATATGTTGGCCATGTGTTGAACTGGAAATTGTTTATTACTTTAACAGTGGGAGCTGCAGAGATGTTGATGTAGACAAAACTTTAGTTGTGGATAATTTAACTGTTGACATGTTTTCTACCTTTATTAACCTTACAATGTAAGATTTATATTCTTGCTGTTAATAATTTCGGAGATGTGCGAAACATTGACTGAAAAGACAAACCCACTTGTAAAATTTGTATTAACTTGGTTAACATCAACTTCTGATGAACTTTTAGAGTCAAACCAACACAAAAAGACTGCCACAGCTAATCAACTTCATCCTACTCAAAAATGGCTCTCTGTGTGAATTTTACAGACCCTGAACTAAATTTTCATGTCATTGTAGCTAAAAGTCAAGGGGAGTGGTGGCACAGAGGTTAGAGAAGGTGTGCCTGTGATTGGAATGTCGCCGGTTCAGCTCCCTGGACCGGCAACATCCAAATGTGGGTGGGAAAGGTGAAGCACCCACACCTGCCTCCAACCTCATTTGACCCATTCTTGACCCTTGAGCAAGGTCCTTAACCCCCACCATCTGCTCCCCCTGGCACCCTAGATAGCAGCTCTCTGATCCACACTGAGGGCTGTGGTAGCTCGGTGGTCTGTGGTTGTGTCAGGAAGGGCATTCACATGGAAAAGACAGCACATAACACCAGTTTTAATCTCTTTACGTTGGCTACTGGTACATTTTAGAATTCATTTTAAAATTTTAGAGCCCTGAGTGGTCAAGTCCCAGTCTACATCTCTGACCTTTCAGAGCCCTACTACTCTTCTCAGAGCCTCAGATCTTCCAGTCAAAGGCTGTAAACAGCCCCATGCACTCATTTTAAGACCAGAGGGGATAAAGCTTTTAGGGCTGTGGCCCCCAGACTATGGAATGCGTTGCCTCTGACTTTGTGCTGCCTTGATTCATTTTTAAAAAGCAGCTGAAGACAGATTTGTTCAGATTGGCTTTTAATTAGTTTTATTTCGTCATGTCATACATATATTGTTTTATCGTTCCTTCTGTTTTATCTTTTGTTTTTTATGTCATATTCTGTTAAGCACTTTGAGGTTTCTGACCTGTAAAAGGTGCTATATAAATAAAATGTACTTACTTTCATTTACCGTAAAAAACAATTGCCAGGTCTTTGTGCAAGCTTGTACGCTGTGATGACCCCTGAGGAAGGGAGTGTAAGGATGGTATCCCTCTGTCAGTCTCCCTGTGTCTGTACTCCTTAGTGTCTCCCATTAATTACCATGATCAGTTCCACTTGCGTGTCCTCCTGGTGTTTGTAATTTGTCTCATCTAGTCTGTGTATATAAGCCCTGGTCTGTGTCTCAGTCTTTTCAATCCATTGTCTGGTATCCCCCCTGTGTTTGAATCACATGCCTTGAAAGTGTTTGCTGCCATGCCAGCTATTTATTGTCATTATTAAAGTATTTATTATTTTTTACATCATGGCCTCTGAGCCCTGCCTGCACCAATGGGTTTGCTCCAGCTCAGCTCAGTCTGAAAATCCTGGCAGGGAGCAGCCGAAAGAAGAAAAGAAAAAGGTAACTAGCAGCCATTTACAAGACATACTCCAAGCCATGAAATCATGTAAGATACCCTAATATCATGAGTTTGAGCAGATTGAGCATAATGCAGTTTTCAAGGTTTGACCCAAACAGCTAATTCTCTTATCTTGACACAACATGAATTTAGTTTGAAACTCTGGCATGAAAGGCGACATGCAATATTCATTCCTTCCAGGAATCCATTTCTTATTACTGATTTTTATTTCTGGAAATTAAGATATCAATGCTGATGGAAAACACGGAGAGTTGAGAAGCAGAGAGAAGTCCTGAAATCACCACAATTCACCACCTGCTGTTTGAGTTTACCAACCCCATCAAAGCAGCACCTTTACAGCTGTTTATTACTGTGGAACAACACACACCTTTTCTCTTTATGTGTTCATTTAGGTCGAACTATTTTGCCGAAAAGTCTTGCACACTTTGTCAAAGTAAAACGCATTCACAATTACAAAATCCTGGAAGCACCTCGGACAATTTATAAAAGATTCCACGCAGATGCAAAGTGATCCCTACGTCACTGCTGCTCGCTACAATTTCATGCCCACTGAGCATCGAGACTGGTGCTCACAGATCCACTCATGGTTTTGACGCCACGAGCTGCTCTCTGTGTTTTTGTTTATCTTCTGGCCTGTCGGCGTTTTCCGCCCTGCTGGAGATTTGTCACATCCACACATTTTCACACCCTGAAGGTAAAGGTCTCGCTGTTCGTAACCTGTCCTCTCCACATTTTTTAAAATTCTTTGTGTAGTTTTACTTCAGATCATGTCGGTTTTTGGGACAGATGGATTTCAGATGTTGAAATTTGCTGCATTGACAGATTCAACTATTTTTTGAAACTTTTTATTTGGTGACAAAAACTGAGGTAAGCTACTCATTTCCCCACAATGAAAACGATGGCTGCTCACATGAAGGGTTTGGAAATCTGTGTTTACAATAGGATACATTTCTACAAACAGAGTTTAATCCCATCAGTACACAATACAGATTTAGTTATTAACTTTTTTAAATGATTTGTCTCCTGAAATCTTTGTTTTACTTATGGTTGACTGACTCCAAAATGCCACTAAGTCGAATAAAACCGGCAAGAAAAGAAGAAAAAACTATTTGAAATTCAATTTGCCTCCTTCCTCACCCACATCGGTTTACCAAAAGGAACAATATTAGCTTTTTTTTAACACATCAGTGACTTTAATTGCAAAGCAGTTTCATCTGGGGGGTATCAATAGGGAGGCCGTGTCGGATTGGGATCCAGCGCCCGCCTTGTTCTGCAGGATAATTTCATTGGAATTGTCTACAATTGGCTCTCCTGCCAAGTTCCATTACGTTCAGAACGGTGCAAAAAATAAACAAGGTAAAACGAATGTGACTGCGCCGGTGAAAAAGAGAAGCTGGAGGGTGTTACGAGGAGTTTCAGCTGTCAGCTTTCACAGCTGGCTGAACAGTTTTAACAGAAAAAAAAGTGTCGCCTTTTTTTGAAGTTCAGTCTGACGTGAGAAACTTTACACTTTGTAAGGGATTTTCAAAAAAAGTTCAGGACTGATACTTTCTGAGTGAACTTGTACAAATATTGCGTTTTGATCTTTTTTATTTTATTTTATTTTATATTTAACCAAAAAATGATGTCTGAAATTGTAACAATGCATCTTTTTACTGCAGTTGAAGTTCTGGGTAAATTATTGTATTCAGAGATCTCAGGTCATCTAGGACAACTTTAGTAAAAATCATTTCACTCTGCCGTTAAAATTATATAACAACACTAAATATGCTAATCCACTGGCTTAGAAGCTGAATCCTCCTGCTGCCCTTGTGTCAAAATGACCCACAAGGCCTTAGTTTTAAGACCGATGCCTTGAGGGTCATTTTGACCCAAGGGCAGCAGCAGGGCTAAAATCACATGGCAGTACTGAAGTGACATCACTTGAGTATGTCAGAAATTTCAAGAGGTTCAACAAATGTACCTCAGGTGGTTTTCAATATAAGGTTATAAAATTGATTAAAGTACAAATATATTGTGCGCCAACAGTGTATCAAAAAATGTGTTAATTTTTTCCCCCTCTTAATATTTTTTTTGTTGTTGTTCAAATGACCACATTTTTCTTAGACGTGTTTTAGATTCCGTAATTTGGATACAACACTTAAAAAGGGTATAAAATGAAATGTATCACTGATGTTTGTGCACAAAACTTGATTAAAATTTAAATATTACTATGCAGCATGTAAAAACAAGTTAAAGACCAAACAAAACTCAAAAACTAAGCATGTGACAATGACAGTGTGGAGTATCACTCACTTCAGTCATGTTTCAGTTCACCATTCGCAGTTATTTAGCTGCTGCTTTTACTTTTGTGTTGTTACTTTTACCATTGTTTTTGGTTAGGGTTACGAAAATAACTACAAGGTTACTTTTTATTATAAAAGGCTTCAAACTGATGTTAGTGGGGAAAATATGCAACATGAAAAACAAATCTGCGACATAATTTTTATTCTTCTCTAAACAAATAAACCCCTTAATCCTTGTTTCCTTTTCCGTTCCAGTGTGCTACATCTGTCACCTTGAACGAGTCAGTAAAGGAAAAAACTTGCCGTTTCCACTAGAGCCCGACCAATATATCAGCAGGGCTGATACAGACATTTGGGGACCTATCATATCGGTGAAAATTGTCCCATTATGCGTCAATTTAGACACTAGAAACAAGCAGTGTCCTTACTTGCAAAACTGTAATTGTACAATGTATCCAGCAGAGGGCGCATACGGACACTTTCAAGTTTTAACATTTGAACTTTCATTTTCAGCACAGCTGAAGCAGGTAGCAATACTGTGTAGCATATTTTGCTGAACAGAGCATGGTGTTTATTTTAAATTGATCTGTAAAATAAAATAAAAACAATACTGTAAATAATAATAGACTCTCTTCAATCCTCCAACCCACATTCTCTCAATTTAGCAAGCTAACATTTAGATAACATACGCTATTGCCTTGTAAAACTTTATTCAAAACAATAAATCTAAAGTAGAGTTAAAATATATCAGTGGTAGTAACGTTATCTTTGTCGTCCTCAATGAAATGCGTTGTTTGGCAAAATCTTTACTTCTCGGCAAAGAAAAAAACACGCTGCTGTGGTTAATACTAATTATACCGTCACCATACGTGCCTGGTGCAGCACGATAGCACAGTTGCCGCCTCTCAGCGAGCATGTTGCTGGTTCTAATCCTTGCCGAGGGTTTTTCAGTGTGGCAATTGCATGTTCTCTCTGTGCATGTGTGGGTTTTCTCCGGGTACTCCGGTTTCCTCCCACAGACCAAAAACATGCATGTTAGGCTGATTGGTAACTCTAAATTGTCCCTAGGTTTGAGTGAATGGTTGTTTGTCTCGTTTGTCTCTGTCCCTGTGATGGACCGGAGACCTGTCCAGGGTGTACCCCATCTCTCGCACAGTGATGGCTGGACATGGGCACCATTGACCCCCATGACCTGAAAAGGAAGAAGCAGGTAAAGATGATGGAGGATGGCTTATGTGCCTGACTAAACAATGAGCAGGAAGGGTGTTTTGTTTAATTTATATTTTTGTAATACACTTGATAACTTTATGGTGAACAGTGGCGGATAGACAATGTGAACGCACGTTAGGAAGACTTTATGATCAGTGCACCACTTGTAAACCTAGAGTGGGACTAGTTATATCTGGATCTGACTAGCTTGGCTTCATGGTTGCTAACAGCTGCGCTAAATAAACAAACCCCGCTCCACTTGCTGTTTACGTAGATTCTTTGGGGGTGGACAAAGCTCACAAATTTTCAACCATTATATTGGTTATTGGCATTCGCCTGTCCCTCCCAATATCCGTATCGACGATAGCCAAAATCTCCATATCGGTCGGGCTCTAGTTTCCTTATGTGACTCCACCATAGATGTCAAACTTGTTTCAGTCACTTTCGAACCAGTTTGGAAATCTCAAACTTTTTTTTTTAGAGAAACAAAAACTTTTTAAAGATATCATGTTCACCTGCTAACATCAAATGTGAACAAAAAGTGGTTATAGACATGAATATATGTCAACTGCATTTATCTTGAAAATCAAAACACATGGATTGTTAAAGGTTTTCACAGACCTGTGTTGGCAGCTCTTGCTCTTTTACGGCAACAAGAAAGAACCCACGATGGTGATGAAACTTCCTTCCCCACATTTCCAGCATACTTCCCCCTCTCTTCTGTTATTGCAGCCACTACCATCTGGGATACTTACATAAGTTCAAAACTGCCACAGCTCCACCAAACGTGCTGCTGACGAAGCCACTTCATTTTTGACGACTTCACTCCAGAAATGTCCTTTTTTGTCCTTCAACGTTTCACAAAGGGCCTCGTATC
This sequence comes from Nematolebias whitei, assembly GCF_014905685.2. Taxonomy (NCBI): domain Eukaryota; kingdom Metazoa; phylum Chordata; class Actinopteri; order Cyprinodontiformes; family Rivulidae; genus Nematolebias; species Nematolebias whitei. Next base: position 8,078,549 of record NC_056505.1, read on the forward strand.
TGACGTCAAAAACGAAAGATTGTCTGTGTGCGCTTTTTGGAAGTGGGGGTATGGATGCACTGCATACAAAGGCAAAAAAAAAACAACAACCAAGTAACACATTCAAATGGGAATTAACGTGTTGGTGTCTCTTCCACACTCCAGCTGTTGGCTTATGTTAAAGAGCAAAGCTAATTAATTCTACACAATCATAACCAAGTTATGTTGTCGGAGTGTTCATGCAACAGTCACTCACTTGATGATGAAAACTGTAAGAAATAATTATCTTGGGTTTTTGTTTTACCTCCCATGTACTTTAAATTTTTAAATTAAACTATCTGTGAGAAGTGTTGCTGTTTTTCAGACACTCTCCATGTTGCCAAAACAATTGTTATCATTTGAGGGAATAATTTTTATCATGTTTGAGGTGCTTTTCTCAATTATTTCATACAGAGAGAACATACTGTATATTAAAGCCCAGGATTCCTTAAAGAAACACATATTGTACTCTGCATTTCATGCTGGACTTCTACACTAAGAACATTTTTATGTTGAGACGTGGAGTTTTTGTTTTTTCGGTCAAACTTTGAAAATACCATTCAGCACATTTCTTGTGATGTTGGGATATCTTTCACAATCGGTTGATAATTTCAATGTGTTGTGAATGACTGTCAGCTACTACCACAGCATATTTTAGTTTAATATCGGTAAAATTCACAAAAGTATGACAATTTTTGTGTAAACTAATGTTGATGAGTTGCAGCAGTTATCTTGGATTTAGAGGACTTCCAGGAAGCAAAGTACATGAAGGGGTACATCCAGTATTTTACAGAGTTTAGCTGAACTTGAATCTAGGGGTGCACTGATAAATTGGCCGGCCGATTTATTGTCCTCGATTTCCTTAATTTGCGAAGATCGGCTGATACTTACATGAGAAACCCATTTTACTGATCTTTTGTAGTTTTAACAATTGTCTGAACTTCATTTATATTTCAGAGCACTACCTCATGGCCAGTTAAAACACGTTTGTATTGTTTCTAGGATGCTGTTCAAGGGTATGTTTTTCAACAAAATAATATTGGAAAATTGAAGGTGCATTGTGACCTTATAACATCTGACAGTGTTGCTTATAAAACAAAATTGCATTCAAACAAAATTGGAATTGGCAAGTCAGGCCTTTTAGAGATCAGTGATCGGCAAGAAAACTGCAATCGGTGCACTCCTACTTGAATCCAATGGTTTAAGAGATATTTTGCTAACAGACAAACATGGTTGACTCCAAAAGTTAATGGCAACTTTTTAAACAAATCTATTTTACCACATGTTGTCTCAAAGTATGGTTTGGGTAAACCACACCACCACCATGTCCAGCATTTTAAGTTCATTGTAAACAAGGCAGGAGAAAAAGTTTAAAATCACAAGAAAATTGACATTAGATAGATGGTTGTGTCGTTATTGACTGACAGCTCATACTATTTTAAACTCTTAAAACTACTGATCAGCAGAAGGAGTGACTGAACATTTGAAGTCTCAAGAAATGAACATGTTCTCAAAACAACGGGCTGGAAAGCTTCTGTGCTTCAAGGGGTGTTGGGGGTGGTTGGTCAGTCAGTCGGTCAATCAATAGATAGAACTTAAACCCCAACCTGTGAACCAATCACAGACCATGAACCATGATGTGAAAACGCTGAGGACATCAAGGTTATATATGATGGGAGAAGTGAGTACTGAGTGGAGTCAGGTGAGCTGATTACAGGTGGACCACAGGTGTGTGAAACTGAACAAGGAGAGCTGAAGCTGAGACAAGAGGAAACTTCTTCTTTCAGCTTGTCCCTCTTCAGGGGTCACCACAGCTGCTCGTCCTCCTCCATGTCACAATGTCATCACTCCAACTACCTCCATGTCCTCTCTAACTGCATCCATATATCTCCTCTTTGTATTTCTAACATCCTTGTATACCCACTGTCCCTCCTCTGGACATGTCCAAACCATCTGTCTGGTCTCTCTAACTTTATCTCCCAGTTGTTCAACGTGTGCTGTACCTCTGATGATCTCATTCATAATTGTATCCATCCTTGTCTCTCCTAAGGAGAACCTCAACATTTTCATTTCTGCCACATTCTGTCTCCTGTCTTTTTGTCCATGTCTCTGTCTCCAGACTATACAACATAGCTGGTCTCATCATTGTCTTGTAAACTGAGACACAAGGAAACAAGATGACTAAATGAACTACCTCCAAACCACTGAAAAACTCTTAAATACAAATAAATCACAAACTAAATATGAATATAAAGCACACCCCCCCCCCCCCAAAAAAAAAAAAAAACAACCAAAGCCCTATTTGCAATAGATTATCTTTACCTAGGAACCACATGTAATAAATAAATTACTCCCCAACGTCTGATTTTTATGTGGCACATTCGCACGGAATAACCAAAGCCTGAGATTTAGCTGAAATTTACGGACATTTTCCAGATATGATGTTAACGTGCTTCATATTTTAGAGCTGTCAACCCGGAGCCCAACCCGGATTCGGACTGTTCCAATTCATAATAATGTGCTTAATGTGCGGGCCGGGCCGGTCTCGGGCTTTGATACAGATTTGATTCAGGTCTCTCTTGTAAATGAGTCCTCAAGGCCCAATGGAATTTACCTGTCTAAATAAAGGTTGAATGAATGAAATATACGGTTTTACGAATCATAAAGCACAAATAAAACTACATAAGGATGCACAGTATAAAATTGTTAATCTTCTTGTTGAGGATCTTCCCAGGTCCGACCGGCCGGTTTAAAAAAGGTAAAAAAAAGTTATGTTAAGCTCAGATGGACAACCTGTCACCGGCCGCCTACGTCTGCTGACCCGCCGGTTGAAATGGACTTGCGACCTGTCCAGGGTGTACCCCGCCTCTCGCACAGTGATGGCTGGACATGGGCACCAGCGAACCCCAATACCCGAAAAGGAAGAAGCAGGTAAATATAATGGATCAGCTGACTGGCTGTGCGTGTCTCTGCATGTGCTGTCATCTGCGGTGAAGGAAGTAGCAGCATCTACAAAAGCCGAAGCGAGCAGCGTGTTAATTTAAAAAAGCCTTGTTCTATATTTTTCCAACTTATTTTGCTTAGAAAACAAAAAAACAAAAACTGCCTAATTACGTATCAGATCCCGCTCATTTCTGTCCAAACCACAGAGATGCCTATTCGCATTGGATTAGTATTATCACTGGACTTCGGAGTTCAGCAAAATATAGTAGGTAATTTGCAGGGAAATTTTTACTTTACAAATTACTGACATGGCCGGTTCGCACGGGATCAACATCACAGGCAATCTCCGTAATTATTACAAATAGCATGTGGTCCCCAAGTAAAACTAATCCCGTGCGAATAAGGCTCAAGACGACATCAGGTTACACGTGACAGCTAATTTTAACCAACCCTACAGACTTGAGTTAAAAACAAAAACCGGATCTGAAATGCTTTTCCATGTTCCCTGCCAGGTTTGCAGTTTTTCCAAAGCAGTTGATCGCCCATGACTCGAGTCAACAACCTGCTGTCAGTGAAACGGAGCAAACGTTTCTCTGGTGATGAATTTTTAAAAAGCAGCACAACTGAAACATGTGACATGTTTCAGCTTAATCCACCAAAATGTGGTCCTTTTCATTATTTTTAATGTTAACTTGCCTTCATGAGAATTAAAATGACCAGCACTGAACTGTGTAACACAGATAGTGTTTTTGTTAACCTCTTAATAAGGAAAAATGGTTGAAACAAACAAAGTTTGTGCTGTGTCGAGTCCTTTTTATTTATTAATGCTGCTGCTTGTGGTACATTTACTCAGTTACTCTTCTCTCCTAGTTGTTTTTTTTCCACCAATTAGCGGTCTCTTCCTCTGTATGCTTCTCAACTAAGACATCATATTTATATCCTTTTGGAAATCCAAAGCTCATGGGTGGAGGAATACACACAGTGACAAAATTATCCTAAAGAATTACCCACTAGTACCAATTATAAACACCCCACGGTGCTTTACCTGCCTTTTTCATGCCAGGCATGTTTCCCCTTCATAAAACTTCAGGCTACATGGGGATAAGCCACACTAAAAAATTCATATCAAAGGAATGTTTTCCTGAAAATAAACTGAGATCGTTATAAGTTTCCAGATATGTGTGAGAGGTTACTAAAAACGACAAAGCTTTGAGATGAGCTTTGCATGCCGAGCTAAAAAGAAGAGGGGGATAAAACTTGTATGATCAGGTGATCAAATTGGAATCCAGGTCATGATCAATTTTACAACAAATATGACTTTAATGTCCCGCTAATGCACGAGAATGACATATCAGATAAATGTCTTGTCGGATATCAGGTTTGTGTTGCAGCAGCGTTGTTGTGTAATCCTCTGTGAGACGCAGCTCACTTTACACTGACATGAGCCTAGTCCATTAAAAATAACTTTGATCACTGAAAAAATAAAAAGATAATCTGAAATTATTATTATTATTTTTTAAATCCACAGTTAAATGAGCTTGTTTACTGGTTTGGGTGTCTGAATTATCCCCACTGTCTGGTTTAAAGTATCACTGATTTAATTTGCATATAGTCCATATAAAAGCAGAACTGGAGCACAATCAGCTTTGTGATATGGTCAAATACATCCGGTTTAGTTAATTTTCTTTGTGAAAATTATGAAAAGGAACCAAATCATGGCTGTTAACCAACAATTGGAAACAAAAGCATTACAAATACGGTGGCGTTGTAATAACAGGGGGCAGACATGTCGGTCCTCTACAACCCTTTCCTTTACTAAAGTTTAATTAGGAATATTTCTGATTAAATGCCACTTTTCTTATTGACTATTTAAAGGTTATGTGAAAGTAAACCTGCAACAAACACAATGCAAAGTTCAGATAATCTGAGATGGCATTTAACCTCACATAAACATGAGTTAGTGAAGGATAAATCTTATGTGTTAAAAGAACTAAAACGATGAATAAGGTTTAAAATCAACAACCTATATTCTCTTCATTTTGCTTGTATCTCTCCTCCAGTATCATCCTCTTTGTTCTAGCTTCACAGTGTTATGCCAGAGCGGTTTCTTGGGGGTGTAATCCACCCTCCTCCAGGTAAAGTTGTTTTTTTGGAACCGGACCGGGCTGCGGTTTCACTGCAGCACGACTGATAAGTGTGTAGCAGACCGAGAGAAAGAAATAAAAGGCAGAGACAGCAGGGAAAAAGAAGGCAGGAAGAATGTGATGATGTTTAAGGCAGAGTCTTCATGCGTGTGCGTGCGTGCATGCGCGTGTGCGCGTGGGCATGACTGACTGTTTGACTCGCGTTAAGGAGGAGGGAGAAAGTAAAAGAAATAAAGAGAAGGTAAAGCCTGAGAATCTCCCCTCCAGTGAAACCTCAGCAGTGTGTTGAGCTGAATCCTAATGAACTCTGCTGTCAGATAGGAGGATTTTCCATCTGGATCCCACACAAAAGGACACACACACAAGCCCCCACCCCCCAGCTTGGTAAGGTGGAAATACATCCCGATGAAGGGTTTTCATGTTTTCACAATAAACATAATAATTTCCACATTATCTAAATTCTGCTCTTTATTGGTCCTGGATACACTGCTCTGCACAGATACAACGTTTTACTCTGATTTTAATGGTAAAAATACTTTTTAATAGTTTTTTTTTTACAGCAGGTTGTGAGTGAGTCAGTAGAACAGAAGCTTTCAGAAACACGTTGCCTGGATTTGCAGGAAACACTGTGAGGTGAAGCACATGATCCCAGTGTTTACCAGCAAAGTCCTGCTCCCAGTGTTCACCACAGCTGGAGCTTAGGTCATGACTGATGCAGGATTTTATGTCTCACAACTATATTTATAAATGTGTTGATGATATCTGTTGGTTTAAACTTCTCACATCCATATGTTGTGCCTATTATTATTTTTTTCTTCTGTACTTTATAACCAAATTATTTAAAAGTAGTATCAAAGTAAGAGAATACAAACGTTAACATGTGTCCAACATTAATATTTGTCTTAATTAAACACTTTTTTTTTTTCATTTTATTTTATTTGTTCCTTCCTACGGGGTTTTATATTTGATATTTTTTATAGTTTTGAAATGAAACAAAAATTGTAATAATTAATTCAATAATTTGATTAAATATTTATAGCGCACAGAGGAGAAACTTTTCCTGTGGCACATCTAGCCACAAACATTTACAACGTAAAAGACTGGTTGGTTGACAAATATTGATATATGGATGAATCATTTCAATCTTGTCTAATCAGCTAATAAATTAACAAGCAAACAAATAAACAATCCCAACTATATATATATATATATATATATATATATATATATATATATATTAAAGTAAGATTTGCTCAACAATTGAACTACAAACAATCTGACCTATCTACGGTAAAATAATATTTAATAGGATTTCTCCCTTTTTTTTTTTTTTTAATAAACTCAGTTTTTACCAGGTAACTTTTACCAGAATGAAGAATTTGAGCTCCAGTTATTGTTCATCAGGATGAATAACAATTAGAGTTGTGTTCGGGCCCAAAAAAATCCAATCCGACCCGGCCCCAGCCCGTAGCCATCATTTCTGAACCCCAACAGACCCGACAAATTAACAGCAATTACAGGTCTGAAAATGAAATCCCCCTGACATCTTTAATTAAGCTTTGACTGCTTATAGTCATTAACGGTCGTTGGATGAGCGGCTGAATAAAAGGAGCAGAAGATCAGAGCTGAGGGGGTGTTTGTCCTTTCATGCATTCTGCATCATTCAGACATGGACCCTGCTCTGACATGTCTGCTTTGGGATCTCATCTGTTTGGGTCGTCGGCTGCGCATGTTCGCTGAGTGCAGAGCGGCTGAATGAACGTCCATTTGGGCTGATGGATCGCTGCCTGGCAGTAGAGTCCCATCTGAAGCTGAACTGAACTTTATTTTACCTCTTTCAAGGCCCGTCAGCTTGTGGTGAAATGGTCGCGTGCGGCTGGTGAAGGCATGGCAAGCCATGTTGCCATGTAATTGGATTGCGGCTGATCCTCTGATGCAATCAAAAGCCCGACACTGACCTGGCCTGCCCATCCAGCACATTATCATGGCCTGGCCCACCCCAAATTCGGGTCGGGCCGGGCTTGGGGCCTGGGTTAGAAAAGACAGCTCTAATAACAATCCCATTATATCACTTTTGGTTTTACACTCTCTGCAAGAGGAACCTTTGTCCTACAGAAATTAATTACCTTGGAACAAAGCCGAAGCAATTTAAGCAGTTCACAGCAGTAAAAGAACTTGTGTGTGGCTCTCCTGTAGCCGTGACACGCTCATACTACTTTTTATGTTCACTTCACCTTTTTTGACACTTGCTGCACTTTTAGTTTAAGAATGGAAATTAAAAAGTTAGGGAATAACATAAAGACCAATATCACAGAATAAACACAAAACAAAATGGAATAGCAAGAAAAAATAAACCGTCTGACAGGAACAAAAGTAATAATTCAATGATGGATATTGAATAAAATAAACACAAAGTGTCACCAAAGAAAAAAAAAAAAACATTTCTAGCTTATCTTTCTGATCGTTAAAAATTGATTATGGTCCTTTATTAGTTTTCATTACTGACACATTAAACATTTTTAATGTCCATACATTAATGTTAACCAGTGGGCTGCAGTTGCTTGGTGGTTGGTGCTGTGGTCTCATAAACCTGAGGCCGTGGGTTCAAGTCCAGGTTGGTCAGGAAAGACATCTGATGTGAAACAAATGCCAAATCTGTCATGTGAAGTTTGCTCTCTGTGGCAACCTGTGAAAAAGGGAGCAATTAAATGAAAAACAGCACTAACGTGATTGTTAATGAACAATATGTGTTTAAAAAAATCAGTTATTGTGGTTAGCTTGGATAACTTCTATGACATTATATCTATGAGAATTGACTTGTTTTAATCATACAGCAGTTTCTTTGACTTTAAGCTTTAAGAAAATGACATTTAGTCAGAAGTACAGAAGACTCATCAAATGACTCCAGAAATCCTTCTTTGTGTCAGAAGCCGTGTTAAGAACCTTTCTACGTCTTCGTTAAAACCACGGATAGAAAGGGATTTAGCTTCAGTAAATAAAATCACCACTTCCCTCTCTCTAAGAATGAACTCTCTCCCTGCATGCTGATGAATTTACTGGCATTTCCTTTTCTCTGACACCATCGCAGCGCAAGTGCATTCATAAGTGCACATTTGCATAATGACATATTATGTTGTTTACATCTAAAATGGAAGCAGCAATTAGACACAGCCCGTCGACCTGGGGAATACCAGGACACCTGATGAGACAATGTCAGAGACAAATGATCCATTTATTTATTGGAAAATATAATTGCAGTTTTTATTTTGGTACACAGAGCAAAGACACTACATAAAGTCAGATTTTAAGACATTCTTTCTTAATGCTTTACCATCAGAGGCTCAAATGTTTCAGTGTCACTTTGTTACAAATCATTCTTCCATCCATTTTCTTTATCCACTTTTCTATTTAGGGTCACGAGGAGCTGATATCTATCTCCAGTGGTCATGTGGTGAAAGGTGGTGTACACCCTGGACAGGCTGCCTGTCCATCGGGTCTCTCTTGTAAATGAGTCCCTGAGGCTCACTGGGAACAAACCTGTATAAATAAAGGTTGAATGAAAAAAAAAAAAAATCCCAGGGACATGGAGACAAATGAGACAACTAACCTTTTACATTAATTACAGTTAAGAGTTGTTAATTAACTAAATATGCGCGTATTTGGTTTGTGGGAGAAAAATGATATACAGAAACAGAGAAATCCACATTTATTGGTTTTCAAAACCAAATACAAACATTCATGTTTTTGTGTTTTATTAAGGACTCAGGATTTAGTAGTAGAATACAATTGATTTAGTGGTTTCACAAGGTTTGGACAGTCTTATTATCTGGATCGCTGTCAGATTACTGAACACGATAAATAACACTGAACAACTGGCAATAACTAACTCATAATTCAACCTTAATGTCACTACCTGTGCAACAAACTGTCACAAAACCCATGTAGTAATGATTATGTGC
>NC_056505.1:8097612-8118090 GCF_014905685.2 Nematolebias whitei
TCAGTCAGGTCATCAGGACAGTTTCTTTTTTTGTGCTGAAACATTTCGCCTTCGATCCGGAAGGCTTCATCAGTCAAGGAAACACACAACAAAACTGATTATGATATAACAAAACTGATATATATATACATATGTATATGTGTGTGTGTGTATGTGTGTGTATTGCACCTGATCAGTAGTTTTGTTTTGTCATCATTCTGACTGTGGCAGGTGATGCTGTCTGCTGTTCTGTCTCAGGTTATATGAACATTTTTTGTGTCTGATAAGAGAGGGAGCTGGATGGAATAAGAGAACTTGATGATTCCTGCTGCTCTTTTTCGACAGCGCTGGACATTCATCAAGTTCATGGAAGAAAGTTTTCTCCCTGTGATCCACCCCGCTGTCTTTATGACTTTGCAGAGTCTTTCTTTCTGCTTCTGTGGTTTTCCCATAGCAGACGGTGAGGATGCTCTCTATCAGTCCTCTATAGGCATAGGTGAGAGGGTGCTGGTTCAGACACGCGTTCCTGAGCAGCCTAATGAAGTAAAGCCTCTGCTGGGCTTCTTTCACTGTGGCTGTGGTGTTGAGAGACCAGCTCAGGTCCGATGTTACCTGCAGTCCCAAGAACCTATGGCTGTCAGTCCTCCCTCCCTAAATCCCTTTAACAATGAGAGGCTGTAATGGGGAAGGGTTCTTCCTGAGAGATGATGGCTCGTTGTGGTAACCCCTGAAAAGGAAAATAAATGAAAGAAGAAAAAGGAACAAAATAAACACATCCCATGTTTAATGGAAATTCTACACTTCTTGCGCAATAGTGAGGTATTTTTGATTTTCATGGCAACAAAATGCCTCAAAGTTGGGACTGAGGCAAAAAAATAACTCAAAGCAGGTGGTACAAATGAGAAGCAGCAGAAAGAGCATTTGCTAATAAATAAATATATAAATTTGGTTAATTGGCAACAGGTCAGTAGAGGACTGAGTAAAAAAAGAGCATTAAGAGAGGCTGAAACTCTCAGAATTAAAAATGAGCAGGGGTTCACCATTCTGAGGAAAAACTGCATCTAATATTAGTGGAACAATTTTAGAAGGATGTTTGTCAACATACGATTGGAAACACTTTGAATATCCCATCCTCTACAGTTTTTAATTTAAAGATCTGGTGCAATCTTTGAGCTCAAAGGAAAAAGCTGAAAGTCAGTACTGGACGATGGTGAACTTTAATCTCTGATTGCACTACATTAAAACAAGTCTGTTGAAATTACTCCAATGCAAGAAAATTCAATACTCCGATATATTACTGGAGAGTAAAACCAGCAACCTCTGCTCCGTCATTCAGTAAAATAAATCTTTAAAAACAAAACACCTTTTGAAAATATGAATGTTGGCGAAATGGTCACCGATAAGCCGTTGCTGCGTTTTAATAATTTGGTGTTCATTATATCATTTTTATCTTGTATGAAGATAAAAATATTTTCACACACATTTACCAACTGGCAAACTCGTCAAATAAAAGACAAATCACCAGAGTCACAAGGGAAGAAGCACATAAAGAGCAGTGTGAGTAAAACAGAAATGACATGTACATTTCTTACAGACAAGCTTGAATAAAGTACTTGTTTTTAAATTGCACATTTTATTATTTAAAATTTACATTTATGTTTTTTGCAATTAGTTTAATTCAAAACACACAAAAAAAGATGTAAAATGATCGAAAAGAAGGATTTGACTTGCAGTTTTGTATTGTGCATCACAAACACATCATTTCTGTTTTGTTCTTTTACCGGAGCTTCGCCGCCAGAACAGGCAGGATTATGTGAACCAGTGGTCCACAAAGCTCGCTCTGCCTGGATACAAAATCAACGTGCTGGCTGTTGAAAAGTGAACCATAAATCATCCCTGATCAAATAAATCTGAGCGTTATACACCAGGTGGAGACACCGGCTGGATAATCTGATATTATGCTGTCTCCCTGCATTCTTAACGTTTTGTGCTCAGCGTTATTCTTCGTTTTACCAACAGTGATGGTTTGTGGTGTCATTTTTGAGCTTTAAGGGAAAATGACTAGTGGGAGTTTCTGAGGTGGTCCTGATCCATCTGTGCTCGCTTTTACTTGGAGCAGCAGCTGGAAAGACAGAGGCTAATCTGTTACTGCCTGTCAGGAAACATCACCGGAGCGTCTTGTGGGAATGTTGACGAGCCATCGTTAGTGTGAAAAAACAAATGGATACGTTTGTCCCTCCCTGAGCACAGATTAGGGACACCATTACTTTAGCTATCAGTAGAGACAGGATTCACCTAAGATTTTATTGTAAAATTAAGAATAAATCAACAAAATAACAGTAAAATTAACAAACAATGCAACAATAATCGAATGCCACTAAAATTTTGGAAAAATAGTTGGAGCGCATTAAAACAAGAATGAACTTTTTTATGACACAAAGGTAAAATTCTGAGTGGAATTTTACAAAAAAACAGAAGGATCTTTTTAACAAAGTTTGAATAAGATTTATATTTAGATTAAATGTGCACAATTTTGACATTATGGCGAATAGTTCCTTTTGGAGTTTGGGGCACATAATTCTGTCGGGTTGTCATAGTAAATTGTACAAAGGTCAAATTAAAAATGAACTTGTCCCAGTTTAAAACACAACCAGACCTAATTTTGCTTTCTCATCACCAAACGAGCAGAGGAGTGGCGCTGCACCAGGATCGGAATCACTGGGTCAGTCTATGCTTGGGGCTCCAGGAGAGGCTGGTCAGACCTCAATGGTCCCACGGCGAGAACGGGGGTTGAGTCTCACATTTGCTGAGGGATGGCTGTCAGCGTTTTGTACCTGAGGTGATGGCTGTGAGGCACAAGCTCTTTGACTAACGGAGTCGAGGAATGATGCGGCAACTTCTCTCTTAAAGGTGCAAACAATTATTCTTCAACTTTTATGTTTCTTTTACTCCGTTGGACTTTACAAAAACAAAGCTTTCAACTTAGGTTAACAAATGAACCACGAGATGAAAATGGAGGGAATTATAGAGAAGAACAGAAAAAGAACTGGAGAAAAACACAAAGCATGCCACGGTCACTTCTCTAGTTGCTCTCAATGGAGACGTCAGCGCTGTCGGACTTAGAGGCATCCTCATGGGAGGGGTGGTGCAGAGGCTAGAGAAGGTGGACCTGTGATCAGAAGGTCGCTGGTTCAACTCCCCAGACTGACATCAAAATGTGGGTGGAAAACGTGAAACACCCACACCTGCTTCCACCCCACTCTGGACCTCTGAGCCCCCGACCATCTGCTCCCAAAAAGTATTTTACAGGTATTCAGTAAGAATACCTGTAAAAATAAAGGTTAAATAAATAACAAAGTCCATGCTCAATAATCCAGGTATACAGTCCAACATTTTTCAGTCAGGTCATCTTGACAGGTCATGACCTGACTGAAAAATGTTGGATTGTATACCTGGATTATTGAGCATGGACTTTGTTGTTTTCAACCAGTTTGATACAACTGTCAACAAGGAAGAGGGCTGGCAATGGAGGAAGGGGCGTGACAAAGAAATCCATCTTAGCACCAACATAACTGGTTTGTTCCACTTTGGAGTAAGCTGTTGGGGGAAGAATCAGTTTTGTGTTGTGGTTTCCTTGACTGATGAAGCCTTCTGGATCGAAGGCGAAACGTTTCAGCACAAAAAAAGAAACTGTCCAAGTGAGCTGACTGAAAAATGTTGGGTTAAATAACTAAATTTTAAAAATCCACTCAGAGCCAGCAACAAATGTCTGCACTTATCTTTTCCTGTTCAAAAGTTCTGAATCACTTATTTGTCTCCTGTAAAGAAAAAAAAAAAAGTTTGTTGAACCATTCAACCAATATCTAATAACCGCACACACAAAAATTATAATTAATTTTTTTTTCACATTTAAAACCATTTCACAAACACCAAATGTTTGTTTTCCTGCATGAATCATGTTTTTATGAGTCTTGGAAAGAAGCGCATCCAGGGCGTTACCAATAATCAGTTGGGGCCGAGTGATTTCTCAGAGAGAGCAGTTACGGGAAAATGATGAGAGGTCAGAGTAATAAAAAAGGGGGCGCTACAAATGCTTCTCATCAGAGATACACAGGAAGTATACATCATCCATCTATATCTTCACTTTAGCAGGCTGATAAGGAGCAATCAACTGCAAGTGTAAGATTATTTCTCCAGGTAATCTACAGGGACAGGCAGACTTTAGATCACCGACATGAAGTGTCGTAAGTTACAGTAGGCCAAGATGGGATTCCCAAGAGACATGGGTGATGAGTAATATTTCAAAGATGGCTTCCAAGGAGCATAAGTAAAGTTTGAAAAAAACATAACCAGCAAGAAACCTGTTTTAGAAGATTTAAAGCTCTCAAATGCAGTCAGTTTTGCTCATGAAAATTCTCAAATTGAGCCACAATTAGTATCCTGATGCACGCTCAGTAATCCAGGTAGAGCTACAATTAGCTTATTTCTTATTGGAGGTACGTAAAAATCAGATTATGTAATGCTATATGATGATAAATGATCACCTTGCCACATCCTTTTCTACTAATTTGATTAATGCGCCAACTCCGTTATGAAATAAATGACAAATGGTTCCCATTTCTCTGTCAAGAAACTGGGTCCAGTAACAGTTTTACTGAAAACGTGTTCATGTTGCAAAAATGAAACTGAACAAGTTTTTCCTCGGAAATATTTTCTGTGAAATGAAAACTGCTGAGATTCTAAAAATAAGAGTACAAAGGTAGATTATACATAAAAGCCAAAAAAAAACTGGCTCCTTGAGAATAATGTCTTTGTGGTCACATGCTCATTAAACATCCTCACAGATTCCCACCCTCTAAAGGTTAAGAGGAATAAAAGAGCATGAGAGGTGAAACAGTTCAGCTGTCTGGAAGCAAACTAACAGGTTGAATTTAGTCTTTATTATACTGGAAATCAACTATCTCAGGTTGAAAAACAACCAATAATTTAGTTACTTTTGTATAAATAAGACCTTAAGGTTTGCGTGTTAGATACTCTGGCATACTCACAGTATAAACACCTATAGGTTGGGTAACTTTACACACGTTTTATTGTAGGAGTGTGTACTTGGTTGTGTTTCTGTGTCAGCATTGTCATGAACAACCTGTCCATACTGCATCTCATCTTAGACTGGCTGCTGAAACAAGCACCAGCTCCCCTCCAACGCACACTTTTACCCGACTAAATGGGTTTGGAAAATGAATGAACGAGAGCAACACCATGTCCGGACAGGCATTACTGGTGCACGCCAACAAAATCCTGCATCATTTTTATTCACTGTGAACACTGATTCAATCACACGTTACAGAGAAGTAATGACAAGGAGGCACAGCCCGGGAAAGTGTTTCTGTTATGGGGTGCTGTGAGAAAACCAATGATGCAAAGCAAAATAATGGCACTTGCGGAAAAAATTAAGATAAACTAAAGCAATAAAAGCGGGCAGCACGGTGGCGCAACTGGTAGAGCTGCTGCCTCTCAGCGAGCAGGTCCCTGGTTCAAACCCCGGTCCAGGGGCCTCCTGGGTGGAGTTTGCATGTTCTCTCCGTGCATGCGTGGGTTTTCTCCGGGTGCTCCGGTTTCCTCCCACAGACCAACAACATGCATGTTAGGCTGATTGGTAACTCTAAATTGTCCCTAGGTGTGAGTGAGAGAGTGAATGGTTGTTTGTCTCGTTTGTCTCTATGTGTCCCTGTGATGGACTTGCGACCCGTCCAGGGTGTACCCCGCCCCTCGCACAGTGATTGCTGGACATGGGCACCAGCGACCCCCGTGACCCAAAATGGAATAAGCAGGTAAAGAAAATGGATGGATGGATAAAGCAATAAAAGCACCATGTTTTATAACGCCTGAGACAGGCATTTCTTACAAATAGAAAAAGTGGACAAAAACATCTTAATATTTAAAAAAAATATATCATAATAGACATGGTTATAACCATTTATTTAGTCAAATAACAGGTATTTTTATTTTTATTTTATTACTTGAGGAGGACAAAGTAAAACAGGGTGTGGTCACAAAGGTGAAGAACTAACAAAAGGCAACTTCCTCTGTTTTTTGTTTTTTTCCCCATTCTAACCCTGAATCCTTTTCATCTCTCTTTTAGTGACTCAAAATAATTGAAAGAAACATCAGACTCTTTGCTACTGTCTGTGTTTTTAGCCATGCAGCAATACTCACGTGCACTTTAGGCATGTGTAAACTTTTGCACACAGACATAAAATGACAGTGGTGGATTATGTATCAGCTTTACAAAACTAACTAATATCAGAGTAGGATTGGAATTCAAACATATCCAGCATTAATGAACCCCTTTATGCATTAATTTTTATTATTTTTTAATCTGAGCACTTATTTGGTCGAGTGTGTCCTCTAGCATCCATCTGGAGCGCTGCAGCACCCTGCGCACCCCTGTTTCCCACAGTCTTGCAAATAAATGCAATTTTCTGAGCACTGCAAAGTCCTAACAGAATATGACTACCAGTGCATGCAGTGCATTCTTCAGCCACAGTTAAATACATGCTTTCATGCAGAATACAAGGTTTGGTTGATAAATGACCAAACATTCTAAAATGATGAGAACCAAAGAAGGTGGCGTAGAAAACAACATTATTATTATTATTATTGTTTTACTGCTCTAAAACCATTGCTTGAACATCTTTGTAAATGTTTTACGATTGCAGACATTACCTCATTTTGCTACTTGTATACAAATTCAGCAAAACATGAAATAGCCACAGAAACGGCAGCTCTTTTTTTTGCAGTGATGTCACAGTGATGTCATGATTGACTTAAGAGGTTTCAATAGGACCAAATGCGTCTGAGTTATCCAACTTGTTACCATCCATCACAGACTGAGTGGAGTGCAAGCAGTAAAACAGGAAATAGCACATGGTCCGTCTGTGTCGATACTTGGCTGCGAACACGGAGTCATAGTGTCACACTGAAATGGATTCTTTCACAATAGGGAGGTATTGACCTCAAGCTGTTCCCTGGAAGAAACACTGCTCTGTGCAAAGATTTTTGACCAAAGGGGAGGAGGAAAAGATTGATTGACAGGACACATAGAGGGGCTTGATTGAACTACTCTTTTGTGAGAGGTCCATTTGTCAGTAGAGTGCCTGTATCGTGATGTTTGAGTGGATTTTTGTAGTTTGGGCAGGAATTAGGGGCGCTGTTCCCCATTTGTCTATAAATATCTGCTAACATTGGCTCCTGTTAGATTAGAAATACTTCCACACTCAGGAAAAAAGGATAACTCACAAAAATGATGCTCTACATGGACATCACAAGAAGTAGAGACAGTCGTTCGCTTTTATTTCTCACAGGCTTGAACGCATCACTTCTGCACCTTCTTAAATAAAACATTTAATTTAGCAACGCTAATTCAAGGGAATAAAGTGCTTTACAAGTGGAAGTTCATTCTTGCCTTTTTCAAGAGCTAAAATTAAAAATAATGTAATTATTCAATAACATAGCAATGAAAAAATCCTACAGGTCTCAGTCAGTGAACACTGAAGAGTAAATGTAAATATAAATTAACTTCTGTATTTAAAAGAAGCTGAACTGAACAGCATGAAAACAACTTGCAAAATGATTTCAAAATCTAAATATATTTATCATTTATATAATGAAGTAGTACATGTGTAGGGGGGGAGTACTTTTAACAGATTTAATATGTTTTGCATCAATCTGTGTTATACTTAAAATCATAAATAGCAAAAAAATACTGTTGTTTAAACCCTCAGAGCCTCTAATTTCAGAATTAATAAAATATGTCCTTTAAATCTCGTCTAAAAATTAACTTTTTTTGCCACTGGCTTTTAATTCAAGTTTGGTTTGCGTTTCCATCAGTAGCTTTTTGGTGTGTCATTTTCTTGTTCGAGTTAGTTTCTAATGTTTTATCTTTCATTCATTTTATTGCTGATTTCCTGTTTGTGAAGCACTTTCCTCAACATTGTTTTTTTTAAAAGTGCTATGTGAATAAAAGTGACAATGACACTTACATTTCTCAGGTGTTTAGAAAACATTTGCATTCATCACTTTCTTTTGAATCATTTGCCATAAAATTAAACATAACGAGAAAAAAACCCAGCAACTTGTGAATTGATCATGTCACGTTCATCATGCTGTTCCACATCACAACACAAGTTACCGGAACCACCAGAGATGGATCGTTCAGACCTTCAGACTGCCAGTCCTTTGGGTTTAATTTGGTAGTTTGGCATTATTTATAGACACCACAAGTGACTCTCTCAGATTGCAGGTTTACTTGTGGTTCCTAGAGTTTCCAAAAGCAGAACGGGAGGCAGGACTTTCAGTTATCAGGCTCCTCTCGTGTGGAACCAACGTCCAGTTTCTGTCAGTGAGGCTGACACATTGTCCAGGTTTCTTCCTGTTATGAGGGAGTGTTTCCTTTCCACTGTTGCCTTTGTGTGGTTCAGGATGGGAGACTGTGACAAAGTGAAGATTCAACACAACCTGCTGGCTTCCTTAGATAGAGAACTTTTACTAATTAGCTTTTTTATATATATATATATATATATATATATATATATATGTGAATATTTTTGTACAGTGCCCTGATACGACTTCTGCTGTGATTTGGTGTTGTAGAAATAAAATAAATTGAATTTAATTGAAGGAGACAACACTAAGAAGGATGCCTAAAGATGAAATCCCAGCAGGTCAGCATTCACGTCCACCTTTGTTTAGATTTAGTGTTCTGAAAAGCAGGATGAACTATAACTGGGCTGGTGTTTATTTTTGGGTGTTGCCACTGGAGACACTGTATTAGGCATGACATTAAATTAAAAGTATTTAATCGGGAGTTTTCCTTCCAAGTCTGGATTCTGATCCATCTTTCAGTAAGTGTTCACTCTGGACATTTTGAAAAATACTGAACATAATGGGAGAAAACCACAACTCTCACAAAAAGATTCAACCAGACCCAGCAGAATTAAATCGTATTTTCTAAAGTCTTTTTTTTTTTTTTTTTTTTTTTTACATTCTGGCTTTATTTGTCATCTCTTGAGGTGTCTTTTTATAATACGCCTTTGGTTATAGAGGCTGTTTTGGAATGGATAGCTCCTCCGAGAGCCTAATAAGTGTGGAGGAGGAAAACTGACCAGGTAACTGATACAGCGAAGGGAATGAATGAAAACCCCTCGGCCGACTCGTGCAAGAAACTCACACTTCAGCTTTAAACGAAGCCACTTTTATTCCCTGAAAATGAGGTCAGTGAGTTGAAAAAAGTTTTGAAAGTAAAAAAAATAAATAAAGAAAAAAGACATTTTTTTTTGTTTGATTATAAAATGTACCTTTCTCATATTTTAGATGACAGTTCTCTGACTGGGTTCATTTGCAAACACATTACTCATGATGAATTTTTATGAATTAGAAATCTGTCTCGGGGACATGACTATTAACAGGAAAGAAAAATAAAGTTTCACACATTGTTATATGTACTTATTATTCTGATCAAAGCAATTGTTTTGTTGAAATTTGAGGCTACGTGTCTGCAAACTTCATCCACCGGATTTGGAGAACATTCACTTTAACGTTAACTTGAAAATCAGAATGATTTTACATCGTTTAAGTTATTTATTTTCTTCTTTCGGCTGCTCCCTTCCACAGGGGTCACTACAGTGAACTAACTCGCACAAAGACTTGGCAATTGTTTTTACGCCGGATGCCCTTCCTGACACAACCGCAGACCACCGAGCTACCACAGCCCTCTGTGTGGAGCAGAGCGCTGCTATCTAGGGCACCCAGGGGAGCACATGTGGGGGTTAAGGGTCTTGCTCAAGGGCCCAGAGTGGGGAAAATGAAGGTGGAGGCAGGTATGGGTGATTCACCACCCACATTTTGATGTTGTCAGTCCAGGGAGTTGAACCGGCGACCTTCTGATCACAGGCCCACCTTCTCTAACCTCTGCACCGTATGGATGCATAAATATTCACTTTAATGTCAGAAAGAAATTGTCATTAAAACATCCCATTAGAAATATCTTAAAGGTAAGACAGTTTAAAACTTTATTGTCCTGAAGGACATTTAATTTAATTAAGCAGCATAATGGCTCAGTGGTTAGCACTGTTGCCTCACAGATAGAAGGTCCTGGGTTCAATCCCCGGTTGGACCTGGGGTCTTTCTGTGTGGAGTTTGCATGTTCTTCTCGTGCTTGCGTGAGTTTTCTCTGGGTACTCCAGTTTCCTCCCACAGACCAGAAACATGCGTGTTAGGCTGCCTTCAGGTCCAGGCCTGTGATCTCAATGGAATCTGCCTGGTTAAATGAAGGTTAAAAAAAAAAAAAATTAGAAGCTGCCCACTGTTTCAAATCACAATAAGAAACAACAAATACAATAAAAAACAAGTATGAAGAAACTATCACGTTGTGTCATCTCAGGTGAAAATTGTGGATTCAGTGTACAGGATCCAGTATGAAAGTTAAAGCGTTTTTATAAAGGCAGTCTTTCAAAGGCACATTATGGAGGGTCCTGATCCAAACACAGGTAACAGCTGGACCTATGGATAGTGTGCAAACATAACATTCAATACCTACTGATTCCACAAGTGACACGGAGAACTGACAGGCTTCTTTTTTCATTCAACCTTTATTTATAGAGGCTAGCCTCACCGAGCCACGAGGACTCATTTACAAGAGGGACCTGTTCCAGAGAGAAACTTAAAAGTTCTTAAAAGCTGCAGATTAAGAAACGGAACAGAAAACGCCAGAGAGCAATAATCAGCTGAGGAGAGACACGGGAGCTGGAGCCAAGGGACAACACTGAAATGAAGAGTAAAACCTGGAAATGACTGCAAAGGTGAGTACAGGAAAACACATCATGACAGAAACAACATGCAAAAAGACAAAACAACTATTTTTTTTTTTTTACAACACTTTATGGTGTCATTAAGTGTAAAAATTAAACAATAAAAGGCTTCATAACCAATTCCTATCTGGTTTTCCAGACCTGCCAGTAAAGTCTATTATCTTATTAGGGAGCGTGAGGGAAGGTGTCTTTCCCTGGACACACTTTTTCTACTCAACGTTACATTTTCTAAAGGGTTTAGCTTGATTTTCACACACACACACGCTCACATGCACACACACTCTGGGTCATCTTAGGAAGCTGCCAAGAGCTGCACATCCCTGGAGATGACTTTGAATAATTGATTTCAGCCAGGGAGAAATTTAGCATTTTCCCCACACAGAGAAGACTCTTCAGGAGGTGATTCAATAGCTGACTTAAACTTGTAACACTTTGGAAAAGTTTTTGGAAGTGCTATTTGCAGGTATACGTTGTACCGATAAAAAGAAATGTGTTTAAAATGGTAAATTTAAAAGAAAAACGGGGGGAATATATAATATATAACCTAGATAGTAATACTTTGTGAAACAGCTGATGCGCAATATAACAGTACAAATGTTGTTTTTTTTTAAGTGTTGACATATCTCAAGGCATAGTTTTTTTTTTTTTTAAATGAATATGTGAGCTGGGGTCAGAGTATAATTTATTTCTTGCTGTAGGATCACAGAATTTGTGTTGAAAAAAAGCCAGTGCCACAACAAGGATGTTGAGTAGTGTTGTGCATCTCTGAGCTGTCTGATAGGTCACGTACCTCACTCCATACTCTGCCAATAATCAAATTCATTAATGAGACGGTAAAACTGACAGAGTGCAACATGATTCAGCCTCTATATGCAATACAATGCTATTCAATAAGACACTGAGATTCAGTGCAATGTAACGCAACAAACAAAGGAAGGGTCTTGTGTAAGTTAATAAGATGAATTCTTTATTATCTAATTAAAACTGGCTGCTCACAAACAGTGAACAATGGATCTCGCTTTCGTTTTAAGGCTTTATTGGTACACGGCTGCTCCACTGATGCAGTTGCATGTGTTCCAGTGAATCTATACAAATCAGGTTTTCTATACGTCCCCGGTGTGAGAAACAAGTTTTGCAACACATAAAGCAATACACACCTCTAAAATTCGTGTTTCGAGCACATTACTGTGATTTTTTTTTTTTTTTTTTTTTTGCACAGCAGTACTTGTACATCAAATGGTTATTCATGTAAAAAAAAAATAGTTTGTTGCACATTTTCTATTCCATGTGCAACACTGTGTTGCAAAATCACATTGTTTCATGGCCACAGCCTCTATGGCTGGGTTTGAGAGGAACAGATGCACAATGACAGGTCGAGAATAATGTGAAGACAGAAATAATATGAAATGAAAAACTATTCAATTTTAGTCTAAGCCTATAGCAGCATTAAAAAAGCCAACCCTAGCTATAGGATTTATCAAAAAGGAAAGTCTTAAGAAAACTGGACAATGTGTCAGCCTCACAGACAGAAACTGGAAGGTGGTTCCACAAGAGAGGAGCCTGATATCTGGAAGATCTTCCTCCCATTCTGCTTTTGGAAACTCTAGGAACCGCAAGTAAACCTGCAGTCTGAGAGAGAAGTGCTCTGTTTGGAAAATCTGGAACAATAAGAGCTGTAATTTAAGACGGAGCTAGGTTGTTGAGGGCTTTGTAGGTTAGAAGCAAGAGTTTTTATTAATTTCTGAATTTGTTAAAAAAATAGTAGTTATTCCATCCATCCATCCATTCATTATCTTTACCCGTTTATTCCATTTTGGGTCACGGGGGTCGCCGGTCCCCATGTCCAGCAATCACTGTGCGAGGGGTGGGGTACACCCTGGACGGGTCGCAAGTCCATCACAGGGCCACATAGAGACAAATGAGACAAACAACCATTCACTCTTTCACTCACACCTAAGGACAATTTAGAGTTACCAATCAGCCTAACATGCATGTTTTTGGTCTGTGGGAGGAAACCGGAGCACCCGGAGAAAACCCACGCATGCACAGAGAGAACATGCAAACTCCACCCAGAAAGCCCCCCGGACCGGGGTTTGAACCAGGAACCTGCTCGCTGAGAGGCAGCAGCTCTACCAGTTGCGCCACCGTGCTGCCAGTAGTTATTCCATTTAAAATAAAAAAAAACATCCCTTACCCAGTCAAGGAATACTTTTTTTTTTTTTTTTTTTACATTTGTTGACATTCTAGAAATAATTGCATGCTGATTTGTTAACTTTTAACCTTTCTTTATCAATCGGTTAATGCAAACATATCAGCCTCTTGAGCTCAGACTTCAGCACAATTTTTAAATGAGGAATTAGTCAAAAAAGTTCAGAGTTGAATCAAGACATTTCAAATAAAAATACAACTGAAATTAATAAACATTATTAAAATGTAATAAGCAGTTGTCCTTTTCTGCTGTTTTGATCCCAACATTCAAAACGTGCAACCAGAGGTGTTTTAGATCAACTACAGGCTTAAACATTGTACACAAAAGCAACAAAATAAACATTTTTAACTTGTAGTTTAGTTTTTTAACAGAGAAAATTTAACCCAAATTGTAGCTGTAGACATGTTTCTAACTGTATGTCATTTTGTCATTTTTGTAACAGAATACAGTTGTGTTTATTATTTTGTCATTAACGCACATATATTACCTGTAATTAGTTTTCCTCAACCCTGCATGCAACAAATGCAGCAATGAAACAGTATAAAGTGAATATAACATTATGTACATCATTTAACTTTTATCAGAATATCTTTGTCTGCAGGGGAACACTGGTTAAGAAAAATAACATTTCCAAGAGTTTATCAGTGTCATGCTTTAATAACTGGATCTTATCTCCTTTCGACTGAACTTGGAGTTTGCTTAATTTATTTATTTATTTTTCTCAAAAGGGCTAAATCCCCTCGCGGCTTTGCTTTCCGCTGCCTTCAGTGCCGTCTTTCATTTCTGGGTCATGAGAGGGAAAACAGGCGACGGTGCGTTTGATGTGTCGGAACAGTTCCTGTAGAAAAGGTGTGCAAACACACGGCAGCTCGCTCAGGAGGTAAACGTGACGAGGCTTTTCTTAGCCCAGGTTTCCTAACTTTGATGTTTTGGGTAGACGTCTGTGCCGTTCCAGAGGGAGAGGCACCTCCGTTTTGTGCACATCTGATATCTCCGAGGCGGAGGAGTGGATGAGGGAATTTGATGCTGCGAGTCCGGAGCGCCCCTCAGATTGTACCACTTCTGTCCAGATGCCTGTGGCTGTTGTTGACGTGGTCAGTCAGACATTAAAGATGGCTGTGTGAAGAACCCAGGGCCAAATGGTGGCTTTTTCAAACGTGATGTCTTCTGGGAGTATTCAATATCATTTCACCAGGAGCGGTCTCAGTAGAGGTCTGTAAGGCGTAATGAGCATCCACATGATTTAAAATCTGACTGACAGCAGTTCCTAATGGAACATTAAGTTTCATAAAATGATTGGGGAGAACTCTGCACTTGCCAGCTTCACAGCGTTCCTGGTTTTAATGAGCTGTGGCCTCGGTGAAAAAAATGAAGGAGCAGTGATGCCTTTGCATTTAAACCTGGCACTGTTGCACCTCTAAGTGTGTAAGCTGTTGTTTAACTTTGAGGTGGTCGTTAATTTAAGTACCCGTGAAAAACATTAAAGTTAAAACTGTACAAAACCCAATTCCAAAAACACCGGGACATTACGTAAAATGTAAATAAAAACCGGATCTCATAAACCCACATTTTAATGGGACAGTACATTTATCAAATGTTTAATATTGCACCATTTTGGGGTAAATAAAAGCAAGGTCCTGGGTTTTCAAATGGTGAGAGGTCTGGACTGCAGGCGGGCCAGTTCAGAATCTGGACTCTTACTCCAAAGCCATGCTGTTGTCATGGATGGGGCATCAAGTTTAACATTGTCTTGCTAGAAAAATGCAAAACCTTCCCTAAAAAAACACATCTGAATGAAAGCATGTGTTGTTTAAACTTTTCTACACTGATGGTGCATTTCAAAATCTGAATGGTGCACTAATGCATCCCCATACCATCAGAGAGGCAGGCTTTTCTACTGTGTGCTGCTAACAGGCTGGATTGTCTCTTTTCTATTAGAAAAGATGACGTGGCATTTGTTCAGAGGGTCTTTAGGAATTTGTGTTTTGTGTGTAGATCCAGTATACGTTTATTACCGTACTTTTCGGACTATAAGTCACATCTTTTTGCATAAATTAGCAAGTACTGTGACTTATAGTCCAAAACGACTCATTTACATTTTTTCTCCCATATTCATAACCTAATTTTTGGGCTTAGTTTGCTGTAGCGACCCCTGGGGAAGCGAACATCCAAAAGATGAAGAAGAAAGTAAGTGTTGTAATTTGATAGAATTGTAGCTGACTCATTCACAACAACATGGTGCGTGACATCTCACGACTGTCACAATGATACTTTCAGAATGGTTACAGCTTTGTGAGATGATCTTGGTATGAAACTTTGAAGGAAGCCAGTGGTTGATATGCATTCCTTCAAGGGATGCTAGTTTTTTAATAAACTTGTTGGAGTTTTACTTCCAAAAGGCTCATTACATAAGTTGATACAAGAATTGATAAAGTTGGTACTTTGCCAACAAGACAAAATATTGTAGCTGCTCTGTGTGTTCAAATAACTGCTCTCTGCTGTTTTCTTTCCTATGTGCAGATCCTGAAACACTCATCGTCTCACTCCTGAAAACGTTTGCAAGCTTCTTTGTTAACAAGTTACTACGGTCGTGAACCGGCCTGCTTCTGTTTTCCACGAGGAGTTGCTGTTTTGTATCTTCACATTAAAAAAAGGCTGTCGGTGCTTCAAAAGCCAGTTTTTTCCCTTCTACATCTTCTCCTGGCAGAAACTCAACAGACACCAGAATCCTTTGAAAACCAATGACACGGTCCAGTTTGGAGCTGTCCAGCAAGGAGAGGAGGGACTAAAGACAGGAGTGTGTATTGTGGAGATAAATATGAGCCAAAACACCTGAGGAAAACATGTCAGGGTCTGCAGCGCTCACGTTAACCTGCAGCTTCATTTAGAAGTGAGTTCACCGAAACAGACATAAATCCGTGGAACTCCTCCTCTTACAGGAAGGTCGGAGCCAGCCAGGAATGTCTGACTAAGACTTAATCTGGAAACAGGGATGAGATCAGTTGTCTGAGCAAAGATTATGTGGAGGTACAACAAGCTGTGGGATGCTGGCGTTATCGTGCTGAGACTGGAACAGTGGGTTCAGGTTTTTCCAAAGTGCACTACATAATAAAATTAACTTGTAATGCAGGACAATAAAGACTTTAAGTCTGGGAAGAGAACCCTAAAACGTCTGCATCTGCCTCTGCTCATGTCTCCCAAACACCGAGGAACAGCTTTCACCTCCGTCTATCTCGTCTAGTTTCAGCTCGCCGGCTCCATGGTGGTAATCCCGGAGAGGCTCAGTGGGCCTGCAGTTTGAGCCATTATTCACTCCAGTACTCCTCTGTGTTGGGCGCCAGCCAAGGACGTATTCAGAACTGAAAATGTTTATTTGTTCCTCAAGTCCAGATGGATTTGACTATTCAAACGGTATCACAACAGGCGCTCAAATTATGGCCATTTTCTTTTCTTCACTAATGAAAGGGGAGATGGCTGCAATTTGTACAAGTCTTTATTATCTCGTGCTGTGAAAGGTGAAAGGTCGATAATATTTGGTTCATGTATTTGTGTGTGCGTGGGTGTTTGTGTGTTCATTTGTAGCTTTAGCAAAATATCTCATAAATCACTGTTTTTATATATAAAAAAAAAACATGCAAGAATGAAACACTGAATGAATATCTAGTACTTAACTTTTAAAATCATTCTGATTCATCCATCCTTCATCTTTACACACTTCTTCCTTTTTGTGTCACAGGGGTCACTGATGCTCATGCCCAGATATCACTGTGTGAGAGGCAGGGGACATCCTGGACAGGTCTCCAGTCCATCACAGGGACACATAGAGACAAACAACCATTCACTCTTTCTCTCTCATCTAGGGACAACTAGAGTTACCAATCAGCCTAACATGCATGTTTTTGGTTTGTGGGAGGAAACCGGAGTACCCGGAGAAAACCCACACATGCACGGAGAGAACATGCAAACTCCACCCAGAAAGGCCCTTGACTGGGATTTGAACCAGCGGCCTTCTTTCTGAGAGGCAACAGCTCTACTAACTGAGCCACCGTGCCACCCTCATTCTGATTCAAATGGATTTTTAAAAATGGTTATAACCCAGTCAAGTCTCATGTAAAAAAAATGATTTAGCGTCATGGTTTTCTGGAGATTTTGGACACAACAAACACGAGGAGCTCAAAAATGAAACTCAGTTTTATGATAACCAAAAAAACAAAAACAAATGACTGACAAGGTAACAAGCTCACAAAAAGCTTGGGAGGTGAGCACAAGGAGGACGTGAGCACAAGGAGGACTGCACATGGAATGGGAGGCCCAGAACGCCAGACTGAGGACGTAATGAAAACAGCGTCACTAAACAGACCCAGGATATGGAGCAGAAGAGACTACAGCTGTGACAGGGGAGCAGGGTGCAGGTGTAGGTGGGCGTGGTGGGACTGGCTGAGGAGCAGACGACTGAGCAGAAGTGAATGAAGGATTATGTAAACTCCAGCTCTGGTGTGTGTGTGTGTGTGTGTGTGTGGTAGTGGTGGTGTGGGGGGTCTGGGTGTCCTCCCCCAGAAAAAAAACTGAATAAAGTAGATGCCATTTCCTGCATTCTGATGTATTTTACACGTTGTTAAACATCTAGTTCTACTTACACAAGTCACACTTGATTCAAAAAGTATTTCAGAGAACTTAGCACAACAAGAAATAGCGCTAAGCTAGTGCGAGCAATACAGACGAGCTAGCTAAGATGCTACTGAGGTAGCGCTCTGCTTTACATGACACAACCTCATGAATGATTTTACAAAATCGGTTTAGTTTTAACTGATCAAGCAAACAAAAACTAAACTTGTGCAACCAGAACATAGCTGTACAATACAAAAACACACAAAACAAAGCACGACTAGCTTTAAGCATTAACCTTTAATTTAACCATCAAGCATACAATGTAATTATGACAGAAAATGGAGGATTTACCTTTAGTCACCTTCGTACAGATGAACATGCAGTACTTCCTGTGTACTGTTGTGTTCAGCTGTTCATGAGGTGTACCGCAGGGCTTTATCCAGCTTTACATTTTTCCAGACTCAGTTTAGGTTTTGGAAATGGAATAAATTGTATTCCACCTCTAAAGCAGGACAATTCAACTAAACTGCTCAGGGGGCCACAGTTTCTGAAAGCAGCAGCTCAGGGGTCAAACATCCAGTAATTAATGTCATTATGTAAATAAACACAGTATTAAAATTATCTGTTTTATTACTTATTTTGTCGCGTTGAATCATAAATGCAATAAACAGAACTCAAGACCCAGAACCACCAAAAAAACAACAACTTTTTTTTTTCAGTGGTGCCGAGTTAAAATTTAGGCGTGCTTGAGCACCCCCCCCCAAAAAAGAGACTAAAATCGCCACTGCCGAGCATTTGAATAAACAATGAGAACTTTAGAGTCATGTTCTAAGTCTTCTGTCTTGGAAAAATTATTTTCTGATTTCATAAAAACTGGGAAAGTCCTCCAAAAGACAACTGGAGGGCGACACATCATGAATGAGGGACATCTCCCACTTAACGAGAGACAAACTGGAGCTTCGAGCTCGCATTGAAATCTTTTGGATTCACTCGGGTGGGCGAGCTGCTCCGCTCGGGGTAATCTGGGAGCATCTTTTTGCACTTTACTCATGTTCACATCCATCTCAGCTGGGCTGAATTTGCATCTGCTTTGGTAATCTGAACATTTACTCTCTCCTTCATGAGTACCTTTAAGAGTTTTGCTCATTTGTGCCATCAAGACTTACTGAAAAACAACATTTACTCACAAATATACAGTGTTTTACCTCATGTATTACACTAAACATTGAATTTGATAAAAATGCTTAAAGTAATAAATATAAATATCAATATTTATTTAGAAAAGCCAGTAAAGAACAAGCAGCTCTCCTCTGCAGACATCACTCAGTGACTTTGGCTCATAAACGGTTCAAAGCATCGTGGGAAACTTGTTACAATTCTTCTGTGAATTTAGGCTCCTGCTTTATGTAATCCCAGACAGACTTCGTTATTAGATCAGGGCTCAGGGGGAATCACACCATCTGTTGCAGAACTGCTCATTCTCGCAACTCAATATCATTTTTTTTTTTTTTGTTGTAATTTTGCTTTGTCTTTGGGGAAATCGTCATGCGGCAGAACGAATTTGAGTCACTAATGTTGTTGCATAATCAATATGAATGCAAAGTGCCCTCATTTTCTCCTCCTTTCCACACATAGGTATTTTTAATTCTGTTTTTTTTTTTTTTTTTTAAGTACTTAAAAAAAATTAATTAGGTGTGAACGCTCTGAGGATGAACGATCCGCTAACAGAAGGTCACATTTGTCCAAATCTAAACTTTGGAAGACGGCAGTGGAAATAATCATTAAACATTTCTCGTGACAAAACACTCCTGCGATGTATCGGCGTCTAAAAAGTGAAGTTATTGAATCTAAAAGTGGTCTGACCTTCAGCGTCTCCTCCTGTTGATAGGCCTCTGTGTTTCTGCTGGAATAAAAAGCATCACATATTTCCCAGACTTTGAACGCTGCCCTTTCTGTTTCTGGTAAATGTTTGCCAGAATATACACTGAACATGACCAATAGTCCGTTAAATATTTTAAAGGTCTGTCGGGTAAAAGTGCACATTATAACTGATCAATGAGCTCATAATAAATGGTCTTTTTGACATAATTCACCAGTTAAGAAGAGAAATATAGTGCTAGAGTAAAGCTTGATGACATGGATGATTATTTTTCTGTCGTCATGTCAATTTAGTGCTTTTTTCAGTGTCGTAGATAAAATAATTACAGTCAAGATGAAATTAAATAAACAAAGACTGCAGGTAGAAATGAAATAGTGTGATATAAACAGGAATAAATGATAAATATAATGTTAAAAAAATAATTTTACTCACTGAAACTTTAAGTTTTCAGCTGAATTTGTGAGATTAAAAAAAAGCTTAAATCAGTGTCTCTACGTTATGATTATTTTTTTTGCTGCCCTTCAAAAAAGTCTTAAAACATAAATATTTTGCAAACAATAAAGCCATACTTTGTACATATAAAGCATCAACTAGACCACCAACAGAGCGGAAATAAAGCAAGATGATCAGTAACTCCTTTATTTTATTCCAAAACAGATTTTTTTGGAAAGAATGAAATTTATTTGTGTTATACAACTTAAGCGGTTAATAAAAATACACAAATATTGACTTATCCTTAGCAAAGTAGAACCATGGCATTTGCTAAATTTTAAGTATTTTTAGACTTTATGCTTTTATTTTTGAGCAAAAGGACTTTCTTGGAATCTTTTGAAGATATGCGTTGAACAATCTGTCCTTAGGACTCTTCATGAACCCCTAAAGTAAGAGTTCCTGATGGTCTTTTAAAGTGGTGTTGTGTGTCTATGTGTATATAT